>NC_081405.1:162240193-163440193 GCF_030272615.1 Cryptomeria japonica
GACAATGGGAATCACAAAGGTATAATGTGATCAATCCATACCACAATCAACAAGGCACCATCACTGCAGTAAGAAAATAAGAAGTCACTATTATTGTTATGAGTATCAACAAATGGATAGATAGAAGCCCTTATCAGTCATGTGTCTACATATGCAAGAATAGTAGTCACAATGGTTCACTCAAATCATATTAGAATGCAAGGAATAGTAAACAATGCTATCAAATAGCCACCATCATAACTGTCACAGTCACAACAATAAGTCATGGACACTAATCCACAATGAATATGTTTGATAGTGATCAAAAGTCAGGACAGTCCACCAAATAAAAAGACACAGTGAAAGATCATAAACACCATTATTCCCATAGAACAGTCAGGGCATTCAATTAGTGAAAAGAAACAGTACGTTGAATGCATTGTGAAAAGGGAAAGTGACAATACTCAGTTTTGTTGTTAGTGCCATCAAACCAGAGTGAATAGATATTTAATAGAACAAGCCTATCTTCGTAAGAGCAGTCTCAGAGTAATCACTGGTAAAAAAAAGACAACATACAATACATAAAGACTACATTAGCTAAAAGCATCCCTTTGTCACAAACTAAGGTTTTGAGGGCGGTAAACCAACAATTAATATGTTAAAAATGTCAATAAGATACATTTTTTTTGCAGTCCTATTGTACCAAAGAATGCAGGTCATACTAAGAAAATATCAGAGCATAAGATCATTCTCAATCAAAAGAACAGATTACTTCTAAGAGAGCAATCATCTTCAAGAGTGACAGTCATCATGACTATTCAGACATAGGGAGCCCTCTTTATTCATCAACAAGAAATTAATGTTGTAGAGCAGTCGTATCAAAGGTTACACTCCTAAAAAATGCATCTATAGTTATAAAGTGTGGACAGTCTAGTAGTAGCCATTAAGAAGGATAAATTTGCAGATCTATCACTCACTAACCCATGATGAATAATGATGGCAAACTTTCAAAAACATCAAAGAACATTGACTATATCAATCATAGTGCATGCAAGGCTATCGCCATAAGATGCAATCTGAAGCAGAAAACTCACCAATTATGCTCGACCTGCAAAATCTCCTAGTAGATCTCCACTCGGAAGATTTCATGGTGACGGCCCGTAGCAGAGAAGACTGTAGCAAGGCAACTAGGGTTTCATAGTGGCGGCTTCAACTTCAGCCACAGAAGATGCAAAAGATGAAAATGAAATGCCTTCATGACTTTAGGGTTTCTTTTGCCCTAAAATACCAAGACCTTTTTGTATTTTTTTTGGCATCATTTACCAAATTACAAAAAGCCAACTAATGCATGATTCGTGACCACCTTGGATGTGCCTAGGTTTGAAGACTTGCGATTTTTGGTGAATGGTTTTTTGGGTCGACAACTATTTGTAAAAAATAAATGATTTAAAGTGTGTTTATAAACTTTGAATTATATTTGTTCTCTTTTAAATGTGAAATGAACACC
The DNA here is from genome assembly GCF_030272615.1 of Cryptomeria japonica. Taxonomy (NCBI): domain Eukaryota; kingdom Viridiplantae; phylum Streptophyta; class Pinopsida; order Cupressales; family Cupressaceae; genus Cryptomeria; species Cryptomeria japonica. Next base: position 162,241,680 of record NC_081405.1, read on the forward strand.
TATACAATGTATTCCATGCTTAGTCATTTTGACTTGTTCATTGTGGCAAAAAGATAGGGCATATGTACCAAAGATATAGAGTTGGTTAGAACTATTTGCAGACATTTGGAGAGTATATAGGGGTGAGTCATTGTTGTTGTAGAGAATCTAGTAGTCAGTTTTTGACCAATTTTGTTCATTTTAAGGTGAAATTGGTGACTCATTGAGTTGGACTTGGGATTTTTTATTCATTTAGTGCTCTTTTGGATGAGATCTAGAGGCTAGATTTTGGGGATTATTGTTGCATCCAACCTAAGATGCTTTTAGGTCCTATTTTGGTGGAGTTTTTGAGAGAGTTGGCAGTAAAGGTTTAAATTCATGTTTGTAACTCATTTTGGAGGGAGTTCCTGATTATGCAGAGTTGGGCCTTAGTGACTTTTGAGAGTCCTTTATCCAGTTTTTTCCATCTTTTGTAATTCATTTTCATGATATATGTAGAGCAATGCTTGTATACTTCATGACATAAGAGCCAAGGTCATAATAGGTTGTTATTGACAACATAGAGGAAATAGAAACTACAATAAATTGGTTGAGTGTATCATTGAAATAAATAACATAGTGAGGAGCATATGCACAATGATTAGCTTCATTATCAAAAGGATATTCATTCCTTTAGAATGGTTTGAGACAATGGGAAACACAGAGATATAACATGATCAATACATACCATAATCAACAAGGCACCATCATTGTGGTAACAAAATAAGAAGTGTTTGTAGACGTATAAAAATGACCATATTCCTAAATGAATATTTTATGCTCATTCCTCTATTTAATTAAATCACCCACATTCCTCTATTTAATTAAGTAAATCATTCAATTTATTTAGTTAAATTCACTTAAGCCCTTTTTGCATAATTTAATTGAATAAATCATTTTATTTAATTAAAATCCTTCTCTCTACTTTTTAATTAAATTCACATTTAATTAAATAGTTTACCCCAATTAAATAAATCTAATTTATTTAAATCCCCAACTTGCAACCAAATTGAAATAAAGAAATTTATTTTAATTAATTCTATTTTCCTCACCCACTTGCATTTTCCTACATCTCCCACTTGCATCCTAAACCCTATTCCTAAATTCTTCTAGAATCCATCTAATCCTAATCAATTAACCCTAACCCATCAATTATCTCCTTTCCCTAAATTTGAGGAGGTCACTTCTCAAATTTGGAGTAAAGTCTTCAAAATGCATTAAAGCCTTTATCCATTCAGCAAGATAACTTGTTGAATGCCCCCAAATTTGGAAGGACTCTTACAAATTTGTCCCCAAAGTATTCAAACCATTAATGGTTAACTAACCCTTAGTGGCATGGTTAGAGACTTTTAGCCTAGCTTAACCTCCACCTAACCCAAGAGTCTCATCAAGCATTTATTGCTTTGACCATGGTTATTCTTTTAACCCTTGCACAAGAGTTTATCCTTTGGGTAAAAGCTTTATCCAATGGATAACCTTAACCTAACCTTAACCCTTACCCCCTAGGGTAACCATGAGGTCTTCTCAAGCATTTAATGCTTCTTACATCTCCTCTCAACCAGCCTTATGTTGACAATTGTCACCATTTCATGGGTGAGAATTGTAAACATGGATTGACAACTTCCAATCTTGACCCTTGATTAACTCTTTCAATCCTGACCATCCATTGCCCTATTTTTGCTATAAATAGAGCTCTCCTTCCTCCATTTTGGGGATCCATGAATCTAAGAAATCTATTATCTAAAATCCATACAAGCTTTAGTATCTCATTTATGCTCAATTTTAGCACATCTAGTCTCTCTTTGCAAAAGGAATTAATCTAATAAACATTTTAGACTACTTCTTTATCATTAGCTTAAATCATATAACTAGTATATCATGTTAGGATAGTATTACTACTAATCTTGTCATCTTATAATCTAGTTTATTACATTTGTAGGATCATGCATAGATATGATGCATTCTCATGTTAAAATCAATCAAAAAGCATCCCTCATTCTTGCATTTGTCATCCCTAAGCCACTTTGCTCAGTGATCTGAGAGCAAAGGCATTGGCTTGAGGGACCTTGTGAGATAGAGAACCATGGAACCATCCTTGGGAAGTTGAGTCATTCTTCATGACTCCATAACTTTCACCAAGAAGTCCTGTGGGTGTGTGGACAAGCCTCTTGGAGCTTCATTTTTCACATTTTGAGTTTCATAGCCCTGCTTTTCCCACATACATTTCTGGCCCCACCATGGGGCTCTACCCCATTAAACAAATCAGTTTTTAAAAATAATCACTTGTACAGGTACGTGGGAAACGGGAATCAGCGCGTGGGGCACATCCCTTAGCACATCTGGTTGACCTTTTAGCGCATCGAGCTCACTGTTTGGCACGTGGGACTCATTTCCCAGCACGTGAAGATCACCCCTATCCACACTATATAACTGTAGATGCATTTTTTATCAGTATAACCTTTGATAGGACTGCTCTACAATAGTAATCTCCTATTAATGAATAAAGAGGGTTCCGTGTGTCTGAACAGTCATGATGACTATCACTCTTGAAGATGATTGCTCTATTAGAAGTAATCTATTCTTTTGATTGAGAATGATCTTATGCTCTGATCTTTTCTTAGTATGACCTGCATTCTTTGGTACAATAGGGCTGCAAAAAAAAATGTATCTTATTGACATTTTTAACATATTCGTTGTTGGTTTACCACTCTCAAAACCTTAGTTTGTGACAAAGGGTTGCTTTTAGCTACTACAATCTTTATGTATTGTCTATTGTCTTTTCTTTATTAGTGATTACTCTAGCACTTCTCTTAAGAAGATAGGCTTGTTCTATTAAATATTTCTTCACTATGGTTTGATGGCACTGATAGCAAAATTGAGTGTTGTCACTTTCCCTTTTCACAATGCATTCAATATACTTTCTTTTCACTAATTGAATACCCTGATTGTTCTATGTGAATAATGGCTTTTGTGATCTTTCATTGTGTATTTGTATTTGGTGGACTGTCCTGACAATCTGTGGACTTCAACAAGTCTAAATTTTTACATTCGGTTACAGTTTTTGGTTTTTCTCTGTCTGCGATATGCTACATAACAAACTGTACGTGCTATTGTATAGTCAGGATGCGCTAAATGATCCACCAGATGCGCTAAGTTGTTTTTCCCAATGCGCTAAGCTGTTTTCCATATGCGCTAAGTTGTTATTCTTCCATGCCGATACCTACAGGAAAAGATTAAATATGATGATGCGCTAAGTTCAGTAGTAGCCATTAAGAAGGATAAATTTGCATACCTATCACTCAATAACGCATAATGAATAATGATGGTGAACTTTAAAAAGCATCAAAGAACATCGACTATATCAATCATAGTGTGTGCAAGGGCTATCATCATACAATGGCATCTAAAGTAGAAAACTCACCAATTATGCTCAACCTACAAAATCTCCCAGTAGATCTCCACCCAGAAGCTTTCATGGTGGTGACCCGTAGAACAGAAGATTGTAGCAAGGCGACTAGGGTTTCATAGTGGCAGCTTCGACTAAAACCACGAAAGATTCAAAAAATGAAAATGAAATGCCTTCATGACTTTAGGGTTTCTTTTCCCTAAAATACCAATACCTTTTTTTATTTTTTGTGGCATCATTTACCAAATTACAAAAAGCCAACTAATACATGAGTCGTGGCCACCTTGGATGTGCCTAGGTTTTAAGATGTAGGATTTTTGGTGAATGGTTTTTTGGGTCGACCACTATTTGTAAAAAAATAAATGATTTAAAGTGTGTTTATAAACTTTGAATCATCTTTGTTCTCTTTTAAATGTGAAATGAACACCTATGCAACCTATTTCATGCTTAGTCATTTTGACTTGTTTATTGTGGCAAAAAGATAGGGCATATGCACCAAAGCCATAGGGTTGGTTAGAACTATTTGCAGACATTTGGAGAGTATACAAGGGCGAGTCATTGTTGTTGGAGAGAATATAGTATTCATTTTTTGACCAATTTTGTGCCTTTTAAGGTGGAATTAGTGACTCATTGAGTTGGACTTGGACTTTTTCATTCATTTAGTCCTCGTTTGGATGAGATCTAGAGGCTAGATTTTGGGGATTATTGTTGCATCCAACCCAAGATTCTTTTAGGTCCTATTTTGGTGAAGTTTTGGAGGGGGTTGGCACTAGAGGTTTATATTCATGTTTGTAACTCATTCTGGAGGGAGTTCCTCATTATGCAGATTTGGGCCTTAGTGACTTTTGAGAGTCCTTTGTCCAATTTTTGCCATCTTTTGTAACTCATTTTCATGATATATGCAGAAACTACTTTGGAGGCTCTTGACAGTAATTTCTACCCTTTTATTACTTGCAGAGTTGTGTAGTCCATTTGATTGATCAAGTTTGTAGTGAAATCTTTTTGTTTTCCTTCTAATTTTGTCTCATTTTCCTCATACCTTCTTAGTAATAGTGTATTGTGCAGGTTGCAGATTGTGTTAAAGTGAATGTATGAGCTCTTTACTGTGAATTTTTATTATTCCATTATTGATTAAATAAATTCAATTCTTTTTGTGAAACATTTATGCATGTGCATGCTTGAAATAAGTTGTGTAGGCTAATTATTGCCAACTTGGTTTTCAAATATCTATTCTTCTGAGTATCATAAGTCATCAATTGGTGTATCGCCTAGTAAATTTCCATTTTTATTTCAATTGTTACATTTGCTATTTTTAATTTCATGTCTTTCTCGTTTCCTCTGAAGTCAGTAGTTTTAGAGTGATGACAAACTAGGAGCCGACCTTATCCGAAGGGTCAATCCAGTTATAGGTGACCCACAACCTTGGATTGATCTCATGTTCTCCAGAAAGATTAGTTTTTTTAACTTTGCATAGGGTGCATTTCTAGGAGCTAACATTTCATTTTATATTATTTTTTATACTAATTTATCATTCAATAAAATGCAATTCATGTGTACGTAGTTATTGATGATGAAAACAATGAAGGCACAAATTACTTTACATGTTGTTGTATTCAGGAAAAAGTAAGAATTGACAACCACAATCATTTATGGAGAGGGTATTGAATACCCAATAGGGTCTATTGTTGTAACAAGAACATGGCTTAGAAGGTACCCTATCATGAAATCTAATCTTTGGTTGTTTTAGGACTTCGACACACAGAGACATATTATTCATTACTCTAAACCTTCTTGTTGCAACAAATTTTTAGTTGATTAAATATCATGGTAGACTGCTTAATAAGAAGTTATGGAAAGTTCATGAATTTGACCATGAGGGAATACTTGACACAATAAGGGTTAGAGATGATCCACAAGGTTCATTAGATTGAATTTAGGCCAACTGCAAGTATTCAGTGTGTTAGAAAATTATAGTCAAGAATGATTTTGGAAATTTTGTATATATCTTTGGCACAATTTTGTATATAGATGGCCATGAGTTGATTTGTATCTTTTCAAAGGCCAAGTTTTGTATATAGATGACCATGATATGATTTGTACTTATTTAGAGGACATATTTTGTGTATATATGGCCACGAGCTGATTTGTACCTATATAGAGACCAAATTTTGTATATAGATGGTCATGAGCTGATTTGTACCTATGAAGAGACTAAATTTTGTATGTAGACAGCCATGAGCTGGTTTGTACCTATTTAGAGGTATAATTTTGTATATAAATGACCATGAGCTAATTTGTACCCATTTAGGGGCCAAATTTTATATATACATATGACAAAATGATTATAAATGCATAAATAAAATTTTGTGATAAATTTTACATCTATGATTCTACTTGAAATTCATGCATTATACTTTTGCCAATGTGTAACTCATGCATTATTCTTTTGTCAATGTATAATTCATGAATGATTTAATTATTAATATATAATTCATCCTTTATTGATTATGTCAATGTGTAAATTTCCCATGCTTTTGATGATATTTGCATAAACAGAAAAATTCAAGGTTATGGTACTTCATAGATAGTGTCGCTACAGCAAGGTGCTAAACATTCAAGTGATCTAGAAAGAAAAATAAGACCATGCTTAGCATTAAAATTCATACTCGAACATGCTAACGTTGACGGTTCATGAGTACAACAAATAGAATAAAATTTATCCTATCTTTCAACTTTGCATTGTGTACGAATGACAATATTTGCATCAACAGAAAAATTGTTGCCCTAAGAAAATGGCTTTGTTTCTTCAAAATCAGAGATAAATTATTGTAGAGGGCCCTCACATGACCCTATGGGTTCAAATAGATCATTTGTATGTGACCTGAATTTTGAGAAACAACTTGTCAGAATTTGAGAATTTTTTGAACTCAGGGCACTCAAGAGATGGCATGATGATAGTAGGGAACTGAATGTTCAGGCAACCTGGGAAGCCAACTAGGACCACTCCTAGCTTGAAAATTCCTCACAACATTTCTCCAAACTAGGCAGAAACAATTGCCCACACACTAGCAACCCAAACACAAAAGGAACAAACTGCAAAAAACTTATGAATAAGGGACCAATTGCCACAAGCCCCAACCACCAAATGATAGCAATGTGAGTCATTCTCATCCTTGCTAAGATCTTTGATCCCTCCAAAAACTGTTGCTCTGGCTCTTCCTCCCACCTCCCTCATTTCAAAATGTTAGTTGAGATCAAAGTTACAACCAAGAAAGGCATGAAAATTATTAGCCATGGTACTAGACCTTCCAATTGTCAAATGAAAAAACATGACTAGGAACCTCTTAATTTATACATCAATTTTTGTAACAAAGATACTAAAACCAATAAGAACTTACTAAATATATAATTTGCTTTGTTGGTTTTCTCATTGTGTTGTCTTTTTCTCTATGAGTTCTTTGTTTTTAGGTCAACTAAGGTATAGTTGGCATCTTTATTTGTTTAAGGTTTCAGGATTCCTTAAAGTTGTATCATGTACTCTTATAAAAAAAAAAAAAATTTAGATAATTAAACTTGTTTTTTTATCTTCCAAAACATTTTAAAGCCTAAAATTATAATATATAAGAAGAGAATACATTAATATACTTTCATCTAAAATAAAAATAAAATCAAACCTACAAATTGAATCATTCACAAAAAATTATTAAGGCTTTATTCTCTTAAGCTAGTGACAAATTAAATGTTAGTACAAGGTGCTACCCACACAAATATGTTAAATATTAGAATTTATGTATCCTAAAATTGGTTAAAAGAAGGAAAATCATTAATGGGCAATATATTCTAATTCATAGATATACAAATATATATATATATATATATATATATATATATATATATATATATATATATATATATATATATATATATATATATATATATATATATATATATATATATATATATATATATATATCACTTTGAACAATAATAATATTTTTAAAAAATAAAATATAGAAACTAAAAAATAAATAATTAAAAACTTGAACATGAATCATGAATCACTTTGTGCATCTATCAACCATAGATTTGGCACCTAGAAACATTTTAATCTATTATTACATGGTAGATGATATTGAACTTCATTCTTGGTGCAATCACGGTTAGAAGGGTCCTCAAGGAGAACAGTTTGGACCATGCAGGAAATAAAACACGACACAAACAACACAATGTGATGGAGGAAATGCAAAATTAGATTTATTATATCATAGATATTTATTACAAACTTCTGACAACATTCGGGCTCATAGATTCGGCTCACGGGCCTAAGTAAAAAACATGAGCGTTATGCAACACTCTTCTCAAGCAAGAATGTGAGCCATCTCTAGAACTCCTAATCTTTGGATCTATCTTCTATGTTCTAAAACCTCATTTTTAAATTCTTAATTACATTGATTTATGTGATCAAGAATGATTTGTGTCTGTCCAAGATGAAACAAATGCTGATGAACAAGATGAAACGTGTAAAATAACAAGGTTGGCCTCCATCAAAGAGATTCCTCTGAAAAATATAAAGAATGAAGTGTGGACCCAAGGGAAGGTTGGTCACACACCAAGGAACATTAGAAATAATGAACTGAAGCTCCGCAAGCTATGGAAGAGATTTGCAAGATTCACCAATAACAGATATGTCCAAGCAGTTTCTGATGCTCCAAACAAGGACATTATCTTAGATTCTGGAATGATAACCTACCGAAAAAAGATCCAAATGTCCCACGCACCAAGGATAAGATTGATGAACATGTCCACAAACCAAATCTATCTCCGCAAGATCCGATGACCAAATCAAGGAAACGCAGAAATAAATGTTGTACTACAAAATAAGAAACAAACTGAAAGAAAATATTTTTGGTTGATGCAAGATTGCCAAGAACCAGGGATGCTCCTGCATCAATTCTAAAGAGGTATTTAAGTCATCAAAATTTTAAACATGCAAAAATTTAAATCATCAAAATTTTAATTGTGTCTTTCCTATCACCATTGTAAAAAAAATCATAAAACAATGACCTAGATAGTTATATTTAAATATCACTCTTCCACACTCAAACATCAATAAAAATTTAGAACCTTATCCCTACTAAAATATAGTAAATTATTATCTTATTTATATTAAAAAAAATTAGCTATTTACAAATAGACAATAGAAGTCAAGAATTTTTTTTAGTAATGTGCATTATATCTTCCCTATGGCATGGTTTCAACAAGAGCTACAAGGCAAAAAAGTTCTTGCCAGAAAATGCACAAATTGTGTTTGTTGTAGGATTTGCTAAAGTTCCTAGCAAAATTGTCTTGTAACAAGTACATCAGTAAGATACTCATATTGCATTTGCTAGTATATGTTGATTCTATGCCAAAATGGGAGCGTTCGAATAGGGTATGGACAAGAAATAAAGAATTATAGATACAAGAATATCATCAAATGTTGTGTGAAGGAATAGAGTGATAGCAGGCTTGACACATAACATATAGAGAACTATACATAACATCAAAGTATGATGTAAAATAAAGGTTTCTTCTTAATAAACGTTCTTTGAATTCATTGATATTCATCTATAGTAGATGAGATCATTACATATACTAAACACGCAATTTAGTTATTGCTCCAACATTTTTAAATACCTAGCATAGTTCTATTAACAAATGTGGTGAGATATTTTGGGATGGAGAGCTCGCGTGGAGGAGTAGGCGGCAATAGAAGAATTCAAATTTTAAATTCTCTGCAAGGTGGGAACTCTGGTTCCAATGGAGGTAGCGGCCCGATCGATGGAGCTGGCTAGATGGGGGAGAAGGACAAGCCTCCAAATATTCTGCAGGCTGACGGTACTCTGTCGAAAAAGAATGTGGGTCCTGGCAATGCGGTTGGGGGGTCTAGCCCATGTGAAGTTGTGTTGGAGAATGGAAAATAAATTAGAAAGTGGTCAACCCTCTTTGGAACTAGACCATCTGGGAAATCTTCCCTGCCTCCTATTAAGAATATATCGAACCCGACTGGTGGTAAGTTTACCATCTCTATTCCTGACTTGGTTTTGGATCATAATATAAGTAGTATGTCGAACTCTCTAGTGGGTAAATTCATGAGACCATGCCCAAACATTGAGGTTGTTAGGGCTTATGTTAAACGGAAATGGGTTTTGAAAGGCAATGTTGAAATTTCAGCTCTACCCAAAGGTCTTCTCACCTTTTCCTTTTCTTGTGAAGAAGACAAAATAAGGATTCTCTGTGGTAGTCCTCGGTTGGTTGGAAAGACACCTCTAGTCCTCCAAAAAGGGCACCCAAATCTAAATATGAGTGAATCTCTTCTGGTGCAAGTCCAAGTTTGGGATAAGCTCCTAGGTCTGTCTCTTGAATACTGGGTAGAAAGTATTTTCTCGAGTATAGCAAGCTCTTTTGGTGAGCTCCTCTCAATAGATTTGGTCATAGCCTCAAGAAGGAGGCTTGCTCATGCCAGATTCTGTGTAGGGGTTGCCCACGACGCAGATATGCCTGAGCAGATAGATATTGTGTCTAAGTTGGGTACTTGGAAACAATAAATCAAATACGAATCCATCCCCTTTGCTTGTTTCCACTATAAAAAAGTAGGTCACTGGGATAAACATTACCCTCTAAAGCCCAAAGGGGATAACAAGCATTCCAAAACTATAGTAGAGAGTAGAAAGGCTCTGGAGAAAAAGGTCTAGCAAGTCAAAAATAAAAAAAAACAAGGAAACTGACCCAACTGAGATCAACTGGTTTGGACCCTTGGGGGAGAACAAGGATGTGGTCTCCTCCGCCTCTATTTCTAAACAGCATTTCCTCCACAAATCTTTTAGGAAGAAATGCATGGAAGTAGATAACCTCCTAGGAGGGAAGATCCCAAGAGAGGAAATAATAGAACATAATGAATCTTCTAAAGAAACTACCCAGATGGTGATTACTAACACCTTGGATGGTTAGGAAGCTTCCAATGAAGAGGATCAGAAGGACAAGGATATTAAGGAAATGGAGCAATCTGAGGAAGGGGAGATTACTGGATCATAGGAAGAGAAGGTTGACTCTTCCCCTCTCACAAATAGTTTTGATTTTCAAGAGGCCCAAAACTGTGCTATCTTGGGTCTGACTCTTTCTGATTCAGATCATGCCTCTAAAACAGTTAATAGCTCTTCACATGAATCTAGATTACCTATATGGGGTAATGAAGAAGAGATTTCTAGAATCCTTAGTGATCTTGAAGAGGTTTTTGAGAAAGAAGCTGAGCGGAAAATTCCAAAACACAGGAACAAGAAATGATCCACTCCCTCTGCTTCCCAAATAAGGGAGTCTAGTAGAATTGCTCAAGTTGATGTAGGGTATGTCTCCTCATCCCCAAGATGACCTTCAAACCTCAAAGTTAGAGATGAGGAGGCTAGCAAGAACATAGCAGATTGGACTCAAAGGACTCTGAAGGAGTTAGGAATTGGTAAGTGATTATGAAGATTGTTTCTTGGAACATAAGGGGACTTAATAATCCCCACAAGCATGATATTATTAGGAATATGATTAGGGATAGTAAACTTGACCTTTTTCTTATTCAAGAAACTAAGATGAGTAGAGAAAAGGTTGAAGCTTTGAATTTCTTTAAATCTGGTAGCATCTGTGGTGCTAGCTTTGAAGGTGCCTCTTGAGACATTGCACCAATCTAGAATCTCAATAGTGTTAGAGGTCAAGTTCTTATTCAAGAAAGGAATTTTTCTTGCATTAAGTTTGAGAATTTAAAGGATGACACCTCTTGGGTCCTCACAAACATCTATGCTCCCAATACCTTGAAATCCATAAGAAAGTTTTGGAAAAAACTTATGGAAATAAGGGACAGCTTCAAGAACCTCAGTAGGCTGGTCATGGGAGACTTCAATACCCCGTTGAAAGAGGAGGAAAAATTTGGTGGATGCCCTTCTTAGCTGGACAGTAGACTGACCCTCATGGATTTTATAAATACTCATGCCCTTAATGATGTGGAGATATAGGGTTTCAACTACACTTGGACTAATAGGAGGGCTGGAAATGACCTTATTCAAGTTCGCCTTGACAGGGCTCTTATATCTGATGATTGGTTCAAACATTATTTCTTCTCTTTGTCTGCTCACATTCCTGTTGGGTCTGACCACTACCCTATAACTCTTAGTGTTGGACCCTATCAATAGGAGAAGGCATTTTCCCTTTAGGTTTGAAAAAATGTGGACTTTACATCCAGATCTTACTCATAAAATTCAAGAATGGTGGAACATTCAAGTTGAGGGTACTGTCATGTATAGAGTTGTGAAGAAACTTAAAAGCATAAAAGATAACATAAGGACCTGGAATAAATCCATCTTTGGGAATATTTTTGAGGCCAAAGGAAAAATTCAGGAAGACCTCAACAAAATTCAGGTCCCAATCCAGAAGGATGGATTATCTACTATGAAATTTGTAGAAGAAACTAAGATCCTCAAAAGATAACACGATATCATTGCTAAAGAAGAAGCTTTTTGGAAGTAGAGATCTAGATGTATTTGGATGAAGGAAGGGGATAAGAACACCATATTCTTCCATATGTCTACTATCAAACACAAAGCTGCTAATAGGATCAAAAAACTGATGGTGGACGATGTGGAACTAGTCAAGGAGGAGGAGATTACAAATGAGGCAAAATGTTTCTTCTCTAATCTTGTTTGTAGGGATTAGAGCTTGGATGGTGATGTTCAAACTGCCTTCCTCCAGAACATTCCTTGCCTTATTGATGAGCATAAGAATGCTTTTTTGACTTCCATCCCTTTAGACTTGGAGATTAGAAATGTTGTCTTTTCTTTTGAGGGTAATAAAGCTCCTAGACCTGATGGCTTCTCTATGTTCTTCTTCCAAGAGTTATGGGATATTGTTGGGAAAGATGTCTCCAATGGGGTTAAAGAATTTTTTGGGGCAAGAAAATTACTGAAATAAATTAATGACACCTTCATTGCTTTGATCCCCAAAATTCAAGGAGCTGACTCCATGGATAAGTTCAGGCCTATTAGTTTATGCAACTCTTTCTATAAGATAATTTCCAAGGTCCTCACCTCCAAACTCTTGAATGTCCTTCCCTCTTTGATCAGTCTTCAGCAAAATGGTTTTGTGCTAGGAAGGCAAATTATTGATTCCATCATTACTATCCATGAGAATATCCATTCCCTTGTTATGGCCAAGAAGCAAGGTTTTATTCTTAAGCTTTATCTCTCTAAGGCTTATGACCGAGCGGATTGGTCTTTCCTCATGAAGGTTCTCTTGGCTTTTGGCTTCTCTAACAGATGTGTGGACCTCTTCAAGCAGCTTATCTCCTCCACCTCCTTTGTTGTTCTTGTTAACAACTCCCCCTCCCCTTTCTTTAAAGCCTCTAGAGGTTTGAGGCAAGGGGATCCCATCTCCCCTATTCTCTTCATCATTATGGCTGAATGCTTTGGCAGGTACATGGAAAGCATGGTGACTAGAGGTATCTTTAAAGGTCTTCAACCCTCTTATGTTGATCACACCTACTCCCACCAGCAATTTGTGGATGACACCATCATTATGGGGGATTCAAGTATTTTAGAAGCTAGAATCCTGAAGGACACCCTATGCAAGTTTGCGTCTGCTTCTGGCCAGCTTATCAATTGCGTTAAAAGTGAAGTGTTTTTCATCAACACTTCTGAGAGAAGATAGCATAGAATTAGCTGAATTATAGAATTTTGGATTTTTGATCTCCTTGCTACCTACCTTGGCCTCCCCCTGGGCATCTCTCCCCCTAATTCCTTTTGAAGTTCTTTGGTGGATGAATTTCAGAGAAATCTTGCTAGTTGGAAAGGTGCTCTCTTAAGTCAAGATGGAAATTTACAACTTCTTAAAGCATCCCTTCAAAGAATTCCTATTTATGCTCGTAGTCTCTTTAGAATCCCAGTTAAGTTTGTTGATGTTATTGAAAAAATCCAAAAAAAATTCTTTGGTATGGGGTTGAGGAAAAGAAGAGAATGGCTTTAGTGGCTTGGGACAAGGTTTGTAGATCAAAAAGCAAGGGTGGTCTGGGTCTAAGGAGAATCAGGACTCTCAATGAAGCTCTTTTGTCTAAACAAATATGGAGATTGTTCCACTCTGATAGTGAGTGGTGTGAAATTTGGAGAAGTGTGTATCCTCTCATGTCTTCATCTCTTTTCTCTTTCATCAATTCTGATTTCAGTATCAATGGTTCTCACATTTGGAACCATGCTTCTAAGTATAAAGACAACATCATCAAAGGGGTTAAATGGAGAGTTGGTAATGGTAGGAAAGTCAGATTTTGGGAAGATCCTTGGCTGCTTGATAAGCCTTTTCTCAAAATCCCTGATTGGGCCCCTTTTGTTGCCCCTTGTAAAAGAGTTTTTGGTTCTTTGGTTGAGGGGTACTAGATAGGTGACAAATGGAAAAATATTGAAGGTATACACCCTGGCCTCATCAATCTCAAGAAACACTTGTTTTCTGCTTGACTGAATAATGAAGAAGATATTCTTATTTGGAAATTTGAGCCCAAAGGCAACCTTACTATTTCTTCCATGTATGGAGTGCTGACTTCAGCCCCCTCAGAGAACCCCTTCTATTCTAAAGCTTGGATTAAGGGTCTTTTTCCAAAGATCAATACCTTCTACTGGACTATTCTCCAAAACAAAATTTAGACACTAGACAACCTGAAGATTAGAGGTTTTAATCTCCCCAATAGGTGTGTTTTGTGTCATGAGGAGGAAGAGTCTTTGGACCACTTGGCTATTCACTGTTCTTTCACTGCCTATATTTGGGAAAGCTTTCTTAAGAATTTTTGTATGGAATGGATGTTTCCTAACTCTATTCAAGATTTGTTCCATTCTTGGAGTTACCATTGGTCTAATCCCTCTTTGAGATCTTTATGGCAGCTCTCTCTTCCTCACATCCTATGGGGGATTTGGAAAGAAAGGAACAACTGCATCTTTAGGGATGCTTCTCTCCCCGAGGTTGTTGTTTTTTTAGAAAATTCAAAGGGCAATAGTGGAGAACCTCAGGATCATTGGAGAACCTTGCAATCCTTGTTACTACTTATCAAATTGCCATTAGTTTCATATCCAAAGTCATACTATATTCTAGTCGGTTAGTATTACCAAATCATGCAGTCGGTACACACAGAGAAGTCGGTATGAACAGTCTAGTCGGTTACAGAAGAAAGTAGTCACAGAAAGCAGTATTCACCGAGCTGTTTACTAAGTAAAGTTTCATGGCTACCGAGTGGTAAAGTTAACTCACCGAGTTGATATTCATCGAGTGAAACATCTTACCAGATACATTGAACCTGGACATGCACATGAAAACATGTTACAACATCGAGGCACATCTAACCATTTTTGCATTGGGAATTGCACTATGAGATTGTGTATGATTACAAGGTCAATCTAACCAATGAGATATTTTGTTTAGTTATTCATTCGAAGAATATTTTGTAAGATCGAAGCAATGAATCAAATCACCGTTGTAAGAGATCTATTTATACAGCATGATTCCAGGGTTAGATATATGAGATGCAATGAGATAACAATGTGTATATGTTGGCATTTTTTATGTTTATGTTGTGATTGTCATTGATGGACACACTTGTATTGAGATCCCCTTTATATGTATGAGCTCATGCTCAACCGGTATTTGTTCCAACTGGTATGTTGTATTCTAGTCTTTAGACTAGTAGTGATTTTGCAAAATGTGTTTCCCGATCTGAAGCGGCATGTCGACCCCAAGCGGTTCGCAGATCACAAGCGGTACGAGGGAGCAAAGCAGCACAACACATTCTTACCAGTCTTCATTTTTGTCAAACCGGCAACCAGTATTTTGTATGAACCAGTAATACTCTGTGATGAGTTACCAACCGGCATTTTGTGATGAGTTACCAATCCACTGATTGTTTGATGGTGCCGACACATTAACAGTGATTCCTGTGTCGTGTTACTAAGTATGTCTAGGTTCATTGAGCCTAGGAAATTGTAAAGAAATCCTATTAGACCGACATGAAATCAGATTCCTTTAAAGGGACATCATGTCTAGGGTTTTAGGTTGTTGCGAAAAGGATTAATGTTGAGCTAGGGTTTAAGGTGGATGTTGAGTTGTTGGAAGAGTGATCTTATCTAAGAAGATCAAGTTGTAACTAAGAGAGAGATAGAGAAGACTGAAGTAATGCTGGAATGCATTAGCTGTGAGCAATACTGGATCTAACCAAGCAGTTTGTGCTATTAGATAGATCAAACACTTGTTGATTATTCACATCTTTAACAAGTCAATAGCCCCTAACCGGGTAGGCCTCAAAGCCTTTGTAAAATCTTCTAACAAGGTGGTTCACACATGTGAATCTAAAATCCTCTAACAAGGTAGTCTTTAATCGGACTTATCTCCTAACAGAGATTGAGATTCCTAACAGGATCTGTTCTGGTGAAGAACATTTTAAGACCTTAACCGGTCTGACCTTAACCAGTTTGGTTTCTATTCTGCAGATAGTGACTTGTGAGTTCCATCTCACCGTGGTTTTTCCCAGTTGGGTTTCCACATCAAATATCTTGTGTTATAGTTGTATTGCTTTTGTGGGTGAATGTTTTATTCACATTTTGGTTTGTATGTGTGGTAACCGGTTTGACTGTCAGTCTGCTTTACCAGTTTATCTTTAGACTGTGTAAGTGTTTTAGTGCAAATATTTTTGGCATACTAATTCACCCCCCCCCTCTTAGTATTCATCAATTGGTATCAGAGCCAACCTTTCTATAAGTTTAACCACTTGGAAAGAGATATGGGGGAATACACCTTGAGGGAACTTACTAAATGGCTCACTAAGTCTGAGCAAGCCTATGATGCTCTTATGGTCAAATAAAAGGCATCTCAAGCAAAAAGAAGAGAACATGCAGAAAAGCTGATGGAACTATCTGAAAGTAGTTCTGAAGATGAAGCTAACATGGAAGCTATGATTGCTGAAGTGAATAAGTTGAATGATTCAAACTCCAATCTGAGAAAGGAGTTGGAAGGACTGACTATTCGATTCAGTCAAGAGTTTGAGAACCAGAGAAAAGGTGAAGATCTGGTAAAAGACAGAGATCATGAGATCTCCAAGTTGAAACATGAGATTAGTGCACTAACTGCTCACCTTTATGAGAGTAGAATGGAAAAAGAAGACATGCAAGGAGAACTGAACATTGCCATCTCTGAAAATGCAAATCTTATGGAGACAAACACTGCTATTTCCAAAGAACTCTTTGAGTCAAAGGAAATACTTGCTAAGTTTGGCAAAAGTACAGTCAAGCTAGAGCAAAAGCTTGAGTCATCTAGACCAGCAAAGAATACCAATGGTCTTGGTTTTTCTAGACATGAGGAAGGAGAATCCTCAAGAACAAGTGTTGAAGCATCAAGGAAGCAACTGGCACTCAAAGGAAAAGGTAAGCAAAAATTCAAACCTATTTGCTTTAACTGTCTTAAAGAAGGACACACTGCCAATGTATGTAGGAGCAAAGCCTACAATAATTTTCCTTATTTTATCAACAATGTATCGAGATTCAATAAGTTCAATGGTCATTGTTATGCATGCAACAAGTTTGGGCATAGAGCATTTGAATGCAGGTCTGTAGTGGATAACACTGGAAGATATCCTTAGAGGACCCAAGGAACTGGTCCTGAATATTTTATGAACCGGAACCACAACCAGTTTAATAACTTCAATCATTAGTCAAGAAGCGGTGGTCATCAAGTGGCAGCCAGATGGAGAGAAAGTTGTATGATCTATCATGGTCATGGTCACACTGCTACAACATGTAGAAGGAAGAATGGAAACATGTACAATGGACCTTGGAGAGCACCTGGACTTGTTTCTATCACTGCAACAAACCGGGTCACATTGCAAGATTCTGTAGAAGCAAAAAAAGTATATCTGATGATATACCGGTCACTCAGGAAGGAGAAATAGATGTTGAAAAATTTCAAGGAGACATGAAGAAAACATGGAAGAAGAAACCAACAATGTCGGAAGAGGAACCGGTTTCTACACCTAGTGTGGAAATATCGGAACCGGCAAACTAAGCCTCAAAGGCTTAGGGGGAGCAAATGGTGAAATGCTTTCGAACCCTCGGTTAACACCGGTAAAAGACCTTAACCGGTATGCTACACCTATCACTTGGCAGAAGAATGGAAACGGTAAAAAGGCAAATTAGGGTTTATGCCCTAATAGAGGAGCATTAATGATGGAAGGTGAGAGACATGTATAAATGCATTTTTCAAATCATTTCTCACTATCTATTTTCGAGAAAAGAAAAGTTTTCAAGTGCAGAGCGAAGAAAAGGCGATTTGAGCTTAGATTTCAAGAAATTGGATAACTTTGAAAGAGATTCAAATCTAGTTTGCAAGTGGTAGTGGAGAACTCAAAGCAATGATTTGGCATCTGACGGAGAGCGAAGTAAAGCAGAATCAGGAAGCCCTAAATTCGCGTTTGAAAGGTATTTTTCGTGTTCTTGAAATACTCTTCAATGGCTTCCGCATCTCATACCAGTTCAAGCACATCCATTGAGTCAGAAAGTTTCATTCAGAGGAAGTCCAAGTATAATGCTTTGTCACAAGTTCCAGCTGGAGTCATAGTCGAAGAAGGAATTTCAGATTATATTGATTGCAAGATAGAAGACCTAGGGTCCTTAGCCATTCATACTCAATTAGGTCTATTTTGCAGAAAGGACAAAAGGATCAAACCAGAGTTCAGTATCTTAGAGAAGAAGAAACTCCATAATGCGGTATATTTTCTGGAAGACTTCACAGAGGATCACATCAGGATCATCTTGAGCAGAGTCCATGGTGACAAGATGTACCTAGAGAGAATGCATGATATCACGTCTGAGGCAATTCATGTAGTCACCGGTTTCTGCAACACAGGGGAAGTGCCAGCCCTGAGAACGGTAAGAAAAATGGAAATGACCAAGCTCACTGGTTCGACAAGTGATTCACGAGGTATGATAGTTAATCCTATCAAGGATGAACTGGTAAAATATGCCTGCATGGTGATAGGCTACAAAACATTCTCAGCCAGCAGGATTAATTATGTATCTGCTGCAGTGGTAAATGTCGCTTACCGGATGATTATAGAGGATAAATCATTTGACATATGCACTGGTATGCAGAGGCAACTCCTGTTAAATCTTAAGGCAGCCAAAAAGGACAATTCACTGAGATTTAAGTTTGGACAACTACTGGTAGGATTGTTTTTCTATTTCCAAGGCTACTTTTCGGGTGTAGGAGATGTCCAGTGGTCCCCTAACCAACCAGTAACCAAGCAGATAAAGGAAAGTGTGCAAGCCATTGGAACTGGCTACCCTGAGGTACCGAACAAATACTTTGATGAGTTCAGAAGAAAGATGAGTCAGAGGGTACGAATCTCAGGTGACATAGTGAAGAAGTATGAAGATGACATCTATTTCACTATTCAGGTGGACAAATGTCTAATGGAGGCTGTTGAGCCTAGAATGGAGGAAGTGGAGCCTATGGGCTATGAGGTCATGTTTGACATGCTGGAAGGGTATGCTTCAACCCTTATTGCCTCGCCTCTTGATCCAAAGGCTAAGAAAACTGGAACCTACTTGGAGAGGATCGCACGGTTGAAGAACCATCGGTGAAGAAGGGAAAAGAACCGGCAGTGCCTACAGCATCAGCACCAACTACCACTATGACTCCAAGAGTGACCAAGCGGTCATCGGCAAAGAAGAAACCGAAGGTAACACCTGCAAAAGTATTCAAAAGAAAGAGGAAGACTAAGGCAAATGAACCGAACTCCGAAGAAACCGAGTCTGATGAACAGCCAAAGAAGGCTAGACAGACCAAGAAGATGAAGAAGAATGAACCGGCAACATCTGCACCGGTAAATATAGATATCTCCTCTTACAAACCTTTGACACATTGTCAAAGAACAGTAAAGAATATTAGGAGAAAGTTACTTCATGATTTAATAGATTATTATGATGAATTCAATAGTGAAGAAAAAGATGAAGTACTGCAGGGAAATCATTCTTTATTTATGTAAAAATGATCGGTCACCATCAAAGATTAAATCTCAGACACCGGATTCATTATTTAAAGCATTGGATAACAAATGGCGCATTGCCATTGAAAAGGAACAAGAGATTAGGGAGAAAGTTTTTGCACAGTACTTCCCCGAACTCTCAAATTCAGAATTATTTGATGTATTGGATCAAAATAAAGGTCTCTTCTTCACAAGGAGAAGAAGACTCTAGTTGTTGGAAGGGAGAGTTGATGATGTAGAAAAGGATACACATCAACACATGGCCCATGCTATCAGCTTTCACAAAGCTCGAATGGCCAATCTCCAAGTGGAAAAGGAACCGGTTATTTCCAAACCGAATGAGTTTTTTGATGAGGAAGGAAACCTGGTGGAGGAACCAATCGACACCATAGATGTCAATGCCTTGGATATAGAAGATGTCACTCAGGACATACCTTCTAAGGGAGCTGAACAGGGGCAACAGGCCGATCAGGGTGGTGAACAAGTTGTGGACACATAGCAAGCGGCAAAAGAACAGGAAGAGAAAAAGAAGAAGGATGAAGATGAGAAATAGAGAAAAGAGGAAGAGGAGAAAAGAAAAGATGAAGAGAAAAAGAAGCAAGAAGAAGAAAGGAAGAAGAAAGAAGAAGAGGACAAGGAAGGAAAGAAGAAGAAGGAAGAAGAAGAAAAGAAGAAGAAGGAAGAGGAAGAAAAGAAGAAGAAAGAAGAGGAGAAGAAGAAGAAGGAAGAGGAAGAGAAGAAGAAGGAAGAGGAAGAGAAGAAGAAGGAAGAGGAAGAGAAGAAGAAAAAGGAAGAGGAAGAGAAGAAGAAGAGGGAAGAAGAAGAAAAGGAAGAGTAGAAGAGGAGAGAAGAGGAGAAGAAAAAGGTAGAGGAAGACAAGGAAGAAGAGAAGAGAAGAGAAGCAAAAAACAAGAAAGCTGAAGAAGCCAAGGAACGAGAAGCGGCAAAAAGCTCTCAGGTGGAGACTACGAAGGCAACCAGAAGTCAACCCTCACCGGTTGAGCTCTCTAGTCCTATCGATCTCCAATCTGCAAGTGAGTTGGAGCTTATGTAGAGCATCAAGGTTGCTCAAGAGCGCCTTGAGATCATTCACAGGAAAAAGGAACAGGACATCATTCAGGCAGTTGTAGACACACTTACCGGTTTAATCCCCAGTACTAATCTTCCTGACATTGATTCGTCACTAGCACAACTCAAACTTTTGTGTACTATAGTGGATGATTAGGTGCAGGGTCTAGAAGAAGCAACAGAGGCCAATGTAAAGAAAGAGCACCAAAAGGCTCTTAATATTGCTCTCGTGAAGAAATTAAATGAGATTAGGACTGAACTGCTAAAGGATCAAAAGGACATAAGGAGTGCCTTGGATGAGGGAAACTTGCTACTTAGCAAAATCTGTCAACCTCATCTATTCTGTGATGATGTGCTAGCCAAGAAGCAATAGCTTCAAATGGACTTACAGTCCTACTTAAGCACATTCAAGACTCCTTATGACTCCTTTGCAGCATATGGGCAAACCGTTCACCGGTTCCAGATTCAGTCAGCCAAGATAGAGCAAGAGATCAGCACAAGGTCTAGGGATTTGCAGGAGCTTCAACTGGTATTACTTCCATGACTGCAAATTCTCCAGAAATGCTATCTGAACCTGGATGCCCTAACAGTCACACAAGAACTGAGCACAATAGATGCCAGGGAGGAACAGGTATCACAAATGCAAACAGAGAAGGAAGTGGCGACCTCCCTACTTGAGTCCTAGTCTCTTTCCATGAAATAATTTTTGCAGGACTATAAAGCAGTTTTTGACAAGTATTATTCATTATTGTCATAAACTCTTTTATATATATATGGAAACAGGTTTTTCAGTGGCACTTTGTCATTGTTGGCAAAGGGGGAGAAGTATATCTGGTTTTTGGTTTTAAAATTTTGAAATTTTGATATATGTTGTGATATATGCTATATGCAAAATTGCTCTGAATACAAAATTGCTATACACTTTGTTGATTAAGGGATAGTGTATATGCTTAGGGGGAGCAATTTTGTTAATGGCAAGTTTTTGTTGTAAAACACTTAGATGTCAAAATTTTATTTTCCTCAGTGTTGCCATCAATGCCAAAGGGGGAGATTGTTGGCATTTTTTATGTTTATGTTGTGATTGTCATTGATGGACACACACTTGTATTGAGATCCCCTTTATATGTATGAGCTCATGCTCAACCGGTATTTGTTCCAACCGGTATGTTGTATTCTAGTCTTTTGACTAGTAGTGATTTTGCAGAATGTGTTTCCCGGTCTGAAGCGGCATGTCGACCCCAAGCGGTTTGCAGATCACAAGCGGTACGAGGGAGCAAAGCGGCACAACACATTCTTACCAGTCTTCATTTTTGTCAAATCGGCAATCGGTATCTTGTATGAACCAGTAATACTCTGTGATGAGTTACCAACCGGCATTTTGTGATGAGTTACCAATCCACCGATTGTTTGATGGTGCCGACACATTAACGGTGATTCTTGTGTTGTGTTACTAAGTATGTCTAGGTTCATTGAACCTAGGAAATTGTAAAGAAATCCTATTGGACCGACATGAAATCAGATTCCTTTAAAGGGACATCATGTCTAGGGTTTTAGGTTGCTGTGAAAATGATTAATGTTGAGCTAGGGTTTAAGGTGTATGTTGAGTTGTTGGAAGAGCGATCTTATCTGAGAAGATCGAGTTGTAACTAAGAGAGACATAGAGAAGACTGAAGTAATGCTGGAATGCATCAGTTGTGAGCAATACTAGATCTAACCAAGTAGTTTGTGCTATTAGATAGATCAAACACTTGTTGATTACTCACATCTTTAACAAGTCAGTAGCCCCTAACTAGGTAGGCCTCAAAGCCTTTGTAAAATCCTCTAACAAGGTGGTTCACACATGTGAATCTAAAATCCTCTAACAAGGTAGTCTTTAATCAGACTTATCTCCTAACAAAGATTGAGATTCCTAACAAGATCTGTTCTGGTGAAGAACATTGTAAGACCTTAACCAGTCTAACCTTAACCGGTCTGGTTTCTATTCTGCAGATAGTGACTTGTGAGTTCCATCTCACCGTGGTTTTTCCCAGTTGGGTTTCCACATCAAATATCTTGTGTTATGGTTGTATTTCTTTTGTGGGTGAATGTTTTATTCGCATTTTGGTTTGTATGTGTGGTAACCGGTTTGACTGTCAGACTGCTTTACCGGTTTATCTTTAGACTATGTAAGTGTTTTAGTGCAAAGATTTTTGACATACTAATTCACCCCCCCCTCTTAGTATTCATCAGTATGCATAAAGGAAGACTGTTATAGAGACACAGCGAGGTCACCAAGAAGGTTATCAGTGAACAGTTGAAGAACAGAGTAAACAGAAGGGTTTACCAAGTTTCATTATGGGTTACCGAGGTATGCTACAAGCTAGGTAATCTTATTCAGAGCACATAGAATCTGCTTTAGCATTTCAGATGTAAAGTTGCAAATATTTGTAATGATTTTATTGTAATATTTTGAAGATGTAAGAGAAACCTTTAACAGGGTAAAAGACTCTAACCAAGTCTATAAACTGTAAATCCTTTAACTAGGTGCTACACTTATATAGTGTTGTAAAAATCCTTTTGTAAGGTAGATCTAACTGATCTTGATACTCCTAACAAGGTAAGCTATCAAAAATAGCTAAATGTAGCTCTAACAAAGCATTCTTTATTATTGCAGTAGTGAAGTTGTGGGTGCCATCCCCACCGCAGTTTTTCTCTCTAACCAAGAGTTTCTGCGTGACCAAAATATATGTGTTATGGAGTGAATCATGTATGATTGTTATCTGTTGATTTTAGTTTTATCTTATGTTACTGCACTATTATGTCTATGCATAATAGTAAGGTTATTATCAGAGAAAAGTTTTGGAGTACTGATTCACCCCTCCCCTCTCAGTACATTAGCTTTCTATATTGGGCCTAACAATTGGTATCAGAGCCTGAATCTTGGAAAAGGGTTTAACTACCTAAAGAGAAAGATCTTAGCAATGGAAGGCTACAAACAATCTCAGAGGATTGTGCATCTTCAAGAAGAGCTAGATAATGCAAATCAAGTGATTGCAGACATGCAGAGGCAAATGCAAAAATCTCTGAAAGTAAGGAGAAGATTATCTGATGACTTGCAGGATTCTCAAGAGCTAGTAGAACAAATCGAGACATCATCTGAGAATAGTATATCTGAAGAGACTGAAGAAATGATTGGAATGTTGAAAGAAAAAAACAAAGCATTGGCTGATCAACTAAAAGCAATGAAAAGAGAACATGAACATTTCAGTACACAAATGAATGAAAATCTAGATGCATTAAGGATAGCTGAGGATAAAGCAAGAAATCTACAAAGAGAGAAATAGCAACTTGAAGCTCTAGTATCTGAAAAGGATGATGAAATCATAAGGTTAACTGGTATTCAACAAAATATGGAAAATCAACTAGGTTATGCACATCATGAAGCAATTCTGAAGAATGATGAAAATCAATCATTGAAACTTGAAGTATCAAGGTTGACTAGTGAACTTGAAACAGAAAAGAAATCCAAAGAATCATTGGAGAAAAGTTATGAAGCATCAAAGATGTTGGATGAGCAACTGAATACAAGAAGACCCTACAAAGATGGAGGACTCAGTAACAAAGGAAGAGACTCTACCGAGAAAGGAATTCATACTACCGAGAGAGGAGAATCATCAAAACAAGCTGGAAAAAGGAATAACATCAAAAGGAAGAAGCCTATTTGCTACTACTGTGGAAATCAAGGTCATACTGCCAACATATGCCAGATCAAAAAAGGTAAGCAGCCGAATATCTCTAAGTCCAATGGATATTGTTATAATTGCAATAAATATGGTCACACACCTAATCAATGTAGGACAAAGTCTATTAACAACTATCAGAAGGCAAAATTCAAAGGGTTCTGTAAAAACTGCAATAGATATGGACATAGTACCGAGAAGTGTTGGTTTAAGCAAAAGAACTACATGAAGTATCCGCACCGAGCAAACACTGGAGGTTACCGAACTCACACATATCCTTACCGACAATATGCATCAGTACCATGGGATTACAATACAAGGATGTGGTGTGAATGTTGTGGAAGATATGGACATATAAGTGCCAACTATTTTATAAGATTTGGAATGAACAACCGGAGATCATGGAGAAATCCTGGTATGGCATGTTTTCATTGTCACAAAGTTGGAAATTTAGCTGGAGATTGCAGAGATCAACCGAGAAGAGACAATGAAGAGATAAAAGAAAAATTCAAGATGATTTGGAAAAGGAAAGAAATCATGCCTGATGAAGAAAGCACCTTACCTACCGAGTTAGGTGCACCTATTTCAAATTAGTCAAGAAAGGTATGAAGGGGCTGCATTCTTTAAAAGTTGAATCATAACAGTTCCTATTCTATTATGTACAAAATTCAAAATCTGCATAGTTAAGATGCAATTAGTCAGTTTATATACTATACAGGAAACCTATCAAGTCAGTTAATGAAGCTAAGTTGGGTGCTCGGTGAAAACAGAAAATGGAGTAAATTGGTAAAAGGTGAACTGAGTGCATTTAATATCTTGACCTAACTTGCATGGATCCTGATAAGGTATTTTTGAGTACTTAAAAATGTTTTCGCGGTCATTTTCATTCACCCAAGTTTTCGAGAAGCAGAGCAGAGAGAATCAAAGTGATCAAACTTCATTCAGAGCGAATTTTGAGGTATTTACATCAATCTATTCACACTGTTTAGCTGGTTTCTGATCTAGTCAAATTGTTATTGTCTACCGAGTGTGAAGAGTCAGTCACTTGTAAACCCTAAAGGATAACTTGTCGAATCTTACCCGAAATCTACCATGGCGCCCAAGATCCAAGACCCTGTAGTTGTCCAAAATGTGGAGAAGCCCTCATTGAAATATTCCCTAACTCCTAAAGTTGTCGTAGAACCGGATGATAAAACTGCATTTTCACTCATCTCGGATCGAGTCTTGTTGGTAGAAGATGTCAGATTCTTTACCAAATGTCGTGTTGAGGAACTCGGTCATGTAGAGATTAGTGACACATATGATGAACTGTGCACTGATGGCAAACTGGATAATAAATTTGAGCATATCAGAATCAAGGGATTAACTGAAGCCCTAGTCTATCCCTGTGTGTTCAAACCCCAATGGGTTAAGTTTGTATTGAGCAGAGTACATGATGATTTCATGTGGCTACAAGAGAAACCATTCAAGATCATGAAGGAAGTCATTCACCTGATCACCAGATATCTCATCTATGATCATGCTCATGCATAGAAAATGATATCACAAAAGGAGCTAATCAGTCTAACTGGAGTAGAATCCGATTACCGAGGACTAAAATTGAATAATGTCACTGATGCTAAACTAAAATTTGCAATCAGAGTTATTTGTTACTATTTCTTCCAATCTGCAAGGGAAAATAGTTTACCATGTGCTGCAGTGGACCTGGCCTACAAAATAGTAAAGAAGGGAATGAAAGTAGACTTATGTGAAGTGCTACTAAAGAACTTATTTGAGAACCTGAACACAATAAGGAAGCCGAAGAAGAACAACTTAGCAAACACCCTAAAGTTCGGTTCACTACTTGTATGTATGTTTTTCTATTTTGAGAAGTTATTTCCCTCAGTCGATAAAGTAGTATGGGAGCTACACCGACCTATCACCCATCAGATCAATGACTACATCAAGAAGTTAGGAGATAACTTTAATGATATCATGGATGATTACTTTAGCAAATTCCAAGAGAAAATGCACAACAGGTACAGGATCCCACCACAGCTGGTCAAAAAATACAAAGACAATATATGTTTTGAAGTCGACACTGATTATTGCTATGTAAATGTTGTTGAACCGAGGATTCAATCATTGCAACCAATGGGTTATGAAATTGATTATGATATCACACAGCAACAAATTGATGCCTATTTATCACTGCCAAGGCATGCAACTGAACTAAGGTATGGAACCTATGAAAAGGTGAAGGAGAAAGTAAAAATGAGCATTGTAGTTCCTAAGGCTAGAAGAAAAGCTACAAAGACGATAAAGGCTTTATCTGAGAAATTCAGAGAAGAATCCTCCTCTACACCTATCAAAGACAATCTTGCCATAACCAAGGAAGAATTAGAAGCACAGGAGGCTGCAATAACATTGAGCACAGAGTTGCCAAAGGGAAAAGTTCTAAAAAGAAAGAAACAGGACATCACAAAGGTCCTACCGACTCCACCAACAAAGAGACCCAACACCAGAGCATTAGCTGCATCACCGAGCAAGAAACAAAAGACTGTTGTCATTCCTAAGGTAACTAAGACTTTCAAGAAATATACTCGGAGACTCATTTTGGCAAAAGAGTCAAGTGATATAGAGTCTGATGATGCAAAAAAATTCCAGGTTGTGAAAAGCAAAAAGGTAAACATTCACAGTGTTGAAAACTTTTGTGCCAATCTCAAAGAATACGGTGGATTTGCAGGATTCAGATATGTTAAGTATGAGTCTAGGAATAATGATGAGAAATGACAGATTGAAGAAGCTATCATATGTACACTTCTGAAGTTTCGGTTAGCACCATTAGAACTAGCAAAATCACTTTCGAGTGAACTCTACTCACATATTGACAACAGATGGAAATATGCAATGGATTTGGAGAGACAAATAAGAGAAAGAAGTCTAGTCCATCTATTTCCTGACATGTCCGTAGCTGAAATCAAGGAGCATTTGTCCACATACAATTCAAAATTTCTTGTGAAACAGAGAGCCTTAAAATTGATGAATGGGCTATATATTGATGTGGAAAATGAGACTAAAGCCAAGTGGCAGGAGATCTTCAAACAAAAGGATGTCAGTGAACAATCTCAAATTGAAATTGTTGATGTCACCGAGCAAGATCCAGATGTCACCGAGCAAGGTCCAGACCTGATTGACACTATACAACTTGATGAAGATGTAATGGATGAAGGAGCACCGGAACAGGAAATAATTGAAGGCACCACTTATACAAAACTTGTCTCTAGTGAATCTGTCTCAGAACAAGTTCAGCCTTATCCACCGGTGAAGCCACTAGTCTCAACCGAAGCTCCCAAGGACACCAAGCAAGCTACCGAAGGAAACAAATCTGAAGTTGCAGGTGACACAACCCAAGATCAAACGTCTCAAGCACAGACAAGCACTGCAAATATTACAGCTGAGACCCCTAGCACCAAACCACCCAAAGACACTACAACTACTACAAGTACAGATCAAAGTGTTGCATCTACCGAGCAACCTACCGAGGGTCAGCAAGCCTCACAAGCACTTGTCTTAGTGCCATAGACCAAAGGAAAAGAGAAGAAGGTGAGAAAGTATGGTTTTAAATTTGACTTATCTAAACCGATCGTGTTGCCCAATGTAGACATTTCCAAATTGAAAGGGCAAGAACTCACTGAATTCGGTGAACTATGCAAAGCAAAGGCCAAATAGGAGAAGCAACTGGCCATACAGAAAAAGAACAAAGTACTTCAGAAGGTTAGGACAATACTCACAGAAATTCTACCATCAGCAATAGTGTCACCCGATGTAGCCATCCATATTTAGTTAGATGAACTCCTTAATCAAATTGAAACATCTGGAGTTGATGCATCCGAGTACTTAAGCAAGCTCAAGGATAAAGAGCTCATAGCAAAAATGATAGAGGAAGTCCAAAAATCAATTGATGCTGGCAAGGTAAAACTTGTCAAATTCATTGCTGAGTTGTCCCCTCAACTCAAGTACATTCTTTATTTATTCCAGAAATTGTGTACATTCTCTTTATTTATTAAAGACATCAAAAATAAAACTGATTCAATTGAGAAAGAGATCACCGATCTCTCATCTAAGTTGACCACTGAGCCTAATTCAATTCATAATTTTTACAAAAAGCTACAACAGCTCATGGCTCAACAGTTAGAACTGAGGAATGAAGAGCATAATTAGGATGGATATAATGACCCTTCAAACATTATTCCTTCCTCATCTATCATCAGTACAGGAGTAGATCAACCAAGCTACAAGCTTATCAACTACACAATAGGGAAGCACTCTTGATGGCTTGATATCACTCTTATCTGATATTCAAGCTCAAAACTCCTTAATGGAAAGTCTCAAGGACTCACTCTCAGTCGCCCTCACCGACGCCTGGACCAAGTATAAGACTATTTTTGATCAATTACCGCCTCCGGATGGAAATTAAGTTTTTAATGTTTGTCAAAAGGGGGGAGTAATATTATGATACTACAAAGAGGAAAGCCCAGCAAAGGGGGAGTAATTCTACACTTGGAGAGTAGTACAGTTTTGATAACACAATTTTGAGTATTGTATACAAGGGGAGTATACCGAGCAGAATATACAGAGCATTCAGAGCACACAAGTATAGAACAGAATCGAACATGCAAAATTCAGAGTTATATACAAAATAATGATAAGGGGAGTATATCTGCATATACTATTTTATTGACTATTGTACATATTGTCAAGTATAGTCATTTTGACAAGTATATAGTTTTTGAGTTATGACTTTGTAAGTAGTTTTTGTCAAACATCTCAACTAATGTCAAAAGGGGAGATTGTTACTACTTATCAAATTGCCATTAGTTTCATATCCAAAGTCATACTATATTCTAGTCGGTTAGTATTACCGAATCATGCAGTCGGTACACACAGAGAAGTTGGTATGAACAGTCTAGTCGATTATAGAAGAAAGCAGTCATAGAAAGCAGTATTCATCGAGCTATTTACCGAGTAAAGTTTCATGGCTACCGAGTGGTAAATTTAACTCATCGAGTTGATATTCACCGAGTGAAATGTCTTACCAGATACATTGAACCTGGACATGCACATGAAAACGTGTTACAACATCGAGGCACATCTAACCATTTTTGCATTGGGAATTGCACTATGAGATTGTGTATGATTACGAGGTCAATCTAACCAATGAGATATTTTGTTTAGTTATTCATTCAAAGAATCTTTTGTAAGATCGAAGTAATGAATCAGATCACCGCTGTAAGAGATCTATTTATACAGCATGATTCCAGGGTTAGATATATGAGATGCAATGAGATAACAGTGTGTATGCATAAAGGAAGACTGTTACAGAGATACAAAGAGGTCATCGAGAAGGTTATCAATGAACAGTCGAAGAATAGAGTAAACAGAAGGGTTTACCGAGTTTCATTATGGGTTATCGAGGTATGCTACAAGCTAGGTAATCTTATTCAAAGCACATAGAATCTTCTTTAGCATTTCAGATGTAAAGTTGTAGATATTTGTAATGATTTTATTGTAATATTTTGAAGATGTAAGAGAAATATTTAACAGGGTAAAAGACTCTAACCAAGTCTATAAACTGTAAATCCTTTAACCAAGTGCTACACTTATATAGTGTTGCAAAACTCCTTTTGTAAGGTAGATCTAACTGATCTTGATACTCCTAACAGGGTAAGCTATTAGAAATAGCTAAATGTAGCTCTAATCAAGCATTCTTTATTATTGCAGTAGTGAAGTTGTGGGTGCCATCCCCACTGCAATTTTTCTCTCTAACCAAGAGTTTCTGCATGACCAAAATATATGTGTTATGGAGTGAATCATGTATGATTGTTATCTGTTGATTTTAGTTTTATCTTATGTTACTGCACTATTTTGTCTATGCATAACAGTAAGGTTATTATCAGAGAAAAGTTTTGGAGTACTGATTCACCCCTCCCCTCTTAGTACATTAGCTTTCTATATTGGGCCTAACAATCCTGTCAATTGCCTGGAAGCTCACATCCTCAACTCCTGGAACTTGAAGAGTGTTGTTAGGATTGATTCTAAACAAAGTAAGAGACTTGAAGCTAAATAGTACTCTCCACCTCATGGATGGTTCAAAATCAACTTTGACGGTGTTGCTAAAGGCAATCCTGGAGCAGTGGGATGTGGTGCAATTCTCAGATATGAAAATGGCATTTGTAAGGAAATTGTTGTTGTTCCTCTAGGTTGCCAAACTAACCATATGGCGGAAGCTATGGCTGATCTCCAAGGCATCCTTCTGGCTAAAAGGTGGAACTATCCTTACCTCTGGATCGAGGGGGACTCTAATAATATCATTAACTTCCTTAAAGGAATTACTAAGCCCTCATGAACTATCAACAATATCATTAAGGCTGCTAGGGATCTTATTAAAACCTTTGATAAATGTTTTATCTCTCACATTTATCGTGAAGCAAATGGCTCTGCTAACTGGGCAGCTAACGTGGCGGTCACTCATGACAACATGATTACCTGGAAGGGTGAAGAGAATCTCCTTAATGATGCCAAATCGATCATTTTCATGGATTGATATAACTGCACCTCAAAGATTTTAAATGGATTACATAGTGATAAATAACATGACTTGGAGGGCTAATATTAATTATTATTGTGTCAATACCAATAATGATAAGATGAATGCCACCTTCTCCCATGCTTTTTTGGTTTTTGGGGTGGCTTATAGAGATTTCTTTGCTGCAGCTATCTGCAACTCTCAATTTTCTAGTTTGAGCTATGAAATCATGGGAGGTAACAGGCATCGCTACGAGACCAGTAATTGTAAGGAATGGAAACAAAAGGAGGAAATCTGGAGTATCTTGTAGAAGGACGGGCTAATGAAGTATATGGAAAGACTCCATGGGAGGGATTCTAAAATCACTAAGTTTTTTAGCGAAAATTGGAGGAAGGGCACCCTGAAAATGGGAAATCAAACTATCTCCATTGATGAAGACCTCATTGCTTAGGTGATGGGTCTCCGGGGGGAGGGAAGTAATTTCTACAGGGACAAAAAGCTTATCAAGGAGGCCATCAAGCGATACCCTGAAACTACTAGGGAGAAGAAGCGTCTGGATAAGCTTAGCAAGACCTACTACCCTCCTAGGGCTTTTGTTAAGCCTTGGAGGGAGGTTATGTTTGCAATAATGTGCTACATCACTCTGGATGGAAGATTTGCCAGGTTTATGGTTACCATTTCATGTTGCTCAACCATTTCAGGTTTGAAGACAAAGTTAACATACACTATTTTCTGATTTGCTCGATGAATGCCACTATCATAGCCCATAGAGAGAACCCTAAGGGAGACACTATTATGCACCAATGTATTATGGTTCTAATCTATGAACATATTAAAGCTAATCAAATCGCCTGCCCCCAACTTTCTATCTCTGATTCTAAAGAGGAAGGGTCAAACTCTGATTTTTTTGTGGGTGAGGATTCTGACAGTGATTCAAAAAGAGACTAAGAAGAGTCTAAAGGACTCTGAGGTTGAATTTGGTAAGAAAAGAAAATAGGTGAGCATTAAGCAGTCCTCTTCTAAGGGCAAGAAAAAAAGAAAAGAGAAGGTCTTTCAGATTCACTCTTCCTCCTCGGAGGAGGTCTCTGAGGACTTTGAAAAGGATGAATCTTCGTCCCCTTGGAAGAAGAAACCTAAATCTTCCTTTCAGAAAAGGAAAAGGCAGAAAAGGCAGGGAAATTCTGAGCTAGAGTTAGAGGACAAAGAGTAGAGCAAGGATTCTGATGTGGACCAAAAAGTTGAGGAGGAGATTATGGGGGATGGTTTCAACCAGAGTGTTGGTGGTGATGCCAAACAGATTACCGGTGGAGAACTCCCCAAAATTGATTAGGCCAAGGCTGGTGAAAAAATCCCCCCTTCAAACCCTTCTAATGAGGGTTTGAAGGGGTCTGTGGATACCCTTGACTGGCTCATAAACAGTCACAATAAAGTTGTGGAGGAAAACAAGAAACTGAGTCATAGGATTCAAATTCTGGAGACAATCAACATCCGTGAAGGTAAATCCATGGCTAAGTATGTTGATGATTTCAGAAAGACTATTGCCAGAGCTGAAGAGATTAGGGATGCCTTCAACCCAAGGTTTGAGCAAGTGGAGAAGACCTTGGACGAAATAAAAAAGAATGATACTGTTAGTGACTAGAGAATGGTGGATGCTGAAAACAAACTCAACAAAATTGATACCTGTCTCAGAAGTATTGTTGAACAAAGTTATAACATACTGAAGGCCTCGGCTGACAACATCAAAATCCTAATCAGCAATTTGGAGAATGAGAAGGGATCCTTGGAGTAGGAACCTGACATGGAGGGCATTGGAGATGTGCAAGGACCAAGAATGAGGACCAAAGGCAAGAAGAGGGAGAAAAAGCCAAACAAGGAAATCGAAGAACTCAAAATTGCTTTGGAAAATTACGACCTGTTGGTCATCAAGGCTGCTGATCTTCTTAAGTCTTTCTAGGTGTTGTTAGCTGACTAGGTCTTTTTTCTGGGTTTTTATTCTTTGTTGTTCCTAGTCTTTTGTTGTCTATTCGGATTACTAGCCTTCTTGCCAGTCTTTTGTATGATGTCATTATGTTGGTCTAGTTGTTCTTTGCTGAACTATCTTTTGTTGTTTTTGTTAGAGGTTTCGGGTCCTTAAAACCTATTTTCCTAATTAATCAGAACAAATGTGGTGAGATAAATTTTATAAAAATAGTGATTGTCGCATGTCTTATTCCAAAAAATAATAATCCAAAACATCAACTATTAGCCAAGCATAAATTTGTTAACATCCATCTACTAAGATCTACTCATGCTCTCCACACACAATCAAAATGTCCTACAAAACAACCAATCATCAGTTCTTGAATACAACCTTAGATAAAAGGCATCTAGATAGCAGAATAAAAATACCATGAAAATTAAAACATTATGTATAAAAAATAGGCAAGTAGGCAATGCCTTCTCAAGGATAGGAAGAGGTGAGGCAAGTTCAATGCCAATGACATTGATGCCTCTCAACAAATCTTCTTTCTTTCCTCTATTTTTCACATATAAATTATATATCATGGTCCAAACAAGGGGAAATTTAGTGTAAGAGTCTTGAATTGATTGTTCTCAAATATAAATATTAGTAAATTGAGAATATAACCTTTCTTTACTTTGTATAAAATTTGAAAATTATGTTTCTAATTTTAGCTAACACAACAAATAAATAATAGTTTAAAAAATTTCAAGAATATAAATTCAACTATGAAAAGGATAATACACAAAGCTTCCCAAAAATAAGGGGAGAGAGAACTGAAACTATATCCAAACTTTCAATAGAAAAAAAATGGCCTATCAAAATGAAAAGCTAGTTACCTTGTGACTCGGTGTCTGATTTTATATATGTAGGTCTTTCAGATTCTTTTATTTTTGAAATGGATGATGCCTATTTGATATCTTCACTCTTTTTTGTTAAGGGAATTGGTGCCTAGGCAGGAGCAGTTGTTGAGGCTGACTAAAATACACAAAATGCAATCAGTACTTACAATTATAAAACCCTCAAACACAAATACAAATCCATATGTAGATCGAAGTCAAATACAGTAAAGAACTTGTTTAAAAGAAAACTTTCTAGTATTGAAAAATATCTATGTAGATGGCCCTCTGGGTGTTGAGGATTTAGTATGAAAAAAATAATTTAATTATTATAATGACTTTATTTGTAAAGATTCCAAAGATAAAGAAGGAAAATAATCTAAAAATATGAAAGTAACCACCAAATAAAAATATTCAAAGATTCAACCATGAGACAATTAATTCCTATTTAGTATCATACTAAATAACAAAAGACACTCTCCCCCACTTACTGATTAATTTGTGCTTGATATGGTTCACAAAGTCAAATAATTGGCTCTAAATGCATTTAGAATTTCAAAAGGCTCATGTCGTTTGTTTATAATTTAAGAGAATAGACAAGCCAACAAGAACTTATCCCAATACAACAACAACCAAATATCATAAGTGCATTCTACTTAGAAAAGGATCAATCTAGATTGGGAAATTTGAAGTAGCAAATCTAGGATTTGGAAAAAAAATGACCTTTTCAAAATTTAGAAAAAAAAAGCAATGTATAAATAGACAAATATATAAATAAAATAAACATTATCTCAATACAACAACCACAACATATCATAAATACATGCTAGCTAGAAATGGATCAATCTAAATTAATAAATTGAAAGTAACCAGCCTAGGATTTGAACAAAAAAATGATAATATTGAGACACAATCACTTCCAACAAAATGGAATTATGCTAAAAAGAAAAAAGAAAAATGATTTTTTATTCAGAATATAATATTGTGACAGAATCGCTTCTCATAAAATAGAACTATGTTGAAAAGAACAAAGTAAGTCAATGTGCATACTACATTCCCAATCCCCACACAAAATGGAACTACATTGAAAAGTACAAAGCAAAATTGTCACACCCCACCATGAGGCTCAGAGGACAAAACAAAATAGACAATGAAAAAGTGAATAATTTTTATTTTTTTTATTTTTTCATAAAGGATAACATTACATAAGCAAGAGAGATACATCCATCAAGATAAAAAGTGA
Organism: Cryptomeria japonica; assembly: GCF_030272615.1. NCBI lineage: Eukaryota > Viridiplantae > Streptophyta > Pinopsida > Cupressales > Cupressaceae > Cryptomeria > Cryptomeria japonica. The sequence goes on from NC_081405.1 coordinate 162,276,624, forward strand.
TACACAATTAATAACTTGCAATTGTCCTCAAAGCCCTATAACAATGTAACTCATGGTTGAACATCATCCAATAAACCCAACAAAGAACTGCTAATCAAATTACAATGTTCATTATTTACATAAGTACAAGATACATATTATATTGTTGAAGATTACACGGAAGAACATCAAATACATTACAATGAATACTCAAAATACAAATCTCCAAGAGTCCCATGATGGGATGAATACATAAATCTGGTACAATAATAACAATCTTCAATCTTTTCATGAAGCTCCTTGAAAAATCTATGGAAAGAGCCAAACCCAATGGGTGTGAATATCACTCCACCCAGCCATGTAGAAACATAAGGTCCACCCCCCATGCTAGGAGGTACCAGCCAGACCCACAAGGTAGAAGCAAACCATACAAGGGTATCATCATGACTCGCAAAATAATTCAACGAAGCTATACTCACATGAGACTCACAATAGAAACCATAATATAGAAAACACAAGAGGCTCACAAAAGAATCAACAAGACCAATTACACATGAGGCTCATAACAGTAACATCATAGGGGACACAAAAGTAAATCATCCAACTTTCAGAGGCTTAAAGCAATCCACAAAAGGATAAAACAACATAAGTTAACCAACCACTTTCAGAGTTCCAAAAACTATCCATGGATGGAATCAAAACACACAAATTACTACCAGGTAGCAATAGGGAAGAGTGACATCACTAGGTTGTCATGAGTTACCCTAGGAGGTCTTCACTAGATCTCGGCCCCTATCCTGGGTTACCCTAGTAACCTCTCCTGACCCTCAACCCCCATACAAACACTAGTGAACCACACCAACCTTTCGAAGGGACAATATTGGTGGAAGCCATTGCAAGCTCTTCTCTACTTACCACAACCCTATACAAGCACATGAGAGTAAGAGAGGCAACAAGAATTAATCTTCATTAATGTTGTCTAGCTACCCACCAAAGTTCATTATTTTATGTTATCACTTCATTACAAAAATCTGATTGAGTTACCCTGGTGACCACTTTGGGTCCTGACCCCCAAGATTGTACCTAGGAATCCATGCAACACCATGGATCGAACCAGAAATCTCAAGATGGTGATTCACCAAAGTACCATAGCAAGGATTGACTCTCTTGAGAGAATAATATAACATATAGGGAGAATCCAAGGTAGGCTAAGAAGACCATCTAGCTTCCAAAACAAACAAGACTTGAACAAATTTCATCAAAAGAGAAGCATGACTATACGATAAATAATCCTCAAGATCCCTTCCTAGGCCTCTGGAAATCAAACACATAAAACCACACATTTAAGTATCCCCACAAAGAAATTCAAGATCTAGAAACAAAAACTAGGTCTCATGATTACAAATACAAACAATTTCATTCAAATCTACCAAAGAGAACATAATAACAAGTGTACATCAAATGGTTCCAAATCAACATAGATTACATTAGCTCAATTTTACTGACATCATGCTATTTCACCTACATTGTATTTCATTCCTACAAATTTACTTTCATCATATTTGGTCAATTGCATATCAAATGAAATTTACCTAAGTTCATGAGAAAACATATACATATAAATAGTTTCTAAGCAAAACTTTGTCACATGAATAGTAATTAACAAGAAATAACATTTATATAAATCTAATTACATTCACTTTTCTCAAAAACTGATTTTCCAATCCATCCATATTAAGAAAGTATCGTATACGAAATACATATATATCTCTATACTCAAATCTAATATCCTAAACCTTAATCATGTCTAAAATTATTCTTTATAATCATCCTAATCAATTCTTAGCAATATTTATCCAAAATAACTATTTTAATCACTTATATTATCATATCACATAAACTACGTTTCCCAAAGTATGGTTATATATGCATTAACTACTTATTCATCCAACATCAAATAAATAAGTGAATGATTACACATTATAGAATAAAGAAAAGATTTGAAAATAATTATATATTTATTTATCTAACTATTGAACCAATCTCCAATACACATATAAAGATGTATTTTCATCTATAATTAATAGAATTGAATTAAAGTTATATATATATATATATATAAAATTGATCCACGGGAAATCTTAATTTCGGTGAAACTTCTTAAAAAACAACATTCTCACATCTTAAACATTTTATAACGGTTGAAGAAAATGTCGAGAGGGATGGGGATATTGCCACCATGGACCACCCACGAGTTTGGTGGGAATCCACCACCATGGGTAAGCCCACGGTGGGGGCTCCCCACCACTGTGGGAGGGCTCCCTTCCACTTTGGGTTAACCCACGGTGGGTGGGATTTCCCACCATTGTGGGTACCCACTGTGGACAAGGTTTTCCCCACCGTGGGTGCCTACAACACCCTTAAACCCAGCACCAATAAAAAATAAAATACACAACATCTAAATTTGTAGGACATAATTAACAGTATTTATTATTACAAAGAAATATATATATATATATATATACACAAAAAGTATGATTTCTTAGGAAATTTAACACAGAGACATTATTTTGTTATAACGGATAAATATTCAAACCCCAATTATTTTTTAAAAATTTCTTTTACGGATAACATTATATTCGATCCAACCCCCAAATATTTTTTAGATTAAAACCCATTTAAAATTTACTACACAAAGCTTCAAAGAAATCATTTATTAATAACAATTTTAAACTAGAAGTAAATATGAAATTCTATAAAAACAGAGATCAAACAAATTTACCAAACAAGCCACAGAATGAAGATTTCCAAAAATCAGATTTAAACCTAGAAACCTAATCCCAAATTATTTCTAGATTTCACAATTTACTTTTTATTCAACCCAAATCACAAACAAATTTTCAAATAACCCAGAACCCAATTATCAAGCAATCCAATAAAACAAATTTAATATTAAATTTCCAAAAAACAAATTTAAATCATCACAGTAATTTAAACATGCAGATTTTTATTCAGATAAGAAGAGAATTTAACATGGAAGAAGCAAAGAACCAGAAACCTACCTAGTTACAAAATCTGATAAATAACAGAGGTAGAAAACAACAATGGCCAAGCGCCAATCCGAAAAACTCCAACCAGAAACTTCAAACAAAAACTCCCATTTCCCTTTCTTTGAATCCTCTTATCAATTTCCCCAATTTCATTTTTCCAAATTCAATTTACAAAACCCCATAACCAGAAATACATACACAGAGGAAAAACTTCACTGGCAGAATCTCTCCCAATTTCCCCCCAAAAGCAGATTAAAACAATTTCCCAAAAGTAACCCCCAAAAGCAATTAAAACAATTTCCCAAAAGTAACCCCCAAAATGCATGCAAGATTCCCATTACTGAATTCCATTAATTAATTTATTTTGCAACTCCCACACTTGTAATTCTAAATTGAAATAAATAGATATTAATTTGTCTTTTTAAATAAAATTATAATAATAAGTAACTAATTCCCTTTTAAATAATTATTTTCAAAATAGAATTAATTAAATCTCTTAACTAATGTAGTTACTTAAAATAGAAATAGAATCATAAGTAACCATAAAAACATCATCAATGTACTAATACCAGTTATTACTAAAGACAGGATGGTGGAGGGAGTTGAAAATTTGAATTTTCAGTAGGCGGGAAATGATAGTGAAGGTGGAAATGGCAAAGGAAGCATGAGCAACGTATTTGGGGAAGAGGATGAGGATGGTAAGGTGGATGGGAGCGGCAGGGATTCCTGGGATGGTAATGCTTAGCACATTCCAACGTGCCTCAATGATACCTTGTCTGGTAGTTCTGATAGCGTGCATGGGTCTGAGGGCCCCAATGACCCTACTAGGTGCCAAACTTCTTCGTCGTCTGTTTCTGACTGCAACAAGAAGTGGATGGCCTTATTTGGATCACATCCAAAGGGTAAGTCGATTTCCCCTATTTCTTTCAACAATGATCCCATTTCTTGTATTTGTTCCATATCCATTCTAGATTGCATTGTGGATAAAAATCTGGCCTCTATGGATTCTATTTTGGTGGGAAAATTTGTCGGGTCGCGCCCCAATATTAAGTCTGTTAGATCATGGATTGCTCGAAAATGGAAAGGAAAAGGTCAGACTGAGGTTATTGTAATGGAAAATGGTTTTTTCTCCTTTTCCTTTACCTATGACAAATATTTAAAATCGGTGTTAGGTGGAGGTCCATGGTTGCTAGGGAAATCCTCCCTAGCTCTGAAGAAATGGGAACTTGATTTCAACCCAAAGGATTGGCAATGCAATCAAGCTCCTATCTGGGTCCATTTGCAAGGTCTCCCATTGGAATATTGGGATGAGGAAATATTTTGTGGGTTGGTTTCTTGTTTTGGCGAGCTTCTCTTAGTGGACCCAATGATGATGGCTAAAAGAAGATTGGACTATGCTCGCATTTGTGTGAATATTAAGCAATCGTCTGACCTCCCACAAGAAGTCACTTTCAACTCAAAACTTGTGAAATGGATTCAAAAAGTGGAATATGAATCAATTCCTTTGGCTTGTTTCCATTGTAAGAAGGCAAGTCATTAGGCCAAATATTGTCCTGTCAAGAATCAGTCTAAGAAAGTTTGGAGGAAAAAATATTTTGACTCTGTTACTACTGTGGATAAGCCTTATGGGCCTCTCTGTCCCCTGGTTCCTGAGATGGTGGCTCCGGATCCTAACAGTCAGGACTATCAATTGGTGCAGGCAAAAGTTATGGGGAGAGACCTAAAGGAGGTCCCTTCTGGACCTGTATCCCCAGATTGTCCTGTTAAGGGAGATATCCCCTATTCTTTGAAGGTTAGCAAAATGAATCTTGATGCTACCCTTCCCAATATTGTGGCGTTATCAAATTTGAATTTGGTTGTGGATATGGGTCTTTCCCATGAGAAACTAGGCTAGTTGAATTTTTCTTCCTCTGAAGATTGTCATCCTAATTCCCTATTGGATTTTGGCCCTGAGATGGAGGATCGTAATTCCTTCATTGAAATTAAATCTAAGATTCAATGTCAAAGTAAACCTCCCTTAAATGTTGGACTGGCATCAATATTTGTGGGTGTCAAAACCAGGAACAGGTATAGAGAAAATTGTGGCTTAGAACCACGAGGGGTTGGAAGACCCCCAAACCTATTTAGCAGAGATAAGTAGAGTAAGTCTGATATTGTTGATGGCTCTCAGTGAACTCTTAAGGATATGGGTATTGGTTCCCCCGTTCGGTCTAAATGAACATCATTCCATGGGATATAAGGGGGCTCAATCACTCCCACAAACATGATCTCCTATCTAATATGATTTGAGATCATAGATCGGGAATTTGTCTTATTCTAGAGACGAAAATACATTTGGATAAGCTTTTAAAGATGAAGCTAGCTATTTGTAAGGACTCTATTATGAATAATGATGAATAGCAGATACCCCAACTGGTACTGAGAGGGGGGTGAATCAATATGGATAAAAACTCTCCCAACAACTTATCTAGCTAAAGTAATACCAACTGGTTATCACCATTACTGAACTTAACCATGGAAATATCGGTTAAACACAGTAAGACATCATATACCATAAACTGATAAGTCTGAACACTTCAGATATGATCAATACTTGACATCAAATTCACCCATAAACATATGCATGTGGTATACTAGAAATGCCATAAAATATTAGCTCTGCATGCATAATCTTTCAACCAAATACTTCATAAACATCACATGAAAAATGCATAACACATAACGCACAGATTTTTCACATGGAAACCCAAATGGGAAAAACCACGGTGGGGATGAATACCCACAAACTTGTTTTTGAACTCTTTTCAAGCTCGCCTTGTTAGGAGCCTAGTCCAGTTAAAGACTTTACAATAAGGTTCTGCTAGGAACCGATCATGTTAGAGATCACTCAGTTAACGGATGGCTATATACAATGTTAAAGGTTGAAACCCTGTTAGAGGTTACCTCGCTAGAAGATTTGAAGAACTCAGTGATATTGAGTCACCTGGTTAGAGGTTTTACAATAAACCTATTAAAGCTACCCGGTAAAGGGATTTTCCAACTATTAAAATGATTAGAAGACAATAGGTAAAACTTCTGATCTGATAACACCACTACATGCCAAGGCAGATCCTTTTCATTTCCTCTACTCTGCAATCACACTCTGTAGTTTTCCTCTTACTGGTCTGGCAAGTATCTCATCACTCGGATACACACAATCATTTGCCAACAAATTTACAATAACAAACATCATCAACCTTATAGACATCAGTTAGGTCAGTAGCATAAACCCTAAACCCTAAGCATCTTAGGTTTACAACATAGACGGTCCAATCCTGACTGTCCAAACACATTGCATAGAGTATTACAATTTCGAATAGATCACAAGACAATTTGCATCATTCATTCTTCACCGCTCATGGGAATCAGTAACCCATCATGCTCTCTTCTCATACCACTAAGAAGAATGATCATTCCCGAGGTAGACTCCAAACACGGTCGATCTTCTCATACCTCAATCCTTCACGCACACAAAGTTGATGTGGCACCTCAATCTCATTCACATCTCTTAGCTAACTCATCACAGAGTATCATCGGTTGCATCGCACAAGCTGGATTGCCAAACCGATAACCATAGAGCTGAGACTACCAACCGGTAGTCACACTAAGTGAAACCCTGACACTAGTTCACTACATCTCTTCATGCCTCTTCATACCGGTTCACTTGAACTTTATTGACATCAATGACAACATACATTATCATCATATCAACATACTGGTTCATCATATGCCAATGATATCCAACACTATGGTGTTCATTGTGTTAATGTGGATGGTGCCTCTAGAGGTGTTGCTACTTTTTGGAATCCAAGGCTTGTGCAAGGTGCAGCAATCATTTCCAGACTGAATCACATTGCCACTAGAATCACTAATCTCCTAGATGGGTCTTGTTTTATCATTTCAAACATCTATGCTCCAAATAGCAGGAGTGCCAGGAAGGTTTTGTGGAACTCTTGTTGGAAATTTGGAGGAATTTATTATGTGTTGCATTGATGTTTGTCATTGACATCAAAACTAGCTTGTTTGGTTGTCTATCGGGTTCTGGTAGAGTGGTTGGATTGTGATGTTGATCTGGAGATCATTTCCATTATTCTCCGGTATGTTCAAATTGGTGGAGTTGGTTTGGTTCATTCATTCATGTGTGTGTCACCTTCAGCTGGTTCAAGATTTGGTGATCCAGAAGCTATCATATATTCTAGTAAGCCTTTTGGTTACCGGTAAGGGTTTTACCAGTAGGGCTTTATTGAAGATCTTTTGATGGATTCGATAAATGGTGTTGGTGTGGCTTCTAGAAGGTTCTCAGGATGTTGATGGTTATCATGTTCATGTTCGAGTTGATTGGTGGTGTTGCATTTGGCTTATCGAGACCTATTTTAGGTCTGGTGCTATTCTATGTTATTCTATTAGGTTATGGACCGGTTTATGTAACGTGTTGGTGGATGCTCCCGATGCATTACCGGTTGAATTTATTGTTTGGTTAATGTTGTTTCGATCTTAGGTCGACTTGGGTTATCATTGGTTTGCGGGTTTATGTAATGGATTTATTGTATTATGTTTTAGGTGGCCAACCTAATTGTTTAGGTTCACGGTTTGTATAAATATGATGTAAGATCTCTTTGTAGATAATGGGTTATGGGTTATGGGATTATCTATGTGCGAATAAAGTTGTAATCATATGCAGAGGTTTTGGTCGATCATAGGTGATCGAATTGGGTTTGAGTAAGAGGTTTAAGACCTTTGATATTGATCTTAACCGGAACTGTACTTAGGCATAAGAGATTTTATTCTTGCAATTCAATCTCCTTTTTGGATTGTAGTGCAAAGAATTATTGTAGTAAGTGAGTCTCCTTTTGTGATGAGCAGTGCGCTCTAGGAAGTGTGCCTTCTTGCATGTGCATATCCCTTATTTTTAATATTTATTCATCTGATTAGTGGATAGATATTGTGGGTCTCCAATCCCATCGTGGTTTTTCCTCCTTGAGGTTTAACACGTATCTGTGTTATGGTGTTCATCTTTGTGGTTGCATAATTGCTACTTCTTATTTGATTTTATGCATATCAGTTACTAAGTTGTTGTGCTAATAAGGTTAAAATTAATCATACCAGGAGAACACTAATTCACCACCCCTCCCCCTCTCAGTGATTTTGGATTCCAACAACTCTTTGGTTAGTTCTAGACATATTTTTAATAATGAGAAGTGGATCCTAATGGGGGATTTCAATTTCCCTATATCAAATATTAAGAAAAGTGGAGGGGCTCTGATTTTTGAAGATAGTAAGCAAGATCCTTTGCATCTCATTATTGCCCTGGGTTTTCTTGACCTAGAATTGATTGGGTCTAAGTTTAGGTGGTCTAATAGGAGGAGTGGGATAGATCTTATACAAGGCAGACTTGACAGGGGTCTTATTCCCCTAACTGGCTGTTGGATTTTTCTTGTAATTTATCTTCTTTATCTAGTATTAGTTTTGATCATTTCCCAATTGTTTTGAGCATCTCTTCCCTTAGTAGGAACAAGGCTTTCTCGTTCAGATTTGAAAAAATGTGGACTCGTAATCCTGACTTACTAGAAAATGTTATGGAGTGGTGGAGCATTGGGGTCCAGGGTTTGGCTATGTTTAGAGTGGCCAAGAAATTGGCTAATGTTAAATCTAATATCTAGAAATGGAATAAATCCTCCTTTGGCAATATTTTCCAAATAAAATATTTTGTGAAAAGGGAGTTGGATGACATTCAATCCCTAATTCAATCCCAAGGCTATTGCCTTGATGTTATGGACAAAGAAATTGAACTCTTGTCCAAACTACATGATATAATTTTTAAAGAAGAGGATTTTTGGAGACAGAGATCCAAAGCCATTGGGTTGAAAAATAGGGACAAGAATACTAAATTTTTTTATATGACGACTCTCAAGGATAGAGCTTCTAATGGAATTAAGAAGATCTATGTCAATAATCATTGGATTGAGAAGCATAAAGAGATGAGTTTTGAAGTTGTTCGCTATTTTTCCGATCTGTTGTCTGTTGATGTCCTGGTCGACATGGTTGCATAGGAGGAAATTATAAATTAAGTCCAAGAGTGTATTTCTCCAAATATGAATTATGATCTATCTAGAATCCCTTCTGCTGACGAGGTTAGCCAAGCTGTTTTTTCTTTTCAAGGAAACAAAGTGTCGGAGCCTAATGGTTTTTCTATGTTCTTCTTCTAGCTGTTTTGGTCTATTGTGGGGGAGGACGTTGTGTATGTGGTAGGGGAGTTCTTTGGGTCTAGATCTCTTCTTAAAGAGTTTAATGCCACTTTTGTTGTTTTGATTCCAAAGAAATCTGATGGCAGTTGCTTTAAGGATTGCAGGCCCATCAGTTTATGTAATTCTATCTATAAAATCTTTTCTAAAATTTTGGTCTTCAGGCTAAAGAAGATTCTTCCATGCTTGATTTATAAGAAACAAAATGGGTTTGTTTTGGGACGTCAAATTTTGGATTCCATTGTGTCAGTTCATGGAAACATCCACTCCTTATCGATGAATAGGAAATATGGCTTTTTTATCAAACTTGACTTGTTAAAGATAGAGTGGACTAGACTTTTTTGATCAAGATGCTACGTGCTTTTGGTTTTGGTGATCATTTCATTCAATTGATCAATCAGTGCATTTCTAATCCCAAGTTTTTGGTGTTGATTAATGGATCTCCCTCTAGTTTTTTCTCTTCCTCCAGGGGTCTCAGACTGGGGGATCCAAATTTTCCATTCCTGTTTATTATTATGGGAGAAGCTCTCAACAAGATTATTCTAAGGGAAGTCTGAGTTGGCAAACTTAGGGGTCTTGGGCCATCTTTAGGCCCCCAATTATGTTCCCATCAACAATTTATGGATGATACATTGTTGATGGGGAAAATTTTGGTCTCGGAGGCTAAATCATTGAAACAACTTCTTTCTCTTTATGAAAGGGGTTTAGGGTAGAGGATTAGTCTCCCTAAGAGCTCTATCTTCTTTCTAAATGCCCTTGCTCATAGACAAAGTAAGATTTTTGAAATCTTTGGGTGTAAAATGGCCTCCTTCCCTGACATCTATTTAGGGATTCCTTTATCTTAGTGTCTAGGTTTGGATGCTTTCTGGTCTAATTTGATTGATAGGTTCCAGAAAAAACTTGTTGGCTAGAAGGGTGCTTTGTTGAGCCAATCTAGCAAGCTCCAATTGATTAAAGATCCTTTGCAAAATCTCCTAGTCTATGCCTTGAGTCTTTTTAAAATTCCAGCCAAATTTGTGGATCGTATGGAAAAGATCCAGAAGAATTTCTTATGAACAGGTACCAAATCTAAGAATCACTTGCATCTAGTTGCTTGGGACCAAGTCTATGTGCCAAAGAAACTTGGTGCATTGGCCATTAGGCATATCCATGATTCTAATATGGCATAGTTGGCCAAATAGTTGTGAGAGCGATCAAGGAATCCAATGAATGGATTACTATCATTGACAATAAGTACCTACACTCATCACGATCTCCTCAATATATCCTTGAAGGTTCTTGTCTGGCCCAAAATGCTTCTAGCCTTTGGTCAAGCTTTCTGACTACTAGAGGCCTCATCACAAAGGAGTTAAAGTGGTGCCTTGGTAATGGTAGAGACATTCATTTCTGATAGTATTGGTGAGATGGTGATAATCCTTTAATTAATTGCAGTTGGTATGTCCCTTTCATGGAGCAGTGTAAAGATCAAATTGGCTTCTGGGTTGTTGACTATATACGAGATGGTAGTTGGATTGACTTGTCCTCTGTAATCCCACAACTATCTCCTCTCCGTAAATGGATTTCCTTTACATGCATTCCCTCTTTTTCTCTTGAAGACTCTCTGGTTTGGGTGGGATCTTCTTCTAGTGATTTCTCTCTCTCTCGGGCCTTTTCTTTTCTCACTAGATCCTTTTCTTTAGCCCCTTTCTAGTATTGTCTCTATAACAAGTTCTTGATCCCTACAATTAATATCTTCTTCTAGTTGTTTATGCAGAATAAAGTGTTTTTTATTGATAATCTATGCAAAAGGGGGATGTTGTTGCCCAATTGTTTCTTCCTCTGCAAGGAAGAGATTGAGGATACAACTCATCTTTTATTACATTGTTCTTATAGTCAGAAGATTTGGGCACATTGTTTTGATATCTAGGGTATTAGTTGGTGTTTCCCTGTTAATCTGTTGGATTGTTGGCTGCAATTGTCTTGCCCTTCAGATAATTCAGCTCTCAAGTTTCTCTGGAATCTTATTGTTCCTCATGTGGCCTGGGGTATTCGGAAGGAAATAAATAATCACATTTTCAAAGATAGAGATTCTCCAGCTATTGTGGTTGCTCGTCATATTCAATCCTCTATCAAGGAAAATTTCATTGTGTCTTGTCAATCCTGACTGCATGATCTGGCTATCAAGCCTCCTAAATTGAGCTAGGACATCATCAACATATGGCACATTAACTGGGATATCTCTAGACCCACTGTTAAAAGGAGATATGCTAGACCTAACATTATTTGGATAGCTCCTCCGAGGGGGTGGATCAAGATTAATGTTGATAGGGCGACCAAAGGTAATCCTGGGTGGACAGGCTATGGGGGAGTTGCGTGTGATCACAATGGTAGGCTTGTCTCGGCAGTGGCACTCTTACTGGGCACACAGACAAACCATTTTGTCAAGGCAAATATAGCTTACATTAAGCTTAGAATGGAATATCATGTAGGATTAAAGAGGGTATGGTTGGAAAGTGACTCACTAAATATAATTAATTATTTGAATAAAAATCTCCTCCTAGCTGGATGATTAACCATTTAATGTAGGAGTTCTTTGAAATGATAAAAAAAATTGAGGATATTAAAATAACACATGTTATGAGGGAGGGTAATAGGCCAGTTGACCACGTGGCTAATCTAGGGGTGATTAGAAATGATTGAAAGTGGTGGCAGGAAGGGGATTCTTTTCCATTCTGGTTATTTGAGTTGGCAAGGAAGGACACTGAAAATATTTTATCGCTTGACAATTAATGATGACAGATCACATGTGTTATCCTTTCCATAGAAAATAGCGAAGGCGAGTTTTCAGATTGCTCATGTGGCTCTACTTATTTAGCATCGGTTTGAAGTTTGGTTTTGCTGCTAAGCAAAAAAATTACAGAAATATTACCATAATGGGTGGAGACAAAAATAGATTGGAGTTGTCCTCATGTGAGCTCTGGGAGAAGAATGAGGAGGTTAGGATATAGATTAAGGATGGGGGTATGGAGCCCTATGTTCAGAAACTTCATGGATAGGACCACCAGCCCACAAACTTATTTGTGTCTAGCTAGGATAATTGGGTGTTCAGAGTGTATGAAGAAGAGTTCAGAATCGATGAACCATTCATTGTAAAGACTATTGGGCTCAGTATGGAGGGAAAAAAAATTTAGGGAAAGGAAGAATTCAGAAGAAGCCCTCTCTATTTTATACGATAAACATAGTTAAAGGAGAAGGGTTAAGAAGAATCTAGATGGCGGCTATAACTAGTTGGACCTTCAGAATCTCTAGGTGGACATGGCAGAGTTCATCATGAGGTACATTACCCTCGACAAGGGCTTTGCTAGTATCTTTTGTTATCATTTCACTATTCTAAATTAAATCATTTTAGACATGACAAGAGAATTTATATTCCATTTTACTTTTTATCATCTCTGGAGTTATCTATTAGAAATCATGCTAAGAATGAGGATAACCTGATTCTTAATGAGGTTTTAATACTCTTAATCATGGATTATGCAAAGGTCCACGAGGTCAAACCTTCCTCTCTGAAAAACCCTATCTTTAGCCAGCCAGGAGGTGCATGATGTGTCGCATACAAAGTTTGATGATGTAGAGGGTGGAAAAGCTATGGATTAGAATGATATCCAAGTGTTAAAATGATTTAGAATATAAACCCTCAGGGGATGAGGGTCCACTTAAAAAGACCACCCCTAGTACTAGTAGCAGCAGAAAAAACCCTCTGAGATGGGTTGCTAAGAAGAAAATTTCTATTCCGCAGACCCATATTGTGGGACCGCAAAATCTAAAAAAATAGAAGATTGGTAAGGTGGTGATTCATGACAAGGAGGATAATTAAATAAAGCTCAACATCCCTGTCGATATGGACCCCAATGAGAACAAAGATAATGAAAAGGATGTTGATTTGCTTCTAGGGAAATTGCTGATGTATCAGGAAAAGTGTTTCTGATGGTCCTTTGGGTAAATCAATATTATGAAACAAGGGATTAAAGATCTCATAGCCACCTTCACTGATATTCTTGCACCAGATAAGAATAAAGAACTCCTAAATCTTTCCCATCAAATTGTGAAAGAGATCGAGACTATGAAGACTAAGCATGAGGTGAAAATTGACACGATGGAGAAAGAGATTCAGAAATTAAATAGAAAACTAAAGGGTTTGGTGGAGGTCAGTAAGGAAGCCATGCACAACAATGGTAGGGGCCTTAAGAGAGTCAATGAGGAAATTGACTTGCAGAAGGAGCAGATGACTAGAGCTGAAACATCCCCAGATACCAACTTGACTAGGATGAACCAGGAGGTGCAAGCATCCACGGGACCGTGTACCAGGACTAGGAGAAAACATCAGGTGATTGGTAGCTCGATGTTTATTATGAAGCAATTTCAGCAAATTAATGAAAAATCTATCCAAAAAAATGTTGAGCTTATGAGATCTCTTTCTTAGTCTTTTGTTGTTGCATTCTATTTTAGGTCTATTTTTTGTGGTTTTTTGTTATAGGGTATTCCCCTGTTTCTATAGCTAGTTAGCGGTTGGTTAGTCTCTATTTTCTATGCTTTATTTTGTGTTGGATTTGGGTTTCAGGTCCCTATAAAACCTGTTTGTCTTAATCAAAAACTAATGTAGTTACTTAATATAATATTATGCACTTTTCAATGTTATCAATTAATTAATTATTAAGGCTTTATCACAACTAATAAGTTAATATTAATGTTTTCTTGCTAAAATATATATAATAATATCAAACTAAACACAAGGGTAATGGACTAAGACCAAAAAACACAAAAGACCAACATGATTAACACTGACTCAACCGAACAATCCAAGTACAAGGATATCTGACAAGGATCTCATTTTGTAGGAACGGTGGCCACAATAAGGGTTTGACTGATAACTCAGATTTTCCACTTCACCATTGGGTAATAGAGTACACTCAGACCCGAAGATTCGGGTGGAGTCGATGCTCATTACCTATAGTTGCATTACAGAGAAAAACACACACATATACACCTAACATGAATAGGCACACCAATGGAGGAGAGTCGTGACAATCTGTGTCCCTCTGAAGTGGGTGATGCAAGATCATCCCCTCGCACCCCATATAGACTCATAACCATACAAGAATTCAATCACCAAATATAACTCATACATAAAGTAGATATGTCAGTCCAAGATCAGTACATAGTTATATTATCTAATATCCAAACATCCACAGGGATATAATGCACAATATAATATTTATTAAATCTAAAACATCAAATCATAGAATCATGATTAGCGGGTATCATCCAGTCACATGAACATAGAAAAGAGTGAACCAAAGTCAAATTGGGTTAAGTAGAGCTTTCTCGAGGGAGCGGCATTACATCCTCCCCCCTAGGGTTTGACTTACTCTTGTAAGTCGCATGGCCAGGATAGAAAACAAAAACACATAGTCATAACACTTATATTAAGTAACTCTAAATCCTTATACTACAATTATTCTAGCAAAACAAAGGTTCTCAAAAGTGGACGTATCATAAAGTGCAAACATCGTAACTTACACTTTTCAAGGATAAGAACACTTTCTTAACATCTTTATGCACCATATAAATAACATATATTCCTCTAATACAACTCCTTATGCATACACTTCTTCCTACTTACCAAGGAAAACACAACATATTTTCTGATTAAGTTCTCTATTTCCACATAGGTAAAGCATCATTATTCATGTAAGGTCCATAACACTTACACATGAAATAAGAAAAGAGTTCAAGATACATGTGACATATCACATAAACACCAACTCCAATCATAAGCACAACACAATCTCAATCTTAGAGAGGCGATGAACATAAACACACACATTAACCATATAATGCCATCTTAATTCCAAGAGAATCCAAGTCTTTAGACATCCCAGGACACACATCAAACAATAAGTCTATAGATCATTAAGTTTATCACAAGCATATAATATAGTCTACTTACTCCATTTCACGCTTCTTCCTAACATGTCTTATGATCCAAATAGTTACAAGAAATCTTTATCATAGAAATTACACTTTTTATTTTCTTAATTTACTAATAATACCATTTGATTACCCAACATGCCTAGATCCAATCTCCACAGTGTTCTCCCTTAACGCACTATCAGAGGTTCAAGCGAACATGTTAGAAGTCACACTAACACATAACTAGGGCCAGCTAACTCAAACATTCGAAATGACCACCAAAAATAAAAGTGAAATTAATCCAAGAAAAAAATCTGTCATGCTCATCATTAAACAAAGAAAACTATCGATGATTTGACAACTAACAATACCAAAAATATGACAAATATCGTAAATCAAAATGAAGAAAAGAGAATTTAGTGGTCATCCCTTACAAAACAAATATCAAAGAATAATGCTATCCCCATAATCACAAAACATAAATCATAAGCAAGTCCAAGAAATCATGATCACAACAAGATCACAACACGAGGTGGCCAATTTTTGGCCACAGAGTAGGGAGTAACTGCTACACAACACCCAAGATCGCATGTCCTAAGTGCATTAGAGATTGTATACTAAAAACCTTAGTCTATTAAGTTATCTACATATCTATTTAACTATGATGCAACCAAAACTACATGCACTCATATAAAGCACTAAAACCATGATGGTAAAATAAAGAAATGAATACACACGTTATACACAATTAGCATCTTCAGGAGGAACAAGCAAGAGACATAGAGCACAAAGCACCCAAGACATACAAGTTCCTAAACATCAAGCCTAGGGATACTCAGAAGGACATGCATGCGACAAAAAGACCAACCAGACTAAGGGCACAAACTTAACCAAAGGTCTCAGTGTTCGAACATGCACTTTGATACCAAGTGTTCCACCCCACCATGAGGCCCATAGGACAAAACAAAATAGACAATGAAAAAGTGAATAATTTTTTATTTTATTCTTTTATAAAGGATAACATTACATAAGCAAGAGAGATGCATCCATCAAGATAAAAAGTGATACACAATTAACAACTTGTAATTGTCCTCAAGGCCCCATAACGATGTAACTCATTGTTGAACGTCATCCAATAAAACCGATAAATTTCTGCTAATCAAATTACAATGTTGATTATTTGCATAAGTACAAGATACATATTGCATTGCTAAAGATTACACATAAGCACATCAAATACATTACAATGGATCATCAAGATACAAATCTCCAAGAGTCCCATGATGGGATGAATACATAAATCTGGTACAATAATAATAGTCTTCAATCTTTTCACGAACCTCCTTGAACAAGTTGTGGAAAGAGCCAAACCCAATGGATGCAAATAGAACTTCACCCAACCATGTGGCACCATAAGTTCCACCCCCCATGCTAGGAGGTACCAGCTAGACTCGCAAGGAGAAAGTAAAACATACAAAGGTACCATCATGACTCGCAAAATAATTCAAGGAAGTTATACTCACGTGAGACTCACAATAAAATGCAAAATCTTGAAAACACAAGAGGCTCACAAAAGAATCAACAAGACCGATTACACATGAGGCTCATAACAGTAGCATCACAAGGGACACAAATGTAAATCATCCAACTTCCAGAGGCCCAAACCAATCCACAAAAGGATAAAACAACATAAGTTAACCAACCACTTCCGGGGTTCCAAAAAATAATCCACAGAAGGAATCGAAAGACACAAGTTACCACTAGGTAGCAATAGGGAAGAGTGTCATCACTAGGTTGTAATGAGTTACCCTGGTAAGTCTTCACTAGGTCTCGGCCCCCATCCTGGGTTAACCTGGTAACCTCTCCTAGCCCTCGGACCCAATACAAACACTACTAGACCACACCAACCTTTCGAAGGGACAAGATTGGTGGAATCCATTCCAGACCCTTCTCTACTTAACTCAGCCCTATACAAGCACCTGAGCGTAAGAGAGGCAACGGAAATTAATCTTTATTAATGTTATCTAGCTACCCACTCAAGTTCATTATTTTATGTTATCACTTGATTACAAAACTCTCATTGATTTACCCTAGCGACCACTTTGGGTCCCAACCCCCAATGAAAGCCACTCCCCCAAGATTGCACCTAGGAATCCAAGCAACACCACGGATCAAACCAGAATTCTCAAGATGTTGATTCACCAAAGTACCATAGCAAGGCTTGACTCTCTTACTAGAATAAGATAACTTACAGGGAGAATCCAAGATAGGCTATGAAGACCATCTAGCTTCCAAAACAAAAAAGACTTGAACAAATTTCATCAAAAGAGAAGCATGAATATACAACAAAGAATCCTCAAACTCCCTGCATAAGCTTCTGGAAGTGAAACACATAAAACCACACATCTGAGTATCCCCACAAAGAAAGACAAGATCTAGAAATAGAAACTAGGTCTCATGATGACAAATACAAACAAGTTCATTCAAATCCACCAAAGAGAACATAATAACACTTGTACATCAAATGGTTCCAAATCAACATAGATTCCATTAGCTCAATTTTACTGACATCATGCTATTTCACCTACATTGTATTCCATTCCTACAAATTTATTTTCATCATATTTGGTCAATTGCATATCAAATGAATTTTACCTAATTTCACGAGAAAACATATACATATAAATAATTCCTAGGCAAAACTTTGTCACATGATTATTAATTAACAAGAAATAACATTTATATAAATCTAATTTCATTCACTTTTCTCAAAAACATAACTAATTTTCCAATGCATCCATATTAAGCAAGTATCATATACATCACACATATATCTCTATACTCAAATCTAATATCCTAAATCTTAATCATGTCTAAAACTATTCTTTATAATCATCCTAATCAATGCTTAACTAACTATTTTAATCAGTTATATTATCATACCACATAAACTACGTTTCCCAAAGTATGGTTATATATGCATTGACTACTTATTCATCCAACATCAAATAAATAAGTGAATGATTACACATTATACAATAAAGAAAAGATGTATTTTTATCTATAATTAACAGAATTGAACTAAAGTCATATATATACATATATGTATACATATATGTATGTATATATATATATAGATATATATACATACATATATGTATATATATATAGATGTATGTATATATATATATATATATATATATGTGTGTGTGTGTGTATGTATGTATGTATGTATGTATGTATGTATGTATGTATGTATGTATACATACATACATATATATATATACATACATACATCTATATATATATATATATATGTATACATATATGTATGTATATATAAATACATATATGTATGTATATATATACATACATATATATGTATATCTATATATATATACATACATATATATGTATGTATATACATACATACATATATGTATATACATACATATGTATGTATATATGTGTGTGTGTGTGTGTATCTTAATTTCAGCAAAACTTCTTAAAAACCAACATTCTCACAGCTTAAACATTTTATAAGGGCTGAAGAAAATGTTGACAGAGAGATGGGGGAATTGCCACCGTGGGTAAGCCCATGGTGGATGGGATCCCTTCCACTATGGGTTGACCCATGTTGGATGGGATTTCCCACCACCGTGGGTGCCCATTAACAATATTTATTGTTACAAAGAAATATATATATATATATATATATATATATATATATATATATATATATATATATATATATATATATATATATATATATATATATATATATATATATATATAAAGGTATGATTTCTCAAGAAATTTAACACAAAGAGAATATTACACAGTGACATTATTTTGTCAGAACGAATAAATATTCAAACCTCAATTATTTTTTTAAAAATTTCTTTTATGGATAACTCATTATATTCAATCCAACCCCCAATTTATTTTTTTCAAATTAAAACCCATTTAAAATTTACTACGCAAAGCTTCAAAGAAATCCTTTATTAATAACAATTTTGACCTAGAAGTAAATATGAAATTCTATAAAAACAGAGATCAAATAAATTTACCAAACAAGCCATAGAATGAAGCTTTCCAAAAATTAGATTTAAACCCGAAAAGCTAATCCCAAATTATTTCCTTATTTCACAATTTAATTTTTATTCAACCCAAATCATAGACAAATTTTTAAATAACCCAAAAACCCATTATCAGGCAATCCAATAAAACAAATTTAACATTAAATTTCCAAAAAAAAAATGTAAATCATCAGTGTAATTTAAACATGCAGTTTTTTTATCCAGATAAGAAGAGAATTTAAGATGCAAGAAGCAAAGAACCAAAAACCTACCTCTTTACAAAATATGGTAAATAACAAAGAGGTAGAAAACAATAATCTTCAAGCGCCAATCCAAATAACTCCAACCAGAAACTTCAAACAAAAATTCCCAGTTCCCTTTCTCTGAATCCTCCTATAAATTTCCCCAATTTCATTTTTTCAAATTCTTTTTACAAAACACCATAGCCAGAAATACATGCACAAAGGAAAAACTTCACAGGCAGAAGCTCTCCCATTTTCCCCCTCAAAAGAAAATTAAAACAATTTCCCAAAAGTAACCCCCAAAAAGCATGCAAGATTCCCATTACTGAATTCCATTAATTAATTAATTTTGTAACTCCCACACTTGTAATTTAAAATTAAAATAAATAAATTTTAATTTGTCTTTTTAAATAAAATTCCAATAATAAGTAACTAATCCCTTTTAAATAATTGTTTTCAAAATATAATCGATTAAATCACTTAACTAATGTAGTATTTTAATATAATATTATGCACTTTTCAATGTTATCAATTAATTAATTATTAAGACTTTAACACAACTAATAAGTTAATGTTAATATAATCTTGCTGAAATATATACAATAACATCAAACTAAACACAAGGGTAATGGACTAAGACCAACAAACATGGAAGACCAACATGATTAACACTAACTCAACCAAACAATCCAAGTACAAGGATACCTGACAAGAATCTCATTCCTTAGGAATGGTGGTCACAACAAGGGTCTGACTGATAACTTCGATTTTCCATCTAACTAGACATATACATCTAACATGAATAGGCACACCGGTGAAGGAGAGTTGTGACAATCCATGGCCCTCTGAAGTGGGTGATGAAATATCATCCCCTCGCACCCCATACAGACTCATAACCATACAAGAAGTCAATCACCGAATATAACTCATACATAAAGTAGATATGTCAGTTCAAGGTTAGTACATAATCATATTATCTAATATCCAAACATCCACAAGGATATAATGCACAATCTAATATTTATTAAATCTAAAACATCATATCATAGAATCATGATTAGTGAGTATTGTCGTGCCTGTGAAGTGTATACCTGCAGCTGCAACACAAAACACTCAATAGATCATTACAAGCATGGTTAGCAAGTTTAAAACAAATAAAGATAAAATCATGGTTAATCGATCTATCACCTCCTAGTAAATGCGAGTATGAATTTTTCTCTCAGATCTAGTTAGGCAAATTCCAGTGACTTGACTACACCTAGATGGAGGATTTAAATGATAAATGATGCATTTAAGCTACATGATTCCATGATTATGCTAAAATGGTGCAATTAAGCTATGATAACAATGCTCAAATGATAGATTAAGATTGCATATGCCTATAGTAACAATGCTTGAATGTAAATGAGATGGATTCGAGATCCTTTGAACTCCAAAATAGGGTCTATTTATAAGATTTTCTAAGGCTAGGGGTGAGGTGGCATGAATCAACGGTCAAGATTGAATCTGAAGATATCAATGGTTAAATTGGAGGTGGCTGAAAAAAGGTTGGATTAAAGGGGACAATTGGAGGTTGGTAGGAAAAGGGGTTGGTTGAAAGGGGACAATGTCATCTCTATGGTGACAAGTGTCAAGAGGCTTCTAGAAGAGGTTGGATGAAAGGGAACATTTGTCATCTCTATGGTGACAAGTGTCAAGAGGCTTCTAGAAGATGTTGGATGAAAGGGAACACTTAGTAACAAGTGTCACAAAGCTTTTCTCATGAGAGGGCAAAGTGTTCAAGGAAAGGGGACATGGTGGTTAGGATGGAATGGGTTAGGTTTAGGAATGGTTAGGTTAGGTGGTTAAAAGTTAGGAAGCATGTGGGTAATTTGAATTTAGAAATTCAAATAAGAGGAAAAAGCTAATTAATTTCAACAACTCATAAATTGATTTGTTTTAATCAATTAGAGGATTAGAAGAAATGAATTTGATGGGGAAGAATTAATTAATTTGAATTAATTAATCAAAGGGGATTATTGAAATGAACCAATTAAATAAATCCTTATATTTATTAATAAGTAGATGAAAAGGGGGGATTTAATCAAATTGTTGATGAATTAAATTAAATTGGGGACGGAGATTAATTAAATAATTGCTTATTCAATTAATTATCTTCAGACCATTTTTAGGTGTATACATTTTGCCCCTCTTTGAAGCAAGGTGTGATGATGCATTGATTCAAAGAATAATCTCATTTTGATGATGATATTGATTCGATAAGATGCCCCCGCTCTTGGTTGATAGATTGCAATAGGATGATGCCCCCTTGGGAGATCAATTGAGATAATTGATTTGTTGGAGTGATTGGCTAATTGCGAAATTGATGTCTCGATTAGAAAAGATTCGATTCTGCAACTGTGGTTGATGAAAATGTGAGTTCTACAATCATGGTGATTGATAGGGTTTGATAAATCTTGATTGACAAGATAAGATTGATTATATTTGATAAGATCTAGATTTAGTCTAGTTTTAGGAAAGATACCTCCTGTATAAGACAAAGATGATCAAAAGCGTCTGGTTTCAGGAATGATATATCCTGTATAAGACTTGATCAAAAGCGTCTGGTTTCAGGAAAGATACATCTTGTATAAGACATGATAAAATAGATCAGATGTGATCGATTGATAGAATGGATAAGGTTGATTGGATAAAGAACTGACAGTTTGTAGGATGATTTAGATTTGTTGATGTTGGTACGTTTGAGGGGGTAGCATAATATTTGCGTTGGGTTGATGATATCTGGAGAGATGAGTCATCATTCTGATTGTGTATACATCTATGATAATACATTGATCATTCCTGTGATAGATTTGACCTTGGATAAGATGAGCATGTGGGATCTCATGCAAGAATGAAATGCAAGCTAAATGCTAATGAAAATGCAGCTACAAATGGACCAGACACTCGATTATTGCTTTTTGTCATTATTGAGCTTTTGGAATGTGGGAAGTGAGTGCAAACATCGATGGTATTATTAAACCCTGATGACCTGAGCATTGCTTTCCTGGATTTTGATATAGCAAGTTAGCACAAGCATAAAGGTATAATTAAACCAAGATGACCCGAGTGTTGTTTGCATAAAATAGGTAGTATTAGCCATTTCAATATGCAAATCAGAAATATCTTCGATGATACTCCGATGATCATGTC
Organism: Cryptomeria japonica; assembly: GCF_030272615.1. NCBI lineage: Eukaryota > Viridiplantae > Streptophyta > Pinopsida > Cupressales > Cupressaceae > Cryptomeria > Cryptomeria japonica. The sequence continues at coordinate 162,299,399 of NC_081405.1, forward strand.
CTGAGACAAATTTGCACATATTAATGATTAATTTTCAGACAACAGACAAGAAAAATATCATGTTCCTTCCCTGTTCCTCTAGTCAAAGACAACCTGGAGTCACTCAGAAATCATGATAGCAAAAATCAATTATAGAAAAGTTGAACAATCATGTTAAAATCATTATCCAAAAGATATCATCCATTGAAAAGTGTGTGATGTGCTTAGACTGACTTTGTGATAGTTTGATGGTTGATAATTTGATCTCGTGTTCAATGTTGAATATGTCACAGTTTTTGCTTGATAAGAGTTGTCTAACCGTTTGTTCTACCTGTTTGATTAAGCTTAGAATTGATCAAAAGTTTTGCCCCCAGCTAAGTGCTAGATTTTTCCCCAAGCCTAGAAACAAATTCGTTATGATATACCCAATGATCCAAACCATGGCGAGAGATTTAGCTAGGATGCCTACGTATGTACAAAGGCTTCATGATGCATATGAACAGCGCTGATGGAAAATGAATGCAAGCGGAAAGATGCATGAACTAATAGATGAAAGAGCTAGCTGACAGATAACGCCTGTTTGCAAGGTTTTCACCATCTATTTTTATTGCACTTTTTCTCATATTTGATTTTTTTTATTTTTTCATTGTTTTCACTGTTTTTGTATTTTCTGCTTTTTCACTGTTTTTTTTTGGATTTTCTTCTTTTTCACTTTTTGGGGATTTTTCTTCTTTCTCACTATTTTTGGATTTTTCTTCTTTTTCAAACATAAAACTTCTTCAGATGCATGTTATTGATGGGTTCCTCGAGCTAATCCTCGTCTTGTGTTGATAACTGATATGCTCCTGGCCCAAATACTGTTGTGACCACAAACGGACCTAACTAGTTTGGTTCAAACTTTCCTTTCCTTTCTCGATCTTCCTAGTTTCGTGGATTTTCCTTTAGTACTAGTTCCCCTACTTGAAAAATTTGTGGTTTGACCCTGTGATTATAGCTCCGACACATTCTTTGTTGATATACCTTTAAGTGATCAAAGGTATTTTGTCTTCGTTCATGGATCAGTTCTAACTCTTGCAGTCTAGATACTCATTGTTCTTCATCTGGGATGAGACATTTTAATGATACTCGTAGAGAAGGTATCTCTACTTCTATTGGCAGTATTGCTTTTGATCCATAAACAAGAGAGAAAGGTATAGCACCTGTTGGTGTGTGAATACTGGTATGGTAGGCCCATAGAGAAGGGTTTAATTGAATATCCCAATCTTTTCCAGCATCATTCATTGTCTTTTTTAGGATTTTCAAAATAGTTTTGTTTGATGCTTCTGCTTGCCCATTCCCTTATGGATACTAGGGTGTGGATAATTTGTTTTGGATCTTGAATTTCTCACATGGCTCTTTTACATCTTGATTCTTGAATGGTCACCCATTATCAGTGATAATGGTCATTTGTATTCCATAGTGACAAATGATGTAATTCAAGATAAATGCAACAATTTGTTTTCCTGTGATATTTATGAGAGGTACTGTCTCAATCCATTTTGTGAAATATTTTGTAGCTAAAAGGATGAATTTGTGACCATTAGATGAAGAAGGATTTATCTTTCCTACGAGATCAAGACCCCATTGACAAAAAGGCCAAGATGTTTCCAAAGCATGAATTTCTTGTGTTGGTGCATGAATCAAATTCCCATGGATCTGACTTGTTTGCATGTTCTAGCTATCTTAAAAGAATCTTGTTCCATGGTCGGCCAATAATAGCCCAAGAGTATGAGTTTTTTCGAAAGGCTAAGACCACTTGAATGAGTTCCACAAATGTCGTTATGGACTTCATGTAAAGCCTTCTTAGATTCTTCTTGTTCAAGACATCTTAAAAGAGTATCGTCTAGACCTTGTTTAAACAGGGTATCTGTGATGAGAGTATAATGGGAGGATTGGCGAATGAAGTTTCTCTTTTGGTTTTGCGATAAATCAAGAGGTAAGGTGTTATCTTTCAGGTATGTGTAAGTTTGGCCATAGCGGGATGAATCATGCCCCACAAGGTGACAGATAGTCTGGGAATCAGGACAATTATGAGAAGGGTAAAACAACTCTTCTACCAAGAATTCATAACGTTGTTGATTTTCCTATGTCTAAAGTAGAGAAGCAAGTGTAGCCATGGCGTGTGCTGCTTTATTATCATTTCTTAGAATCTGCTGGAAAGTTATTTATACAAAGTATTTCTTGATATCATCAACCATCTTTTAATAAGGCATTAATTTTTCGTCCTTTGTTTGATAGTCATCATTAATTTGATTAATGACAAGTTGAGAGTCTCCAAAGACTTGAAGTTGTGTAACGTTCCATTCTATAGCCATTTTGATACCTGTAACCAAAGCTTCATATTCTGTTGTGTTGTTGGTGCATGGAAAGCTTAATTTGTATGCTTTTGGAATTGTATGACCTTGTGGTGTGATGAATAGAATACCTGCTCCTGATTAGTGTTGTGTTCCTTTATTAATGTTTGCTCCTGGACTAATATTTGGGTGATGTATTGTAAGATATGGATCGAACCCTAGAATGTCTGCATATGACTAGGTAAAATTGATTTGTTATCCTTTGAAGGATTCCAAATATTTATGTACTTCATGTTTTGATAGAGAAGTTGTTGGATGTAGATCAGTTGTGCCAATGATAACCGCCTCTGCTAGTTCCATTAGGATAGATGACCTTTCTTGATAAAATTCAGGTAAGGTGTCAAATCTCCCATCTTCCAGCCCCTCAAGGAGGTTTTCACCGTTAGATGCGTCCTTTATTTTTACTTTTTCTTAGTCTAATGTTGCCAATAAATGGTTTTCAACATTAGACTTGATATTATTTTCGTTATTTTCATTTTTGCGACTAGGAGATTTGGCACCCACTTGACTCGAAGATACATTAGCGGAATCCCTGGTGAAAGTTGTTGTGGGTTCAATTTCATTAAGATATAAAGATATGGCCTGGTCATTAGGAAAGGTATCAATGGTGGTATGTCCTTCATTTTCCCAATCCATAGGTTCTGGATGAATTAAGGATAAAGGATCCTCATGTTGGATTATGTCAAAGATATTAGAGGTCATGATAGAGATGTCAAGGCTTTCAGTATGTATTTCCATGCCTAGAATGGTACTCTCGTCAGAATGACCTTGCACAAGGAGTTCATGATCATCCTTGGTTAAGTCCATGTCAGTTGAATGTGATTCTGATTCAAGTAGGCTAGTTCCTAATGTTTGTCCTGCATACGCATGAACTACATCAACATCTATATATGTTTCTTTTGTTTCCCTTTCAAGTTGCTTTTGTTTGTTTGTCCATGATAGCAAATATTCTCTAGTCCCTTGATCTTTTAGATGCATTTGTTTCTTCATGTTTGATAGAATTGATGCAAATGATTGTTCCTTGGATTGTGCACTTGAAGATGTTGCCTCCCTATTATGTGAAACAATGACCTCTTGAGCTGATTTCAAATTATTACAACACTGCAATGGATTTGAGTCTGCTGATATTGTGATTTCCTGTCCATTGTATGGAAATTTTAAGCACTGATGACATGTTGGTGTAATAGCTTGTATGTCCTGTATCCATGGTCTTCCCAAGAGTATGTTGTATGGTAGGTCCAAGTCTAAAACTTGGCATGTTGTGTCTTTTTTCAAAGGTCCCACTTTGAGGGATAATACCACAATTCCTTTAGAGTAATGTTCTTCTTCACCATATGCTTTGACCTTTATCCTTTTCTAGGGATCAACTGCATTTTTAGAATAACCTAGAGCACGGACAAGACTCAAAGAGTAGATTTTTAAGCCATCTCCCCCATCTATTAGGACTCGTTTAACAAGTGTTCTATGAATGAGGACTTCAATTTGCAAGAGAGTGTTATGGGGATGCTGCAACGAATTAATGCTTGGATATGAAGGAGATGAGCTTTGGATAGGATCCTCTGAAATAGGTTTGATGGCAATTATGGATATCCCTTAGGGAACTTCATCTTTGGATGTATTCTTTGGTGATGATGCTATGGGAGGTTCTTGCAAGCTTTTAGGAGGTGTAGGAAAAAGGGTTGGTTGAAAGGGGACAATGTCATCTCTATGGTGACAAGTGTCAAGAGGCTTCTAGAAGAGGTTGAATGAAAGGGAACATTTGTCATCTCTATGGTGATAAGTGTCAAGAGGCTTCTAGAAGATGTTGGATGAAAGGGAACACTTGGTGACAAGTGTCACAAAGCTTTTCGCATGAGAGGGCAGAGTGTTCAAGAAAAGGGGACATGGTGGTTAGGATGGAATGGGTTAGGTTTAGGAATGATTAGGTTAGGTGGTTAAAAGTTAGGAAGCAGGTGGGTAATTTAAATTTATAAATTCAAATAATAGGAAAAAGCTAATTAATTTCAACAACTCATAAATTGATTTGTTTTAATTAATTAGAGGATTAGAAGAAATGAATTTGATGGGGAATAATTAATTGATTTGAATTAATTAATCAAAGGGGATTATTGAAATGAATCTATTAAATAAATCCTTAGATTTATTAATAAGTAGATGAAAAGGGGGGATTTAATCAAATTATTGATGAATTCGATAAAATTGGGGAGGGAGATTAATTAAATAATTGCTTATTCAATTAATTATCTTCAGACCATTTTTAGGTGTATACAAGTATCATCCAGTCACATGAACACAAAAATGAGTCAACCAAAGTCAAACTGGGTTAAGTAGAGCCTGGTCGAGCGAGGGGCATTACAAAAATGATTTCCTGATCAGAATAAATATTGAGACTAAATAATGAGAAAGATTCACTTCTCTCAAAATGAATCTTTTTTGAAAAGCACAAAGCAAACCCATGTGCATACTCCATTCCCAATCCCCAAAACAAAGATCAACAATCAAAATTAAAAAGAGAAGACCAAAAAGAAAAAGAAGGAAAAATGTCTAACCTTTAGGAAATCACCTAACATAATTCAGAACCTTATATGCAAATAGGAACCAAATATGATCATCAAAATTGTAGGTGCGAATCAATTAAGAAATTAAATTGCATGGACACAAAAGGTGAAAGTGCATACAACATTATAGGAAAAGCATAATGAAATGTGACAGTAGAAAATTAAAAAAAATATATAGCATCTAGAATTATAAGAATTAAGTAAAGAACCATGAAGAGAAATAAAGAAACCCATAGTTTTATATAACTCTTTTAAAGTACAAATTTCATCATAATTTGTGGATGTGAATTTACCGAAAGCACAATGTAGTGCAAATAGGATTTAGGAATGAATAGTAAAATGTGAGCATTAAGAATACCACAAAGATATATTTGAGCTACAATTAACGAGAAAATTGTCCTAAATAACATCTAAATTGTCCTAAATAACATGTTTTAAGAATGTTGATAACAAAATAAAATAGGTTAGAGACTACATTGATATCTACAACAAGTGAAAGGTACCGAGTGTGTGTCTTAAACATGGGCACACAGGTACAAGGGTGCAGCTAGCATTATATAGTATAAGTGGATATGAATGAATTAGTAAATTTGGGCAAGACAAATGGATATATGAGTACATCATCCTTTTTCCCAAGGATATCATTCTTAGAAAAAGAATCACCGAGCTTAACAAACAAATTATGGTCCTTCAACTGTTCTGCCAATCCATTGGCATTAAAAAATTAATACATCAAATGATTGTAAGACCTAAGAAGAAAACAATCCTTGTTATTTTCTTATGATTATAGGATCCTTGAAGAAGGTAAAAGTTAAAACTTATTGGTTCACTTTGATATTGATTTAGATAATAGACTAAATTGGAATGATAATGTTATAAAAAAATTAATGGAGGTTGGAAGACTTTCGTCGCTTTGTAAACAAATCCTAAAATGAAGAATTTTGAGAAACATAAAAGAAAAAATGAATTATGACACCTTGATTATCTCAATCATGCTCAATTGAAATGAAGTTTGGACATTTAGTATTTCCTGGGAAACACAAAATGGGGTTGAATAATTTCAGAAGTAGTTCACAATATATTTCTTTCTAATCAAAAGCAACACTTCCAAACCTATTCCTTCAAAGTAGGATGTGTATCTATTGTATTATGGGTGATTTGATGTGTAGAGCATCTGGATAAAACACTATATCTATTGTATTATGAAAACCGTGTAATTAAATGACAGGCTTATAGTGAGAAAATGTATAATGTAGCGTGATCTTGTTTGATCTTGCGTTTCTTTGTAGGAAATAGTTTGGTTATCAAACTCTCTTTCCCTTCTCTTTGCCTAATCATAAGATTTTTAGAAATGATATTAAAGAGTGCATTGATTTAAATAGAATGTTTATAAAACATGTGAAATTGTGTGTTTGCTTTTGGCTTCATAGTGATAGATGAAAGTCTTAAGCTTTAGAAATGTTTTTGCTTAGCTAGTAATTTAATTATGAATGCTTAGTGAGATTCGAGAAAGCTATAGGAATGATGTTAATTCCTTATATAATTGTGAATTGTTAATAATTTCAGTACTTGAATCTAGAGTAAACTTGATTCAGGTTTTTTTTATAGAAAGCATAATTGGAATCTTCCTTGTATAGATGTTAGCATACTGAAAAATATTCCCCGTAATGTGACTAAACCAATGCTGGTGTATTTGTGTGTGTTGTAAGAAACCAGTGCTTATTTTATGTGCCCATGGATTGGTGAAGTAATCAACCATGGAGGATATGTTGCTTATGAGTATGGGAAACCATACTGTCTATGTGATGTTGCTTATTTGTTTCCCTGCTAAGTACCAAACCTCGGGTTGTGGGTAACTCGGTATGTTAAGGGGTAGTATTCGAAGTAACCGTTCCTTGAATAGTATGGATTGGCGTACGAGTAATGTCGGCGCGAAGCGACTTTAGCTTCTCTACTTCGAGGAATGATATAGTTGTACTACTAAACTGTATCAAAGGTGTACTCAATACTTTCCCTTGTGATGAACCTATTTACGAGGTTCATGAGTGCCAGCCTTATTCCTATCCTTTATTTTGAGCATATAGATGGCAGTTTTTGAGCATATTGTTGGATTCTATTGGAGCATCTGTTGCCTTGTCTTCATGAGAGGCGTGTTATTGTTCTTACATAAGTTGCCAACTGACTAGTGTTGGTAGACTTGTGGGTAGACCTTAGCCATGTATACCTCTGGCTTGCGGCGAGTATCCTTCTAGGAACATCGCTATGCGGAGTGTGACCAGCGCGTGCCTTATCCGCGGGGTACACTGCCATGCGGGATACGTCCATTGCGTGTGTTGTCCGCTTGGAGTATTGCCATGCCGTGCTGAGACACGATGCGGGATGTGGTAGACATTTCCATGCGGCTTACCGCTAGGTATTGGGTAGAGCCATGCCACGTGACGACGTGATGCGGGGTGATGTCGAGGTGCACACTTCCATGCCATGTGGATGTGTGACTTGGCCACACCACATGATGAGCTATTAGGATAGCTAGACGATTGTTCCTTCCTTCCTCGTTGGTGGCTAGCTATTAGTCACGCAGTGATGTTATGTGCAGTTGTGCTATTTTTTATATTTCTTTGGGGATCAGCAGTTTATTTTACTTTGATTTTGAAGGTTTGGCCACGATCTTGTGATCTTTTGCACTTTGATTTGGTGTTGAGATTCCGGATTATTTTCTTGCCTTACTGTTGGAATTGAGGATTTATTATCTTTATTCTTCTGTACTTTGGTGGCTAAACTGGTTTATCCTTGTCGTTTTCGGATGCTGGTCTTGTGTTGCAATGTGAATTCCTCTCCAAGAACGTAGGAGACGGGCTTGGATGAGTGTATACGAGGAAGTAGACGCAAGGAACCTTGAGGATGGGGGTATGTGAGGCTGTGTTGCAGCTAGTATCCACTACCTACCTATGTGTGGTGACTATCTCTTGGAGGCTAACCACCTTGCACAACAAGGGTTATTCACAAAGGTCTTGTATGGAAGGTAGCACCGCTATGGTGTGCCTAGCACCATCAAGCCTTTGAGTGAGATATTGGATATTTATGATCATATTGTTGTTATGAGATCAGACATAGAGATGCTGATCGTGCATGTTATCTTTGACCGAGCATTAAACATGCTCACATGTGGCCTTTTATGTTATGCATTCCAGTTATGTGGATGGTTATTATTTGTATCATGGAGTAAATTGTGTTAACTTGTCGCTATGTTATGGGACATAGTCTTTGGAAATGTTTTCTTATGCCTGGCAAGTGTAATCAATTGAGTTATTTATGTTGCTCTTATTTCATGAAAGTTAATTTGGCTGTAGAAATTGATATTTTGAGCTAGTTCTATGTTATTAAATTTTATGATAAAGATGGATTGGTAAAGGAAATTGATCATGATGGCACGTTTCCTTGTCATTTTTGGTCGATGATTATGGTAATTGTTGTTTACCTCCTTGTAATGTTTTAATTTGGTGTAATGAAAGGAAGAAAATTCTTGTTTCTCTGCTATGATGGTGGATAATTCCTAGAATATTTTAAGGAATGTATGGTTTTAAATGTGTCTTGCCAATGGATAATGGCGTTTGTAAAGGATTTTGCAATAATATATTTCATTTAATTATGGAAAGATTTTCTATGTGCAATTTGACCTTTGTTGAATGAGTTTCAGGGCTGATGCGTACGACATGTTCTCCATCTAGCCTTACGACTTCCAGGAGTAAGTCGGAACCTAGGGGGGGAGAATGTAGTACCCCTACCGTAATCGATCTCTAACATTGGTTTAATCTTGATTAGTTATCTTAATATAATGATTATAGTCAGATGTTTGATTTACGCATAGCTAAGGATGTGGTTTTCACACTAGTTGTATGCAAGTTGTTAGTGTACCTATTTCGTGGTATCAATATTGAGCTAACGTTTTCATTAAGTTATTATATATGTATCCATGTATGATCTTTGGTTGCAGGAGATTTCAGGTACGAAGTCGCATGAGTGCGAGGTTCGTCTTCACCTGGATGTACAGGTTTGAGTGTACCTTTTTAATCCTTAGAGTTGGATTAGGTGGTCGTAAGACCCTAGTCGACCTTAGTCGTGCTCCAGTGAGCATCGCCAGTCGTCGTCGGTATCCCTTCTTGTTTGGGTTTGCGAGTCGTCTGTTTGGTTGACTTTCTCGATTTGCGTGCCTGGTGTGTTTGGTTAATTGATTAATTAGTCCTTAGTAATTATCTTGATTAAATATGCATTTGTGCATTGATGATTAATGGATTAAATTGATTGAGAATTCGTTATGCGATTTTCGCTGTTAATGAATTGCCTGTTTTAAATTGGGAGTAAGTTCGATTTAATGACTGATTTTGAATATTTAATGCATCTTAATTATGCTGTTGAAAAAGATAGTTTGGTATTTAATCGCAATAGATGTAATTGCTTTCTGTTGGATTCTGAAATTTGAAAGATTAAAATTCAGTTAAATGAGGAAATCGATTTTTGATTTGAATAGCAAGTTAAATTGTTGTAATAGTTAGAAAGGATTAATTTTGTGAATTATTTGTAAATAAAAGTTTTAATTCCAAAAATGGAATTTTTGGGTCAACTCTTCCATATAACCCAAATTTGGGGAAAATTGGAGAGGATGGACATTTTTGGAGGAGATTTTGGTTGGAAAGATTTTTGGGGGGTTTTGGAGAAGAGGCAGTTTGCTGAATCTGGCAGGTGGGCTCTCCCTCAACTATACCAGGATTGCGAATGAAGGTAGGAATTCTGAATTGTTTTCTTGTTGCCAAAAGAATTTTCTGTTCTGCTTGAAAGAAATGAATTTGTGTTTGAAAATCAATTGGACTGTCCATTTTGAATTTGGTTGGAGATTTCAATTTGGGTGTGTATTTCCTCCATTCTTTTTGGGTGTTTGAAACCCTTGGATGTTGTAAGGAATGAGAAAACCCATCAAGAAAATGTGATATCAATCTCAGTTGTTTAAACCGGATTCTTATTTAACCGAATTTGTATTGAATCGGAATTCATTATCAAGCATGGTAGTGGGCGTTTTGTTTTACAAGCTCGAACTGTGTTAAAAGAAAATTTATATGTTTTTTATTGAACTGTGCGTTCATTTTAGTTCGGACTGTGTTTAAATGGAAAATGAAAACATTTAATTTTATCATTGAACTATGCGTTTATTGTTTTAAGCGAACTGGGCGAGTTGTATTTTATTAAAACGAAATTGTTTGGGTTGGGGTTCGGAGGGCGGGGAGCGGAGCTCCACCCGCTCCTCCTCCCCTCTCCCCCGCTCGCCCCTTGCCTCCCTTTCTCCCCGCGTGCTGGTTCTCCATTGGTGTGTGTGTGGCCGTGTGCCTGCGGCTCACGGCAGTGGTCGCAGGGGCCGCGATGGCCGCAGGGCGCCGCGGCACCTGCGGGCACCACCGCGAGCGCCGCCCACACCCTTGCCCTGCGGCTAGGGTTAGGGCACGGCCGCCCTCGCTGTGATGTCAATGCGTTTTTTTTCCATGCGTTTTTCAATACGTTTTTTTTAATACGTTTTTCCAATGCGTGTTTCTTATATTGTTAATCGTAGTTTATAAAATGGGGTTTTTCATTTAATGTATTTTGTTCCCATTCAAAAAAAAAAAGAAAGCTTATAATGTGTTAAATATTATTTTAATATTAAGTGTTAATTAGTTCTTAATTACGATTAAGGTTGCATCTTCAGGATAAATGATAAATTGATATTGATTAATGATATAATGGAGTTTATAGGCGAATTAATCATTCAATTTCATTTCATGATTTGTGCACCCCTTCTAATTAAGTTCTTCAACTGTAATATTGTAATTTAATATTGTCGATTATTCTCTGATTGATCTTGGCTAATAAATTGATATCTTACCTTCTAGCTGATTAGGGAAGATGGCTATTTGATGTAGTATTGTTTAAAAATGATAGAGAATAATATGTTATTGGAAAATCGTTGGAATACGATGTAAATTCTACTTAATGATGTTTTGTTGAAGATTAAATATCTTTTTTTAGTTGATTAATGGTTGTCTGAGATTTATTAATATGAATTGGTTAAAAACTCTCTACGGCTTAATTTGCATGTTCAATGCCTTGAACCTTAGGAGTTAGAAAACCAAGAACAACCTATCCCTAGTTGAGGTAGATAACTGTAGCTGATTTAGATCTTGTAGAAAACTTGATCGATTTTTATGATTAAATCAATTTGAGAAGATATTGCTTTTCTAATTATTGCCTTGCGAGTTTTATTTCTGTATTCGCCTTTAATTATGAAATGACATGTTTTGCTTTGTTTAGTAGGACCCTGTCGTATGGATTGACTTGGGGTACCTGATTCAGTCCTCGATTCCGAGTTGACTATTGTATTGTGGTAGTGTCGTTTTGATCATATCCTCCTTGTGTTTGTGAGTCGAATGATGATTGTGGTTGACCGTTGTTGGTCAGGTCTCTAGTTAGAGTACTGTCAGTAAGTGATTACCCTTGAGTCGTGTTTGACCGGGTGATTGTTTCTCTCTTTTTGAACTTCATTCGTCTGACCATGTGTATTCCTTGGTTTTGAGTTCGTCTGAGTTTAGTCTAGTGTCGTATGGGAAAGTGGCTTTCGATTGGGGGCCGCGCCCAAAGTGGCTGCTGGGTAACCCGTCGAAAGTGGGTCTAATAAGTGATAACCTTTAAGTAGAAAAGAATATAATCTCTAATTAAGATAATTGTGCCTCACACATGGGACGAGTGCTATCATAGATTCGACATGCTGTGAGAAGGCCTGAAATGGCAAACCATCTTCCTTGTCTTCACGAGAGGATGTGTGGGTCCACATGAGGCTTGGATGGGCCGGAAGCTCGGATTAGGTTGCCAAGGTGACTCAGTGTATGGGACCGGGACCTATGAAGACTTGCCATGGTATCCATACCAGGTTGTGTGATGACACTTGTCCCTACGTTCGCTAGTGTGTTGTCGTTTTGTCCTGTTAGGAGTACCTTTGTGGGTCGTCCTTTTGTCTCTGCCCTTGTGAGTGTCAGTTTCATGATAGCCCTTGGGTGGTGATGGCTCAGTCTTGTGGATGCTCTTCTGGACCTTTGTATTAGCTTTGATTATGTTCAGCTAGATCCTGTCCTTTTCAGGGATCGTTTATGTATTTATGGACCGAGGCGGTCGTTTGTATATTGTTTATGTATCGCCTTGATGGCTGGATTGTAATTGGTGTAACCTCTTGTATTCTTATCTTTATTAATTATCAGAGGGGTCTTGCAGTTGCGCAGACCCGGAGATGTAGCCCTTTAGGGGTGAACTCCGAGATCATTATGGTGTTATGTGATGTATTCTCTTATGTTCCTTTATTCAGCTTTATCATGTATGTTTAACTTATGTTAGAATGGTTAAGTGGATAAATGGAATTAACTTTAAATGCTTATATTCAGTTCTTCGTAAATGCCATGTTGATCGAATGTTTAAGTGGTTTAGATGAGATTTATCGTTGATGCTTGTATGTAATCGTCTTTTAAAATGCAATAAGTTGGAGTATGAAAGAACGTAACTTAGAGTAATGAATTATACTCAGTTGTTGTTAAGGAATTTAAATATGCTTGGAAAGATCTCTTATGTTATGATGAAATCCTAGTGTATTAGAATGTTAGATGTATGGTTTGTAATTTTAAATGAAAAGCTTGAATGGAAATTATGAATGGATCTTAATGGATGAATCCTTGCTTGTGATTTATATTTCCATCTTTTGAAAGGAATTATCCTGATTATGAATTATCTCGTTTTAAGATATTCAGCTTTTGGATTAATTGTGTGAGTTAAGTGAATTGTGAAATTTAAGTAATCTCGTTGGGAAACTCTTTAAGTGTTAGTTGATGTCTTCTGCTATGTAATCTGAATCTTCGATATCTTGTTACATCTTATGTGTTGTAACTTTAGAAAAAAAAAATTGCACTCTATCCTTGTGTTATGGCTTAATCCCTTCGGGGTTTCCTGGCGGGGCATTACACCTTCCTTAAGAATGTTCCTCAAATTGAACTTAAATGATGTTGCTAAAGGTAATCTGGGTCAAGATAGTGCACCTGGGAGTTGGTGAACTCTTCTTCAAGCCCTTTTCCATAGAGTGGCTCCTTCTTTTGGATACCAAATCAAACAATAAATGGAAGCATTCCTAATGCTGAAAGTTCTTGACCCAATCGTTGCTTTGGGTTGCAAGAACTTGAAAGTTGAAGGTGACTCCCACATTGTTCATGGGTTGGTCAAAAGATTAAAGACTAATAAATATCGTTGAGGAAGTGTGCCTGATTAGTCATAATTTCAAAATTATCACTTTAGATCATTATTTCAGGGAATGCAATCAGACTACTAAATTCTTGGCAAATGACAGGATTAATAAATTTCATTTTTGTGCAAAAATTAGTGATCTCCCAGATAATTGGGATCTTTTGTCTTAGCTCCAGGCACACACTCCTGCTACCGATAAAGGGAATGTTACAGTTTTTCCTTCTCCCACTCTTTTTGAACAATGAAGATTAATATTTTTTTGGTGTGCACAATTTGGAGGACACAATAAATATCTCAAGAGGAAGCTTCGATGCTTAAGGTAGGATCCCCATTTGTGTTTGGATTGGCTATTTGTCTTTTTTTTTAAGGCTATTTTGCATGGATAACCTGTGTTCTTCAATTATGAATCTCAAATATTTCTCTTGGATACACATGATTTGCATGGAAAAGGCTTGGGATTGTTTTCAAAATATGTCGAGAAAGGGTTTCTGTCAAAATAACAAGGTAAGGGAGCTACTTACTCCTTTTTTTCAAATGGAAGACAAGTGATGTCTTCCTAATGTAGTATCAAATACTACTCTAATATGTGGGTAACTGAAGACTTGAATGCTCTTAGTCAATCTTAGAGTGGGTGAATTGGGATCAACAGGATCAAATAGAGATTGAAGATCTGCAGTAGTGCTTTATTCCATGTATGCCCATGCTATTCTATCTCAAAAATATGTACATAAAGAGCTGCATATTCATACCAACATAGTACTTGGAACTTAAAGAATTCATTGAATTACAAAACTATAACAAAATCCAGGAAATACCCCTGCCAATTATATGGCAAATCTTGGGGTGGATTACGTGGAGGTTAAATGGAAATTTTCCCAAGAAACCTGTGTGAGCTAACTAGAAGGGATGCCAACCGGAGTTGCCTAGAAGGCTTCATTTGTTTTTGGTTAGGTTTGTTGCCGAGTTTTCTAGGTGTGCTCTTTGGCTCTATCAGAATTGTGCATTTCATGGGGGGTGACAAGAATAGGATGGAACCCACCTCTTTTGAAAACTAGTAAAGGAATTATGCAGTTTGGAATGAGATTTTGGACAGAGGCCTGGTGCCATAGATGGAAAGGTTGAAGGGGAATTTTTTGAGTGCCATTAAAGAATTTTTCAGTGGATGGGATAATGGTATCCTTAAGGTCTATGGCACAGACTTAATGATTGATGAAGACTTTATCGATGAAATTACTAGCTTGCAGACAGATAGAAGGAAGTTCTATAGAGAAAGGAAATTTGTAGATGAAGCTATTTCCACTTTCTTCGACAAGCTAAAGGAGTGGAATAGGGTTCAAAAGATGGTTGATGGTGGTTACAACCGAAAGGATCTTCAAACGCCTTGGGCCAATGTGGCGGAGGTTATCATGAGATACATCACTCTTGATGGTTGGTATGCGAGCATTTTTTCCTATCACTTTGTCATTTTTAATCACTTTAGGCACGGTAGGAAAATCTTCATTCTGTTTTATCTTCTTTCTTCCTTAAAGCATAATCATCAAGAAACACGTTGAGAATGTGGATAACCCATTCCTCCATGAGGACCTTATCCGTCTCATTATGGATTATGCTAAGGCCCATGAATTCAAGTCATCCCCTGTTATGAAAACCTATGTTGCTTCTTCCAAACTGGAGGTTCAGGTGGTTTATGACATGAATTTGGAAGGGAAAGATAGTGGGTTTGCCAGGGACTGGCAGGATCAATATTTGTCTGACAATCCTAAGTATTGTCCACCTACTAGTGAGGGATCCATTTAGAATATTACCCCTAGAATAGGTAGTAGTAGGTGCAACAAACACCGTAGGTGGGTTGCTAGTAAATACAAAAATCTAGGGACCGAGCATGTTGACTTTGTCTCTCCCAAATCAAAGAAGCCCAAATATGGAAAGGGGGGGCCAACATAGATAGTGAACAAGAGATTAAGATTGAAATCCCCATTGATATTGATCCTAGGAAAGAGGGGAGGGTTGTCATTGACCCAAATTTAGATGATTGCATTTCCCTTGTGGTCAGCAATCAGATGGATTGTCTTGGAAGATGGGCATGGAGATTGAAGTCCTAAAAGAGGGTATAAAGGGTATTGTAGATACTTTTATGGACAACCCTGGACCCAATAAAACTTAGAAAGTCCTCCAATTGACCCAGAAAGTTAGTGAGGACATGGATGAGTTGAAATCAAATCATGAAAGTAGATTATGGAATTTGGAGGTGAGTGTTGAAGAAATCAAATGAAGTCTAAAAATTTTGGTTGAGATCAGCAAGGCCGCTATGATTAATAGTTCGGATGATTTGATGAGGGTCAATAATATGATTGTGGATTGTAAGGTTGATCCCATTGCTAGTGTGACTCCTTCGGATTCCAAGAAGAAAAAGAAAGTGAAGGGTGCAGGTGGTTAGATTTCTCGTTCCCATACTACGACAGGTCTGTGTACCTGTACCAAGAGCAAGAACCAGTCCAGCAAGGTAGCTCCTGATTTATCATGGACGAGTAGGAAACTATCAATAGGAAAGTTATTCAAAAGAATGCAGAGTTGGTGCATTCTTATCAATAGGTCTATATTTTTTCTATTCTTAATTGTTTATGTTCTATAGGTTGTTTTGTGGGCTTGGCCCAAGTTCGTTTAGCTTTTGTTGCTGGTTTTGGACTTTAATGCTTATTTTCTGGTTATTGTAATACTTTTGGGTTTCGGGTCCCTGTAAAACCCATTTACGTTAATCAAAAACAAAATCCAGGTAACAAATATTGACTTAATGCAACTTACACAACAAAACCTTGGAAAATAATTGTTCAACGGATTGCATGCAACATAGGGATATATTAGTATGAGTCATTACTAGTGTCCGCGAGATGCAATGCAAGGATCTTTTGGTATTAGTCATTACTACAACTAGCGAGATGCTCTAGCCACCTTTGTTTTCATTGTAAAGTTCGCATTGCAGTCCATTTTGTGCCCTTGGAAGATCTGGAAACTACTCAAGGCCCACACATGCAGTTACCAATTCATGCATTTGCCTAGTTAGCACACCAAAACAAATACCATTGATCCAATAACATGTAAAAAAAACTGTCAATCTTTCTGCAATGCTTTCGCAAACCCTCGTTTTTTGCTCCAAGCAATTCTCCCCAAATCTGCAATGCATTTGCTCTGTGCTCAATGCTACTTTGATTTCATATTAAAAGCATCCAAAAATATTGAATGCAGCCTGCAATTTTTGACTTATAATGTCGAAGCCTTGTTGGCCATCCATTAGAGGCATACGTTTCTTGTAACAAAATGTATTCAAGTAACTACGGTACACATGCAATCATCACTATAGGCTTGCATGCATTCACATTTAGAAACATCATACAAATTTGAATAGTCATTACTGTTTGCCCAATCAGTCTCGGGAAGCTCCATCATTTCATTTCCTACACTACAGCTCTGATCTTGTGAAGTATTTGACTTGAATCCCTTCAAGGGGTCCTTTGTATCCACAAAATCATATCCTAGTGGGCAGAAACAATTGGGCTTCCTCAAGTCAATCAATTTAGTTGAAACAGATATATATATGCTACAAGACCCAACCTAAGGAAGAAAATCTAAGATCTGGAATAATAATTTTGATAAATTTCAACTGAGCTCGATTCTTTAGCTTGCAACCCTAGGCCTTGTGGGTTTTGTGTAGAGGATGCAACTATTTTGGCTTTAAAAATATTCATGTTATTGACACCCTCGAAAAATCACAAACGTCGCTTTTGCGAGCAATGATTTGTAATGCATCCGTAACTTAATGTTATGCGACTTTCCGTAATACGTTAGTACATTTTTGAAACCAGAATAATTGCCACCTTGTGCAGACTGTAGTGGACTTTATCATATTGAAAATAGTAGTTGTGCAATTTGCTAGCCTTGCCCAATGTGCAACAAAATTTTGCTGACAAACTTCTCTTGACAATCTGCCATGCATTTCAGTAAGGAAGCGACTAATCTCCACATAAAATGGCATTTCGTACAATTTTCAAAATGTGCAAAACACAACGGATTTGGACAAAATTTTCAGCATGAAATCTTCATTATCTTCATCCCCATTGCTGTAAAAATGCAAAAAATTGCATAAAAAAATCGTTGTGTTTTGCACATCTGAAGATTTTTAAAAAATAAAATTCAATACCATTTTATGTGGAGATTAGCATGTTCCTTTTGATAATGATACATTATCTAGTATTGATATGTAGAAATACATTTGCAGCACCAATGAGAAGAGGTCAACATATTTTGTATCAAAATTTCATTTAAAATAAAAACTAACGTCTTCATAATTACAAGAAATATTACAATTTGATTGGCTGAAGCAATAGAGATTAATCACGGTTTAATGGTTGTTGCCTTCGCTATGGTTCCCTGGCAGGACAGGAACTAATAAAAATGATTACCATGAAAGTTCCACAGACGTTTCTCCTTACGGTGATAGAAATGAAGGTAAAATGAAGAAACTAAGAGTCTAGATGTCCAGCTTCAGCCTCGGATGGTGAATTCATGGCGAGCTCATGGCGAGTTCGATTCATGGCCTAGTAGGGCATCATGGAGATTAGGGCACCCAGGTCATTTCAACAATAGGGGTCATCCACCGGTGGCCACGAAATCAATGTGATTCCATACTCTGTACTCATACCAAATGCCCTCGATTAGACTAAGGAAGAGAAATCAGACCTGGAAATTTTTTGCCCAGGCTGTAAACTCCAGCAACTTCTCCAGCTTGGACTCCTGGGCCAAGAGAGTGGCGACAGGCCCTAATAACATTCCCATCCCAGCCAGGGTTCAAAAAAGCTTTGCATCCAATACATCTATGGGTCATAGCCATGTTTGCCGCCAAACTAAGTAGCCTTTCAGGAGTACTCTA
Source organism: Cryptomeria japonica (assembly GCF_030272615.1). Taxonomy (NCBI): domain Eukaryota; kingdom Viridiplantae; phylum Streptophyta; class Pinopsida; order Cupressales; family Cupressaceae; genus Cryptomeria; species Cryptomeria japonica. Next base: position 162,317,557 of record NC_081405.1, read on the forward strand.
AACTCGGATTTCAAAAAACTTCTTGGCCATCGCCCACCTCCATCCTCTGTTCTCAGGGTTCAAACATGGAATCGAAAAACCATGGGTAGCAAACTTTTCGTCCTTCCTTCTGACTCTGTCAATCCCATGGTCGTCAGATTTAAATGCTTTTTTTGCACAATGGTGTGGTATAGGCGGGAACAACAAAGAAATAATCTCTTGGTGGATGTCTTCCTTCCCAGGCTTGATCACAATCAGACCACTGCAGAATGACTTCTTCTTTCTAGAGTGTGTTGACTCTTCTCTAAAGAAAGTAATCACAAAAGGATGCCCTTTGTTCTTCCAAGGCTCATCCTTCAATTTCGTTAACTGGAAACCAGGATTCATTCCGGCGAATCATAGATTTGAGAAATCCCCTATTTGGTTATCTCTAGTGGGCCTTCCATCTAAGTTTTGGTTCCCGAAGGCTTTGGTAAAAATTGGGGATGCTTTAGGAACCCTAGTTGGTATTGAGGAGGATTTCCTAAAAGGCCTCAAAGGAGACGTAGCAAACATCTATGTGGAGATTGATCTCCAAAAAGGATTCTACAGTGTTCTAGAAATCATTTCAGACATGGGAAGATGGAAGCAAAGAGTGCAAAGACTAGGCAAGCAAATTCCTGGCAAATGTATTCTCTGAAACCAACTAATCAAGAACAGCTCAATTGCAGCCTCAACAGGTGCTATTCATCTCACACATCAGTTTCATCTTCGAGCTTCCCCGATTAAGGAAGGTTCGAAGATGGATAGGGGTCAGGATAATCCTTTGTTTCCATCTGCAGTGGACGCAAACCAACTCGGCAGGAAAGCCATTGCCCAGTCTCAAGTCAAAGATCATGTTTCTCCAGTGCCTTTAGTCTTTCCAGTGTCTCAGCCACTTCTCACTCCTTGTTCTTCCCCCCAGCTTAAAGACTCGATTGGCCAGCTACTACCCTCTAGCACAGGTATGATTTCTCCATTCCCTCTTTTTTCCCCTCTCAGTTGTCCTCCTCTTATTCTCTCCCCTATCCACAAGTTGCCACCTCATAAAGCTGTTAGAAGTCTTTTTGGCCAAAAGCAGACTCCTTCCTTGTCCAGAGGAGCTTTTAATATCTTCTCTTAGCCTTCTTCTAAGGTTTCAAAAAATAATAATAATAATAATAGCCTCATATCCAACAATCAGAAAGCTCACACCCATCTCAAGAAAACCATTCCCAAACCATTGCACATTGCCAAAATCCTGCAAGAAGAGGAGTCCATTGAAAAGGATCTTTTGGCTGAGTTAGAAGAGGAACATGAGCCTCTTCTTCCTAATGGAGAGACCCACTCTCCCTTAGATTTTCCCCCATCTGAGCAGATCCTTAATCTTTCTATGGGTAGCCCAATACCATTTATGTTTTCTCCCATTCCAGCTCCTCAAGATCTGGGCCTTTCTTTAGATCAAAATGCTAAGAAACTATTGCAGGATCTAATGATCCAGGATGAGGACCTGGACTCAATTCTAGACACCCCTCTAGTAGTACTGTACTCTCAAGTCAAAGAAAAAAGAAAGTTAGGCCTTCATCAGATTCATTAGGGACTCGAAAAACCAGACTTTGGTTTATCCCCTTCTAAGAAAGGCCGCAAATCTCTTATTGAAGCCAGGACTTTAGATGGTGTTGCTGAAAACCAATCAAAACTTCAAGACCTTTGGAAAGTAGGGAAGGGGAATCCCCTTCCTGAACAGCAATGAAAATCTTATCTTGGAATGTTAGGGGCCTCAATGCCCCTAACAAACAAAGGGTGATCAAAAGGAGGATTCTTTTGGTTAGTGCAGAAATTATTTTTTAACAAGAAACAAAGCTGGACAATATGCAAGTAGTTGCTTTTGGTAGTGTAATTAGCCCCCAATTCATGACTTCCTCACAAGTGATAGTGGATTCAAATGGGGCATCAAGAGGCCTAATGATAATCTAGAAGTCTTCCCAAGTTAAAGTTGTTGGCATTGCTTCAAATAGGAATTGGATCCTGGCAAAAGTATTCCATCTCCAATCCAACTCATCTTTCCTTGTCATTAACATTTATGGTCCAGTCTCCCCCATCAACAAACGCAATTTATGTTCCTCCTTAGATTTAGTCCTCTCTTCTCATACTAAGTAACAACTCTTTATAGGGGGTGACTTCAATGCTATCAGAAGAACCTCTGATAAAAAGGGGAGGACTAATCCGCTTAGGTGGATCCCAGCAGGACTTCAACGACTGGATTGATAGGAATGGTCTGATGGAAATAAACTCAGGTGATTTGTTCACTTGGACAAATAGAAGGAAAGGCTTTAGCAATATTGCCGAAAAATTAGATAGATTTTTTTGGCAAGGTGACTTAAGGAGCTTCCCATTCACTCTTTCATGCTCGGTAATCCCCTATTCAGGATCGGATCATTATCCCATATTGTTGTCCCTGATTTATAATAAGTCAAACTGTAAAGCCCCATTCAGGTTTGAGAACATGTGGATGAAGGACCAAAACTTTCTCTCTTTGATAGAAAACTGGTGGAAGGAGGCGTCGGTGGTAGGCTTAAAACTCTTCTACTTTAGTGAAAAGTTGAAATTTGTCAAACACAAACTGCTTCAATGGAACTCCCAGCATTTCAAAAACAACTTCTCAACAAAATGCTCGATAGAAGGAAGATTGGCAGCCCTAAATGATAAGATCATTCTAGAAGGTATGGACCTAGAATCGTTTCAACAAGAAAAGATGCTCCTACTGGAATATGAAGATATCCTATCCAAAGAAGAGATTTTCTGGAAACAGAAATCGAGGGAAAACTAGCTTAGTATGGGAGACAAAAACACTAAGTTCTTTCATAATGTAAAAAAGATTAGGAGTAAGAATTGGATATCAAAACTAGAGTCCAAGGATAACCGGATCATAGAGGATCCTGATGAAATTAAGGAGGAAATCACTTCTTTCTTTTTCAATCTCCTAAACAACTTTGAAGGTTCTCACTTACTAGAGCAAGGAAAGATGTTGGATGTGATCCCCAAGATCATAACAGACAAGCAAAATCAAAAATATAAATGAGAGCCTAAAGATGGATGAAGTTTTCCAAGCCCTCAATCAATTGCCTTCGGGTAAAGCTCCTGGCCCGGATGGCTTCCCAGTGGATTTTTACAAGAAGTGTTGGCATATCTTAGGTTAGGATCTTGTGGCAGCTTTGGAATGCTCAAGGAGATCGGGAAGGCTTCTTAAGGAAGTTAAAAACACATTCATTGTCCTCATCCCTAAGAAGGAGAATGCAGTAAAGCTGGGTGATTTCAGACCCATCTCTCTTTGCAACACAATTTATAAAATCCTTTCTAAAGTCATGATGAATAGAATGAAGCCCCTCAGGGAATCAATCATATCAGAAGAACAAACAGGGTTTATTGCAGGTCGCTCAATCCTTGATGGAGCCATAATAGCACAAGAAGCAATCCATACTCTTCAAAGTACTAAAAGACCAGGTATGATGATTAAAGTAGATATTTCAAACGCTTATGATAGTGTAGATTGGCGCTTCCTTTGTAAGGTTATGCAAGCCTTTGATTGGGTCTTTGAATGCATTTCCACCCTGAAATTTTCAATCTTGGTAAATGGGAAACCAGAAGGCTTTTTTTCCTCCACAAGGGGAATTAGACAAGGAGATCCTATCTCTCCTTTCCTCTACATTATAATGGGGGAGATTTTGGGCAGAACAATAAAAAGAAGCCACATGAACAATGTTTTAGAGGGAATCAAGGTAACCAGAAACTTTTCAGTTACACACCAGCAGTTTGTAGACGATAATCTCCTCTTGGGGGCAGCAAAAATCAAAGAGGCCTCCCACCTGAAACAAATTCTAGACACCTTTGGGAAAGCCTCAGGCCAAATAAGGAATAAGGACAAATCCAAGGTCTACTTATTTTCTACCTCTAGACAACTGCAATCTAAAATACTTTCAATTCTGGATTGCAGTGAAGGATCCCTCCCTTGTATCCACTTGGGAATTCCAATTGATCATGGCACTGGGAATGCTAGATCGTGGGATCCTCTTAAACTAAAAATGGATCAGATTTCAAACTCCTAGAAAAGGAAATGGCTGTCTTGGGTAGGCAGACTTGTTATGATCCAAGCAGTATTAGCGGCCCTGCCCATCTAACTTCTATCCATCCTATCTCTCACAGCAAGTGCAAATGCCTTTCTTATTAAGAAAATGAGGAATTTCTTTTGGCAAAACTCAGAGGAGAAACACAGAATAGCCCTAATTGCATGGGAAAAATTAATCAAGCCCAAAGTCCTGGAGGGTTTAAACCTTAAGGATCTCAAATTGCAAAATAAAGCTCTAGGGGCCAAACTAGTATGGAAGTTCATCAGGAATCCTAACATCACATGGGCTAGAATGCTAGCCACTAAATATTTACCAGACCATGAGCCAACCAATCTTCTTCGAGCAAACTCATTCCCCAAGGGCTCTAAAATGTGGAAATTTTTAATTTCTTGCAGAAACCTGATATCATAACAAGTCTCATGGGATATCCGAGATGGAGCTTCAAGCCTCTTTTGGGAAGACTCCTAGGGTGGCTACCCTCCCATAGCTAATTCACTCAACATTCCAACCACAGAAAACTGGCTTAAGCACCACTGGGGAGTCAGAGTTAGAGATTACATGGTTTTTGATGGTTCACTCGGTTCTCAAAGTTGGAGATGGAAATCATTGGAAGGAGTCCCTACTGCAAGGAATGATTTAGACCAACTCAAAGAACTATTGAAAGCTAGAAATGTTAATCCGAGAAGAGGGAATGACTCTTTAGTTTGGGCCTCTTCCAAAACAGGGCTCTACAATCCTAGAGACGGTTACAGAGTAATGGTTAACAATGCCGCTCAGGATCAATTGGATTTCCCCAAGAAGTTGTTTTGGAGTTCTAAAGTCATCCCTAAGGTAGGGATCTTTGCATGGCTAGCTTATCAAAGGAAGATCTTAACTGCAGAAAAATTCACAAAAATGGGGTTCACAAGACCCTCTAGGTGCATCATGTGCAAAGCTCATTCAAAGACAATGGACCATCTACTACTTTCCTATCCCTTTGCGTTCAAATGTTGGCGATGGCTCTATGCTAAACTTGGCCCGATCACATCCCTTCCAAATGACATCAAATCCTTGTTTCAAAGCTGGCCCATCCCAACCAAGGAGTCCACCCTGAGTTCAATCATGGAATTGTCCCCTTCAAGCCTAGTCTAGGAAATATGGAAGGAGAGGAATCGCAGGCTATTTGACAACAAATCCAAAAGAATAGAAACAATCTTGAACTCAATTGAATCGATTATTGGGGATTCAGTTAACTGCAAGTTAGCCTTCTCTTTGGGTCCGCCGAAAGTTTTCTCATCTTGGGATGAAAGCATAAGGAAAAATTGGCATGGGAACAAGATTCCCCCTTCTTTTGGGCAAAAAGACAATAGGAGAAAGACTGTTATCTGGTCTCCTCCAAAGCCTGGCTAGATAAAACTAAATTTTGATGGCGCCTCAAGAGGCAACCCGGGCCCTTCAGGCATAGGATATGTAATCAGAGATCACACAGAAGCAATCCTTGGGAAAATGGCAAAGTCGATCCCTCCAAACACAAACAACATAGCAGAGTTCAAAGCTCTACAACTCAGACTGAGAGATTGCATTAACCATGGTTTTAATAACATCTTAGTGGAGGGTGACTCAGAGATTGCAATAAATGCCATCAAGAGGAAAAACACTCCAAATTGGAGACTGCACGAAGTTCTAGAAAGCATAGTCGCAAGCCTGGACAGGATACACAATTATGAAGCTAAGCATATCTACAGAGAAGCAAACTTAGAGGCAGATGCTCTTTCGAAATTAGCCGCTCAAGGATCCTATCTCCACAGTTGGGATCAGGAGAATCTTACTATTTCTCTTACAGACCATTGCAATTGACAGGCTAGGGTCCCAGAGGTTCAACCTGATGCGAGAATCCCTTCAAGGTCTTGCAGAAGTCTCTTATCATTTTGCTATACGGTTAACATTAAATTTAACCCTGACGGCTAAGCTTAACGGTCATATCAATTCAAATTTAATCCTACCTTTCTTGGGAGGGTGGGCCCACAGTTAAGCACGTCATCTAAGCCATAGTCATGACCTATGCCTTCTCCGATCCTCCTCTTGAGATAGCTGACAAATTGTCAAATCAATTTAAGGTCTGCGTGGCCCGTCCAAGAGAGTTGGCATGACAAGGACAAACATCCTTCGGCACCTTTGCTAGCAAATTTATTACAAACCGGACCCTCATTATTCGGCTTTAAACAGTGTGCCATCTTTCATCTTCGCATTTGTTTTCTGCATTCCGTGTTCATTCCCATCTCTCTGATTTCAGTTTCGGAGTCCTTTTCCTCCTCTGTTGCTCAGCCTGCATTGCAATCTATGGCATCTGAGCCCCCTTTTGGTTTCATCATGAGCTTGTATCCCAGACCCACCTGCTGTTTTGGAGTAGACACTCCAATCTCTCTCTCGGCATCAACGCGTCAAGTCTCTTTCAGGAAAATTACAGACTTAAGGCTCAAGCGTCTCCTCCTCTTCTCAGATTTCCCCCTCATTTTGGAAATGAAGATGATCTTGGGCAGCGGACACCTGAACAGAGATGAATACCCTCAGGACAACACCAACATTTCCTCAAGGTTCGTTGCCTCCCTGCTAGACCTAAAACTCGCCAAGCAGGCAGTTTGGTCCCTCACCAAGAATCTTTTCCCAGAGGAGGTCACGCTCCAGGAAATTCTAAACAAAGCAATTCATGACTCTGGGGCCCCTCGGCCAGGGGATAGAATCCTCTTCAACGCTCGTGGAGGATTAATCAATTATTATCCCTTCCTGCTTGACCTGAAAGGAAAAGACCTGGATAGGCATAGAGTTTTTGCGGGTGTTGGTCTTGGCTATCTCAAATGGCGGTTTCTGGGAGAGAACTCAGACGACCCGGGAAGGGAGGAGGACCTAATTCAGTTTGCAAGACTCAATGGTCTTCTGCCTCCGAAACCAGAAGATGAAAACCCTCATTTGGAACAGGCTCATAGGGGTCGTGCTTGCAGGGGTCGTCGTGGGTCTGGAAATGGCCGTGGTAGAGGTCGCCCACCGAGCAAAGGCCGTGGATGCGCAAGGAAGGAGCATCTGTCATTTGAAGCTCAAAAGGAAATTGCAAGCTAGACCCCTCTAGCTACCTTATGTTTTTTGTTATGTCTCTTGAGCGGTGTTTTGATTACTTCATTATAATCTCTGTTAATAGGGCAGCAAGCTTCTGCCATCTAGACTTTAAATTCTTGTTTTAAAGGGTTATTTCAGACTTTCATATGGAATGCCTGCTTTTATTCCTTCTTTTCTAATAGAAGGAATGTGGATGCATCTTTTTGAACTCTGCTAAAAACTATTGCTCTGTAAACTCTATATATTTTTAATATAATCTGGCTCTACCTTTACCAATCAAAAAAAAAGAATCTAGATGTCCGTCTAAGACTCATTCTACGCTACTTTGCATAACCGAGTTAGCCTGACGAAAATTCCACGTATATCCCATACATTCTCGATCATATCATGCACATTCTTGTTTTCACCGATCGAAGCAAATGGCAATCATGAAATCTTTTATATATATTTCATGCATGCCCAGTAGTTTTTATATAATTAGCAAAGAAATCTCAAGTCTGGATATTGATCTTCTCTGCGTTGCTAAGTATTATTTACTTTATTCTTCACAGTTGCAATTGTTGTTCATCAGTTATGTCTTCTGCAGATCGACCATCTAAACAAGAAAGAGATCAATCGTCCAAGCTTCAAGAAATGAGCACAGATAATTTTTCTTCCCCTGACACTCTGAAAACAGTAATCAAATATAATGCTGACGATGTTGATAAAATGGCAGACGAATTCATTGCCAAATTTCACCGTGTTTTGCAGATAGAAAGACAGAGGTCTCTCGAACGCTACAAAGAAATGCTTGATAGGGGAACTTGAGAACAATTGTACCATACACTAAATAGTCTTTGAACAAATAAAAATAGAGATTTATTGTTTTTTCATCTTCAACAAGAATTTAGAATGTTCAATTGTTACAGCACATCATAAAAGTGATTACAAATCTAAAAATGTTAGAGCATTCGCATTCTTCTACTCATTCAATGTTAAAAGCATTATAATTGTCTACTAATTTTAGTTATGAGATAAATTACCATATTCCAAGACACTTTGAATTTTGACCACAAATGATTCGGCCTTCCCAATTCTCAAATTTTGTCTTCCTAGTGTCTTTGGTAACTGATCTTCATATCTACCAATCTTCGAATAACATTTTTTTCCAAACATCTCAAACATCCAGAATTTCTTTGGTTACTTTTTATTAACAATCGAATGTTCATTATTGTACAACATTTTGAGCACTTATATATCATGCTGTGAATCCAATCCATCCATCTTTCCACAATTCATTTATATATAATCTCTCATAAAAAAAAATCATTCTACATTTCAACACATCTTTTTAGCATTTCTTTAGATGCCATTTCCTATGACAAGAACGTTGAGAACATTTCCTATGACAAGAACATTGAATTTTATAAAATAGCTTATTTTTTACTATAATACTTATCTTACCTATAATATATCTAAGGTCTTCATTATTAGGCCTCACTCCTAGTTTAATAGAGTCTAGTTCCTTGTCCATATTTTTCTAAATTCTTATCTTCACAACTCATTATTTTCATCATCTTAAAATCATTATCTTTGTAAAGCATCATTTATCATTATCATCACAACTAGAAATATTTATAAATTCAAATTTAATATCTCCAATATTACTTTTTTTTATCTATATCGATTTTAGCTATATCACATCTATCAAATCATTTATCAAATGAATAACACATTAAATATTACATAGTGAAAGATTTGATCTTAGAATCTCATTTTCTTATTGACCCACTATGACAAATTGATCTAACTAATAATTCTTTTTTCCAATTTTGGCATTTCATCTTTTTTTTGAACTATTTCCCTCTTCTATTTCTTAATTTTTCTTTCCAATTTTCTCAGATAATTTTTTCATAATATCATTCCCACATAAATCTTCATAAAAAACTTTTCCTAACTAAATCTTATCTTTCAAAAGATGGAGACTAGGAGCAGAAGTGGAACTAGGGTTTCTAGAGATGGGCAAGTTGACAATGATGGAGATGGAGATGTTGTAGAGGATTCTTATGAGGAGGATGGGGTTGAAGTTGGTCTAGTGCTTGTTGGCCTTGCCCTCTTTCTATTTAGGGCCTTGGTGGCAGTGTCTAGACCTGTTGGTTCGGGTCGAGCCTTATAGGTTGCAGTCAATGCCTGATGCGGGTGGATTTTATGTGCGGATTACAACATCTATGAAGGTGGGGGATAGGGTTCTTAAAGTTGGTGTTATGAAGGAGATTGTTATTGTTTGTGAGAGATAGGAAATAAATTTTTCCCATGTTTCCCTTTCTTTGATGGTGTCCTTGGCTTATTTTATGTTATCTAGGAAGCTCTCTTTTGATGGGTTTCCTATTAAGGTGGGGGATTTTATTTTTGGCCTTCTCCTGACCTTGGGTGGTACCTCTATGGTGTTCTTGGACTATTACCTTTCTAACATTGGGCAAATTGAGGTGGTCTAAAAATTTATGCTTCTAGATTCTATCATGATAAGTGATTCTTTTGCCATAGGACCTGTTGAGGGAGTCCTTATGTGGGTACGGTTCTTTGTTAGCTCCGGGTTTTGGGATGCCTACCAAAAAACTATAAGTCTTTTGGTTTAGTTCCATTCCCTTGTTCTTTTTATTTATGATGACTTTGTTGTGACTAATTTTTTGCGATCATAAGATATTGTTTTCCTTCCATGGTTGAGAAAGTCTTTTCTCATGGTGGTCCTTTAGGCAAAAGGTTGTGAGATTCCTTTCAAAATCTGGTGTCAATTTGTTGTTTCTTTGATTGTTGAGCCAGTGCAAGGGTTTTTGTTTTGGTTATGGTTCAGGGTGCTCTCCCAAACCATTCTATTTTGAGAATGTAAGCATGTTGAGGGTTTGGGACCCTTGTTTACATCAATTGGGTGCTCTAGTCAAAAGCCCTATTTTCAAAAAAGGGGTGTCCTCTTTTTTGGTGTATGGTGGTCTCACTGCTTGTATGGTTAGGGCCATCTCCTACTTTTAATTAATCATAACTAAATCTTAATGTTCTAGTCTAGTTCATTCAATGATAACTTTTCTTTTGTCTACAATGAATCCTCAAAGAAAACTCTTTGATTCATGCTCTCCTCTACATCGATTAAAACTCACTATCCTCCTCCTAGAGATACCTTTTAAAAAGAAAAATGTGATTTTATTCAACCTTAACTACCTATAGCTTGTGGGTATCCTTAACAAAACCTTTAATCTCCTTCATTTTCATCTAAATACATTATTATCTTTGATCTCCTACACAACTATCAAATTCAATCTAGCTCATGATCTTCTTATACTATTTTATATCCTATTGTTTGTGAACATCATCAAACTACTCTAATATTATTATTGGATGTTAGAGATAAATACATAAAAATTCAACATACGCATATATTTAGAATGCGCAAACTTAAAAAGTTCAAATGTTATGGTACACCTTTTATTTAACTTAATAAAAATGATATAGCATTCACACTTTTCTATTCATTAATCATTTGATCATTTGATCACGTGATAATAAAAGCTTTATAATTTGTCTATAAGATTTGCAAAAAAGGATTCAGGAGCTAGACCATGACAAAGAGGAAGACCTCAATAGGAGTCAGGCAAAGTTCCAACTTCACAACCAATAATTGAGACAATCTTTAATTTCCAGTGTTTAGGGGTGTTAAAGAAGAAAATGGAGCTTTTAGCCAGGTGAATTTTTTGCCCCAAACCATGTTCATAGATATTCAGAGTCTTTTTTAAATTCTTAGCTTCTTTAACCGAGCCTTCCCCCATCAATTGAGTATCATCGACAAATTGTTGGTGAGAGCATGTGGAGGCCTGAGAGGAGGGTCGTAAGCCCGTAATATTGCCATTTCTGACTTCCCTCTAAATAATTTTATTGAGAGATTCACTCATAAGAATGAAAAAGAAAGGAGATATAGGATCCCCTTATCTCATGCCCCTAGACGCAGAGAAGAAACCAGAGGCAGATCCATTAATCAACACAAAAAAATTTGGGGTGGAAACACATTGCTCAATGATCTAGATGAAGTTATCTCTGAATCCAAAAGCCCTGAGGATTCGGAGGAGAAAGCTCCAATTGACTCTATAAAAAGCTTTCATGAGGTCCAATTTTAGAAAAAAATATGGTTTTTTATTGATAGAAAGGGAGTGGATATTCTCATTCACACTTTCCAGGAGTAGGAGCAGGAGCAGGAGTTGACGCGGGAACAGGTTCAGGTTTGAATTCGCATGACACTTGTTCCGGGAGCCCAGGGGAATCCCCTGTGACTCGCCCCACTAAATCGGTCCCTGGTCCTTTGGATGGGACCTTAAATGATACATGGGATGGTGGTACCATTCAAAATACTGCCAATGGTAAATCTGGCACTTTTGACAAATCTAGTGAGGTTGAGGGCCCCAATAATAAGATTCCCTCGATGGAATGTAACAGGAAATGGGCCTCACTTTTTCCAACAAAACTTAACGGTAAGGCCATTTCGCCGATACCGTATAAAGTGGACTGGGATTCTGGCGCTTGCTCCATCTCTATACCGGACTATATTGTGGACCAGAAAATGGCTCACATGCATTTAGTCTTGGTTGGAAAATTTATTGGACCATGCCCAAATATTGAGGTTGTTAGATCCTAGGTTGCTAGGAAATGGAAAGGTAAAGGTCAAACTGATGTTGTGGCTATGGCTGGTGGCTTCTTATCCTTCTCATTCACTTGTGAAGAAGACTTTTGATTTGTTTTGGGGAAGTACCTGGATGCTAGGCAAAGCCTCGCTGGCTCTTAAAATGTGGGAACCAGGTTTTAATCCCAAAGACTGGGAATGTAATGAAGCCCCTATCTAGATCAGACTGCCAGGTTTACCCATGGAATTCTAGGGAGAAGAAATATTTGTGGGTATTGCAGCCTGCTTTGGTGAGCTAATCTTAGTCGACCCAATGACTGCAGCTAAAAGGCGACTAGTTTATGCCAGACTTTGTGTCAATGTCAAACAATCTACAAACCTACCTTCTGAGGTAGATCTTTTCTCCAAGATTGGCAGGTGGGTGCAGAAAGTGGAGTATGAATCCATCCCCTTCATGTGTTTCCATTGTAAAAAAGTGGGCCACTAGGCCAGGCAGTGTTTGACTAAGTCGAAGAAAGAATGGAGGAAGAGGAATTATTTGCCACTCTTGGAGAAGATGGATGCCCTGACTGCAGATCCTCCCTCAAATGTTTTGGGCCTTAATCTGGTTGAATCTCTACCTAGATCTGAGCCAATCATTCTTGTTGCCCTTGATCCGAACCTCTCATCCCCTGAGAAGAATATTGGGGAATCCCCTGCTGTGGATTCCCCCTGTATTGATGTGGTACTCCCAAATTCTTCTGGAGTTGCTCAGGATATTCCTATTCAGTTGATTGTTGATATGGATAGCTTCATTGAGTCAAAACTCCTGACCTCCCCTTTGCAGGAATCATCTGTTGAGGAATTTGCTCCCTTTATTGAGGTCAAACCCCAAAAAAGAAGAAGGAACTCCCCTATTGGCCAAAACACTCCGCTCTCAAGGGGGTCTTAACTAGAAATAGACAAAAAGCAGACTGTGGGTCGGAATCAAGGGGGGTGGGGATACCACCCAATGCAGTTAGCAGAGATAGGCAAAGTCGGGTTGCCATTACCGACAGAGCCCAGAGAACTATACCAGAAATGGGGATGGGATCTGGCTCTCATGCTAAATGAAATTCATCTCTTGGAATATAAGGGGTTTAAATCACCCCCACAAGCATGACCTTCTATCCAATTTGGTCAGAGATCATAAACCTGAGATTTGTCTTGTCCAAGAAATGGAAATTCCTGGTAGCAAAGTGGAAAAAATTAAGCTGGAGATATTTGGAGATTGTGGTGTTCACTGTGTGGATGCAGACGGTGCTTTGGGAGGTATTGCCACCCTTTGGAATCCGAGACTGCTAAGTGGTAAGGTGGTCCTCTCTTCTCCTAATCGCATTGCTACTAGATTCTTTAATCTTAAAGATGGAACCTCATAGGTTATTTCCAACATCTATGCTCCTAATGGGAGATCTACTAGGAAATCCCTCCGGTCTTCCATTTGCCATGCTAGATCACTCAAATGGGTTCTTCAAGGTGATTTCAATACACCTCTCTCTAATCTAGAGAAATATGGGGGTATACCTATCTCTATTGATAGTAGACAATACTTGGCTAACATGATCAACTCTTTGAGCCTTTTGGATCTGGATCCTATTGGTGCCAAGTTCACCTAGTCCAACAAACACAGTGGGGAGGACCTTATACAGGTTAAGCTTGATAGGGGACTTGTCTCTCCTGATTGTCTTCAGATGGCTTCCTTTCATCTCAATGCCTTGGCTTGTGTTGCATCTTATCACTTCCCCATCTGCCTCTCGGTTACTCCGTTGTCTGGCAAAAAGGCATACCCCTTCATATTTGAGAAAATATGATTGATGGCCCCTGAAATCCAAGATGAAATTATGGAGTGGTGGAATATTGATATCTAGGACATGGCTATGTTTTATATATTCAAGAAGCTTTCCAATGTCAAGTCTAATATTCAATGTTGGAACAAATCCACCTTTGGTAATATCTTCAAAGCTAAAGAGAAGCTCAAACTGGATCTTGAGGAGGTTCAAAACCATATTCAATTTTATGGGTTTGATAAAGATGTCTCGAACAAAGAAATTGATATTTTGACTAAATTACATGACATTATTTCCAAAGAAGAGGAATTTTGGAAGCAGAGATCTAGATCTTTATGGCTTAAAAGTGGTGACAAAAACACTAAGTTCTTTCATATGACGATTCTTAAGCACAGGGCTACTAATAAAAATAAACAAAATTCAGATCGGACAGAGATGGGTTGATAAGCATGATGAGATTTGCCAGGAAGCCATCATTTTTTTCTCTAATCTCCTTTCTGTGGATGACCCTCTTGATCCTCTAGCCCAGAATGAAATCTTGCAGGAGGTTCCCTCCATCATTTCTCAGGACATGAACTTGGAGCTTACCATAATTCCCTCTCCTAATGAAGTTTGCAATTCAGTTTTCTCTTTTGAAGGTAACAAGGTCCCCGGCCCTGATGGTTTCCCTCTCTTTTTCTTTAAAAATTTTTGGTAGATTATTTTCTCTGATGTGGTCGCTACAGCTCAATAATTTTTTGGATCCCACTCTGTCCTGAAGGAGTTGAACTCCACCTTCCTGGTCCTCGTCCCTAAGAAACCTTACACTTGCTCTTTTCAAGATTTTAGACCTATTAGCCTTTGCAATTCTATTTATAAAATCTTGACCAATATTCTGGTGCTCAAGCTTAAGATTTTCATCCCCTCTTTAATTTCTAAACATCAAAATGGGTTTGTCCCTCGGAGGCAGATCCTGGATTGTGTTATTGTGGTGCATGAGAATATCCACTCCCTTTCTATCAATAAAAAATTGGGTTTTTTTTTCTGAAATTGGACCTACCGAAAGCTTTTGATAGAGTCAATTGGAGCTTTCTCCTTCGAATCCTCAAGGATTTTGGATTCAAAGATAACTTCATCCAGATCATTGATCAATGTGTTTCCACCCCAAAAATTTTTGTGTTGATTAATGGATCTGCCTTTAGTTTCTTCTTTGCATCTAGGGGCATAAGACAAGGGGATCCTCTATGTCCTTTCCTTTTCATTTTGATGAGTGAAGCTCTCAGTAAAATTATTCAGAGGGAAGTCAAAAATGGCAATATTACAGGCTTACGACCCTCCTCTTAGGCCTCCACATGCTCTCACCAATAATTTATCGACGATACTCTATTGATGGGGGAAGGCTCGGTTAAAGAAGATAAGAATTTTTAAAAGACTCTGAATATCTATGAACATGGTTCGGGGCAAAAAATTATCCTGGCTAAAAGCTCCTATTTTCTTCTTTAACACCCCTAAACACAGGAAATTAAAGATTGCCTTGATTATTGGCTATAAAGTTGGAACTTTGCCCGACTCCTATTGAGGTCTTCCTCTATGCCATGGTCTGACTCCTGACTCCTTTTGGACAAATCTTATAGACAAATTCCAGAACAAATTGGATGGGTGGAAAGGCACTTTGTTAAGCCAAGCTGGTAAACTCCAACAGCTCAAAGCCTCACTTCAAAGTCTCCCAGTTTATGCTATGAGTCTATTCAAAATCCGAGCCAAAATTGTTGATAAATTGGAAAGAATTCAAACAAAAAAAATTGTGGACTTGAACTGAATCTAAGAATAGATTACATCTTGTGGTTTGGAATCAGGTTTGCCTTCCCAAATCCATGGGGGGTCTGGATATCCAGAATCTGAGATATTTCAATAAAGCCCTGATGGCCAAACAGCTATGGAGATATCTTAAAGAGAATAATGAATGGATTGACATATTCAAACATAAAGACCACATTCTGGATATCCAAAACACTCTAGAAACTTATGATCTTCCCAACACGGTTTTTGATTTATGGAGCAATTTCTTTGGCTCCTCCATAGTTATCTTGCATGGTTGTAGATGGATGTTGGGGAATGGTACCAAAATCATATTTTGGGAAGATTGGTGGACTGGTGATGCCCCCTATCGGACTCCATTTGGGCTCCTCTCTTCAAATAATTATGTATTAGAAAAATTGGCGTCTGGGTGGCTGATTATTTTAGAAATGGAGTCTAGTTGGATCTCAATTATGTAGATAATGCACTGTTACCTATGCAACCCTGGTTGAATTGTATTCACATCCCCTTCTCTCAAGGGGAGGATGAAGTTTTCTAGAATTTCTCCTTTTCTGGGAAGTTCAAGGTTGTTGATGCTTATAAGTTCATCTCTAGAAGCTTCTCCCTCTCCCCTTTTGGGCTGGTATCTGGAACAAGCACTTAATTCCTAAAATTAACATTTTTTTCTGGCTATTTATGCAAGGTAAGATCTCTCCCATTGACAATATTTGTAGAAGAGGTATTCCTCTTACCAATAGATGCTTTCTTTGTAAAGAGGTAGAGGAAAATGTTGGCCATCTGCTGCTTCATTGCGCCTTTCCCAAGGATGTCTGGAATCACTTCCTTAACATCTGGAACATTCATTAGGTCTTCCCTGATACTATCCATCGAATGTGGTTTGAATGGAAATGCCCCTCTGATAATCAGGCTTTAGGAGTTCTATGGAATTTATCTCTTCCGCATATTGCCTGGGGCATCTGCAAAGAAATAAATAATAGAATCTTTAGGGATTTGGAAACTCCCTCTTTTGTTGTGGCTAGTAAAATTCGCATTGCTACCAAGGAGAATTTTCTACACTCCTGGCCCAGTAGAAAGAACGATCATCCCCTCCCTACTCTCCAGGAGGATTAGGATACTATCAATCGGTGGAAATTTGATTGGAATATTGTCAATCCAATGCACAAAACCAAGCAGTGCAAACAAAATGTTCTTTGGCATCCTCCCCCTATGGGTTGGATAAAAATTAATGTGGATGGAGCGGCTAAAGGGAATCCTAGGCCGGTCGAGAGTGGGGGAGTGGCTAGGAATAATTTAGGTCTGTTGGTTTCTGTGTTGGTGCTCCCTCTTGGCACCCAGTCTAACCACTATGCGGAAGCCAGGGCTACCCACATTGGGTTACACATGGCTAAAAACAAGGCTTTACTATTTAAATTCTGGTTGGAGTCTAACTTGCTAAACATTGTCAATTATCTGAGTGGATGCACAGATCCTAGTTAGAAGACAACTAACCTAATCAAGTATTACCGAGATATAATAAATGAGCTAGTTGATTTCAAAATCTCGCACGTATACTAGGAAGGCAACAAGGCAGCGGATCTACTGGCCAATCTAGCAGTGGGATACGTGATGACTAAATGGTGGAGTAGTAGGGATGCATTCCCCAAAAATCTATGCAAGTTGGGCCGTGACGATTATTACGTTAATCAATGATCTTTCATCATGATTCGATTGAGTTGATGGGGAAACGACTCTTTTTGGTTTTCCCTAACCGAAGATCTAGAAACTTCCTTGGTGACTGGATTTTATGTCTTATTGTGTTGCCCATTTTTTCCTACTGTTTGGAGACTTTTCTGGTGTGGCCCATTTCCTATGACTGGTCAGTGCCTTCTCTGGTGTGGCCCATTTTCTGCTATTTGGCGACCAGGAGCATAATGGGTGGGGACAAGAACAGGCAAGATCCTTCTACTTGCAAGAAATGGAAGAAAAACAAGGATGTGTGGCAGGAAGTCGTTGATGGGGGAATCGTCCCCTTCTTGGATTGACTTCATGGCCCTTCTCCTCTGCTCATAGAGGCCTTTGTCAATAGGTGGAAAAAAGGGAGTCTCAGGGCTTATGGTGCCAAGTATCAGATTGATGAAACCCTAGTGGCAACGATCACTGGTCTACCGATGACTGGCAGAAGATTTTATAGGGACAAGAAAACTAGGGAAGAGGACTTGACAAGTTTCTTTGACAAAGAGAAGGAGCACTCTAGAGTTACCAAGATGGTTGATGGCAGCTACAACAAGAAAGATCTTATGGCTCCCTGGGCTAACATGGTCGAGTTCATCATGAGGTATATTATGCTCGATGGCAGATATGCCAACATCTTGTCCTATCACTTTACCATTTTAAATCATTTTAGGCATGGTAAAATCATGTATGTTTCTTTCTATTTGGCCTCCTCTCTAGAAAATAGCCTAGAAAAACATTTCGAGAATCCAAACAACCCTATTCTCCACGAGGGACTTATTGTGTTCATCATGGAGTACGCTAAATCCCTTGAATTGGTGCCCCCTCTAACTAAGACTGGACAATAGACTAATATCCAGGATGTCTCTGACTCGGAAATGGATTTGGAAGATAGTGGGGTTCCTCTTGATGACCCTAAATATAAACCTGCAGATGAAGGGGAGATAATGGTCACCCCTGGGATGTTTAGCAGTAAGAGTCCTCCCAGATGGGCAGCTAGCAAATACAAAACCACCAGCTAACTAATCTCTAAGGCCGATCCCCTCTTTAAAAAGAAGAAGCTGGCGGCTAAGGACTATGGTCCGAAGAATTCAGATCAGGGAATAAATTGGGCATCCCTATCAACATTTTGAAAGAAAACCAGGGGATCATGGCCAAAGAAGAGAACAGTGGGATACAGAGGACTGGTAACCTAATGAACCTAATTATGGAAGCTACCAGAAGCCAGGAGAGCTACTAGAAGTGGGTGGAGCGCAAAATTGATACCCTCAAAGTGGGGATTAAAGAGATTATTGATATCTTCACTACTTCCCCTGAGCCTAGCAAATCTAAGAAACTCGTGATTATGACCCAAAAGCTCTCCCAGGACGTCGAGGTGATGAAATGCAATCATGAACAAAGAAATGAAAAAGTGGAACAATCTATGGCGGAGATTAAGAAAAATCTCAAGAACCTGGTTGACATAAGTAAAGAATCCATGAACAACAGCATAGAGGGGCATGGAAAGATCAATGCCATGGTTGTTGATTACAGATCCTACCACAGTGAACCGGTGAAAGATCATGGAGGGGAAGATATGCATGCTGGAGACAACAAAACCACTGGTCCTAGTTCCAGAACCAGAAGCAAGAGTAGCAACAAGGGTACCTCCAGATTCATTATGGAGGAGTTGGAGGAAATAAAAATGATTTCCATCCAGAAGAACAAGGATCTGGTGCTCTCTCTTAATTGAGAGTCTTTCTTTTGTTTTGTCTTGTTTTTCTACGTCTCTTTTGTTTTCGTGACTGTTCGGGGGTGCTCCCCAATTTTGATGTTGGTTCATGTCTGTTTGGCTGATGGCTGGTTGTTGTAAAACTTTTGGTTTCGGGTCCATGTAAAACCCGTTTATCTTTATCAAAAACAAATATTTAATATTTTTCACTTGTATAAACTATCTAAAACAATCATTTCCTAATTTTATTTATGGGAGAAATTACCATATTCCCTATTGATTTACTATAATTTTAAAATATAACTAGTAAAATAATTTGTTTAATTGTTCTATGTTAATTATTTTAATTGAAAATCAAAGAAGTTAAAATTTGAGAGGAGAATTTTGTGGATCTTTGGAATTGGGTGTATCATAAAAAATGAAATGGGAATCTATCATTTGGGCATTTATGTTGTAACTTCCTTTAATCTCTAACAACAAAGTGAAGTTTGAAAGAGTGAAGTTATGTTTCTTGAAAATAATCTACAATGTTTATTTTGAAGAATATTCATTACTCTGCATCAATATTATCAAACAGCAAAAGTGTTGAATTAGAACCAACAAAAAAATAGATAAGATATGTACTCTACTCTGCATGTATTTCAAGAATGCAACATGGAAAAACATCTACTTGCAAACCATGATTGTGATCATATCTCCCTGGATAAATTTTTTTACTAGATTGTCAACTAGATTGGGCCAGATAGAATAATTGATCATGATTACACTCTAGGAAAGTCATAGTGATCCTCAAGAGTCAAAGCGGCCTTCAAATAGAGTTTGTCATCACTATGGTTATTGGGATTCCTTCCAGGTGTTGTTTACAAACCCAAGAAATAAGTCATGGTGTCCATAAATAGAAAATAAAGTTATCTTAGAAGATGTCTCTACTAGAGTAAAGTGACATTAAAATCACCAACTTGGTGTTTGAGATGGAAAACATAGAAGTGATTGAGGTGCAATTAACATGGACACATTTATCACTTCAACAATATTAGTAAATTCTCCACTACTTGTGTGGGTATCATGGGTTGAAAGGTATACATAAAGTTGCTAGCACACATATGATTAAACACATGGTTAAGGGTCGATCTAGTTAAAGTGGAGATATTGGAGCTATTTTTAGTCAATATGTCATCCAAAACAACACAAAATATAATGGTGTCTTTATCTTATAATATAAGACAAAAAAATTAATGAACTAAGAAAGCTTAAGTAATTACATGTGAATAGATCTTCAAATAAATTAAGTTAGATAATATATCATATCCACAACAACATTAAAGTATTATATTTTATATATAAATGTAGAATACAACTAATTTTTACTCACTCAGAAATGCTAGTAAAATCAAACCTATAAATTAATCATTCACAACAAAATTAGCAACTAAAATTACTTCAATTTATTATTGCATAACTGTTGATATTGAACCTCAATCTAAAGAGATCTTTCATGAATTTTCTAGAGACAAAATCAAGACTAAACCGTAAATGATATTTGAAAGAAATATTAAAACTATTTTACCAGTAAAGTGTATAAAATAGAACTGATAAAAATAAAACTTTTAACTTATACAAATAAATATAATGAAAAAAACTTTAAAATCATTTTTGAAATAACCATAATCATCGTGTGGAATAACCAAAATTAATTAAACTTGTTATTTGAAAAAAAAGAAAAATTGAACCGCGAATATTATGTATTTAAATAAATAAAACTTAAACAGTAAGTAATCTTCCTATTCCTTCTAAACTGGTCGTGTAAGACTAATTCTATGTTGATTTGCGTAACCGAGTAAGTATGAGGAACATTCTCGACCGTGTCATCCGCATTCTGACCTGGTAATCATAAAATGCTTTATATATCTCATAAATGGGCACTTGTTTATATGTAACACTTACAGGATTACCAAAGAAATCTAAAATCTGCATTTTGATCTATTGTGCGTTACAAGAGTATTATTCACAGTTGGAATTGTTGCTCATCAATTATGGCTTCTATAGATCGACCATCTGACCAAGAAAGAGATCTTTCATCCAAACTCCAAGAAAAGAGCACTCATAAAATTCCTTTCCCTGATACTCTGAGAACAGTAATCAAATATGATGGCGATGATGTTGATAAATCGGCAGAGAAATTCATAGCCAAATTTCGCCATGATTTGGAAATAGAAAGGCAAAAATCTCTCGAGCTCTACAAAGAAATGCTTGATAGGGGAATATGAGAACCCATCGAAATACAATAGTCTTTGAACAAATAAAAATAGAAATTTTTTATTTTTTTCTTTAACCAAAAACATGGAGGAATGTGATCCTTCATTCTTTCACGGCCCATTTCTTTGTATATGACAGTGTGAAGGCTCTGTTAAAAAAACAAATATCCATCAATAAAAGCGTGATCTAAATTTTGCTTATGAAATCCTTTTCTACTGTGGTGATTAAATATTACTGAATGTATTTATCAGATGATGTCATAAATCTTTGTTTTCAAAGAAGAAATAAAAAACATAAATTGTTTGGTAATTAAGTTTCATAATAAAATACAATATAAAATACTACTTGAATCATGTTTCGGGCCTAATATAATGAGCAAGTCCATATAATTGAGTGAGCTTATTCAATACAAAATTAGAAAATATCAAATTTGACATCCATTTCTTTTTTATTTACACTTTTTAATGTTAACTATTCAAAAAGTTTTGTTTAATACGGTATGTTAATTATATTGATGGGATGGTTTTACGCAGTTAAAACAATTATATGATAATTTTATGTTTAATGGAAGTGAAATTCTTATTAAGATAATCACTGATTGATTTGAAATGAATACATTTGTTTGTTTGAAAAATTTCTTCTATTTATAAGATGTAGATCAAATGATTAAACGGTTGAAAGTGCAGGTTCAAATCCCTAGTTTCAAATTTGTGGCCAAGGATTGTAGGGGGCACATAATTAGGACCTTGCAAAATAAGGCCCTAGCTAAGACCAATTTATCTATGCCAAAAACAAAAATGTCTTTCCCCTAAAGCCAAATATTAAAAAAATGTGTTAGTGATTGGAATCTTAGTTTTGTATCATCATATTTCGATTAATATATCCATGAGTTGATGTCCCAATGGAATTGGCCTTCCTACTAAGATAATGACTAATTTGTTATGGATAAAAATATTTTCTTTGTCATCTTTTATTCTCCTTGTTAAGAGATTTAATCTCAAATTAGATAAATCTTGAAATGTATGTTTTGAAATTACATTTATGACTTATATTTGTGTGCCTACATTAAAAAATATTGATTATCTCATATATTTCAGAAGGTTTGGTCCACTTTACTCTACATAACATATATTAGAATGTTCCGTGCACATTATTCAATGATCACAATAGAAATCGCTAAAATCATTTTTTATAAAATAGCTAAAATTAATTGATTTTTTACTATCAAAAATATTTTTATACTACTAATATCATGTAAATAAAACTCAAACAATAAATACATTATTACTTGAACTCTTGAGAATTTCATTTTTAATTTGTAACAGACTTTTCACCCACAATTATAAATAGTTGTTGCAAAAGAATCATTCAGCAACCCAAAAAATTACCAACCTCAAAACAACACTTCAATACATGTTTGACCTTATTTATTAATTAATCAAGAATCAAAAATATTATTATAGGGTCAAATGTGTATGGAGAGTAGGGTGGATAAACAAAAGGAATTTTGTTATTAAAACAAAATATATATTCTATCTTCGCCCGCCGCAATTTTATTTTCAATCAAAAAGATAAGCATAAAAATTACACACTTATTTTTAATTTGGTTAATGATATAAATCAGAGGAAGGAACGATGAAAGTAACGATATAGAGGCATAATAAGACTCATTCTATACTACTTTGCGTAACCGACTTACTTTATCCAAAACCCGGCGTACAGACAGACAGACAGACATTCTTGACCATTTCATTCCCATCATTTCATGGCAGTGATCCTTTCATTCTTTCACGACCCATTTCTTGCATAAGACAGTACGAAGTCTCTGTAAAAACACTAAGATCCATCAATAAAGGAATCACCATATACTCGATCAACTTTTTTGCTTTTGAAATCCTTTTTTATCGCTTTACTTGTGGTGATTCAATATTACTAAACAGATGATGTCATACATCTTTGTTTTCAAATAAGAAGAGAAAAACATAAATTGTTTGGCTATAGAATTTTGTAATGAAATACGATATATAATACCCAAAAGCAATCCCTGAATCATGTTCCATGCCAAATATAATGACTAAATCCATATAAATGAGTGAGCTTATTCGCACAGAACTAGAAAATGTCAAACTTGACATCCATTTCTTCTTGACTTACTAGAACTTTTCAATGTAAACTATTCAAAAAGTTTGGCTTAATATTCTATGTTAATTATATTGATGGGATGGTTTTATGAAGTTATATATAATTTAATATATGCTATCTTTATATTAATTGGGAAGATGTTTAATGGAATTGATATTACTATTAACATAATCATGCTGTAAATGAATAAATTTGTTTGCTCATTTGCTCTCCCTTATTTTATGATAAAAAATTATTGAAGAAAATATTTTTCTTATCAATATCTTTCTCATATTTACAAGGTGTAGATGAGGCATTTAAACCATTCAAAGTGTAAGGTTTGAATCTCTATTTTCAAATACCATATTAGTAAAGGGCAGCTCATTGTGAGTAAAGGTTGTAGGGGTTGCATTATTAGGAACTTGTAGATAAGACATTGGGTAGGATCAATTTGTTTAATCAGAAATAAAAAACAATTTCTCCCTCAAGTGAAATACAAAAAAAATATGTTAGTAATTGGAAGCGCCTAGGTTTGTACAATCATATTTAGTTCAATATGTCTTGGATTGATGTCACAATGCAATTGGCCTTCCTATTGTGGATGAATATCTTTGCATGCTTAGCTTCTACTCTCCTTTTTTCGTGACAAAAAAAATCGAAAAACTTCCCTTGTTAAAGACTTCAAAATTCATATCTTTAACCTCAAATTAAATATCTTAAAATCTATGTTTTGAAATTATTTTAATAACTTAAATTTGTATACCAACATTAAAAAATAATAATCTCATATATATAGAATGTTTGGTCTCTATTACTTTACATAACATATATTAGAAGGTTTGGTCTACATTATTCAATGAGAGTAATGTCCCAAAAGAAGCGGCTCTCATACTAAAATAATTTTATATCTTTGCATTATAATATTTTTTTAGATTTACTATTTACTTTTTTATTATTTCACATGGCTTGTATAATAAATCAAGAAATTATATTTTTTAATTATGATTATAGTTTCACATATAATTTATGATATAATCAAATCTATAAATTTAATCATATTTGAATTAGTGATAAATTAAATGTTAATGTGAGATGTTTTATATATTTAAAGAATGGCTCAAAGAAAGAAATTTATTCTAATTATTTTTGTATGTTCTCAAGAGATGGAGATTCTAGTTCATACATATAGAAAAACAAAATGATTAAAAAATTTAGATGATATATGAATTTTTATATCTATTAAATTATAGATTTGATATTAGAAATACTTTAATTTCTAATTACATGATAAATGTTATTGAATTCTATTTTAAGTGTCTCTCCATAGATTTTAGAGAGAGGGAGCAAATTTGAAAAGTTAAAAAATTAAAAATAAAAGAATCAATAACAAATAATTAAAAACATGAAGATTGATCAATTGGTGCACCTATAAATCTATTGATTTGACACTCAAAATGCTATAATCCTTAATTACATAGTAGGTGATATCGAACTGTATTCTAAAAAAAAAGATTATCATAAATCTTGTAGCTGGACAACATCAAGATTAATTCATAAATGATATTCAAAAAAAAGATTAAAAATATTTTAATCCTTATAAAATAAGATTTTACTAATAAACTTAAATTTTAATTTATAAAAATTAAATGTATAACGAACATCAAAATCATTTTATTAAAAAGTCAAAATTAATTTATCTTTTTTATTATTAAAATATTTTTAAACCACTAATATTGTATATTTAAATAAATAAAACATAAAGAATGTAACACCCATAATTTTAAAGCTTAAATATGACTCTCAAATATACATCAGGATAAGATATATATATAATCTTCACCCGCCGCAATTTTTTTTAATCAAGACGATAAGCATAAAAATTCCACACGTATTGTTGTTTTCGTTAATGATATAAATCGGAGGAATAAACAAACGATATAAAGGCATAATAATGGTCGTGTAAGACTCATTCTTTGCTACTTTGCGTAACCGAGTTAGTTTATCAAAAATTCGGCGTACAGACAGACAGACAGACAGACAGACATTGTTGACCATTTCTTGGCTGATAAACCGACATGGCAATCATAAACTCTTGTATAAATATATCATGCACGCCCACTACTTTTAATTACTACCAAAGAAATCTAAAATCGTGGATTTTAATCTACTCTGTGTTGCTAAGTATTGTTTACTGTATCTCATCAATCATGTCTTCTGCAGATCGACCATCTAAACAGGAAAGAGATCGTTTGCCAAGACTCAAAGAAAAAAGAACTGAGAAATTTTCTTCCCCTGATACTCTGAAAACGGTAATCAAATTCAATAATGATGATGTTAATAAATCAGCAGAGGAATTTATAGCCAAATTTCACCGTGATTTGGAGATAGAAAGACTGAAATCTCTGGAGCGCTACGAAGAAATGCTTAATAGAGGAACTTGACGAATAAAAATAGGGATCTTAGAGATCTTTTTTTCCTTCCACCAAAAATAGAGAGGAATATGATCCTTTCTTTGTATAAGACAGTGCAACGTGCGTCTCTGTAAAAAAAAAGTAAAGATCCATCAATAAAAGGATATAGCTATGTACTTAACATATGTTTTGCCTTTCAAATCCTGTCTTGTTTGCTCTCTTCTTTTTGGTAGGAAATTACTTCTATAATTTTAATTTTTTTCATATATGTGTCAAAAATTAATCTTTTGGTTCAAAGGTTTGACCAATGACAATATATATAGTTCAATATGTCACTGTTCTTATGCCAATGGAGGTGATAACTCAATGAAAAGTGGCCCTCCAACTAACATAATGATTGGTTTTTCTACTCCCTTTCCTCTTCTGCAACTAAAATCTCTCCAAAAAGTATCCATACATTACAAACTTCTTAAAAAAAAAGTTTGAAAGTTAGATTTGCCTAATACGCCTTGGAATCATTTCTATAGATAGAAAAATCTCCGTATATACCTATAAACATTAATCCCACTTTGGTTGGAAGTATATAATTTAATATACCTTAAACTTTATTTCAATAGTCACGATGATATATAAAGAAAGTGACCCTCTTATAAAATAATGATTGATTGCTTGTAGATTAGTATGTGTGCTTGCTCGTTTCCTATCTCTTTTGAAACTAAAAATATCAAATAGTAATCTTATTAAAAAATGGCTTCCTTTCAAATCATAAATATCTAGAAATGCACATCTTAGAATTACATAACTAAAAGAACCTCATATTATTCCTAAAATGATAAGGCAATGCTGATGATTTATAACTACAAAGGAACATTAAGGTTCCTTAAGTTTCTAACATAAATAATCTAAAAGGAAGCATAAAGGTGTAGAATACACTTCTTACATTAGTTAATGTGCAAAAAATAAATTAAATTAGTCATACAATTACAAGGAAATAAACACAACAGTAATATAGTATAATTACAAAATGATTTTCATGGGGATAACTCTTTTAACAAATTTATAAAAAAAAAATCCATTTCAAATAAACTCGGAATAGTATTTATTAATCAATGGTTAAAATATGATTTCAACTTCTATGCATCTATATGAGTATCACCAATAAGAGATCTAGAATAATTCTAATGAAATTACATAATATGTATAAAACTCATTGTCAAAATTTTATCTCAAGAACCTAATAAATAGGAGAATCAATATATGAAATTATCAAATAGTAATTAGAAAATCATAGGCTAAAATGCCACCCAAGAAATGGTACCTCAAATTTTAACACCCAAATCCCAAGATGAGTCCTTAAGCTACCACCTACCATAAGATCATCCTAATCCACTAACAAACATGGGCACTCTATTCTAGCTCCATCATATCTATAAAAATATTACTTATGAAATCTCATAATAAACATCATAATTTGACTAGTAAGTGTAACATATTCTTACAACTCTCTTATACATGTAATAGAAGCTCTTATTTTTCTATTGTGAGAAACTCAACTTCTCAAAGTTATAACTTCTTATCCAGAAAGCTAATTTGGCCCTTTTTTTAAAAAATTTTGAAGGCCAAAAATTTATCTCACCATAATTTGATTAATTTAGTTAAGGCCTATGTTGACAATTTTTAGGGTCAAAATTGACATATAGAGCATCAAAATTTGTAAATTTTTATGTTGGAAATTTGGAGGAATTGATTATGTGTTGCATTGATGTTTGTCATTGATGTCAACACAAGTTGTTTTGTTGCCTACCGAGTTCCAATAGAGTGGTTGGTTTATGATGTTGATTTGGAGATCCTCTCCGGTATGTTCCGGCTTGTGGAATTGGTTTGGATTGGTTATTCATGTGCTCCTGATGCATATCACATTCAGTTGGTTCAGGATTTGATGATCTGGAAGCTATCATTTGTTCTAGTAATCCTTTTGGTTACCGGTAAGGGTTTTATCGGCAGAGCTTTGTTGAAGATCTTTTGATGAATCCAATAAGTGGTGTTGGTGCGTCTTCTAGAAGGTTATTAGGATGCTGATGGTTATCTTGTTCGTGTTCCAGTTGATCGATGGTATTTCATTTGGCTTATGGCGACCTATTATAGGTCTGGTCTTAATGTTAGGTTATGGACCAGTTTATGTAATGTGTTAGTTGATGCTCCTGATGCCTTACCAGTTGGATTTATTGATTGGTTTATGTTGTTTCGGTCTTAGACCAACTTGGTTTATCATTGGTTTGTGGGATTATGTAACGGATTTAATGTATTATCTTTTAGGTGGCTGACCTAATTGTTTAGGTCCTGAGTTGCTATAAATATGATGTAAGATCTCTTTGTAGATCATGTAATGGGATTAAGGTTATGAGATTATCTATGTGCGAATAAAGTTATAATCATATGCAGAGGTTGTTAGGATTTCAAGAAAATCCGAAGCAAATATGAACTAACAATTATATACAAATTTAAATACAAAAGATAAAGGAATAAAATAGAACACAGATAACACAGAGATTTAACATGGTTCACCCAGAATGGGTTATGTCCACCATACACAGTCATCCAATCTTTCTTATTATACAACAAAAATAGTACATCAACCTCACAATGCCTTAAGCATCCCAGCCGCTTATAACATGCGTTTTTAGGGCAACAAACAAAGTCGGCCTTTTTAGGGTTTTATTACAATGTCGGTTTTCATCAACAAAAAACATCCAAAAAAAAATTTCTCAGGGGTGAGAATAAGTGTTGAATGTACAGTACTTTGTTGATCAGTCACCACATATCAACAATCTCCCACTTGGAGACTGATCAGGCTCCACACCAAACAATCTCCCACTTGAAGACTGATACTAGATGACACCATTGTACTTGCAGCATCCGCTGGATAAAACACTGGGACTCGACTGGTATAAATTCCACAATAATCAATCAAGAAGACCAACAAAAACTGATGAAGAAATCATCTTCTCCTGTGGAACTGCCTTCATGAACATATCGGCAGGATTCTCACTTGTGTGAATCTTCTCAAGTTGTAACTGACCCTCCTCCAAAATAGTCCGGATGAAGTGGTACCTGAGCTGAATGTGCTTTGTCCTTGAATGAAAAGCAGAGTTCTTCGCAAGATGAATGGCACTCTGGCTATTAGTATACAATGGGCGATCCTCCTGTGTCTAGCCCAATTCCTCCAGAAAATATTGTAACCAAATCATCTCCTTGCTGGCTTCTGTAGCAGCAACATATTCAACTTCAGTGGTTGAAAGTGCAACTACCTTTTGCAGCCTAGAAATCCAACTGACTGCAGTTCCCCCTATAGTAAAAACATACCCTGTAGTACTCCTCCATGAATCAATATCACCTGCCAGATCATAATCAACAAATCCACTAATAGCAGCATTAGATCCTTTGAAACATAATGCCTTCATAGTAGTTCCTTTCAAATACCAAAGAATCCATTTCACAGCATTCCAATGTTCCATACCCGGATTACTCATAAACCTGCTCACAACTTCCACTGCATGTGCAATATCTGGCCTTGTGCAAACCATTGCATACATCAGACTGCCAATAGTTGATGAATACGAGATGTTAGACATTTTATTTACCTCTTCATGTGCCTTTGGGCACATCTCCTTAGTCAATTTGAAATGACTAGCTAAAGGTGTACTAACTGCTTTTACACCCTACATGTTAAATCTTTTCAACACCTTCTTTATATACTCTCTTTGGGACAAATTCAAGGTTCTATTTTTCTTGTCCCGTGTAATCCTCATACCGAGAATTTGCTTAGCTGCACCCAAATCCTTCATAGCAAATGACATGGCTAATTTCTGTTTGAGATCATTTATATGTTGCATGTTAGACCCAGCAACAAGCATGTCATCAATATAAAGCAATAGGATAATATAACTATCATTATCCAATCTCTTAAAATATACACAATGATCAGATTGACATCTATGATAACCGTGTTTAGTCATGAAACTATCAAATTTTAAATACCATTGTCGGGGTGATTGCTTTAGGCCATACAAACTTTTCTTCAACCTGCACACCAAGTTCTCCTTACTTTTGACCTCATATCCTTGTGGTTGCAACATGTAAATTTTCTCCTCCAAATCTCCATGGAGAAAAGTTGTTTTGACATCTAATTGTTCAAGATGTAAATCATCTGCAGCCACAAGACTAAGTATAGTTCTAATTGAAGTCATTTTTACAACTGGAGAAAATATTTCATCATAATCTATACCCTTTTTCTGTGCAAAAACTTTTACCACAAGTCTGGCATTATATATTTCCTGACCTCCTTCCTCCTCCTTCAGCCGATAAACCCATTTGTTAGGCAAGGCTCTTTTTTTTGCAGGTAAAGGGACTAAGTCCCAAGTCTTATTTTTCATCAAGGAGTCCATCTCCTCTTTCATGCCTAGCTCCCACTATTGTTTGGCAGCCACCTACATTGCTTCTTCATATTATTCTGGTTCACTAGAATCAGTTAATAAAATAGAATACAAAGAAGGAGAAAATCTTTCAGGGGGTCTACTTGACCTCGTAGAACGTCTAACACTTGCAGGAGTTTGTGGGACAATCTATTGTTGTTGAGCATCAGGTACCTATGGCATTTCATTTTCAGGAATCTCATCCAACACCACATATTCTTGTTTGTCTTGTTCATGCTTCTTTTCCTGCATTTGTTCTTTATACATAACCTTCTCATTGAATATAACATCTCTACTTCTAATTATTTTCTTATTTTAAAAATCTCATAACCGATAGCCATATTCATCTATCCCATATCGAATGAAGGTACATTTCTGAGATTTAGCATCAAGCTTGGTTTTGTTTTCTTTATCAACATGGACAAAAGCTTCACAACCAAAGGTTTTCAGAAAAGAATAATTTACCTTTTTACCAGTCCATGCCTCCTCTGTAATACCACCATCCAAAGGGGTTGAAGGTCCTCTATTTATCAAATAGACAGCAATATGTACAGCATCTACCCAAAAATGTAAGGGCAATCTAGCATGCAATCTCATGCTTATCGTGCATTCCATGATAGTCCTATTCATTCTCTC
Source organism: Cryptomeria japonica (assembly GCF_030272615.1). Classification (NCBI taxonomy): domain Eukaryota; kingdom Viridiplantae; phylum Streptophyta; class Pinopsida; order Cupressales; family Cupressaceae; genus Cryptomeria; species Cryptomeria japonica. Next base: position 162,348,311 of record NC_081405.1, read on the forward strand.
TGACACACCATTTTCCTGTGGAGTTCCTAGAACTATCTTCTGCTTTCAAATCCCATTTAAGGAGCAGTAATCTTCAAATGCTTTGCTGCAATACTCACCTCCATTATTTGATCTGAGACACTTCAACTTTTTTCCTGTCTCATTCTCAACCAAAGCTTTCCATTTCTTAAAAGTTTCAAAAACATCTGATGTTTTTTTTCGGAAATATACCCATGTTTTTTTGGTTAAGTCATCAATAAAAATAACATAATAACAAGAGCCACCAAGAGATGATACCTGAGCCGGTCCCCATACATCTGAATGCACAAGCTCTAACTTCTCACTCTTCTACTCTTTCCCAACCTTGAGAAATCTGACTCTTTTTTGTTTACCATAAATACAGTTTTCATATAACTCTAAATCAATCTTCTTTAGTCCTGGCAATAGATTTTTGGAGTGAAGGATTTTCATCCCTTTCTCACTCATGTGCCCAAGCCTATGGTGCCACATTGTCGAATCTGTTCTTTCAACATCTATTGTTGTTGTCCCTACAGTAACTTTATCTGTAGCAGCTAGGGTGAGTAAGTATTACCAGTACACAGATATAATGTGTCTACCATTGCACCTTTAGCTACTACTAATGATCCTTTAATGACCTTCCACATACTATCTGAGAAGGTAACTATGCAACCTTCACTACCTAGTTGCCCTACAGAAATTAAATTTCTTCTTAAATTAGGAACATGTCTTACCTCTTGTAGAAACCAGTCATTTTCATTCTACAACTTGATCTTTATCTTTCCTTTTCCAACAATTTGACAGGGCTCATCATCACCCAAATATACCTATCCAAAATCACCTTGAACATAATCTAGAAAATATTTTCTATGGGGTGTAGCATGAAATGAAGCCCCAGAATCTATTACCTAGGAATCATTAACATTATCCAAACATAAGAGTAAAGCATCTTGTAAAGTATTACTTGCAATATTAGCTTCCTTACTGTCATTTTTATTTTTGTCTCCTTCTTTGTTTTTCTGAGACCAACAGTCTTTCTTTAGATGACCAGAGTACCAGCAATCTTTCTTTCCTCTAGATTGAGAGCGTCCTTTCTTTGACTTCCCTCGTGACTTCTCATTCCTAGGGCCTTTTCCTCTTTCTTTTGATCTTCCTCTGTTCTCCACATTCAAAACACTACTTGATGATGTTGGAGTCTCACCTATGCTTTTCCTTCGCATTTCCTCACTTAGGATAACACCAACAATATCATTAAATATCAAAGTATTTTTACTAGAGACAGAGTTACTTACAGCCATAACCAAGCTATTCTAGCTTTCTGACAAAGAACATAAAATCAAGAGAGCCCTAACCTCTTCTGCAAAAGTAATTTTTACCAAAGACAATTGACTGGTAATTGTATTAAATTCATTTAAGTGCTCCGCTACAGATCCCCCCTCACTCATTTTCAAATTAAACAAACGTTTCATAAGAAATACCTTATTCGAAGTCGAGGGTTTCTCATACAACTTAGCCAATGTCGCCATCAAATCTATAGTCCTTTTTGCTTCTATTATATTGAAAGCTACATACGGTACAAGGCACAATCGAATGGATCCCAGTGCCTTTTTGTCTAAAATGTTCCACTCTTCATCTAACATTGTGGTCGCTTTCTTTGCCTTTCCTTCCAATGGTTGTCACAAATCCTTTTGATACAGGTAATCCTCCATCTACATTTTCCATAACTAATAATTCTAGCGGTTAAACTTTTCGACATTGAATTTGGAATCCTCCATTGCTCCCACTCAAATCTGAAAGTCCTACCAATTTACAGAAAACCTCGCTCTAATACCAATTGTTAGGGTTTCAAGCAGATCCGAAGAAAATATGAACTAACAATTATATGTAGATTTAAATACAAAAGATAAAGGAATAAAATAGAACACGGATAACATAGAGATTTAACATGGTTCACCCAGAATGGGTTACGTCCACCATACACAGCCATCCAATCTTTCTTATTATCCAGCAAAAATAGTACATCAACCTCGCAATGCCTTAAGCATCCCAACCGCTTATAACATGCATTTTAGGGCAACAAACAAAGTTGGCCTTTTTAGGGTTTTATTACAATGTTGGTTTTCATCAACAAAAAATACTTTACTGAGTGTACAGTACTTGGTGAGAATACGTGTTGAGTGTACAGAACTTTGTTGATCAATCACCACATATCAACAAAAGTTTTGGCTAATCATAGGTGATTGAATTGGGCTTTTGTAAGACATTTAAGACCTCTGGTATTGAGCTTAACCAGAACTGTACTCAAGAATAGGAGATGTTATTCCTGTAGTTCAATCTTCATTCTGGATTATAGTCCAATGTTTTATGTATTCAATGAGGCTCCTTTTGTGATGAGCAGTGCGCTATGATGTTGGCCTTCCTGCATGTGTAGGCCCCTTATTGTAATATTTATTCATTTGATCAGTGGATGGATATTGTGGGTCTCCAATCCCACTGTGTTTTTTCCTCATTGAGGTTTTCCAAGTATAAATTTTTGGTGTTATGGTGTTTATCTTTGTGGTTGTATTGTTACTTAGTGTTATATGCTTTTATGTTTACCGATTGTTGAGTTGTGTTAATAAGGTTAAATTTCATCATTCTGGTAGAACACTGATTCACACCCCCCCCCCCCCCCTCAATGTTCTTGGATCCTAATATTGTATGTTATGTTAGTCCCAGAATTGATTTTTTTTCTTTTACTTTAGGATGTGAGGTTCAGACACCTTTTCTAACATTGTCTCATTTGTTAAACACTTTGTAAGAGTAAAGGAAATACCAATACTATTAATTATCTACTAGGAGTTAAGAGACTCATCTATGTACCACACCACCTAAACATATTTATTTTTAAATTTATCAATGCATCTATGACATTCAATAAAGTGTCAACTATATCCAACATCACCCTCCCATCATCTATCGTTTCATAAAAAAAATGGTACTAAACATTTGTGTGACTCATTCTTACATAAAAGGTCAAATTCTTTTCCAAATATAGGGTACTTTAACTATCACAAAGAACTTTGATATCTTCTTATTTAGCCCCACATCTAAACATAATCTCTTGGAAAATGGCCTCCTTACAAACATGAGTAAACTTCATGTACTTGGCTTTTGTAATGGACATAGTGACCACAACCTATCACTTTATCATGCAAAGAGTAGCACCATAAAATAAACTAAACACGTCCACTAATCATGTGAGGATATTTTTTCATTGACATCTCTAACCCAATATAAATCCATGAATGTACATTGATTGTCGGTCCCCTATATAGTCACCATGACAAAAATAGAGTACTAAGAGGTACCTTGTAAATATTTTTAGATCATCTTAAAATTTACGTCCCAATAATTTCATCCAAGATTAGCTATAAAGTGACTCAAGAATGCTACTATTCGGGTGATTCCCAATCTAGTGTAAGATAAAATATACATCAAAAACTCAAATAATTTAGCATAGCGAACATAAAAAATAAGCTATATCCTCTGATAAGTTGATACTTTGACATGTTTTTTATCAGAACTCTTAGGTTATTGGCATTTTTGGGTTGCATTTTGATAGTAAAGGATTGTGAATTGACTATATGTAATCCATGTGTTAAACCTGAACTTATGAAATCATGTTTGAACTTTGTCAGTTAATTCCTGTAGCCATACCAATTTATTCCTACAGCCAAGTGATTTGTCTCTGTTGATATGCGGATTATTTAGGATAATGTCATATGTGAGTTAATGAATGTATTAATTGAGTAAGATACATATGCATGCCCTTGTATGTTGTTCTTGTTTAGTGCAGATAATAAATTATGTTGCGGTGGATGATGATTTCCTTTCACGCCCAAAGACTGAAGAATCATGTACAGATAACTGGAGATCAAAATGAAGGGGATCCGAGCAGGCGCAACATATGGCATAATCGGAGCAGTCATACTTCACTATGAGAGTTTAACTCTAGTGCGTATTAAATTCACACTATATCGCTATGGCATGCAAAGACTGTGGTTCGATTTAGATCCACAGTTCCTGCAGCCAAGCTCTAGTTATCTCCTTCATCTAACAATCATCTGTCTCTTCTTCTAGGTGTGATTTGAGTTGTCCATTGTAGTTTATCTTTTCTTTATAATAAGCTCTTCCTTTTTTCTATGAGGTTAGACAAGATAGAAAGGAATTGAGCAAAGAGTTTTTTAAAAAGCATTCTAGAGTTTTCTTTTAGAACATGTAATCAATTTCAGAAAGAAATAAAGCAAAGATATGTTGTTCTGATCTGTTAAGAGTATTTTGCTGGAAGTTTGATATGACTCATCCAAGGGGGCTCACTTGGTGAGTGATCATGTGTTTATGTTCATTGAAGTTAGTTTTTACCTAGTTGCAGCAGAAGTTCATGACTGGATTGTTCCTGCAGCCACTGGAAATAGATCCACTGATTGTTCCTGCAGCCAAGATAGAATAGTGTGATTTTTGTTATTTACATTAGATCATTCCAGCATTGTTTTATAAAGCTTTCATGTAGCCTTTTATGATTTCCATTCTTGCCTTTCCTTTCTGCGTAATGTTAGTTACTGCAGCAATGCAGAATAACCATTTAAGGAGCTTAGTGTATATATATTGCAGACCCATTTCAAGTTTTACGTTCCTGGATTGATAACTAGATGAACACCAGCCATGAAAATAGTAAACTCTACCATATGAATGTCCAAACTTCATATTGAGATTTCAATTAGAGTAATTATTATCATTATAGTTGGGGTAGACATTTTTTGGTGTCGTTTCTGAGGATGGTGTCAAACTGAGAACCTTCTATGGTTATTATAGTTTCCAGTTAATTGTTTGAAATTTCATGAATCTGCATGCATAGCAGAAGAAGAGATGCCAGAGGTAGATTTCTGTCCACTCATCCTAATCATGCAGAAGATAATTTCCCAGATTTAAATCCTTTTGCTGAACTTTATCAAGCCCCACAGAATTTGAATCACCCTAAATCTGAATTTCCAGAAGGTAGTCTTCAGTTCCTTTTTGGTCCACAAGAAGAAGAATTTCCTATAGTAACAACCCCCACAAGTATAATGCAAGGGAACCCTCCTCCTGTTGGGAATAATCCACCACCACCACCAGGTCCAATTTTTGAGTTTCCCATCTCTGACCAACATGATAATGCTAATCTCAAGAACATTCCAGCATCTTCACTTCCGAAATTCTATGGGTTGGTGACAGAGGATCCTGATACATTTCTGTTTGAGTTTGATGTTCTCTGTAGAAGTTTTGAATATACTACAGATGCCCATAGACTCAAAAAAATTTCTGCCACTTTAAAAGAGTCATCCTTGAGATGGTTTATGAGCTTGGGTAGTAGCACAATCAATACATGGGATGAGATGAAACGGTTGTTTCTTGCAAAATACAAAGACTATTGTAGAGGCACTAATCGTCATGGGGATGATATCTTTAGAATGACACAAACTGAAGATGAGAGTCTTGAGGATTATCTGGAAAGGTTTTTGTTTAGTGTCAAGAAGTCCATGCATAGTACTCTGAATGAATATTCCCTCAAATTGATATTTTTGAGGGGTATCAGTGATGAATGCACCGATTCCTTAGATCTTATGGGAGGAGGTGACATTACACAATCTACTTGGGCTGAAATAGGGCAAATTTGCAAAAAGTATTCCAAATCTACATCTAAGAAGAACGGGAGATTTAAGCCAGGGGCACCATTATCAGCATCTGGAACTGGAGTTTCTAGATTGGAACTTAGTCATCCGTTAAAAGACTTCAAGGAGGACATAATAAACAATATGGCTACCCAGTTGGATACATTGGCAGCTAAGAAGAAGCATGAGGAAGTTGATGCACTCCTTGTAGAATCAAGTCCTCATTGTAAACAACAGAAGAAAGATTGCAGACGTAAGATGGTTGCAAACGTGGAAGTACCTGACTTCAAACCAATTCAAGGTGAGGACAAGCAAGTCTTCTATGTTGCTCAAGGAAGACCAAATTTTCAAAGACAAGGTATGCCACCCGATCCACTTTCTTTCTCTGGTTATAGTGCTAATTCTTATGCACCAAACAACCAATGGCAACCACAGTATTCTCAAATTTTTGGTAACTATCCACATTGGTATGGGTCACAAGGCCAAGGGCAGCAATTTGTTAATCAAGCTCTACAATGGCAGCAGCCACAGGGAAATTGGTATCCATCTCAGGGTCAAGGGAACCAATTTCAAGGGAATTGGCAACCTACCTCTCAACGAAGGGGGAACCAATCATGGCCAGCCCAATCTGCTGGATATCAACCTCCTGTTCAGCAGCCACAACCTCCTGCTTTAATGCCTCCTCCTGCAGCTATAGCTACACTGCCTAAGCCAACGCAGTTGCCTACTCAACTGGTGCCTAATCCAAATATCAAATCTTGGCAACAACAACAAGCTTATTCAGTTGATGCTAATCAATACCTAGCCTATTCTTTATCACTAGATGATATTCACCTCTGATCTGGGATAACTTTACCTAATCCCTCTCATCTAGTTATTACTGAGGTATAGGAAGAGCAGCCAATCTCTTATCTGAAAGATACAATACCTCAGAATCAAATATTACCACCATTTCCCCATAGACTACAAGACAAAGAAGTTCCCGCTGAACAACAACAAAGCTTTGATATTCTTGATCAACTGAAGCACATTTGTGTTAAAATTCCATTGTTGCAAACAATAAAGGATGTCCCTATATATGGTAAGGCATTAAGAGAGGCATGCCTAAAGAAACCTGGCAGGAAGAAAAAGGATCCACAAACAATGTATCTCATGGGTCAATTGGCTGATATTATGTTAGGTAAAATTGCAATTCCAAAGTATGTTGATCTAGGTAGTCCTGTTGTGAGTATAGTCATTAATGGCAGTCAAATAAGGAATGTTTTGATTGATTTAGGAGCAGTCATTAATGTAATGACAAGGGAAGTAATGAAACATCTAGAGATCAATAGTTTAAGGACTACAGCCACAGCTCTACAACTTGTTGATGGCTCTATAGTGAGACTTGACAGTATCATAGAGGATGTCATAGTTATTCTAGATTCCTGGAAATATCATGCGGATTTTATGATTCTATCTCCAAAAGAAACATTGGGAGGATATCCAGTCATTTTGGGTAGACCCTGGCTTGCCACAGCTGATGCTTATATAGGGTGTAGATCAAGAGACATGACTCTTTCAGATGGGAGTTCTACAAAAACATTAGCCTTGTATTCTCCAGCGCAATCATAGCTTGAGCAGCAACAAGCTGTTTGGCCTATCTTGGAAGAGAAATCTAATGAAATTGACTCTATTAATCACCTTATGATGATTAATCGAGGACCACTCAAGCAGTTATATGATGAGGAATCAATTCTTTATAAAATACTGATAAATGAATTTATAGAAGATCAAAAATTACAAGAATTGGTTCTGAATATTGCAGGTCTAGACTTTCCTACAGCCACTGATATTTTGCATACTCTATTGCCGCAAGAATTATCTTTTTCTCATTTTTCTGATATAAACCAGATTGATCTTACTATTAAGATAGAGGTGGAATTGAATAAATATTTGAATATCAATAGAGATCTATCAGATACTCAAAAGGAGGGCCTTGTAGACTTGCTGAAACTCCATAAAAATATTTTTGCATGGGATTACAAGGACATGAGTGGGATTGATCCAGTAGTTTTTACTCACCATATTTACATAAAGGATGATTGTTGCCCACTTAGACAACCTCAAAGAAGAGTCAATCCTGCCTTGAAGGAAATAGTTAAAGAAGAATTACAGAAATTGTTAAAAGTTGGGTTTATCTATCCTATCTCTGGCAGTCAATGGGTATCACCTCTGGTGATGGTGCCTAAAAAAGGAGGCAAATGGAGAGTATGTGTTGATTATAGAGCTCTGAATTTGGCAACAAGAAAAGATCATTTCCCATTGCCATTTGTGGATCAGGTATTAGATTCTCTTGTTGGTAAGAGATATTTTTCATTCCTTGATGGATTTAGTGGTTACAATCAGATATAGATAGCCCCAAAGGATCAAGAGAAGACAACATTTATTTGCCCACTGGGCACGTATGCATATTTTGTTCTTCCTTTTGGGTTGTGTAATGCTCCAGCCACTTTTCAAAGAGCAGTGATTAGTATTTTTTTTGATATTTCTCAAGATATTATGGAAATTTACATGGATGACTTCACAACTTATGGTTCTGAATTTGATCAAGCATTGGGTAATTTGAAGAAAGTGTTCCAGCAATGTGAAGACTACAATTTGTCTTTGAATAGTGAGAAGTGTTTTATTATGATGGAAGAAGGAATAGTCCTTGGCCATCATATATTTGTACAAGGCATAAAGGTGGATCCAGCAAAGATTGAGGTCATTCAGCATATTAATGACCCTGTAAAGCAAAAAGATGTGAGAAGTTTTCTTGGTCATGTTGGATACTACAGAAGGTTTATCAAAGATTTCAGTAAAATTGCAAGTCCCTTATATTCACTGCTTACCAAAGATGCAGAATTTAAATGGACCCCAGCATGCAATGAAGCTTTCTTAAAGCTTAAGCATGCTTTGACTCAAGCACCAGTTCTTAAGGGGCCAAATTGGTCTGTACCATTCCAAATCTATATAGATGCATCTGATTATGCAATAGGAGTAGTGTTAGGCCAAAGAATTGACAAATTGGAAAATACAATATATTATATTAGCAAGAATTTGTAGGGACATGAATTGAATTATACAGTTACAGAAAAGGAAATGCTAGCTGTCATATATGCCCTTAACAAATTTAGACACTATATTATAGGGTATCCCATATTTGTGCATACAAATCATGTTGTTGTTAGAAATCTCATGAATAAGCCATCAATCACCGATAGATTAGATCGCTGGTTATTGTTGATGCAAGAATTTGATATCACAGTTGTTGATAAGCTAGGGAAGTCTAATGTGGTTGCAGATTATCTTTCACGTCTTCAATTGCAGGAAGATTCTACAATGATAGATGACACTTTTCCAGATGAGCATTTGTTTCTCATACAGGCTCACACTCCTTGGTATGCTGATATTGCCAACTATTTAGCTACAGCTAAGATGCCAATTTCTTTTTCTCCTAAGGAAAGAAGGTCGCTAGTTGAGAAAAGTTTTAACTTTTCATGGATTGCTGATTGTCTATTATATACTGGACCTGACCAAGTCATGCGAAGATGTGTCAGAGAAGATGAAACATATGACATCCTGCATGCATGTCATGATGAGCCATGTGGAGGTCATTTTGCTACCAAAAGGACAGCACTGAAAATACTCAATACCGGATACTATTGGCCCACATTACACAAAGATGCAGCTCAGTACATAAGGAAAGGTGACAAATGTCAGCGAATGGGCAAACCTACAAAATCTGATGAGATGCCACTATATCCTTAAATATTTGTTACACCATTTAACAAGTGGGGATTAGATTTTGTTGGCCCCATTGATCCACCTTCTAATGGCAAATCTTATATCTTGGTATGTACAGACTATGTAACAAAATGGGTAGAAGCTAGAGCCATGACACATGTAAGAGATAATAAGGTGGCTGAGTTTCTCTATGAAGAGATATTTACAAGATATGGAGTACCAAGGGAAATTGTTTCAGATCAGGGACCTCAATTTACATCAACTTTGATAAAAGCTTTGGTCAATGAATACAATATAAGACACGGGAAATCTACTCCATATCATCCACAGTCTAATGGACAAGTAGAAGTTACAAATAGAGAGTTGGAGGCTATTCTTACAAAAACAGTGTATGTTCATAGGAAAGATTGGTCTCATCGGCTTACAAAAGCAATTTGGGCATATAGAACAACTTGGAAAACACCAATTGGTTTCACACCTTTTGAGATGGTTTATGGAAAAATAGAAATGATGCCTATTGAATTTGAACATAAAACCTTGAGAACAGCTTTACAACTAAATATGACATTGTCTGAAGCACAGAAAGAACGCATTCAACAGTTAAATGCTCTTGATGAATGGAAAAAGATAGTTGTTTAATAGACAGAATTGATTCAAAATCAAAGAGAAAAATGGCATTATAAATATATCAGAGAAAAGAAATTCAAAGTTGGTGACTGGACACTCCTGTATGATTCCAGATATAAAGATGCTATGGGAAAACTTCAAACAAGGTGGTTAGGTCCTTATGAGATAGAAGAAGTTTTTCATAATGGAGTAGTCCATTTGTCTACAATAGATCCTGTTCGATTTAAACTCTTAGTAAATGGACACCGCCTATGACTATATCACAAGCCAGCTACTAGAGAGGAGTTCCTGCGGTAGTTTGTTCCACAAAATGACATGAAGGTTCCTGCAGCAACTGATACGGATTCTCCAACAACTCATGAGCTTCCTGTTGCAATTAGGCAGGCTAATAAAGGTAATGTTCCTGCAGCCTCTGCAGTGGACATATTTACCAGTTCATAATAAAATATTTCCATTTTATATGGGAATTTTCTTCTCCGTGAATAAAATCCCATCCACGTCATTCCATCCCACGCTCTTACCTATCACTTCATTTCATTTTGCCTTCATTTTCGTGCAATTGTAGGTACGTGTGTATTTTATTTTATTTTAATTATGCATTTATTAGATCATTATGATTATATCCTGTTTAAATCCACTCCACTACCTAAAATATTATCAGCTTGTGTGGACACATGCTAGGTTAAGTTGGGGGGGGTACTTTATGGTCCTTTTTCCAATAAGATTGATTATTAATTTTTTTGATACCCCGAATTGATTTCCTAACTGACATTACTTATGATGATTATTATTTCATGCCAGTGAATAATAAAGTTTGCCGCCAGAACTAAGATATGTAAAGAGATTTCATTTTTAGCAATACTATCAAATATTCTGGTTCAGCTGCAGAGAGAAAAATATCAAAGTAAAAGATGGGTAGTGATCTAATTAACCATGAGCCAATGGTCCATGAAGGGTTGCTACAGGATGGTCTTTGTGAGCAGTATTTCTGAAACCATGGCTGGTTGAATTACTTCTTGAAAATTAGGGATTACAATGAAGAAATTGCTGCAGAATTCATGCATTCCTTTCATGAAGGGGAAGCTATGGTTAAAGGTTTGAGGGTAATTGCTACAAAATAGTGAATAGCAAAAGTAACAAGGTTGTTGCAGGAAGGAGAACTCTTTCTGGAATCAAAAGACGCAAGGAGTGCCAAGGCAGAGTTCATAGCTCCCACTAACGGACCCTTAATGGTGGATAGACAAGGAACTAGAAGGGTTTCTTTACCAGAACATTGGCCTCAAGTAGCTTTGTATATCATGAAGTATATTACATGTGAAGGGCGGTATTCAAACCTACATTCACCTCATTTTAAGTTACTTAGCCATCTGCGGCATGCCCAGCAACTTAATGTACCTAATTTTTTATATCATCTCATCTCTACAAGTGCTAAGGAGACGCGAAAAAATGGAAATCGCACTGTTAGCCATCATGGACTGGTTAAGCTACTTGTACAGCAGTCCCTGAGAGATGTTTCGTAAATGGAATGGGGTGTATTTGAGGATGTACTGCAATTTTGGATTGAGGATGCCCCTGTTGCAGATAACCCACCGATTGAAGAAGAGAATGTTGCAGAGGATCCTTCTGATGAAGATGAGGGTTTGCTTGTTGCTGAAGGAGCCGCAGTTATGATAGAAGAAAATATTGAAGCGGAGTCAATTGAAGAACAACCCTCTACTTCTCTTCAAAGAGATTCACCCATTCTGTAAAGGAAAGGAAAGGAGTTAGAAAAGGAAGAATCATATGAAGAACTTGTTATCCAATCACAGGTAACTCAGATTCCTCCTGCAGCCAAGAGGCATAGGACAAAAACAAAAACTCCTACAGCCGTTCCAAAAGTGTATGTAAGGAGAACAAGAAGGAGGACACAGAAGACTCAACCTGTGAGTAATCCAGTAGAGGTTATTGCAGTAGAAACTTCGGAAGAAGAAAATGTTGTGGAGGAAGAAATTCAAGAACACCCTGTGGGGGAGGAAATTCAAGAAAATCCTATAGAAGAAGAAATTCAAGAAGAGGTTGTTACGGATAAACTAGCAAATCTTGCTTCTGTGGCATTGCAATGTGAAGAAATTGTTGAGGATGTCCTACAGCAACCTGAAGAAAATATGGGAGATATGTCAGCCCAGAATGAGGAGTTTATTGAAGAAATCCCATGATCTAAGGTAGGACCTATTAGACCTCCTTCATCCCTAAGTAGTTTATCTATTGCTTTAACATTTTATAGGTAATGGGAAATAGAGAAGGATAGGTTGCAGGGGATAATTAATAAGCAACAAAAAGAGATTGAAAATAGAGATAATAGAATTGAGGAATTAGAAGCTAAGGTAGAAGTGATTTATGGTATGGTTCCTGAGTTGATGCAGTGTAGGACACCCCCAAGAGTTTATGTAGTACATTTGAAAGAGCGGTATCTGAACCTTAAACTAAACCACATTGTTAGGGACCATAATCCATCCTTGGAAACACCTGTGGAATTCTATTATGCTTATCAAACCTCTCCACCTGTTGTGAAGAATTTGTTATGTGAATTATACTTACATAACTATGATGTACCCCAAGATAGGGAATCGAATCCTTTATTGTATATTGGGGATATCCATATCAGAGCTTTAATGTCATGGATCCAGAATGAGATTATCATAGGGCCACAAGCCAGTGAGTATGAAAAATTAGAGCTTGACTGTCCTTTACCATTAAGAAGGGAATCAAAATCACCAAGGGTTCTTTATTATGATTGGCAAAAGTTACTAATAAGAGATGATGTTAGTAAGATAGTACTTCCAATGAGAGAGGAATTCTATCAAGTGTATGAGCATTTGATTCAAACTGACAGGACAACTACAATGAAAAGGTTAGCTCAACGCTGGAATAATCTACCAGAACATTTAAAACAAGGAGAACCTTACTCACTTCAGAATTTTCATGCAGCCATACAAAGAGCCCCTAGATACATACAGTTAGGCAGGGAGAAAGCCAACAACTCGCTTCCATCGATCTTTCAACCTCTGATCCTTATGTGACCACTTTTGGCATGCCAACCAACAAAACAGAATTATGATGCAGTTGCAGAGGAAACAGCTAGATGGTCCAGGTTGGAAAAAATGAAAGGATTTTATTGGAATTTGGCTTCCAAGGGAACAGGACAGGACACTGTTGGTGATTTAAGAGTTTCAGCAAAAATCAGAAATTTTCCTTTTGCTGCAGGAGCAGCAAACCCTTAAAGTTGGGGGGCATGATAAGTTGATATTTTGACATGTTTTTTATCAAAACTCTTAGGTTATTGGCATCTTTTGGGTTGCATTTTGATAGTAAGGGATTGTGAATTGACTATATGTAAACCATGTGTTAAACCTAAACTTATGAAATCATGTTTGAACTTTGTCGGTTAATTCCTGCAGCCATACCAATTTATTCTTGCAGCCAAGTGATTTGTCCCTGTTGATATGCAGATTATTTAGGATAATGTCATATGTGAGTTAATGAATGTATTAATTCAGTAAGATACATATCCATGCCCTTGTATGTTGTTCTTGTTTAGTGTAGATAATAAATGATGTTGCGGTGATGATTTCCTTTCACGCCCAAAGATCGAAGAATCATGTACAGATAACTAGAGATCAAACTAAAGGGGATCCGAGCAGGCGCAACATATGGCATAATCGGAGCAGTCATACTTCACTATGAGAGTTTAACTCTAGTGCATATTGAATTCGCACTATATCGCTATGGCGTGCAAAGACTGTGGTTCGATTTAGATCCATGGTTCTTGCAGCCAAGCTCTAGTTATCTCCTTCATCTAACAATCATCTGCGTCTTCTTCTGGGCATGATTTGAGTTGTCCATTGTAGTTTATCTTTTCTTTATAATAAACTCTTCCTTTTTTCTATGAGGTTAGACAAGATAGAAAGGAATTGAGTAAAGAGTTTTTAAAAAAGCATTCTAGAGTTTTCTTTTAGAACATGCAATCGATTTCAGAAAGAAATAAAGAAAAGATATGTTGTTCTTATCTATTAAGAGTATTTTGCTAGAAGTTTGATATCACTCATCCAAGGGGGCCCACTTGGTGAGTGATCCTGTGTTTATGTTCATTGAAGTTAGTTTTTACCTAGTTGCAATAGAAGTTTATGATTGGATTGTTCCTACAGCCACTAGAAATAGATCCACTGACTGTTCCTGCAGCCAAGACAGAACGGTGTGATTTATGTTATTTACATTAGATCATTTCAGCATTGTTTTATAAAGCTTTCATGTAGCCTTTTATGATTTCCATTCTTTCCTTTCCTTTCTGTGTAATGTTAGTTACTGCAGCAATGCAAAATAACCATTTAAGGAGCTTAGTGCATATATATTGCAGACCCATTTCAAGTTTTACGTTCCTGGATTGATAACTAAATGAACACCAGCCATGAAAATAGTAAACTCTACCATATGAATGTCCAAACTACGGATTGAGATTTCAATTAGAGTAATTATTATCATTATAGTTGGGGTAGACATCCTCCATCTTTATGGGTTTCATAGGACACTACTCCAATAAAACACAAGTTCCCATAAAAATATGAAAACTTAATGATTTATAATTTTCCATGTTAAAATGCTACAATACATAATTCACATGCTTACTTTGACCCAACCAAATAGTTTTGTTCATTATATCTCTGATAATATCTATACCCAACACATACTTACCAACCCCCAAGTGCTCATATCAAAACCATGTTGAAAACTTAGACTTCAAAAAAAATCATATCCTTATTGGTTACCAAATTAATAAATCTATAAGAACTAGTTTAGAAATGAAAGTGGTAAATAAACATAAACAAAAGCCTCTTATTCTAAAGTAAATCAAACTTCAAATAGAGCACACAAATAGAATTAAGAAAAAAACAATTAAAAATCAAATATCACTATAAAATCCATTTTCTAAGTATGATTTGCTCCGATAGTTAAAAATGTGGATGTCCTCATACACAAAAGTTGTCTACTTTGAGAGCATATAGTTACCATGTATGAAATAGATGAAATGCATTGGATGGTGTCCCAATTTATATATTTTATGGAAGGACAATGGAAAATGGAGATGATCCGGGAGGATCCAGAAGACCTACAAATTTTACAGTCTCAAAATCTGACAAAACCAACATCATTAGATAAAGCTCGTTGTCACAATCTTGACACAACTTGGATCGCATCAAAATGAGGTTGGATGTAAAAGTTATGCTCAATCAAAGTTAGGCAGGACCAAGGATTGCAAATGCATATTTGAGGCCAAAATTTAATTGATTATCTCTAAATCAAATGAAAACAACACCAATTCAAAGAGCTCGTCAAGATGATTTTGACATTCCTTGAATCGCGTCAATCAGAGATCATACATGCAAGTTATGGCTAGTCAAAGTTACATAGAGAAACGTTTGACCAGGTATAAGTGATGGCATGGCACAATGACATGGCATCACCAGAGTTTGGCAGGTGGCATTCATACAAATGACATGGCAGTACAACTAGTGGTCACTGGTGATGTGGCATTTGTGACTTGGACCAAATAGACGATGACATGTGTCACTGACGTGGGTGAATATTATGGTGCCACATGGACCAATAGATGGGTGTCACGTGACACCCCTGCGGTAGCTCCAGAGTGATCAGTTTCAACTTCTAAAATGGCATTTGAGGGGGTTAAACTCTCAACCTCCTCTTCCTTATATTTCCTCTCCATCAAGAGTAAGTGGATTCCTAGCTACTTATGTGGCTCTAAGGAAAGGGTCTCATGAGGGGAGCTTAAGCTCTATTTTTTATGAAGAGGTGGTCCCATGAAGAAAAAAATTTTGTGATGTGGGATTATTTAGAATATTTTCCAAAAACATAGGAGCCCCTACTTTTTAGGCATGCGAATTTGAGTTGGTGAAAAAGGGGTGGGGCTAGAAATTGCCCCACCAGCTTAGGGATGTTATTTACCACTTGTCAAACATCTAAGTTTAATTTATGTTTAAAAATAGTTTTGGAGGGAAATGAATTATTTTTACTTGTTTTTATTATGCACATAATATAGAAGACAAAGATATTATATTCATGAGACCACTAGCCTCCTTAAAATTCAGAGCTTAAATTTTTAACCTAAACTACACTACAAAATTCATGGGACTAGCAACTTCAAAATTTTCCTAAAAAATCTCAGCAGCTCCAGCTCTAGTTTTTAGGAAGCCCCCCTCCATGGGACCCCAACTTAATTCTATTTAAAGTTTGGTAGTTGGCGATTGAAAGGGGAAAAGAAGGTTCAGCTAATTTGAACCCCCAACCTCCCATTCCCAACAAATCTGCCCAACCACTAGGCCATGAGCGCTAATACAATGTAAGACGAAGTAAATTATTTTTATTATGATTTAAACAATAATATCAATGTCATACAAACTCGAAATTGAAGGTAAGCCTTAGGGTAGAAATGATAATCTTAATTTAAAAAATATTTCAATGGGCTCAAATAAGGGGGAAACTCAATATATTATATTATTGTTAACCCCATTAGAGAAAATGAAGTTGTATAAAAGGGGGAGAATTTTTGTAAGAGGGGACATTGGAGGATTAGAATTCTCTTGGAGGGAATTAGTCATATTGGACAATAGGAGTCCTGAGAATTTTTGTAAGAACAAAGACATAATCAGTTTTTAATACTTCTTAGTGTAATTGGGTTAAGAGGCAACTGAAGCCTAACTGAAGAAGGAGAGCACGCAAGTGTCTTTAGGTGCAAGAGGAGACTGTGAGAAATGTTATAATGCAAGTCTGGAGCTTGTATGATGTAAAAAGGAATTTTAAGATTGGCGTCATTAATAAAGTGGTCCTACACTGAGAAGCAGACTCGGAGAAGTAACTCATGTTGAGAAAACTCCGTTATCAAGCTCGTGATCCCTCTTCTTATCCTTTGTCTTATAATTGTCTCTTATTCTTTCTAGTATTTTTAATTTCTTCTTTAAATTATTAATTGATGTTATTAAGTTGTGTAACAGATAAAGTGAAACTAGTTAGTAATTTCAATGGTAAATGAACATAACCACACAATTCTGTTTGAGATCGAGAAAATCTGTAATTTGAATTAAACACAATTTAATTTTGTAAGCCTTAATCATAGATCAGAAGATGTGATAAAAAGATCAATGATGGATAATGGATGAGAGGACTTTCCTAGGGTTGAGGAGAGAATGGATGTAATCATGATAAAATCTTCCAATAAATTATAAAATGCTATAGTTTTTTCATGTTTTTTTTTCCCTTAAGAAGTAATTCATTGAGATCGTGTACTTTTATATCTATAAAATGTAGTTGGTTGGACCTAGCTAGATTATTCAAATGTACAACTCACACACACTCCCTTTATAAAATAGATTAGTACACCAAGCATCATAATGAGATTTATTAAATTTATTTCTAAAATATTGGTATTTAAATTGAATCTCTTAATGGAGGGTAAATAAATTAGGGAATTGAAAGAATCAATTACATTTTTCATATACTTGTTCTCCTCATAGATGAGGGTAATTTTTATTTTTTTAAATAAATTTCTGCTATTATTTGAGTTTTAGATAGAAATTTTTATAATTACTTATATTCAGTCTTAGGTCCGACATAATGATAAATAAGGATACAAGTATGAGAATACAAAAAATTGCTTGATTTATCTATTTCTTCGAGTATTCAAAATATTTTTGATGAAACAAGTGAAGCATAATGTTGGCAATATAGCATTATAACAGACAATGAAGGATTGTTGACATTTCAATAAGGATATTGAGAAGGTTTTTGATGATTATGGATATAACTGATTAAGGATGTTTACTGTCTTAATATTATTATTTTGTCATTGATGTCAAGAAATTGATTTTCTAATTCAGTATGATGTTGCCATATCTTGAGAAATAGGATTTGAAGAATATAAAGATGTCAGTAAAAGACACAGGAAAGATTATGATGAATAAGGGGATGAATAAGGTATTCAATGGGCAACTATTACCGAGTCAGACAATGATGAGATCATGATGTTTAGATTGTTTTAACATCATACATATGTTGTAAATTGTAAGGTTAATACTATACTATGTTATCAAGCAAAGAACCTAGTCGGTAAACCCTAAGGTTATCGCTATCGATTCATGAAGGCGGAATGTCTACTGAATAAAGTTTAGTATTTACTGATTTGTAACCAAGTTGTAACCAAGTTGTAACCGAGCTGTAACAGAATGCATTAAATGTTTACATGCGTTATTTAATGAAGGAAGCTGATGAGCTAGAACTGATTAAATGATTGGTATGCCATAAATATAGTTTGTTAAGAATCTATGCCAAAGGAAAGTCAGCATGAAGATCTACAGCACAGATTGAACTGCAATACCCTGGCACAAGTTCCAAGAAATATATGCAAGATCCTAGGCAGGGTAAAACATTTTCAGATTGAAAGATGCATTGAACCTAGACAAGATTGAAGATCTGATGGCTATGATTGATCATGGGAAATGTGATCAAGGAGATTAAGCGGTTATCTAATTGTTTATAAATAGGAAACTGTTGATAAACAATGTATGTGGGCAAGTGTATGCATAGGGATGCTACATAGTGATTACCAAGCACTGAAGCTTGAAGACCTGTTTGAATAACAGAGTATAGAAGCCCAACAGTTGGACAAGATTAGTTCTATGTCTAGATTGTATTGAACAAATAAGAATCTGCTTTAGCATTTTAGATGTGAAGTTGCAGATAGATTTTTATTACTGTTATTTTGTGAAAGTGACAGAAAATCTCTTAACCGAGTGGACTTAACAGTCTTATTTGTAAAACCCTCTAGCAAAGTGACATTTTGATTGAGTGTTTGAAATCCTTTAACAAGGTCACTTCTAACAAGGTGAAGATCCTAACAGATCTGAGGGAAATCCCTTAACCGGGTCACATCTAGCAATGTGTTTGTAATCTTTAACAAGATTTGATTTTAACCGAGCATACTCTAGAAGAGTATATTTCTTAGTGGGTCCGAAATCCCATAGTGGTTTTTCCCTATTTGGGTTTCCACGTTAAATCTGGTGTTATGAGGTTTATGATGTTTATATGCGTTTGAGTTTGCATGTTTAATATTTTTGGTTATATTACTAAAGTATATGTTACCGAGGTTGAATCTGATGTTTTTATGGAAGATTAAGTTTGTATGATTCACCCCCCCCCCCTCTCATCTTGTTGGCTATTGGATCTGTACTTATATTAAGTATCAGAACTATCAATTGGTATCAGAGCTTTGGACTCTAGAAGAAAAGTTTTAAGGCACTTGAGTTAAAGATCCAAAGATGTATAAGAGGGATGCACCAAAGCTGAACAAGTCAAGTTTCTCTACATGGCAGAAAAGGATGAAGGTGCATCTATCAGGAGTTGGAGAATATGTTGTATACTATCTGGAGAACGATTTTGTCACACCGAGCACCTATCCATTGACAATAGAAGAGAAAAAGGCAAAGCAAGAACATATTCAAGCAATGATTGAAATAACATCTGCATTGACCGATTCAGAGTTTAATGACCTAGAAGGCTGCAATGATGCAAAGGCTATGTGGGATAAGCTCATATCAGTGTATGGAGGAGATGAACATGTTCAATGAGCAGAAGTAGATAGTCTAAGAGGACAACTTGAATCCATGAGGATGAATGAAGGTGAGAACATAACTTAGTACAGTACAAGACTAAAGGAGATTGTCAATCAAATCAAAGGAGCAGGTGGAACTATTGAAGAAAAGGATATAACAAGTAAGTTGTTAAGAACCCTTCTACCAGCTTATGCAATCCGAGTCTCTGCAATCAATGAATTGAGGTCTGTACCTAATATGCCAGTTTCTTTAGATGCTACTATTGGTAAGCTACATTCATTTGAGTTAAGTAACTTTGATAACAGTGGATCTTCGATAAATAAAGTTGAATCTGCATTTAGTTCTTTTCATCTTGATGAATCTAATGATTTCAATGAAAGAAAGTATAAGTACTCTGAAGGAGATCACAGTGGATCAAGTGAAAGATTTCGTAAGAACATGGAAGAAGTACACAAACTGTATGAGGAAATCAAAAAGCAGGAACAGTTTGAAGCACTATTAGCCAGAAGGTTACCGAGAGGCAAAGGTAAGTATAAAGGAAAACTACCTTTGAAATGTTTCAATTGTGATAAAATAGGACATATAGCTTCTAACTATCCTGACAAAGATTCTACTGAAAAGAGAGATTATCGTGATGACAGACAGAAAGATAATCATTACAGAGGACACCGAGACTTCAAAAGAAGAGATAGAAAGACATGCTTAATAGCTGATGAGGAATCCAATGATGATAAATCAAATGACATTGATACAGAGGAAGTAGTTTATGTGGCTATCAAAGATGGATCAGATGAAGAAAAGTATGAAGAAAAATCCCTAATATCTCACATAAACACTAATGATTCTTGGATCATAGTGGATGCTCACATCATATGACAGGAGATAAACACAAGTTTGTTATGTTAGAAGATAATGATGGAGGCTATGTTAGATTTGGTAATGATGCACCATGTCCGGTGAAAGGTAAAGGATCTATAACACTTCTTGACAATGCTAAATGTAATGATGTTTATTGGGTTGAAGGTTTGAAATACAATTTGTTGAGTGTAGCTCAGCTAAAAAACACAAAGTGCCGAATAGAATTTCAGAAAGGAATTATCAAAGTTCATGACAAGAATGGAAAGTTAGCTGTTACTGGGACACAAACAAAAAATAACACATTTCACCTTGACTCAACTCGTAACAAGTGTTTGTATGCAAAGATAGATGATACCTGGTTATGGCATAAAAGGTTTTGTCATGTAAATTTTGATAATCTGATCAAAATAAGTAAGAAGCACGGAGTAAGAGGTCTACCGAGTCTTGAAAACCCTAAGAATGCTATGTGCCAAGGATGCCAGGTGGGTAAGATGACAAGATCAAGCTTTACAAGTAAGTCTTACACTTCTAAGGGAATTTTAGATCTTGTGCACACTGATCTTTGTGGTCCTATGAAAGTTCAAAGTTATTATGGTGATAAATATTTCATATTATTTGTGGATAACTACTCAAGGATGATGTCAGTAATGTTTTTAAAAGAAAAATCAGAAGCTTTTCAAATGTTTAAATGGTACAAGGCAAGAGTTGAAAATGAAACAGGAAGACAACTGAAATGTCTTAGATCAGATAGAGGAGGAGAGTTCACATTTGATGAATTCAACTTATTCTGCAATGATCATGGTATTAAAAGACAAGTCTCTGCACCGAGAACTCCATAGCAGAATGGAATAGTTGAGAGAAGAAACAGATCTATTGTGGATTGTACTAGAACACTGATGATTGAAAAGAAGGTGCCACAAACATTTTGGAGAGAAGCAATAAGCACAGCAGTTTACACCCTGAACCAAGTACAATTGAAGAAAGGTACTTTGAAGACACCATATGAAATCTGGTATGACAAGAAACCTAATGTAAGTTATTTTAAAATCTTTGGAAGTAGATGCTATGTTCACAAAGATGATAGAAATGGCAAGTTTGATCAGAAGAGTGAAGAAGGAACATTTCTAGGTTATTCTTCTACAAGCAAAGCATTTAAATGTCTGATCAAATCATCTAACAAAATAGTAGAAAGTGCAAATGTGAAAATTGATGAATTTGCAGAAAGAAATGATGAAAGAAATTCCAAGAAATCAGAAGACTATGATGAATTAGTCTATGTTCAACCGACAAGTCTTACCGAGAAAACTATTGAAGAAAATGAAGAGAATATATAGTTACCGAGTGATGAAGAAGATCATACAGAGCCTACCAAGCTTGTATTAGCCAAGTATGTCAGAAGACATCATGCACCAAGTGAGATTATAGGAGATAAGGATGATCCAGTGATGACAAGAAACAAACTGAGACAGAACACATGTTTGATATCTGAATTTGAACCGAGAATAGTGAAAGAGGCATTTAATAGTGAAGATTCGATAAATGCTATGATAGAAGAGATTGATCAAATCAAGAAGAATGACACATGGACACTAATCCCAAGACCGAAGGACAAAAATGTAATAGGTACAAAGTGGATTTTTAGAAACAAGCTAAATGAAAAAGGAGAGGTCATTCGAAACAAAGCAAGACTAGTTTGCAAAGGTTATGCTCAAGAAGAAGGAATTGATTATGGTGAAACTTTTGCACCTGTTGCTAGACTTGAAGGAGTAAGAACATTGTTGGCATATGCTGCTTTCAAAAACTTCAAGGTATATCAAATGGATGTCAAATCTGCATTTTTGAATGGAATATTAGAAGAAGAAGTTTTTATTGAACAACCTGAAGGATTTGTTGAAGACAAGATTAAAGATCAGGTATGTAAATTGAACAAAGCTTTATATGGTTTGAAATAAGCACCTAGAGCATGGTATGAAAGATTGTACTCTTATTTGATTAAGATTGGTTTTATAAGGACAAGTGAGAATAGCAATATGTACATGAAGAATGATGAAAATGGAATACTGATCTCAGCAATATTTGTTGATGATATTATATTTTGTGGAAATGACTCTTTATGCAAGAAATTTGGAAATGAAATGAGCAAAGAATTTGAGATGTCATTAATCAGTGAGATAAAGTATTTTATAGATTTATAGATGCTGCAAATGAAAAATGAGATTTTCATTACTCAATCCAAGTACACAAAGGAAATCTTGAAGAAATTTGGAATGGAGGATTCAAAACCAGTAAGTACTCCTATGACTACCAACTGTAAATTATTAAAGAATGATGAATCTGCATCTGTTGATGAGACACTTTACCGATCCATAATTGGAACACTACAATATGTTGTTCATAGCAGACCAAACATAGCACATGTAGTAGGTATAGTTGCAAGATTCTCTGCAGATCCTAAGGAAACACACATGACAACAATCAAAAGAATTTTTAGATGCTTGAAAGGCACTGAAGATTATGGCTTAGTATATCAAAAAGGAAATGATTTTGATTTAAAAGTTTATACTGATGCTGATTGGGCAGGCAACATTGATGATAGAAAAAGCACAAGTGGAGGAGCTTTTTTTTAGGAGAACGACTAGTGAGTTGGCTTAGCAAGAAACAAGGATGTGTTTCACAGTCAACAGCAGAAACTAAATACGTTGCTGCAGCATTGAATTGTATTAACATTGCATGGATCAAACAACTGTTGGAAGGTATAACTGAGAAAGTTACCGAGCCAGTAACTATATTCTATGACAATACTAGTGCCATTAACATTTCAAAGAATCCTGTTATGCACTCTAAGACAAAGCACATCTCTATCAAATATCATTATCTTAGAGAAGAAGCTCAAGAGAAGAAAGTGGTGTGGAGTATGTTAGCACAAAGGAACAAATAGCAGATATCTTCACCAAGCCACTACTAAGGGACACTTTTGAATATCTCATAAGTAAGTTAGGGGTCCTACCCCTATCTTCTACTCACTGACCGAGTTCGGTGAAAGCATCAATCCGATGACTATCAAATATCTTTTAGGTGTTGATGTTGATTTACACACTTTAGGATGTTTTCTAAAGGTGTACAGGAAATAATACAGGAAACAATACAGGGAATAGGAATTGAAGACAAAATGCTCTAACTGAGACTGAATTAACACATTACGGCAAGAATTCACTTCATACAGGAAGAAATTATATTTTAGTTCTTTACTTTTTGCATTGTTGTCAAAGGGGGAGAAAACTGAGAAAGGGGAGAAGACTGAAGATTGGAAAGAAGACTGAAAGAAAGTTGGAGAAGCCTAAAGTATGGGGGAGAAGTCTATTGACAACAGGAGAGCATTTCAGCATTTCACAATCACAGCAATCTGAATCTTATAAGGTCAAATCAATTGGTTTTGCCATCAATGCCAAAGGGGGAGATTGTTGGCAATATAGAATTATAACAGATAATGAAGGATTGTTGACATTTCAATAAGGATATTGAGAAGGTTGTTGATGATTATGGATATAACTGATTAAGGATGTTTACTATCTTAATATTATTATTTTGTCATTGATGTCAAGAAATTGATTTTCTAATTCAGTATGATGTTGCCATATCTTGAGAACTATGATTTGAAGAATATAAAGATGTCAGTAAAAGACACAGGAAAGATTATGATGAATAAGGTATTCAATGGGCAACTATTACTGAGTCAGACAATGATGAGATCATGATGTTTAGATTGTTTTAACATCATACATATGTTGTAAATTTTCAGGTTAATACTATACTATGTTATCAAGCAAAGAACCTAGTCGGTAAACCCTAAGGTTATCGCTATTGGTTAATGAAGGTGAAATGTCTACCGAGTAAAGTTTAGTATTTACCAAGTTGTAACCGAGTTGTAACTGAGTTGTAACCGAGCTGTAACAAAATACATTAAATGTTTACATGTGTTATTTAATGAAGGAAGCTGATGAGTTGGAACTAATTAAATGATTGGTATGCCATAAATATAGTTTGTTAAGAATCTATGGCAAAGGAAAGTCGGCATGAAGATCTACAGCACAGATTGAACCGCAATACCCTGGCACAAGTTCCAAGAAATATATGAAAGTTCCTAGGCGGGGTAAAACATTTTCAGATCGAAAGATGCATTGAACCTAGACAAGATTGAAGATCTGATGGCTATGATTGATCATGGGAAATGTGATCAAGGAGATTAAGCGGTTATCTAATTGTTTATAAATGGATAACTGTTGATAAACAATGTATGCGGGCAAGTGTATGCACAGGGATGCTACATAGTGATTACCGAGTATTGAAGCTTGAAGACCTGTTTGAATAACAGAGTATAGAAGCCCAATAGATGGACAAGATTAGTTCTATGTCTAGATTGTATTGAACAAATAAGAATCTGCTTTAGCATTTTAGATGTGAAGTTGCAAATAGATTTTTATTACTGTTATTTTGTGAAAGTGACAGAAAGTCTCTTAACTGAGTGGACTTAACAGTCTTATTTGTAAAACCCTCTAGCAAGGTGACATTTTGATTGAGTGTTTGAAATCCTTTAACAAGGTCACTTCTAACAAGGTGAAAATCCTAACAGATCTGAGGGAAATCCCTTAACCGGGTCACATCTAACAATGTGTTTGTAATCTTTAACAGGATTTGCTTTTAACAGAGCATACTCTAGAAGAGTATATTTCTTAGTGGGTCTGAAATCCCACAATGGTTTTTCCCTATTTGTGTTTCCACGTTAAATCTGGTGTTATGAGGTTTATGATATTTATATGCTTTTGAGTTTGCATGTTTAACAGTTTTGGTTATATTACTAAAGTATATGTTACCGAGGTTGAATCTGATGTGTTTATGGAAGATTAAGTTTGTATGATTCACCCTCCCCCCCTCTCATCTTGTTGGCTATTGGATCTGTACTTATATTAGAACTATCACATAAGTCTAAATTATTTTGGATCAACACCTCCCTATTAGTTGAACAAAACAATTATAAACGAGGATACTTAAAATCACAAAGGGTACAAATTTTGGTCTACAAGATCAAATAACTAGAATAGAAAATATAAGTGTTAGAGCTACAACTAATCCATAAATATTCAAAGCTTCCATAAAGTTTAAACTTATCAATAAGGTAACTCATATATATGGGAGTGTTGATGAAATGTTTGGAACTAGCAGTCCACTATGTTCAAAGTGGTATAGGCCAAAACATTGCATTAATGCCTATTACATTTGTCCCTTCACCATAACCAATATTTCATCATAATTACATGGACATATGTAATTATAATGAAAACATGAGATGAAATGTCATGTTTTGAGAATGTTAACAAAAAATACTAAAGACTTGACATTTTTTTTTTAAATTAAAGCTTAAAATAACTCTTAATGAATACAAGCAAATGCCAGGCTCTTGTTGGTGGTATGGTGCTTGCTAGTAGTTCGGAGATCTAATTAGTGGAAAGATATTTTATAATAAATAAAAAGAAATAAAGAAAATTTTAATATTGCAAGAGAATAACTATAGTAGGATAGAGTTTTGTTGGGACATAATCACACATCGCCCCATTGCAAATGAGGACCCCCACTTTTTTATGCTCTTTAGCTTAGTCATTGTGCCTTTTAGCTATCGGTCTTTTATTTTGAAAAGTGTAGCATACCAGGTGGCTAAGATTGGATAAAGAAGAATCTCTCTCTCAGGGATGAAGATAAGAAAAACACTTCCTTTGTGCTCCAAGTTGTTGACCTGCCTCTCTTAGCATTACTAGTGGGTGTCCAAGCCCAATCGCTTCCCATCCATCTCACATCTTCCACCCTCACCTTCTCTCATTCTCCATCCATTCTACATTTCATACTTTCCATTCATACATCTTATACCCCTTCCCCCCATTTCACATCTTCCATTTCCCTTTCCTACCCTTCCTTGCCTTCACTTAAATTATTATCCTTCCACTTACCTATCTTATGTTTTCCCTACCTTCCATTATCCTCACTTCTTACCCATGTTAAACCTAGCACTCCCTACCTTCGTATCCTCCATCTACATCCACCCTACTTCTTACTCCCCTTAACCTATCCTAATTAACCTCCCTTTTCTCTCTTCATAACTCATCCTAACCCACTACCCATACATCCTTTAACATCCCTCACTAACCCCCACACCCATCCTATCCTAACCTCTTCCCATACTCGCATTACCTCCTTACTCTCTTATTCTACCTACTCCCTACATCCTCTAGCCTATATCTCATTCCTTATACATCCAATACCCATAACTCCTATCACCCTACCCCCATCCTAACTTACCACCTACTCTACACCCTACACCCTACACCCTTACCTTTTCCTTACTCCTTATAACTCCCATTGTCATCCCCTTAACTAGCACCTTACCTCCCTTTACCCCTTTACTAACCAACACAGCCCTTATAACTCCCACCACCCAACACCAATTCCCTTACATCCCCCATAATCCCTCCTTACCTCGTGGCTTTCCCTAAACTCATCCCCTTCCACCTCATACCTTTAATTCCTTTCTATCATGCCACCTATTACTTGGGCCCATTATAAACTTTAAACATGAAGAGTTGGAAAAAATTTCAAGAACTCCTTATTTTTAACGTGGCATTACTTGGGCCACAATATGAGCTTTTTCATAGAGAATTAAAAGTTTTTTTTGAACTTTTTTTTCTGGCCCCACCAAAACTCTAATATGGGGAAGTTTAAAAGTAAAATTTTGGAACTTTTTTTTTGTGGTATGCTAGCCCCACAAAGCATTATGGAGCAGATTGAAAATGTCTTTTTGATGCCACTTTAATATAGAGTTAGATTCTTTTAAAATTAAAAAATCCAAAAAAATAAAATAATTTAAAAATCCAAATAAATTAAAAAATTTTAAAAAAATCAAAATTCAAAAATACAAAAGAAAATTGAAAAATAAAATAAAAAAATGAAAATCATGAAAATTTTGCTAAAGCATGGAAAATAAGAAATGCCTCTCAAGATACCATGCGTATATAGTGGTACATCGTGTTTAAGCCATAATGCCCGCATGTCTGTTATAACTCGTGTGAGCCCCGCTGGTTGCTGATACCCTCTTTAATGGGGAGAAATGTTCAGACAAGCAAATCATCTCAAGTGGCTCTAATTAACAGTGGGTTGAATAGGTATTCCATTGGGAATCGTAGACGATAGCGCTCCTTTTTAAAAATTAATTGCAGTTGGGAAATGGACCAACATACATGAAAATGGGCACTCGTTGTTAATCACCTTCTTTCACAGAGATCTAGGTATGTAACGCATTTAAGGAAGGAAGTCACCAAGTGCCCATCATATTGTTCATTTTACAACCTAGAGCGTCGAGAAGCCTTAGAAGTGTCAGAAAGAGAATTTCTCCTGTGGAAGATGGAGACGGTAGCAGCCCCCTCAAGTTTCGTCCAAGAAAGATTGTGGGTCGATGTATTTGGAGAGCTCTCGTATTCTTCCCACGCCATTCCCCCAAAGCCAGAGTACCAGAGGACTAAATCTAAATCAAAGATGGCCACCCGCAATCCGGCTACGGTGATAGATTCTCTAGAGAATTTTGTTGAGCCATAACTTCACAAGCAGCCCAAGAACCTCAAAGAGGCTGCTTGCAATAGAATGATAAACTACAGAATGGAGTTACAATCTACAGCAGTTAATTTCTAGAATAGTGGGCTCCCCAATTCATGATCCCCATGGTCCTGCATTGTCCAGAGTTTGTGGCTGCGTGTGTTAATAGGTTTGACCGCATTTCTTGTTCAATTAAGGGCTCTTTTTTGAAAGTAGTCATAACCCTAGAGGCTATGAGGGACATGATGTGTTGTCCCATTTTTTACAAGATGGAGGTGTTCTCTGAAAATGCCATGGAGGAATATTGGAGCACTAGAAGAGATATTATATCTTTCTGTCATAGCGCTCTGAATCGAAGTCCATCTGTTGGACCTCCAAAGCTCCCTCTATCTTACAGTGACTTGAGGCATGATGACCTCAAGGATATTTCCTCAACTTTTGCATGGCTATGTGGTCGCAACAGTGACCGGGAGATCATTGCTCCCATGATGGGCTTCTTCTTCAAATGTCGAAAGCAGAAAGGGCCATTTCATTTTGATTTCTTTGTCTTTATAGCTAGAGAGGTGGTAAAGTAGCTAGCTAAGTTCTAGCATTTTTGGCTGCTCAGGTTTGCCTCTGTCTTAGCTCAAATTTTCTTGCACCAAAATGAATCTTTTCTCAGCCAATTCATGTGATTGGCTACTTATGATGAGTTAGGGAACAGAATGTCTGTATCAGCCTGGACACCCCTCTTGTTGGCTTCTTTCGATGCCTACCAGTTTTCAGACTATTTCTTGATTCCTGTCCTTAGAGATATTGGTTTAATCCTCGAGGAGCCTCTTGCTTGCTTCTCTCGGATACAGATGAATTGGATGTATAATAAGCACCCTCCTTGTGACTAGTTTATAGGTAGTGACTTTTCCTTTGTCCAAGTGCATGGCTTGTCTAAAGAGCCTTTCCGCCTACCTACCTATGTCACAGAAAGAACCCTCACCCTTGAAATTTCATGGCAATTGGTGTGGATTGAAAGAGCTATAGGAGCGGGAAAGCATGATACATCAATTACAGAGGATCATAAAGCCATTGGCCCCAATAGTCTCATCTGGAGAAGTATCGCCGAAAATGTCCTTATATCCAAGTTGGTGCAACTTGGCTTAGTAGTGATTGATGATATGTGGAGTTATGACCCAGATGGGTGCATGTCTAAAAGGAAGAATGTAGTTAAGAATGAACCACCGAGCTTGTGGGAAGAGCGCACTAACCCGCAAGTGGATGACCCAAATCTCAATGTGGGTCTCAATGATTTTCCTATTTTAAAACGACCCTCGTGGTTGAGTTTCTCCTCTATTGTGCAAAAGTACAATCCAGCAAAGCCCATTCCCTAGAGTATGCTAGAAGCATTGACATTGGATTCGTGGCCTAGGAAAAAGAGGGAGGATTTCTGGGTTTACCATCAAGAAGTCAGCCAGCCTAGAGCTAATATTGGGAACACTGCTTTTGACGAGCGTCTTGAGATTGAATGGCATCAGCACAACAGGTCAGATGAAGAGACACACGATGAGTCTCCACATGGTGACTCATCTCCCGAGGTGGCCTAGAAGCCAGAGGTAGAGGTTATAAGTATCGAAGAGCAAGAGACCAACCCTAATATTCTTCTTCCTCTCATCAGTTCAGCTCAAAGACCCCGCTCCCAAAGCACCAAGAGATTGGCTGAGAAGCAGGTGCTCAACTCTCCTTCCAGTAAGAAGCAATATCTGGGTTATACAAAGAAGGGTTCATCTTCTCAGGTCCCAGAAGGTCCCTCTATCTCTCAACGGTTGGTGACTTCCATAGATCAAGTATGCACTTATTTTCCCTTTCTCTCTGCTCAAGTTGTATCTATTGATCCCCATCTTGCACCCATGCCTGCCCAAATTCTCACTGCTCTCACATTAGCACTCGTTAGGACTCTGGCCGACACTCAAGTTGCATTTTCATAGGTCTCTATTTTCGCTCCTCACCCCCAATTTTATCCCTGTAATGTTTTCCTTCTAGATACCTAATGCAGTCGTTGTCTCGCCTAGGCTTGGTTTTGGAGAGTCCACTCCTCCCCCAAATATTGGGACACCACCCACTGATCCATTTTCCTCAAGAGCCTCTCCTTTCGTCCTTTTGTTTTCTCCAACCACGCTTGCACATCCCATTCAGACCTCTTTTGCTGGCCCTATTTCCCAATTTCCCTTTGCAATCCCTCCTGGTGCAGTATTTGTAGGCCAAGCTATTGCAAACCCAAATGCTTAGCAATAGCAGGTTACCTATTCCAAGACTGCATGTATTGGCAAAATCGGTAAAAGAAAGGAGAAGGATGGTGCAAGGCCAACCCGTCCTCACGTACAGACACATTTCAGTGAGGAAAAGGATAGTCTTTTATTTGCGACCATATTCCCCAAGGTCGACAAGCCGGAGGCCCAAATGAGACCCAACAATTACACTTTGCATGTTGTCGTGGTCAACCTTCTGAATGCTATGGCATCTGATAAAGTTGAGATGATGGAAGAAACTTTGAAGGCTATGTCTTTGGATTTCATCAAGAAGAGTCATCGCCTGGAGAAAGTTCAAGTGAAGAATGCGAATCTCTGAGAATCTTTGGACCAACAAAGAAAAGAAGATAAAGCTAAGAATTCTGAAATCAATCGCTTGCAAGGATTTTTGACACAAGATAACTCTAAAAAAGGAAAGTTGTAGTCTGCCTTGAATAATGAGATTTATCAATTGAAAGGATAGGAGGAAACGAGGAATGTGGCCTTGAATGAATTGCAGGAGAAGGAGCAAGAAATACAGCAACTAAAAGCAACTTCCAGAGATTCTACCCAAATGCATACATAGTTGCGTGAGGAGATCCGCTTCAAAGAAGAGTACGCTCGGCAACTGAGTGATGCACAAGTCACACTTTCAGAGGATAAAGGAAGTTTTGAAATAGAGTTGTGTGAAAAAGGGAGTAGCCTAGAGAAAACGAAGAAGTATTTCCCTGGATATAGAAGGTTTATTGCAGCAAGAATGAGATCTCGTGTCATGAATTCAACAAGCTATGCAAGATGGAAGCACCAGAATCCTCTCTCTGGAAATTCAAGTGGACCTTGAACAAGACAAGTGCATGGAGCTGCAACATGAAATAATAGCAAAGGATGAAGAAATTTCACGACTGTCAATCGTTCCTCCCCCCGTGGAGGTTCATCATGATTTTTCTCCATTTTTGGTGGAGTTGTACGTTTCCCATTGGGAAAGAATTAAGCAGTATTTCCCTTCGCTGCAACCTATGCTGAGATTTCTAAGAGAATCGAAGTCCCTCTATGCTGAAGTGGGTGCTCTCATTAATAGCTCTATAGTTTTTATTGGTCCTAAGCTCTCCATAGCCCAGGATTTAATTCAGATGTTGTACACTGCTCAAGATGAAGAGTTGAGAGAAAAAGGGGTTACAGACTGCAAGAAATTAATCAGGAAAACTAATTTTTTCATCAACCAGCATAGGGTGATCATGCATGTCTCAACAACGCTTGAGCCTTTGCAGATTTCGGTCCCAGATATCAAGAAGCGTATAGAGAGGTTTGTTTC
The DNA here is from genome assembly GCF_030272615.1 of Cryptomeria japonica. NCBI lineage: Eukaryota > Viridiplantae > Streptophyta > Pinopsida > Cupressales > Cupressaceae > Cryptomeria > Cryptomeria japonica. Next base: position 162,380,109 of record NC_081405.1, read on the forward strand.
CTTGGGTCTGCCTTCTCTTTTTCCTACAGATTATTCTGTGTTAGGGATTGAACAAGTGTTGAACCGAATAGAGAAAATACAGTAGGATAGGACCTTCCTACAGCACCTGAATAATTCCATCTCAACAGAGGAGTTCAAGCATCTCCTACATCCCCTGGCCCAACTCTATGCACTGTTGAAACTGGTCCATGATGAACTAGCGAACTTGTCATTCGATGAAGTAATTGGTTTAGATCAACACTACTAGAGTCTGGAAGCACAGGTGATGCCCTCTGAGGATGAATGGTTTCTGTTGCAGCAGGTCTTTGATCTGCTTCATCTTGTTCTAGCATGAAGTCTGGTCTTTGAACCAGCAATTTTGGGTTCTAGCATTCTACAGGCAGAATTCCCCATTTAGTCGCCAAGAAATGTTAATATTATTTTGGGATTCCTCACAGGTGGCATTTTGATCAAGTGGCAGCGTTCTTCTTTTCCTTCGGCCTTTTTCCCATTTGCTAGCATGTGAGCCAGGTGGTGTCTTGGCGTTGCCTCTAGGTGCTCGCATTTTTGTTCAAAGTAGGGAGAATACGGAGCTTCTATGTGGGTGGGTTCTTTTAGCATGGTACATTTCTTGGCACCACCATTCATCATGCGAGGATAAGGACACTTGGTGTCTTTGCGCTGCCTAATTTGGTTATCTTTCTGCACTCATCTTTAGATGTCCCTGAGATATCATGCATCTTCCATGGTGGTTTGTGAACCAGGATATGATTTGTATCGTTGTTTTCTTGTTGGGTAGGTGGAGGGATTGCCATGATGCAGTGGAGATAGCAAATTTGAAGGCTGTTTTGTTGGCTAGTGTCTCGTTGTGTGCCACGCCAAGTTTTCTTGTCAGAAGCGGTCGCTAGGATGTGGTTGATGCCGCAAGTTGTTAGTTAGGAGCCATGGGCTCTATTTATGCTTTTTTTTCCTTGCTTAGAGGGGTTCAAACTTTCAGAGAGTTTTTAGACTTTGGCTCATTTGAAGAAGCCTTTATATTGATTTAATATGGTGAATGATAGACATATCGGATTGTGTCTATGGCCTTTGTGATGGTTTTATTTGAAGCTTAATATATTGACTTATGTGTTGTTTTCAAGTTCAATAACTTCTATGATATTTGTTGTGAGACTTCACGGATTGAACTATGTTTTGAGACTTGTTATCTATTGAATGAATAGTTAATATCATTTTATGTTGAATGAGTGTTGTGTTGAATTATTCTCTTGAATGGTTTTGAGCATGTAGATTGTTGAATGGGCTTTAAAACCATACGTTTCTAGGTTTTATATGTTGTTAATGCTTTTCCAAAATGTTCTGGCGCATCACCTAAATAGTGTAGACCATTTTGCTTTAAGTTTTCTCGTTCCCCTTTTCTCCCCAAATTGTATGAAGAGTCAGCTTCTTAAACCCAGAGGTCATTCAGTGAGTTTCACGCAATAGGTCCCCCATCATTCAATTTCCCATAAGGTTGTTCACGTTTAAGGTAAAATTAAGAGTCAACACATACACATCTACCAGATCAATTATAACTCTTTAAAACTGTGTGAGAAAGATAGTATCGGGCCATATGTTCTAGATATTGTTACATAATGAATATGTTTTTAGCCATTATTTATTCGTCCTGTATAGTTTGTCATCACCAATGGAATTAAGTTAGTCTCTATGCTGAACCAACAAAAGTTAAAACATAAAAAAAAAAAAAAAAATGGTAATCAAACATATCGTTGCACCATGACTCAAACCCACACCATAACTTTTGATAAGAGTAAAAGAGACTATGATCTGAGGATAAATATTCATTGTATAAGTCTCTCCATAGGAATTTGATCTTTTAGGATTAAGCAGTTGATTTATTAAATTCTAACTTGGAATGTGCTAAACTCAGTAGGAACTTGACCATATTTATTTACTGTTAAGACTATATCATATTAGTTTGAAAGGTTATAGTAATAAATAATGAGTAAGTAATGAATAGAGAGGCATTATGTAGCAAAACTAATGTCAGTGGAGGAAATGAAAGTTCTAGATTATGGATGTGAATAGGGTTTTGTTGAAATTAAGACTTGGTATATATATAGCAATTTGAATTGAACTAAAAGGATCCAATCAATTTAATAAAATGACTCATTAATCTCTAGCATGATGATGATTACCTAGGTGAAAGTTGTCATTATACTTTTATAGTATCATACAAAATCTCTTGATTAGTGAAATAGGTAAATCAAATCATTGGCTTAAAACTCAATAATATTGTTTTTTTTGTTTTACATGCTAAGAAGGAGAAATACTTTAGAAATGAGAAAGGATAAGTTCTTGGTAGCATTTAAGTTATAGTATTAAAAGCTTGATATTAGACAACATGAGAGAAAGTAGTTAAAGTTTCCTTTACTTAGATAAAAATATATAGCAAAGTGATAGTAATCTCATACTTATATCAAGGTTTTACATAGTTGATATATTTGTTTAAGGATGTAGAAGGTGAAACATGTTGGTGTACGTAAGGATTATAGATCATTTAACTATATTGGGTCAGCTAATTATCTTAGCACAAGATTATATAAGCATTGGTATTTTAAGAATAATCCCTAGACAAAGATGACAATTTTTTAGAACTTCTAAGAGTAAAGGGAATGCATAAGGAATAAGTAGATTCCATCAATCTAATTATTACATGCTAATAATGAGATGTGGGTAAATTGTTGTATTCTCTTAATGATGCATGAAACAAATGATAGGCTTATCATAGTTTAAGAGATGAGAAAGAAATGTGAATTGACTTGGAGATATTAAGTTAAATATTTAGAATATTGTTAACTATGCTTATGTATGGCATTTTATACTCTTCAAGTGTATATGAACTGTATAGGTATGTAATAATACGATTGAAATGGTATTCATGCATGGACTTTATTATCGAATGATAGTGCATAGGTAGATTCTTATCTAGGGTGTTAAGTGCCCTTGTATAATGGTGGATAAGATTAGACTGGTGTCATTGTATGCATGTTTTCATAGATGTATTCAATGTATTAAATGTGTTTCAATGTATGTCGGACGAGTGTCAAATATGGAGTAAAGAGAAGGGTGAGTTTTCTAGAGAAGCTTAAGTCTCTACTTAAACTCATCTGTAAATAGTCGGCTTGAAAAGAACTTTGGCCAAAGTTTATGTTGATCTCTTAGTGTATGCTTGCTAAATGAATCATTATATTTTCACTCTCTTCTATATCTTAGTGTCGTTACAATAGTATCCTAGATTTTAGACACACTAAGTTGCACCAGATTCCATCCCCTACCAATTTCAAGTCGCTAGACGTCCTCGTGAAAGGTCAGCGGTTCTTCGTATCATGAAGAAATCCATGAAAGCATAAATGCTTCAAAGTTGGGTGGTAAACCGCTTTGGCAATGTTCTCACCCATGGCGTTCTCGTGGGAGATAAATGTTGAGAGCTCTTGTCAGAATGATTATCAAATATGTTATGTTTTATATATATTAAGTGTAATTAACCTTATGGTCTTATGTAAAGTCTAAAATAAATTTCTTATTTTTTACTAATCTTTTGACGCATAAACATTATGTTGAAATTTAAATTATTTTATCTATGAAGTGTATATTAAGCGAGGGTATTAATTAATGATTATTTTTTTCTAATTTAGTACTTTTTTATTTTAATAAAATGGGGATCCTTACACAGAATTGACACTAGAAGGAGGGCTTGATAAGTGAATATCTAAAAGCAAACTCTTGAGCAGGTGAATTCAATGGATAGAAAGACATTTGTTGGACTATCAATTGGACTTGTGAAAGAAAGAATTAGTTTATGCTACTAGAACCAATTGCACCTTCAAGCCAAATTTGAGATGTGCAATATCTCTTTTATTCTAAAAAATCCCAAAAAAGGCGAAAATCCAGAAAAATAAAAAAAATCAAAAAAGCAAAAAATTAAAAAAAAAATAAAAGAAAGATTTCTCAATGGAGCAACAGTTTCATGAAGATAAGAAGGAATTTGATATCTTTAAACTTTGGTGGAGATTTAATGTGTAGCTTCATCCACACCGTTTATCAAAATTTGCATCTGGGTGCCTGCAAGAAGTTGTCCACTTTTTGGCCAAAAAGTGGAAGTGTTTTCCTTGTTTTTTAGATTTTGCATTGTTTGACCTAAAAATTTGAAGAACTTAAAGAATGAATCTTGAAAAATGTCAGTAATAGAAAATCTAGTGCTCGAAGTCTAATTTCCAAATATGTAATTTATTTTAGTACCCAAATCTTAAAAATTAAGTTTCAATGGGCATTATTAAAACCTATAGTTTAAAAGTCACTTTTCAAGACCATGCCATGCCCGTGTACGAAAAGCAAAATTTGACCTAAATGAAAGTATTTTTCTTAATCCTTTTGGAAGAACATTTGTAACTCAATCACCTTTGATGAGGATTTTTGTTTGTAATTTATATATATATATATTTTTGTTAATTTTTTATTGGGCATAATGACTATTTTGAAAAATCTTTGTGTATGGCAAGCATAATTTGACCTTTAACTTCTTCTTTTTTTACACTGTATATAATTGTCTCTAGTTTGATGCCATATAAAAAAAATTCCAAAAAATTAAAGACAAAAAAGTTATTACAAAAATTAAAAAACCCTGTTATTTCAAGTTTATGGACCTCTTTCATTAGAAATTATTTTAAACATAAAAATATTTATCCATTCTTAAAAAAAAAAAAATTGGAATATAAACAATCTGTACTGTAATGGGTTTTAATTGTTTTAAAAAATTCTGAAAATTAGGTTTTCAGATATATTTTTGAAGACATTATTTTTGTATGTAGATTGATTTGGCCTTCAAGTTGCAAGTCAAACCAGGTCCAAGCCCCAAGTTCGGCTCTCCAAACCATTTTCCAAGCCAAAATTTGAAGCTAGATCTGGGCCCATAGTCAATGTTTTTAGAAACGGGATCCCATTTCATTTTTAAATTAATTAAAAATTGCAAAACGAAACGGGATCCCGTTTCAAATTGAAACAGGGTCCCATATTATAAACGAGATCCTGTTTCATTTTTCATTATTTTTTTAAAAATAAATATGTATAAAAGAGCATTATTTGAGTTGATAAAATATGTCTTTATGTGCGACTTTTTATACAATATTTTATGATCTAGTTGTCCTTTGGATTCTCTTTTGTTGCAATTTTAGATCCATTTTTTGAAGGTGGCAACCACTGCATAATTTTTTAGTCATTGGATCTAAACAACATCAAAAGAAGAAACAAAGGAGGGAAATGGTTGCCGAGGAAATTCAAGAAGAAAGAGAGAAGGAGGTGAAACGTCAAAGAGATAGAAGAATGAGGATTCAACAAATGAATAATCTTGATGCTTCTTGATCCACAACAATGGAAGAGATAAAAATACAAGATGATGCAATTATTGATGATGTTGATGTGGATGATACAAATATGGAGAATATTCCAGGTACTACATCCTCAAATCTAGGTACATCTTCAAATCCTTCTCAGAAAGACATGGATAATGTGATTATAGATGATATTCATATTGATGATTTAGTAGAAACTAAATATACCAATGATGAGATTGATACAATTGTCCATGACTCTAAAATGAAGAAAATTAGACATATTGAAAATGAAAACCCTCATGTTGGTAAAGATGAAATTCCTCTAGATGTTGAAAGTCAAAATCCTTATGAACATGGTGAAAATGAAAATCCTCCTATTGTTGAAGATTAGGGAAACTTTTTTATAAACATTGAAAAAAATGTTTTGGATAATCTTCCTGGTAAGATTTATTGGAGACGGATAAGAACTTATGCCAATAGAATATACAAAGAATTCTTTTTTATAAAAAAAATTGCAATTCAAAGTCAACTAATGATGCAATTGATGAGAATGTGGAAAATGAGGAAAGTGATGAAAAAAATAGACATCTTTGTGAAACCTACAAAAAATTATGAATCAGTTAAGCATGTTATGTCTACTATTGCAAGTGTCAATGAATCTATTAGAACAACAAGTCGATCTAAAGATAAGAATATGACACGACGAGTTATAACAACTGTATAGTGAATAAATCAACCTTGAATAAAAGGATGGTAAGCAACATTAAATAATTTTAAATATACATCCTAAAACATTGGTTAGAGCGGCTAAAAGAAGAGAAAGTATTGAAAATGATCCAATAAATCAAAGTTGGAGTTTTAGTGGTAGACTTCGAAGGTTAGATATGAAATTGAATATTAAAGTGAAATCTTTGGTTGAAAAGTTTTGGCATGACAATACAAGGGTATCATCTAATGCTAGAGATGTTCTAAAGTTGATAGTGGGGTCAAAAATTCATGACCCTCATCCAAAACACCTATTAGACACAACTCAAACTGAATTTTATAAATAAAAAAAATTGGATGAAGTTGTGTTACCTAGAAATATTACCATAAGTCAAAGATCATTCGAAAAATCCAAGCCCTAGTATGTGAAAATTAATAAGCAAAGAATCTCTTGTTGTTATAAAACGCATGTGCAATTTCATTACTATTATGATGTTTTTCGATACATGTGTTGTGTTTTGCATAGTAACATGCTTATCTATGAATGTGGTATTGATATGCCACCTGAATCAATCAAGGAATTTGTAGCAAGTTTATTTGTGAAAGAACTGATGGGCAATTATTTTATTTACGTTCATGTATCTTTGGACAATATTCTAGTTGTGGCAATTTTCCATCACTAGTAGAATGTATGCATGAGAGTAGAAAAAGATAATGAATTAATTAAATAAATAAAGATTTATTTAATTAATAGAAGAAGTGGGACCAATTAAATAAATAAAAATATTTATTTAATTTAGGGAAAAGATAATTTAAATAAATAAAAATATTTATTTAAATGAGGAAAGGGCTAGAAGAGGCTAAATGAATTAATTAAATAAATAAATAAATAATTTAATTAATAGAAGACTTGGGATAAAATAATTAAATTAAATTATTTATTTAATTAAGCTAGGAAAATTTTAGGTGTCTACAAATGATTTTGTTGAAAATGTTTTAGAAACTTTCAAAGGAATACAATCTGTAGGTGAAACCCATTATAATTCCTATAGAATGTGTAATGTTGGATTAGGGAGATAGTTGAAATGTCCCATTGGTATGTTCATATCTCTCAAATGGGTTGCCCTAATTTCATTTTTTCAAGAAAAGCTTCAAACAAGGAATGAAGTAAAATGATTGTCGGATGCAGACAAAGTGACTTGTGCAAAAGATTCTTCAATGTCTCTGAGTAAATGAGGCATTGTGAGCTTTTTTTGTGCTTTGCATGTGCATAGGTATGTATGGTAAGTGGACAAAGGTCATACATTCTTCAATCACATGATCTGTATTAAAACAATGGTTGTCTATGGTTAACTTCCATGCCCATGGTGTTTATCTTGAGGATACCCTATATATTATTATCACTATTTGGACCTGCAGTGGTTGTATGGTTGTGTTGCAGAAAGAAGATTATTGATAGTGTTAAACATAACAATATCACAAATAAATTTGTGCTACAATTATGCAGATAGTATCAAATATTGTACATTGATGAAGGGCATTCATCAAAGCACAACATAAATGATACAAGTGCCTTTTTTGAAGCACGGAGAGGATAAAACACGAGAACATTTGATAGAATGTCTCACAGAGATATTAACTCATGGAATAAAGTGATTGCAGAGTGTGCACAAACAAATTTTACAGATAAGTTGTTAAGATATTTTGAATTAATCCTAACATTTATATATAGATCATATAAGAACAACTAAGCCTGTAGAAAGTTGAAGGAAATGGTTTTAAAATTGAAGGAGTCAAAGTATTTATAAATTCAAGGAATTTACACAATATTGTGTAAGAAAAGGAAGCAATTATTTATCTGTCAACACAGTTGAAACCGGCAATTGCATAATGTTCTTGCAAAGATTACTAATGATGCTAAATGAAACAATCTAAAAAATAGGTTTGCAATACAATAATATGTGCTTTATCAGATAATAATAAAGGGAAATCTATCACGGCACAATAGAAAGAAATTTTTTATAAATGTTGCAATTACAAATGCCCGGCTAAAATGAATTATTTTCAAACAATGGTTAAAATAGTGATGAAGCATCAAATTGTATTTCCACTTGGGAATAAAATATTTTCATAGAGAAAAGCAAAGAGAGACTCGTCGATTCAATTTTTACCTTGGTGGAGACATTTTTATGGGAGTGAATATTTTCCAATAAAATAGGAGGCATTATTAAGATGAGTTCATAAGTACATAAACGCAGGTGAATATATTGCACAAAGGGAAGAAATTATAATTGAAAAATTGTTTCTTTTAAAAGGCTTTCACCCAAGGAAGTGAAAATAATTATATAAGATTTACAGAGGAGGGTAAATCTGAAAATGATATTATATGGGAAGTTTGACATAACAAAAATGATTGCTCTATTCGCATGGTGGAGTTCATTGCAATAATTTTATACTATTATCATATGAAATATTCTTTTGAATTTTTTTGGATTCGATTGTGTGTGTATTTTTTTCATCAATGTTTCGAATCACCATGATGAAAAAAATACACACACAATCGAATCTAGAAAAATTCAAAAGAATACAACATGGATTGTGGAAATATCATAGCATTAATATGAAATATTATTCATGGGAATATAAGTTTAGTGATAATATTTTAAGTGAGTAATTAAATAAATAGTTTTAGAAACCAAAAGTTGTCATGGTCTAAAGTGCTCCCTTAATATTATAAAAGGGAAATCAAGACTGAAACTAAACAGGGGACATAAGATACATAAGATTTTTTTTTTTTAAACATTGTATTATAATTTTCTAGGGTTTTCAAGGGGAAAATGGATTCAGACTATGTATGCTTTCTAGAAACAAGTGTCAATCAGATTTAAATTAGTTTTTATAATATCATAGAATTGTCTCCATATTGTGGAATCAAGATCATATTATTTACAATATCAAGGATGTTGCAATTTGTCATTACAATTTCCCTATAATTGAATTGTTTATTTCTTTGCTCTTTTCAAAGAAAAGTTAAAATGCTTTGAAAGAAACAATTATGGTTTTGAGTTAATGATCTGGATCAGTAATTATAGTTCTATGGCTGCATGAGAGGGACTGTTGATGTAAGGCATCAATGTAGAAGGAAGCCCACTAGTTGGATCTTAATTGTTGTTCAAAATTTATTTACAGTCCCTGACATTTAACTCTTTTACCCTGAACCAAGGCACTAATCAATCAACCTTTGAAGACAAACATTTAAAATTTTAGTTTCAGTTGTAACAATAGGTGTAGGATTTAAGTTGCATGTTGATTGAAGTTGTATAAAAAATGGTCATATGATTTCATGGATCTATATGGTTATACATTTGGTACAATAATAGCTCAATCAACTAAAATAAATTTTTTTTTTAAATCTTAACAAAAACTCTTCAAAAATGAGAAGGGATTTGTTGATCTAAAACAATATTGAATAAATGAAAGAACTACCCAAAATAGGAATCTAACCAACATAGCCAAATACCTTCCATAAGAAAAATGCAATAGAAGCTAGGTAAGCTTAAGTAATTGCATCTGAATGGATCTTAAAGTAAAACTAATCAAGTAATAAGTCATGTCTAGACCAACAATAAAGGATTATATTTAACATATAAATGTAGAATACGTGTAAATTATACTTTTTCCCATAAATGATAGTAAAATCAAACCTATAAATTAAATCATTCACAACAAATTTAGCAACTACAAATACTTTAACTCTATTAACCCAAATAGAGTTAAAGGTTTTATTCTTTGAAGGCAATAAAAAATTAATTATTGATGTGAGGTGCTATTTCTACAAACATGTTAAATGTCAAATTTATGTATTTAAAAAATGGATAAAAGACAAAAAAATCATTTTAAATCCTTAAATTTTTAAAAATATGGACAATGAATTCTAATTCATTCATTTACATCTATAGACTTGGTAGCTATAAATAAAAAAAGTAAAGAATAATTGATTAAAACTTGTAGATTGTTCATGAATCAATTTGTGCATCTATTAATGCATAAAGCTATCAACTAGAAATACTTTAATCGGACATATTAAACATTATTGTAAAGAAATATTTCATGAACTTTATATAGACAAGGTGAAGACTAAACCTTTAATGATATTTGAAAAAAAGATTTTTAAAAAATATCCTTAAAGTGTGCATTAATAAAAATTAGACTTCTAAGTTATAGAGGTAAATATAATTAAAAAATATTTAAAATCATTTTTCAAATTATCATAATTATTTTGTGGAATAACCAAAATTAAACTTCCTATTAAAAAAATAAAAATTAACCACAAATGAAACTTAAACAGTAAGTAATCTTCCCATTCCTACTAACTGGTCGTGTAAGACTCATTCTATGCTTATTTGCGTAACCGAGTTAGTATACAAAACATTTTGTAGGATACGAAACACATACATTCTTGACCATGTCATCTACATTCTGACCTGGCAATCATAAAATGCTTTATAAACTTACAAGATTACCAAAGAAATCTCAAGTTTGCAATTTTATGTATTGAAATGAAGACTTTGTTTAAGGTTAAGGGAGCCTAGGAAAACCCTTCTCTGCTGGTTCTAGGAGCCATTTTAAAGCCCATGCTGATGGTTAGGGGAGCCTTTCAAAATCCCAAGTCTAATGGTTAAGGGTGTTTGTCCCTTGAGTTTGTCTTAGGGACTAATTTTTTCAGTCCTGCTTTTGTCCGGTTGTTGGTTTTTTTATGACCAATCTTTTTAGCAGCGTTGTATTGGGGGTTCCAGATCCTGTCAAAATCTAAGGGTTTTGGGTCCCTTCAAAACCTGTTAGGTTTTAGGTCCCCTCAAAACCTGTTGTTTGGGGTTTCAGGTCCCCTCAAAACCTGTCTATCCTTATCAAAAACAAAATACACAATAATAATTTGCAGCTTCTAAAATATTTTTTTATAAAAAAACTGGAATATCAATTGTAATTTCTTTTATATTTATGAAATTAAGTTATATTTATAAAAACTTGTTGAACATTATGCATTTATTTATAAACATAGAATTGATGAGAGTACAAAACAAAACGTACTTAATACAACATGAAAAGTCTTGCCCACAACTACATGGTTTCTCAATAGGTTTGTGTTGTAGTTGCACAACTCACAACTAGATTTTTAAGTCTCCAAATTTATATACTGTTGTGAATGGATGAACGATGTGATCTGCAAATTCATCAAAAGATTTATGTAAAAGCAGAAGAGCATTGGTAAAGATTAATCTATATGTATGTGCATCAATTTAAAATAGACCAGAAGTTATGTGATTGGCCAAGTTGAGAAGCCTTAGCAGACTTCTGTGTTTGAAAATCATAGAACTAAACTTCCGCAAAACCTCCACAAGACTAATGAAAATTGTGTTTGTTAAAGTTTAAAGATTGAATGCATATTCAAATGACTCTTAATAGAAAAAACCAATCTGAACAAGTGCCAACCTACTTAAATGAAGATAATATCTTATAAGAATTACATATCAAAAGTGACTCCAAGTGCAACAATTACTTACTAAGAAAACTATTATGAAATAGAAAAACTGATAATAATAATATATAGCACCAACTAGAAATTGTCATCTTAGAAAACAATCTCTCTGAGTCAAGGATCCCCTTACCCTAAGTATCTTGGGAGAAAAGATTAAGATAGTACAACATATGTTCAGGAATTAAAAGATCATAGGCAAAAGAGAATTAAAGGTTTCTACTTTAACCGCTTATTCTCTTTTTTTCTTTTTGCCCTTTGTTTATTATAGTTGGGAGTTTGGAAATGAACTGTAATTAGCTTATAAAGATATTTTGATAGCTGAAATGATACACAGATGCTTCAGCCATATAATAAAGATGTATTATTCAAGCGGACTTGTATGACAAATATTTTACTATTTCCCCATACATTGTAGGATTAGTTAAAACAATACCATAAAATCAAAATACAGATTTTAAAATATTTATTAGAACTGTTTTAAAGGCCAGTTTTTTAAAAATATCTTGAGAATTGACCAATTTGATGACTTTATAAAGAATTTTGACTTGGATGCCACCATATCACAAAGATGCTTATATCGTCACATCACTAAACAAAGGAGTATTAGATATAAGCCATTGATTTTAAATTTGAAGAAGTAAATCGATTAGCCTGCTCCCCAAAGACACATTTGAACATTCCAGTGACAAGAAAAGATCAAGTGCCTAACCCCATATTACATTTTGACCAAGGAGAACCCAAACATTACAAGCTATGAGAACAATGGCAAGGCATGACTTGTGGTTGATGCCTGATTACAAAAGTCTCATAAACTAATAAAACTATATGAGCCACTGAAATCTAAATTAGTACAAACTCAGAGATTCTGCCTTTTTCATTCAAGGACTCAATTTATGCATCCTCTGAATTACCGCAAGTTCAAACAACCAATAGCTTCATAAATTGAACTCTCTTGAAGCTTCATGATGAACATGTTACCAACACAAAAGTTAAAAACATGACACTTGATGCCGCATCTAATTCAACACTTCCATAGAGAATCATACAGAGCAATACTAGTAAATTACTACTTGATTTCTTAAGACATCTATTTCAGGGTGAACATTGTTGAAATATGGTTTTAGTTTTGAAAATTCAAGTATCCACTATAAAGAGACAGGGCAAACTTTTGTCCAAATCTTTGCACCTAAGGCTTGATTAGATATACTAAAGTACGTTTTTTTCACTTGTTTATTTCAATTTCATTTTATCCTTGTTCTTTCTATGTTAAGAAACTAAAAGATTTACAATTCAATATTGAATTCAAACTCGAACTTATGGTTAGTAATGGCATTATACATGAAAAATGTGTATGATACAGTGCGTTTTTTTTCTTAAGTTGCACACATCCTGAAAAGTGGGTGCTTTCTCAAACTGACATAAATATTCTATCAGAAATAGATAACATTTTGGCCACATGCATCTACTGAAAATTGAAAAAAAAAAAGTTTTTCTTTTTCTGCTGAAAAGAAATGTTCCACCATTCAGGATACAGGAAGCTTTCATCCTTCCTAATAGCTAACACATTTGCAAACAAAAAGATTACAAAAAAATCACAAATAATCATAAGAACGACTAGTATTGATCTAGTCATCATAGTGGCAATGACCAATGGCACTTCTACTTGGTCAAATATTAATGCAACTTAATATTATCTACAGAATCCGTAAATTATTTTATTAGATTTAATATAGATTATTATTTTCAGGAAGAGAACACCTTTTAAATGCCCATGAAAATTATGTGTCTCTTAAACCATGCAATCGTCTATGCATGATATTGAGATAAAGTTCACAACAGAGGACTTTTCTTATTGAACTTCCAAAAATGATAAATTTCTGTGTAGTGCCACATTATCTCCACTCCCATCCTAACCATGCATGTAGGGCAATGCCATAGTAAATGTTGCCACACATCATATCTTATTGCATGTAGGTAGGTCGCGCGGGGCTGTTCTTGTATAATGTTGGGTGTAGGGAATCCTATAGTGTATGCCATTGCACCTCATATCTTACTGTATGTAGGGAAATCATTGTGGCACTACTTGTATGATGTTGTGTGTAGCTATCACGCGCAGTTCTTGTATGTTGATGTATGTAGGTCATCCTGGCCATATCAGCTTGTTTCATTTCATCACAATTTATACAAGCTTGTTCGCATATGACTTAATATTTCACCCATTCTTCCACTTCGGAGCCTTTTCCAGATAATCCACAGATTTTATACACTCATATTTATCTTCCTAGTGGGCAAATTGTTAAAGTTAGCACAGTTGTCTGCATTGACTCTTGATCGTCAAGTCACTAATTCCCAATCAATTATTGCATTTTATCAACAAATATATAAACAGTGTAACACCCATAATTTCAAAGCTTAAATATGACTACGGCGGGGACTAATAAAACATAAACAGTGTAACACCCATAATTTCAAAGCTTAAAAATGACTCTCAAATATATAATCTTCGCCCGCCGCAATTTTTTTCGATCAAGACGATAAGCATAAAAATCAGAGGAATAATTCCACACGCATTGTTGTTTTAGTTAATGATATAAATCAGAGGAATAAACAAACGATATAAAGGCATAATAATTGTCGTGTAAGACTCATTCTTTGCTACTTTGCGTAACCGAGTTAATTTATCAAAAATTCGGCGTACAGACAGACAGACAGACAGACAGACAGACAGACATTGTTGACCATTTCTTGGCTGATAAACCGACATGGCAATCATAAACTCTTCTATAAATATATCATGCACGCCCACTATTTTTAATTACTACCAAAGAAATCTAAAATCGTGGATTTTAATCTACTCTGTGTTGCTAAGTATTGTTTACTGTATTCACTAGTGTATCTCATCAATCATGTCTTCTGCAGATCGACCATCTAAACAGGAAAGAGATCGTTTGCCAAGACTCAAAGAAAAAAGCACTGAGAAATTTTCTTCCCCTGATACTCTGAAAACGGTAATCAAATTCAATAATGATGATGTTAATAAATCAGCAGAGGAATTTATAGCCAAATTTCACCGTGATTTGGAGATAGAAAGACTGAAATCTCTGGAGCGCTATGAAGAAATGCTTAATAGAGGAACTTGAGGATCTTTTTTTCCTTCCACCAAAAATAGAGAGGAATATGATCCTTTCATTCTTCACGGCCCCGTGGACCCTTTCTTTGTATAAGAAATCCATCGATAAAAGGATCGAGCTATGTACTTAACATATGTTTTGCCTATAAAATCCTGTCAGCTCTTCTTCTTGTGATTACAAATTATTAATAGGGTTTTAGAAGGTATGTTACCAGATTATATCACACATCTTTGCTTTAAAAACAAAACAAATATGTATGGAAATTAAGTTTCATGATAAATTAGAATATGGGGTACGCAAAAGTAGGTCCCTGAATCTACTGAAAACTTTACATGATTCCTCACTAAATATCAATGGGTGAGCTTAATCATACAAAATAAAAACATGTCGAAGGTGGCAGCTTTTAATATTAACTATTCACAAAGTTGTGTTTAATAGTTTTGTGCTAATAAAATTTTATTAATTGGAAGGTTTGGTAACTAACATATAAAATTTTATATGTCACGATTTTAATATTAAGAGGTGATGTTGTAATAGAACTTTTAGTCATGCTAACATAATATTTGATTAGTTGTCAAATTAGATTTTTTTTTGCTTGGTCTACCTTCACATCTTTTATGCCAAAAAAATCTAAAAGACAAATTTTGCTTCTTATAAACATCTAAAAATATATTTTTCCTTAAGTTAAATGTACCTTACAATGTACACCAATCGTTGAAAGCCTAGGCTTTTGTCATCATATTTAGTCCAATATACCATGATCTTTATACTAATGGGGTGATGTTATAATAAAATTGTTCTTCTTATTAACGTAATGGTTGATTTGCTATGGATGAGTATGTTTTCTTGACTTGTTTGCTCTCTACTTTTTGGTAGGAAGTAAATTAAATTACTTCTATAATTTCATTTTTTTCATATATGTGTCAAAAATTAATCTTTTGGTTGGAAGGTTTGGCCAATGACAATATATATAGTTTAATATGTCATTGTTCTTATGTGAATTGAGGTGATAACTCAATGCAAGTGACCCTCCAACTAACATAAAGGTGGATTTTTGTAGATGAGTATATTTTCTTAAATATCCTCCCCTTTCCTCTTCTGCGACTAAAATTTCTCCAAAAAATATCCATACATTAATAACTTCTTTAAAAAAAATTAAAATTTAGATTTGCATAACATGTCTTGGAATCATTTCTATAGATAGAAAAATCTTCATATATACCTATAAACATTAATCCCACGTTGGTTCTAAGTATATAATTTAATATACCATAAGCTTTATGTCAATAGTCATGATATTATAATGGAAGTGACCCTCTTATAAAATAATGATTGATTGCTTGTAGATTAGTACGTGTGCTTTCTTCTTTCCCATCTCTCTTTTGAAACTCAAAGTATCAAATAGTAATCTATTTTAAAAAATGGCTTCCTCTCAAATCATAAATATCTAGAAATGTACATCTTAGAATTACACAACTAAAAGAACTGCATATTATTCCTAAAATGATAAGGCAATGTTGATGATTTAGAACTACAATGGAAAATTAAGGTTCCTTAAGTTTCTAACATAAATAATATGAAAGGAAGCATAAAGGTGTACAAAATACACTTCCTACATTAGTCAATGTGCAAAAGAAAATTAAATTAGTCATACAATTACAAGGAAATAAACATGAAAGCAATATAGCATAATAACAAAATGATTTTCATGGGGAAAACCCTTTTGAAATTTAAAAAAATCCACTTCAAAGAAACTCAAAATAGTATTTATTAATCAATGGTTAAAATATGATTTTAAATTCTATGCATTTATATGAGGATCACCAATAAGAGATCTAGAATAATTCGAGTAAAATTACGTAATATGTACAAAACTCATTGTGAAACTTTCATCTCAAGAACCTAATAAATAGGAGAATCAATTAATGAAATTATTAAATAGTAATTATGAAATCATAGGCTAAAACCACCCAAAATATGGTATCTCAAAATTTAACACCCAAATCCCAAGATGAGTCCTTAAGCTACCTAATGAGATGAGATATTAGCTCTTTTATTCCTATAACTGATAAGTTTTTTCCATTTTTTAATTTGTATAACGGGATAGTGTTTGAGTCATATGATGTATTAAAGTTTGACTATGTGCATTCTACATGATAACTAAACCCATTAAATCATGTTTTGTTTTGACCAATTATTCTTGTTGCCATGCGAATTATTCTTGTTGCCATGCAAATTATTCTTGTTGCCATGCGGATTATCATAGGTGATATCATGTGCAAATGTATAAGTGTTATGATTAATTAAAATAGATATGTGTGTGTGTGCGCGCGCGCTTGTATGTTCTATCTTTTTAATTGCAGGAATAAATGAGATGCTACAGAAGTGGTTATTGTGTCACATCATAAAGGCAGTTGGATATATTCAAGGAGCGGCTAAATATTCAAAATAGCAAAGAGAATAGTGTGTGTAAGAAGCGGCAAAGGAATAGCAAGGCGTGTCAGACTCATTCATGTTTATTTTCAGCAAACATCAATCTTGTAACACCGCCATGCTATATTCTTGGTTGTGGTTTAGCAGAGATCCACATTTCTTGTGGATTAACTCCTTTTGTTTGTTGTCATAAATGTTTTCCGCCTCATTTTATCGGCATGACCTAGATAGTAGGAAGTTGTTATAGTTTTCTTATGAATAAGAGCCTGTGCCTCTTCTCAGAGGTTAGAGATAGGGGGATTAGAAACAGAATTGCATAGTATTTTTAGAATTAAAAGCATTTTCTTTCATTCTATGTGTTGTATTGACCTTTCAAAAACAATGAATAAAAATGATGTTATTCTGAGTATATAGATTTATCTTTGAAGTATGGATACACTCATCCAAGGGAGCCCACTTGGTGAGTATTCTTGTGCATTCGTTAGAATCAGTTTTCCTTTTTGTTGCAGTAGATGTTCTAGCGATTGACTGTTCCTATAGCCACTGGAACCAGATCCTGTGATTGTTCCTGCACCCAAAGCAAACGGAGTAATTCTTGTTTGTCGGCTCTGAACATAGTTAACAGTTCTTTAATTAGAATTTTCTGTCAATGCTAGCCTTCCTGTAGCCATTCAATTGTTATGATTCTTGGTTGTTTATTTCAAATAGATTTAGTTGTTGCAATAATGCAGAATAGCTATCACAGGAACTTAGTGCATATATAGTGCAGAGCCATTTCAAGTAATACATCCCTGGGTTGACAAATAAATGAACTTCAGTTGTAGAGATAATAACTTCATAGAGTGAATGTCCAATCTTTGGGTTGAGACTTTATCTCTAGTTATTGTTCCTATTGGTGAGGCAAACACTACCACCTACCATAAGCTCATCCTAATCCACTGAAAAACATGGGCACTCTACTCTAGCTCCATTATATTCATAAAAATGTTACTTATGAAATCTCATAATAAACATCATAATTTAGTTAGTAAGTGTAACATATTCTTACAACTCTCTTATGTGTAATAGAAGTTCTTATATTTCTATTGTGAGAAACCCAACTTCTCAAATTTGTAACTTCTTATCCAGAAAGTGAATTGGGCCCTTTTCTCTAAATTGAAGGAAAAATTTTATCTATCACCATAATTTTATTAATTTATTTAAGGCCTATTTTGACAATTTTTGGGGTCAAAACTAACATATAGAGCATTAAAATTTGTATTTTTATGTTACGTTAGTCCCACAATTGATTTTTTTGTTCTTTTACTTTAGGATGGGAGTTTTAGACATGTTTTCTAACATTTCCCTATCTGTTAGACACTTTGTAAGAGTAAAGGAAATACCAATACTATTAATTATCTACTAAGGGTTGAGACATAGATGTACCCCACCACCTAAACATCTTTATGATAACAAATTTATCAATGAATCTATGACATTCAAAAAAGTGTCAACTTTATCCAATATCACCCTCCCATCATCTATTGTTTCATAAAAAATGGTACTAAACATCTATGTGCCTCATCCTTACATGAAAGGTCAAGTTCATTTCCAAATATAGGGTACTTTGACTATCACAAAGAACTTTTATTTATCCTTAGTTAGCCTCACATCTAAACATAATCTCTTAAAAAATGGCCTCCTTACAAACATGAGTAAACTTCATGTACTTGGCCTTTGTAATGGACAAAGTGAACACAACCTATCACTTTATCATGCACATAGTAGCACCATAAAATAAACTAACACATCAACTAATCATGTGATGATATTTTTTCATTGACATCTCTAACCCAATATAAATCCATAAATATCCATTGAGTGTCAGTCCCCTAGATAGTCACCATGATAAAAATAGAGTACTAAGTGTAGGTCTCGGGGACAACTGAGAGGGGGGGGTGAATCAGTTGTCTAATAAATTCAAACCAAAATCTTATTAACCAACTTAATGCTTAGTACCGGTAAGACAGTTAAGTATGTCAGTAAACAGTGTTAACAAAAAATTGCTATATCGGTAAGAATTAATGCATGAAACATAAACATAAAGTCATCCACAACACATGACACAAATATTTGTACGTGGAAACCCTATAAGGGGAAAAACCATGGTGGGAAACCTTACCCACAATCAGATGATACTACTATAGATAGTAAGTGTACAAAGAGGGGTCTGCACATGCAGAAAGGCCAACAGCCTAGAGCTCACTGCTCAATCACATATGGGAGTCACACTGACTATAGTTGGATGATTAAATCCAATGAGAATGTACTGCACAAAATAGCATCTTCATATGCTGGATTCAGTACCGATGTAATGTCGATATGCTTCTACAAAAACCTAGCTTCACCTTCAAATGATGTCTCCATGTATATCTCTGCTTGATCTCGCATATATCCTTCCTTAAATATTTTTCACATTCCCCACTTGATCTTATAAATAAGATCTTACATTTATACCATACCCTAAGACCAATTTTAGTAGGTCGGCTCTACAAGATATTACAATAAAAACATTTTACAAATAATACAATATCTGATGCAATAACTGATTGAACATGTCGGCTTAATGTATTTACAATAATAATAAATCATCTCCATAGCATGCCATGCTGATCTGGAAAAGATAAACCTGCCGGTGTAACCCTAGATAACCTGGACCTATTTGTCAGTAAAAGCAAATATGCAAATAAGAATATGCCAATGATTATTACTTCAAAGAAAAGTGTCCACATGATGTCTTCGATATTACCAAGTGTCTTCCATGTCAATTCAGGTACCGGTGAACATTATATCCTGCCGGTTAACCATATATCGGTGACTGTTTTGAACAGTTTACTGATTGTCGGTGAATGTTGCTGGATCTCCAAAGTAGGTGTATTTAGCAGGTGTTGACATCAATGACAAAATCATACCAAAATACCAACACTAAGAGGTACCTTGTAAATATTTGTAGATCATCTTAAAATTTAAATCCCAATGATCTCATCCAAGATTAGCTATAAAGTGACTCAAGAATGCTACTATTTGGGTAATTTCCAATCTAGTATAAGCTAAAATATACATCAAAAACTCAAATACTTTAGCACAGAGAACACAAAACATAAGATATATCCTCCATATTTATGGGCTTCATAGGACACTACTCCAATAAAACACAAGTTCCCATAAAAATATGAAAACAATGATTTATAATTTCCCATGCTAAGATGCTACAATACATAATTCACATGCTTACTTTGACCCAACCAAATAGTTTTGTTCATTATATCTCTTATAATCTCTATACCCAATACATACTTACAAACCCCCAAGTGCTCATATCAAAACCATGTTGAATACTTAAATTGCAAATAAAAAATCACATCCTTATTGGTTACCAAATTAATAAATCTATAAGCACTAGTTTATAAATGCAAGTAGGAAATAAATATAAACAAAAAGCCTCTTATTCCAAAGTAAATCAATCTTCAAATAGAGCACACAAATAGAATTAAAAAAATAATAATTAAAAATTAAATATTAATATCAACTTTATTTTCTAAGTGTGATTTGCTCCAATGGTTAAAAATGTGAATGTCCTTATACACAAAAGTTGTCTATTTTGAGAGCATATAGTTAGCATGTATGAAATAGATGAAATGCATGGGATGGTGTCCTAATTTATATAGTTTTGGAAAGTACAATAGAAAATGGAGATGAATAAGAGGATCCAAAAGACCTAAAAAATTTATAGTCTCAAAATCTGACAAACTAGCATTATTGGATAGAGCTCGCCAACACGATCTTGACATAGCTTGAATCACATCAAAAGGAGGCCAGATGCAAAATTTAGGCAGGACTAGGGATTCTAGATGTAGACTCAAGGCCAAAAAATTGATCATCTCCAAATTAGCTGAAAACAACACCAAGTCGAAGAGCTTATCGAGACAATTTCGACATCGCTTCAATCGCATCAATAGGAGACCATACGTGAAAGCTATTGCTAATAAAAGTTGCATAGAAAAAAGGTTGAACAGGAACAGGTGATGACATGGCACAATGGTGTGGCATCACCTGAGTTTAACATGGTAGTACAAATGGCAGTCACTGGTGATGTGGCATTCGTGTCTTGGACCAAAGAGACAGTGACATGTGTCACTGACGTGGGTGAATAGAATGGTACCACATGGCCTAGTGGATGGGTGTCACGTGACACTCCTATGATAGCTCAAGAGTGGTCTATTTTAGCTGTTAAAATGTCATTTGAGGGGTTTAACTCTCAACCTCCTCTTCCCTATCTTTCCTCTCCATCGAGAGTAAGCGATTTCCTGGTCCTACATATGCGGCTCTAAGGCAAGGGTCTCATGAGGGGGGCTTAAATTCTATTTTTGAGGAAGAGTTGGTCCCATGAAGAAAAAAAATTTGTGTTGTGGGATTATTTGGAATATTTTCCAAAAAAATAGGAGCCCCTACTTTTTAGGCCTATAAATTTGAGTGGGTGAAAAAGGGGTGGGGCTAGAAATTACCCCACTAGCTTAGGGATGTTATCTACCACTTGTCAAACATCTAAGTTTAATTTTTGTTAAAAAATAGTTTTGGAGGGAATTGAATTATTTTTACTTGTTTTTATTATGCACATAATATAGAAGACAAATATATTATATTCATGAGACCATGAACTTGTTAGGGTTTCAAGCAGATCTGAAGCAAATATGAACTAACAATTATATGCAGATTTAAATACAAAAGATAAAGAAATAAAATAGGACACGGATAACACAGAGATTTAACGTGGTTCATCCAAAATGGGTTACGTCCACCATACACAGTCGTCCAATCTTTCTTATTATCCAGCAAAAATAGTACATCAACCTTACAATGCCTTAAGCATCCCAGCTGCTTATAACATGCATTTTTAGGGCAACAAACAAAGTCGGCCTTTTTAGGGTTTTATTACAATGTCAGTTTTCATCAACGAAAAATGGCAAAAAAAAAATTTCTCGGGGGCTGCCGCCCCTGAACCCCTGCCCGGGGCCCAACCCGACCCCGGACCTCGGCGAGGATACGTGCTGAGTGTACAGTACTTTACTGATCAGTCGCCACATTTCAACAGAACTTCCCTAAAATTTAGAAGTTAAATTTTTAAACTAAACTACACTACAAAATTCATGGGACCAACAGCTTTAAAATTTTCCTAAAAAATCTCAGTGGTGCTAGCTCTATTTTTTAGGAAGCCCCCCTCCATGGGACCCCAACTCAATTCTATTTAAATTTTGGTAGTTGGTGGTTGAAAGGGGAAAAGAAGGTTTGATAAGTTTGAACCCCCAACCTTCCATTCCCAACAAAACTGCCCAACCATTGTGCCATGAGCGCTAATTGCAACGTAAGTGGCGGTAGATTATTTTTGTTATGATTTAAACAATAATATAAATGTCATACAAGCCTAAAAATTAAGGTAAGCCTTAGGGTAGAAATAATAATCTTATTTTTAAAAAGATTTCAAGGGGCTCACATTAGGGGGCAAATCAATATGAATATTATATTATCAATTGTTAACCCCGTTATAACAAATGAAGTTGTATAAAAGGGGGAGAATTTTTGTAAGAGGGGACATTGGAGGATTATAATTCTCTTGGAGGGAATTATTCATATTGGAGAATAGGAGTCCTAAGGATTTATATAAGCACAAAGACATCATCAGTTTTTAATACTTTTTAGTATAATTGAGTTAAGAGGTAACCAAAGCCTAACCCAAGAAGGAGGGTATGCGAATGTCTTTAGGTGCAAGAGGAGACTGTGAGAGATGTTGTAATACAGGTTTGGAGCATGGATGATGTAAAAAGGAATTTTCAGCTTGGTGTCATTAATAAAGAAGTCTTTCATTGAGAAGTGAACCCAGAGACATATCTCATGTTGAGCGCTCCATTATCAACCTCATGATCTCTCTTATTCTCTTCTATCTTATAATTGGATCTCTTATTTTTTCCAATTTTCTTTTTTGTTTTAAATTTCTTCTTAAAATTATTAATTGATGTTATTAAGTTGTGTAACAAATAAAATGAACCTGATTAGTAATTTCAATGGTAAATGAATATAGCCACACATTTTTTTTTTGTGATCAGGAAAATTTGTAATTTGAATTAAGTACAATTTAATTTTATAAGCCTTAATTATAGATCAGGAGATGTGACAAAAATATTAATGATAGATAATGGATGAGAATACTTTCCTAGGGTTGAGGAGAGAATGGACAATCATGATAAAATCTTCCAATCAATTATAAAATGCTATAGTTTTTCCATGTTTCTTTTTTCCCTTTAGAAGTAATTCATTGAGATTGTGTACTTTTATATCTATAAAATGTAGTTGGTTGGACCTAGCTAGATTATTCAAATGCACGACTCACACACACTCCCTTTATAAAATAGATTAGTACACCAAGCATCATAGTGAGCTTTATTACATTTATTTCTAAAATATTGATATTTAAATTGAATCTCTTCATGGAGGGTGAATAAATTAGGCAAATGAAAGAATCAATTACATTTTTCATATGCTTGTTCTCCCCATAGATGAGGACACTTTTTTTTTTTGAATAAAATTCTACTATTATTTTAGTTTTAAATAAAAACAAATTTAAGTACTTAGTTTAAGTCTTAGGTCCGACATAATGATAAATAAGGATACAAGTATGAGAATAAAAAAAAATTGCTTGATAAATATCTATTTCTTCAAGTATTAAATATTTTTGATAGAAAAAAGTGAAGAATAAGTTTAAATTATTTTGGATCAACACATCCCTATTTAAACAAAAACATTATAAACGAGGGAACTTAAAATCACAAAGGGTACAAATTTTGGTCTACAAGATCAAATAACTAGAATGGCAAATAAAAGTGCTAGAGTTGCAACTAATCCATAAATATTCAAAGCTTCCATAAAAGTTAAACTTGGCAATAAGGTACCTCATATATATTATAGTGTTGGTGAAATATAGGCCAAAACATTGCATTAATGCCTATTACACATGTCTTATCACCATAACCAATATTTCATCATAATTACATTGACATATGCAATTATAATGACAACGTGAGATAAAATGTCATGTTGTCAGTATGTTAACAAAAACTAAAGACTTGACATATTTTTTTTTAATGAAAACTTAAAATAACTCTTAATTAGTGTTATAAGAAATAAAGAGAAATCAAGAAAACTTTAATATTTCATGAAAATAACTATAGTAGGATAGAGCATCTTTTATGGAGATGTTTTCCATTCCTATATAGGTGGAGTGGATTGTCTTGGAAAAGCCTAGGGTTTGGATGTTTTGGAGACTTCCATCCTCGTTTTATGCGGTTATCTTGTTGGATATGTTTCCAATTGAGGTGGAGACATCTTTTATAGATAGAGGTGGTAGCTTTTTTTCTGTGGCGTTAGTTTTGGATAGCAGTTGCTCGATTTTTGGGTGGCTTTGGGTTTGGTTTCCCCCTCTGTGGATTAATGTCTTTATTCTGGAGGTGGAGAAGTTTCTTTCTTGTTTAAGGCATGTTTATTTGGGGTGGACCCTCTATGCTTTCTCTTCTTATTCTCTGGCAAGGATTTCTACTATTTATCTAGCTTTTTTTTTTGAAACCCAGTTTATGGTGTTTTGCTCTCCTATGGAGGTGGAGAGGCTGCTTGGAATTTGGGTTGTGAGGAAGCTAGTGGGGCAGATGATTTTCTCTCCTTCTTGGCCTATTGAGGTGGATTTCTCTCCTATTGAGGTGGGGAGATGGTGTGAGGGATTTTTCTGCCTACTATTTGTGTTGCTAGTTGAGGGAGCCTGCCAAAACCCTCATGTCTTTTTTGGTAGTTGATTGGGGGTGTCTGTTCTGCACCCTATGTCCCAGATTGAACCTTCAGGATATGTTGTTGTTATCTAGGTCCTGTCTAGTTATGGGAATCTTGTAAAACCCACTTTGTTAGGTTGTGGGAGCCTTGTAAAACCCAATCTCATGGTTGAGGGAGCCTAGAAAAATCCTATGTTTTTTGTTTTTAGGGACAAATTGGATGTTGATAGTTTTCAAGGGCCTGGTCTGGTCAATGTTTGTTTTTGGTTAGGATCAAGGTTGGTTGGGTCCTCCAGACTAAAGATTTTGTTACAGGTTATGGGAGCCTGGGAAAACCCTTCTTGTTGGCTGAGGGTGCTTGAAAAACCCTCATTCTATGTTCTTTGAAGTCTTGTGTTTGTTGACTTCGACTGTCTATTGTGACCAGCCTGGTTTGTAATCTTTAACTCTGTTACTTGGCTGGCGTTTGTATGTTGGTGGTTGCATTGTTTATCTATTTATTTTTTGTGCGGCCTATGGGTTTTGGGATCTGGATGCCCGTAAGTCTAGAAGGTTTCAGGTCCTTTCAAAAACCTGTGGTTCACTATTGTGTAGTCTAGTCCATTTTTCAATGGCAGCTCACTGATTATTCTGGGTTTCAAGACCCCATCAAAACCTGTTTATCCTAATCAAAAACTATAGTAGGATAGAGTTCATACAAATTAATGTCTAAAATACTTTCTTTTATTGTTATCAAAATTCTTATAAATATTCCTCAAACCTAATAAATCAATATTACATTACACATATTTTAGAGATGCCAATAAATTGAAGAGAACAAAATATTTGAAAAGTTTTTCATAGACAAAATTATCAAAAATGTTCATTGATAAATTGAAATGGACAAAATAATTTAAAAGTGTTTCCTTGTAGGTAGAAGTAACTTTTAAATTAATTTATTTTGCCACTCATAATATTAGGATATCCATAATGGTATTCATTATGATTCAAAGCATAAATAGAGTTGGAAAAAATTAGCAAATTTTTTAAAGGCGTTACTAGTTTTTTTAATACATTATGAATTATAAAAAATTAAATAACAATTTATTTTCCAATCATTATTTTAAAAATCAACCAATTCAAAACATTTTCAAAGTTATTAAAAAATTATTATTATTAAAAATTATAAAATCTTAATTTTTAAAAAATTTATACGATGATTGATAAATCAATAATAAAATTGCATGCATTTTCCTACCCTAAAAGAACCAATAAATATTATTAATAAATAAATAAATTATCTCTGAATGGTAACGGCTACTACCCAAGCTCACTTCCTCTCATAAAACATGCTTACTTGAATTTTATTGTATTTTATAATTTAATAATATATATTTGAATAAATATGATAAAAAATAGAAATTCAAATTAATATTTGACAATATTCATTTACTATTATTATTTAGTATAAAAGTGTTACATTATTTTACTTTAAAGTTGTTTAAAATATATATATTAGAATGCAAGTACCATAATATGTGTTTTAGTTTTAAAACATTAGGATCCTCAAATTAATGGTTTCATCACTATAGAAGTTAGTAAAAGGAAGCGTGAATTATCTATACTTAGAATAGTAATCTATTATTATTTCCTTTTGATGTTTGACAATGAACTTAGAGAGTATATGGATTTATGTTATGATCCACTTAAATCAATGTAAGATTGTCATATTATCTAATCTTACAATATCTTTCTGTATAAAAAAAATCCATATATGAGAAGCACATAAAAGATTTACAACTTTTACATCAAGTGTTTGTAGTTCTTATGAGGAGCACATCAAAGATTTGTAGTTCATATGAGGAGCACTTCAAGAATGAGCTAATTCATAGTACAATTACAATTAGGATTAGGGTTTACTTAGGATTAGGATTCAATAGGGTAAGAGTTAATATTAGGGTTAGGGTTCAAATATTTTATAGTTTGATCAAGGCTAAATTAGATAATATTATTATTTAATAAATTTTAGGTTAGGGTTTAATTAGAGTTATGTTTAAATTGATGATTTATGTATGATTAGGGCTTAATTAGGATTAGGGTTAGAGTTAGTATTAAGGTGAGTGCTCAATTAGGTTCCATAGGTTACCTCTAACACTAATCTTAAGCCTAACTC
The DNA here is from genome assembly GCF_030272615.1 of Cryptomeria japonica. NCBI lineage: Eukaryota > Viridiplantae > Streptophyta > Pinopsida > Cupressales > Cupressaceae > Cryptomeria > Cryptomeria japonica. The sequence goes on from NC_081405.1 coordinate 162,407,285, forward strand.
ATTTCTAGTGCAGACCCCAATTCTAACTCTAATTGAATTCTAATACTAACCCTAACTATAATTAAACTCTTCCAATAATCAAACCCTAAAAATAATAATATCCCCAATCTTGATCTAATTTAACCCTAACCCTAAACTACAAATTGAACCCTAATCTAACCATAATTGAACCCTATTTGTTAGTGAAAACTAATTAATTGAGCCCTAGCCCTAAAGTTAACCCTACACCTAATTAAACTCTAATCCTAACCATAATATGCCCAGTTGGACTCTAATTCAAATTTAACCTTAACACTAATGTAAAAGAATCATAACCATTAATGTAATCCTAACCCTTACCCTAATCCTATTTGTAACCCTTACCCTAATCATGATTCTAGCCCTAATACTAAAAGCTAACTGTATACACCTAAAAATGGTCTGAAGATAGTTAATTGAATTCGCAAATAATTTGATTAATTTCCCCATTCAATATACTTATGAATAAATAGTTACTTAACCCTAACCCTAATTGAACTCTAATCTTAATTAAACTCTAACTCTAACCCTAATTGAGCCCAAACCCTAATTCTAATTGAATTGTTAATACTAATCCTAACCTTAATTGAATCCTACCCCTAACTCTAGCACTAATTCTAATTGACCCTCAATCCTTACCCCAAGCATTATCCTATAATATTAACCCTAATCAGTAACTAAAACCAATTATAACTATTATTTTGTCTATAATACTATGATTCTCCAATCTAGACCCTAACCCTAACCCTAACCTGATAGTGACCCTAAACCTAACTATATATCTAACCCAAAACCTAACCCTAACCCTATTCTAACCCTAACCCTAACCCAAACCCAAATCCTAACTCTTATAGCTATCATCACATACTATCTTTAATTCAAATCTTAACCCTAATCCTAATTATAATTGTAACCCTAACCCTAAACCTAACCCTAACCCTGATTATAATTATAATTTTTAACCCTAATCCTAATTTTAATCGCTAAGACTAACCCCAATCCTAACCCTAACAACCCTAATTCTAATTAAGGTAAGTCCTCAATTAGGTTCCATAGGTTACCTCTAACACTAACCTTAAGCCTAACTCATTTCTAACGCAGACCCTAATTCTAACTCTAATTGAATTATAATACTAACCCTAACTACAATTAAACTCTTCCAATAATCAAACCCTAAAATTAATAATATCCCTAGTCTTGATCTAATTGAACCCTAATCTAACTGTAATTGAACCCTATTCATTAGTGAAAACTAATTTTAATTGAACCCTAGCCCTAAACTTAACCCTACACCTATTTAAACTATAATCCTATTCTAATCCTAATCGTAATATACCCAATTGGACTCTAATTCAAATTTAACCTTAACAGTAATGTAATTGAATCATAACCATTATCGTAATCCTAACCCTTACCCTAATCCTAGTTGTAACCCTTACCCTAATCATGATTCTAACCCTAATACTAAAAGCTAACTATATACACCTAAAAATGGTCTGAAGATAGTTAATTGAATTCGCAAATAATTTGATTAATTTCCCCATTCAGTATAATTATAAATAAATCTAAAGATTTATTCATTAAGTTCATTTCAATAAGTTCCCTTTGATTAATTAATCTAAATTAATGAATCCTCCTCCCCCCATTTTAAATTCACTCTTCTAATCTCATAAATACTTAAAACAAATCTGTGAGATTTTGCCAAGATCAAGGGTACAATGAAAAGTATAAAAATAGAGACAAAAGAATGACAAGAACAAACTGTATACTCATCAATATGAAGATGATCAACTGGATTAACCAATACAATGAATATAGGCCTGCTTATATAGGCAAGGCCATATGGATGTACGAGCACACAATCATGACATGTGGCTCTATGAAAAACAAGGGTAGGTAAGAAATACTAGGGGTAGGTAGGAGAAATAATATAATATTCCACAAGAGGTGGATGACCCACCAAATGTGGAGTGTAATAGCAAAATAAGACCACAAAAGGTGGAATTTCTCCTACAAGCTCTATCCCTATGTGCACACTTCCCTAAGTGTCTCAAATCCAAACTATGAAGAGATGCATTATCCTAAGTAAACTTAAGTAAAGTGTAATAATATCCTAAATGAATATTTATTTACACCAACACCCCCCCTTAAGTGCAACTTAGGGGAATGAAGACACAAGTCAACAATGCAAGATGGGTCTCGGCTACTAGGCCATGATAGGTACCCATGTACAATATGCAAATGCAAGAAAAACTATGCAATGCCATCTCTCACAAACGGAGAAAGGGAGAAAACCCCGTGGGAAAAAACTCCCCCCAAAAGAGAGATGAATGTACAAAAGACTCTCAAAGAAGAAGGAAAAAACCTCAAAGAGGAAAAAGTCCCCCCCATAAGAGAGGAAGGAGAAGTCAGCTAACCCCCCTAATGACACATCTCGCACCCCCAAGAGAGCTTGAAACTGCTAGAACTTACTCTCGGTGAAAGGTTTGGTGAATATGTCTGCAACCTGGTCCGCTGTAGGACAATACTGCAAATCAATGACCTGCTCCTGAATCAGCTCTCGGATATAGTGCATATGAATCTCGATGTGTTTGGTCTACTGATGCTAGACCAGGTTCTTCGAGATTGCAATAGCACTCTAATTGTCGCAATGTAGAAATGTCGGTCGTGGAGTGGTGAACCCAAACTCTGTGAGAATCTGCTGAAGCCAAATGGTCTTAGTCATTGCGTTAATAGCTCCTTGATACTCAGCCTCAGTCGAAGAAAGAGAAATAGCATGTTGCTTCTTGCTCTACCAACAAATGGGGCCTAAACCAAGGTGAAAATTGTAACCGAAAGTAGACTTACGATCATCAAGATCGCCAGCCCAATCGGAATCTATGTAACTAACCAAGCGAAGTCTTGTGCCTGCTGCATAGTGAATCCCATAGTGATGTGTACCCTAGATGTAATGGAGAATGCATTTTGTGGCTTTCCAATGAAGCTCATGTGGTTCCTGCATGAAGCGGGAAACCATGCCAATTGCAAATGAAATATCAGGGCATGTATGAGTCAAGTAGATGAGACTACCCACAAGCTGACAATACAAAGTGGCATCAACTGGTGCAAAAGAACACTAAGCCTCAAGCTTGACTCCTAAAAGAAAGGGAGTCAGTGCAAGCTTACAATCAGCCATATGAAAGCATGCAAGTAAATCAAGAGCATACTTGGGTTGCGATAGTGTAATCCCGGAAGGTGAGTGTGAAATCTCTATCTCGAGAAAGTAGTGCAAAATACCCAAGTCAGTCATAGCAAATTTGTCATGCAAAGAAGATTTGACCCTGCTAATGATGGATGCGGTACTCCCTATAATGATCAAATCATCAACATAGAGCACAAGTATCAAGTGAGAGTCATCCTATCGCAAAATGTAGAAATTCGGATCGGAATGAGATCTGGTGAACCCTGCTGAGAGAAGAAAGGAATCCATCTTGGCATACCAAGCCCTGGGGCCTGCTTAAGGCCATAGAGAGATTTCCTTAGTTTGCAAACCAAGGAAGTATCCTGGATGAAACCCTGTGGTTGCTCCATATAAATCTCCTCATCAAGATCACCATGAAGAAAAGAACTCTTCACATCCATCTGATGTACAGCCCAACCAAGAGTTGCAGCAATAGCAAGTGTCAAGCGAATGGAGTTCATATTGGCCACGGGTGCAAAGGTCGCAGTATAGTCAACACCTGCAACTTGAGAGAAAACTTTCACAACAAGTCGAGCCTTATACTTATCCACACTACCATCCACTGCAAACTTGGTCCGATAGATCCACTTACATCAAACCATCTTTCTCCCCTTAGGGAGATGGACTAAATCTCATGTATTATTTGTTGGTATTTTGGATATGTTGATATGGTTTTATCATTGATGTCAACATCTGTCATCACTTGTCAACACTTATCAGCACTTGGAGATCTTTGTTTTGTTCACCAGCAAGTCAAAGACTTATGCACAATCACTGGTATTTGATTCACCGACGGGTTATATTGTTCACCGGCACTTGGAATGACATGGAAAACACTTGATTATGTCGAAGACATCGTTTGGACACTTTGTCTTGGAGATTTGGTTATTGATCTATTCGGGTTTGCATATTTGTTGTTACTGGCAAATAGGTCCAGGTTATGCACCGGCAAGCATATCTATTCTAGATCAGCATGACACGTTATGGAGATGATTTATTATTATTGTAAATGCATTGAGCTGACATGATGCATCGCTTATTGATTTATTTGTAATTGAATTTATTGTAATATTCTTAGTGAGTCGACCCATTCAATTGGCCTTAGGTTATGGTATAAATGTAAGATCTCATTTTGTGAGACTGATATGCGATAAGGAAAAGGATTGTAATAGGATATATGCGAAAATAAGCAGAGCTATACACGCAAACAACATTTGAAGGTTGAAGGAAGGTTTTTGAGAAGGCAATTAGAACTTAACCGGTACTAAATCCAGCATATGAAGATGCTATTTTAAGCAATACACTATCATTGGATTTAACCATCCAATTGTAGTCAGTGTGACTCCCATTTTGTGATTGAGAAGTGAGCTCTAGGCAGCTGGCCTTTTTGCATGTGCAGACTCCATATTGTACACACATACTATCTGCAGTAGTATCATTTGATTATGGGTAAGGCTTCCCACCGTGGTTTTTCCCCTTACAGGGTTTCCACGTACAAATATTTGTGTTATGTGTTGTGGATGTTATTGTATTTCTATTTCATGCATTAACCTTTACCGGTACTGCAATTAACTGATAAAATTGTCTACCGGCATAAAGTTTGGTTTACCGGCATTAAGCATTAAGTTTTGGTTAAGTTATTTTTGGCTGAATTTATTAGACAACTGATTCACCCCCCTCTCAGTTGTCTCTAAGACCTATAACAATTCCTCATCAAGGAACTATACTCTTCCTCCATAGTAGGGTCCCAGTCATGAACCCCTGATGCTTCCTAAAATGTTTGTGGATCAGAAGCAGTAGCAATGAATGCATGTGGAGGATCCTGATGTTGTGATCGAGTTCTTCATGTATCTGAAGGATCCCCAACAAGAGAATCCACGGACTCAATTGTTTGTCAAGCCCACCGAAGTCTAGGTGGAGGTGGAGAACGAGGCTCCTCAACTGCAAGTGGACCCTGCAGAGGTGTAACCCTATAAGTCGGAGTTGAAGGAGTCTCATCATCTGAATCACTAGCATCACTATCCACAATGGATGAAGGTGGAGGAGGTAGAGAGGCTAAGCTAGGAGAGCTTTCCTCAAAGTGGACACTCCTCTCAATGAACACCTCATATGTCTCAGGATCCATCAATCTATATGCCTTAACACCCTCAAGATATCCAGCAAATATGCAAGGCTAACTCATAGGTTCCAATGCCTTGCATTTCTGCGGAGGTATGCGAGCCCATGCTGGACACCCAAAGACTCTAAAATGTCTAACAATCGGCTTCCTACCAGCCCAAGCTTCAAAAGGAGTAATACCTTGCAAAGCCTTGTGAGGAACCCGATTCTGGATGTGTGTGGCACAACTGATAGCCTCTGCCCAAAAGGTGGGATCAAGAGAACGTGCATGTATCATACAGCTAGCCATTTCTTTGAGATTTCTATTCTTGCGTTCTGTTGTGGAGTGTATGCAACAGAATGCTGAAGATCAATCCCCTCAAATGTACCAAAAACCTCAAGTCTCTTGTTCACATATTCCCTTCCATTATTTGTATGAAGAATCTTGACCACTTTCCCGGATTGCCTCTCCACATGAGTCTTGAAGTCCTGAAATCTATCAAATACTTCACTCTTACGAATGAGAAAGTAGACCCAAGTGAAGTGGGAGTAGTCATCAATGAAGGTGAGGACATAGCGGGCCTTGCTAAATGAAGGTGCTAGAAATGGACTTGCTACATCATTGTGAACAAGTTGAAGAACTTCCAAAGCTCTCCAAGCTTTCCCTTTATCAAACTTCTCCTCAGGATGCTTGCCCATGGAACAACCTAAACATACACCCTCTAAAAAATTGATTCGAGGTAGACCTGTGACCATGTCTTTAGTGCTGAGCTGTTGAAGATAGCAATAGTTGAGGTGACCAAACCACTCATGCCATAGCTTACTTTCTGAATTTGAATGAGTAAGCAAGGCCCTAGAAGGAGAACTTGGAACAAAGTGGGAGAATGAATAAAGCCTTGAGTTATCATTGACTTGTCCCACTGCTACCAAGGCATCATCATCAAGTTCCTTTACCACAAATGAATCAAGTGTAAACTCAACCTTTTTCCCAATCCCATAGTGAGTGATTTGGTAGATAGAGAGAAGATTGGTAGACAAGTTAGGAACATAAAGAACATTCTCAAATATTCCATCATCCATGTCAAGTGAACCTTTCCCTTCAACCTCTACTTATGTATCATCACCTATATAAATGTGAGGTACCTTAGATGGCTCCAATGAATAAAACTGCTCCTTTGTAGAACCCATGTGATAAGAGGCACTCGAGTCAAGTATCCGCTACTGTGAAGAACCTGTTGTAGCCACAAATGCTTGCCCTTTTCCCTTAGACCGTGAGGAAGAGGAAGGAGATGAATCCTTATTTGTGTAGGCGGATGGCAAGTTGATGTTGTTTTTCTTAAGAAGATTTGTCAACTCATCAACTTGCTTGGTGTGGCATCGATGCTCATCATGACCATACTTCTTGCAATATGCACAAGTTGGTTTATCCTTCTTAGGTGGTGTCCCCTTCTTGGGAGAGGATGAAAAATGCCTTGTGATGGAGAGGATGATTGTCCTTTTTCCTGTTGTGGCTTTGACTTAGAGTGCTTCTTCTTCTACTTGGAATCTTTTCCTTGACTTCCTTGATTCCCTTGATTAGCCACCAAAGCCTTGGACTTTGAAGACTTGAGAAGCCCCATGTTCAACAACTTAGATTGTTCCAATATCAACATTTCTGTGAAAGCATCAAATGAAGGCATAACATAGGAACTCCCCACTATCAAATGATGAGTTTGGAAGCTAGACACAAATGTTGCATATTTTGGTGCAAGCTTGTCCATCAAGTTGAATATCAACTGAGCATCTTTTTTGTCAATTCCACAATCCTTAAGCTTTGCTCTTAGCTCATTTACTTTGGTGACATAATCTTGGATTGTATCAAAACTCTTGGGATCCAAGTTGGTGAGCTCATTGTCAATCTTGTAACCTCTGATTTCATCAACTTGACCATACAATTTCTGAAACATATCCCAAGCCTCTTTGATTGTAGTACACTTCTCAATATGAAAGATGAGGTCATCTAATACATACTTATGCAAAGTTCCAAGAGCCATGCAATTCTTAGTGAGCCATTCTTACTAAGCATTAGGAGCATCCTTAGGATCAGGTGGTGCTTCTATTGTTCCATCTATGTAGTGTGTGAGACCTTTTTCCATTAATTTGCTCCATACTTTAATTTTCCATGATGCATTGTTATGTGGAGTTAAAGGTGGAAATTTATGAGGAATCATTGCAACAAAAATGAAAGAGCATAAGGAAAGAGAGGTACAATCACACAAGACACCCCCCAAATTCAATCAATCAAAGAACCCTCCCAAAAGTGATGATTTGGCACTTTATACTTGGTGCATATACAATGGGCCACTTGCAAAAAATGGCAAAGTGGAATTCTGATTTCAATTTTACAACTGCCTCAATAAGGCCAAAAGGGACTCAAACTAATAGTGCAAGAGATCTAAACTAAGATCCAAGCAATTTACAAGTACCAAATAGGCCAAATAAGACCAATATCTGAAAGTACAATTTTCTTTTAAATTCTCTAAAATATGATCATAGATTATGAAACTAGACGAAAAAACATGCACTTTCAAAAAAATGGCACCTGAAAACGAGGTCGTATGAGCTCAAACGAGGCCTTTGAAGTTGCAGAATTGAGGATTGGATAGGTACAGCTAAGAGAATCCGAAAATTCCGAAAAACCTGTGCACCAAAATCAGAAAATAACCACACCACTGCAAAGAGCACGAAAAATTAGCCGAAATCAAAAAAAAATTGCACCCAAAAAGGAGCAAAAATGAGCAAGATATGGCCTTCCAAAGTTGAATTGCAAACTGAAAAGCTCAATGAAGAGGGGGTCAAAAATTTTCAAAAAACTGCTGACGTCAGTAAATGACTGGCTTAAATTTGATGCTCGTCTACCCATCAAAAAAAATTGTTTCACTGCCCATTCGGTGTCCGTACAGTATGGACTAGCTAACTATGCACGCTGATGTGGCGGAGGTACAGTGGCAGGCTGGCGTGGCATATGGATTTGACATGGTGGAGGTTGATGTGTAGGTGGGTCCATGTGGCAGATCATCGGTAGGAAAGGGCTATCGGCGACCGGAGGAGTTGTTGTCAGCGGCAATGAGGCGGTCGGTGGTGGTGGGCCGGTAGGAGGTGTCGGCGATGATGGCCGGCGGTGGGGTCAGTGCCTGGAGCCCAAAAGATCGACGATGTCTGCAAGAAGGTGGGGTTGGGCTAGTCGCTGGGAGCAGGGGAGTCGTCACCGTGAACCGGGGAGGCGCCGAAAGTCTAGGGAATGGTGGGAGCACAGGAATCTATGGGAGCCGCAGCGGTACGACAGCGACGGGACAACCCTATACACACACCCTGCAGGGTACGGAGAGAACGGGGGGGTCTGTAGACCCCCCAAAAATAATATTTTTTTTCTTTTTTTTCTTTTTTTTTCTAATATTTCCAAAGAATTTTTTTTTTCCTGAAAAATGTGTTTTCAAAAAAAAATTCTCTCAAAAAATTTTTCAATTTTTCCAAAAAATGATTTTTAATAAAAAAAAATTTTGAAATCCATACAATAATAGCCAAAATTGGCAAAAAAAATTTCTCACCAAAATAGGCCAACTTTATAGCCAAAATTCATGGAAACGACCTCCTGGATTCAACCGTGATGTCCAAATCATTGTATGACGCCCCCAAAAAATGAAGATCCCCAAATCCAAAAATTGAAGCCTCCAAAATGTCTCCAAAAGACTAATCAATGAAGCCCTGTAGGCTCTGATACCATGTGATATTTTGCCAAGATCAAGGGCACAATGAAAAGTATAAAAATAGAGACAAAAGAATGACAAGAACAAACTATAGTCTCATCAATATGAAGATGATCAACTAGATTAACCAATACAATGAATATAGGCCTATTTATATAGGAAAGGCCATATGGATGTACGAGCACACAATCATGACATGTGGCTCAATGAGAAACAAGGGTAGGTAAGAAATACTAGGGGTAGGTAGGAGAAATAATATAATATTCCACAAGAGGTGGATGACCCACCGAATGTGGAGTGTAACAGCAAAATAAGACCACAAAAGGTGGAATTTCTCCTACAAGAAAAAATAATATCCTAAATGAATATTTATTTGCACCAACAAAATCAAATCATGATTTGTTGAAATTAATTATTTTTTCTTAATATTTGAATTTCTAAATTCAAATGAGCACATAGCTCCTAACTTCTAACCACCTAACCTAACCACCCTTTAACCTAACCCATTATATCTAATCTTGGGTTTAACTAACCCTATCTTGCACATCCTAACCTCTTTTATCCTAACTTCTTATGGGTTGGATATTCTCCCCTTGAGACACATGACACTTTTGCCACATGTCTCCTCCCTTGGACACTTTCCCTCTCATGATCAAGGTTCCTTGACACTTGTCACCACAGAGATGACAAGTGTCCCTTCCTCCAACCTCTTCTCCAACTTCTTCAATCTTAACCCTTGATATCTTCAGATCAAATCTTGACGGTCAATTCTTGCCACCTCAACTTTGGCCTTGGAATTCCTATAAATACCCCTCATTTTGGAGTAATAGAGATGCCTTGCACTCATAGTTTTAGCATCATTACTATAGTAAATTTTATCTCAATCATCTAGCATAATTAGCATCTTAGATTAATCATGCATACAATCATGTATCTCATATCATTTTGGATTAATCTAGCTTATTTTGTTAATCTTGCATTCATCTAGTTTGCATTCATATAGATTAAATCCTTCTTCTTGGTGTAGATAAATATGAGAGCATATCTATACTCACATCTTTTAGGAGGCAATAGGTCTATTTGTCATGGTTTTACATTTATTTATTTTGATCAACTAACCATGCATGTAATGATCTATTGAGTGTTTGTGTTGCAGATGCAGATTCCAGATTTCACGCAAACATTAATTGGCACCCATTGTGGGGCCCGAAACTTAATTTTTGGCCTTGCAGATTATCAAATTATCATCCTTCTAGATTTTGCCTGTACATTCTATAGAATCTCATACGACATTATTCACTTTACAGTATGATATTGTTTTCTTTGTTGTACAGTTAAGGAGGAATTCTCATACAGCTAGGTGAGAAAGCTGGTACGAGTTTATGCTTTCTCGTATCAAAAATAGATTGCATTTTAGGGTTTTTCTTGATTGAATTTTGATGATGCTAATACTAAACCTGATCTATTTTGAGATTTTTCATAGCCTAACTAGTTTTTGTAGGATGTTTGTCCAAGAACACGCTTGTCGCTCAAAAACAATATGACTACTGATTCATTAGTTTTGCAGGTTGCCTGAGGAGATTCAACTAAACTTTGTGTATTCTTAAGTTTTCTAAGCACTTAAATTGAAATATGGTTAATGAATAAGTTTGTTTTTCATGTTTGAGAAGAGTCTAAAAGGTAGCAGAGTATGCTCTTGCCTGCACAAACAATCAAAAATCCTGACCCTTGAAGCTTTCTAAGTTTGAGATTTGTGTTCCTTTAGTGGGCCTATCACAGCGGGAAAAATTAATCACCCTATGAGAATGACCCAAGTGATTACAACTAGACCTAAGCATTCTGACTCACTATAATAAATAGGCCTCTCGGGATTAAAGTCTCAAAGGACGGAGTTATTCAAGTTTTCTCTTTGAGATCTCTCATACAGTACCTTGTAAATATTTTTAGATCATCTTAAAATTTACGTCCCAATGATCTCATTCAATATTAGCTATAAAGTGGCTCAAGAATGCTACTATTTGGGTGATTTCCAATTTAGTGTAGGATAAAAGATACATCAAAAACTCAAATAATTTAGCATAGCGAACACAAAACATAAGCTATATCCTCCATCTTTATGGGTTTCATAGGACACTACTCCAATAAAACACAAGTTCCCATAAAAATATGAAAACTTAATGATTTATAATTTCCAATGCTAAGATGCTACAATACATAATTCACATGCTTACTTTGACCCAACCAAATAGTTTTGTTCATTATATTTCTTATAATCTCTATACCCAATACATACTTACAAACCCCCAAGTGCTCATATCAAAACCATGTTGAATACTTAGATTGCAAATAAAAAATCACATCCTTATTGGTTACCAAATTAATAATCTATAGGAACTAGTTTAGAAATGCAAGTAGGAATTTGGAAATAAACATAAACAAAACCCTCTTATTCCAAAGTAAATCAAACTTCAAATAGAGCACACAAACAGAATTAAGAAAAAAACAATTAAAAATCAAATATCACTATAAAATCCATTTGCTAAGTGTTATTTTCTCCAATGGTTAAAAATGTGGATGTCCTCATACATTAAAGTTGTCTATTTTGAGAGCATATAGTTAGCATGTATGAAATAGATGAAATGCATGGGATGGTGTCCCAATTTATATATTATATTTTTTTGGAAGGACAATGAAAAATGGAGATGATCCTAGAGGATCCAGAAGACCTAAAATTTTACAGTCTCAAAATCTAATAAAACCAATATTATTGGATAAAGCTCGCTGACACAATCTTGACGCATCTTGAATCGCATCAAAAGGAGGTCAGATGTAAAAGTTATGCTCGGTCAAAGTTAGGCGGGACCAAGGATTCCAAATGCAAATTTGAGGCCAAAATTTAATTGATTCTCTCCGAATCAAATAAAAACAACACCAAGTCCAAGAGCTCGTCAAGATGATTTCGACATTTCTTGAATCACGTCAATCGGAGACCGTACGTGCAAGTTATGGCTAGTCAAATTTGCATAGAGAAAAGTTTGACTAGATATAGGTGATGGAATGGCACAATGACATGGCATCACCAGGGTTTGATGGGTGGCATTCATAAAAATGACATGGCAGTACAATTGGTGGTCACTGGTGACATGGCATTTGTGACTTGGACCAAATAGACGGTGACAAGTGTCACTAACGTGGGTGAATAGAATGGTGCCATATGGGCCAGGTGATGGGTACCACATGACACCCCTGTGGTAGCTCCAGAGTGGTCAGTTTCAACTGCTAAAATGTTGTTTGAGGGGGTTAAACTCTCAACCTCATCTTCCCTATCTTTCCTCTCCATCGAGAGTAAGTTGTTTCCTGGCTACTTATGCAGCTCTAAGGCAAGGGTCTCATTAGGGGGCCTTAAGCTCTATTTTTTATGAAGAGGTGGTCCCATGAAGAAAAAAAATTTGTGATGTGGGATTATTTGGAATATTTTCCAAAAAAATAGGAGTACATACTTTTTAGGTATGCGAATTCAAGTGGGTGAAAAAGGGAAGCTCCAGCTCTAGTTTTTAGGAAGCCCCCCTCCATGGGACCCCAACTTAATTCTATTTAAAGTTTGGTAGTTGGCGGTTGAAAGGGGAAAAGAAGGTTCGGCTAATTTGAACCCCCAACCTCCCATTCCCAACAAATCTGCCCAGCCACTATGCCATGAGCGTTAATTGCGATGTAAGCAAGAGTAAATTATTTTTGTTATGATTTAAACAATAATATCAATGTCATACAAGCCCAAAATTGAAGGTAAACCTTAGGGTAGAAACGATAAGCTTAATTTTAAAAAGATTTCAAGGGGCTCAAATAAGGGGGAAAATCAATATGAACATTAAATTATTGTTAACCCCATTAGAGTAAATGAAGTTGTATAAAAGAGGGAGAATTTTTGTAAGAGGAGACATTGGAGGATTAGAATTCTCTTGGAGGGAATTAGTCATATTGGAGAATAGGAGTCCTGAGTATTTTTGTAAGCACAAAGACATAATCAATTTTTAATACTTCTCAATGTAATTGGGTTAAGAGGCAACTGAAGCCTAACTAAAGAAGGAGAGTATGCAAGTATCTTTAGGTGCAAGAGGAGACTGTGAGAGATGTTATAATGTGGGTCTGGATCTTGTATGATGTAAAAAGGAATTTTAAGATTGGTGCCATTAATAAAGTGGTCCTACATTGAGAAGCAGACTCGGAGATGTAGCTCATGTTGAGAAAACTCCGTTATTAAGCTCATGATCCCTCTTCTTCTCTTTTGTCTTATAATTGTCTCTTATTCTTTCTATTTTTATTTTTATTTCTTCTTTAAATTATTAATTGATGTTATTAAGTTGTGTAACAGATAAAGTGAACCTAGTTAGTAATTTCAATGGTAAATGAACATAACCAGACAATTTTGTTTGAGATCGATAAAATCTGTAATTTGAATTAAGTATAATTTAATTTTGTAAGCCTTAATTACAGATCAGGAGATGTGATAAAAAGATCAATGATGGATAATGGATGAGAAGAATTTCCTAGGGTTGAGGAGAGAATGGATGTAATCATGATAAAATCTTCCAATCAATTATAAAATACTATAGTTTTTTCTTGTTTCTTTTTTCCTTTTAGAAGTAATTCATTGAGATCGTGTACTTTAATATCTATAAAATGTACTTGGTTGGACCAAGCTAGATTATTCAAATGTAAAAATCACACACACTCCCTTTATAAAATATATTAGTACACCAAGCATCATAGTTGGCTTTATTACATTTATTTCTAAAATATTGGTATTTAAATTGAATCACTTAATGGAGGGTAAATAAATTAGGGAAATGAAAGAATCAATTACATTTTTCATATGCTTGTTCCCCCCATAGATGAGAACAAATAATTTTATTCTTTTAATAAATTTTTACTATTATTTGAATTTTAGATAAATATTTTTTTGAGTACTTAGTTTCAGTCTTAGGTCTGACATAATGATAAATAAGGATACAAGTATGAGAAAAAAAAAATTGCTTGATTTATCTATTTCTTCAAGTACTGAAAATATTTTTAATGAAACAAGTGAAGGATAAGTATAAATTATTTTGGATCAACACCTCCCTATTAGTTGAACAAAAAAATTATAAACGAGCGTACTTAAAATCACAAAGGGTGCAAATTTTGGTCTACAAGATCAAATAAGTAGAATGGCAAATAAAAGTGTTAGAGCTACAACTAATCCATAAATATTCAAATCTTCCATAAAAGTTAAACTTAGCAATAAGGTAACTCATATATATGAGAGTGTTGATGAAATGTAGCTCCCATAATGTTTGGAACTAGCAGTCCACTGTGTTGAAAGTGGTATAGGCCAAAACATTGCATTAATACCTATTACATTTGTCCCATCACCATAACCAATATTTCATCATAATTACATTGGCATATGTAAAATTATAATGACAATGTGAGATGAAATGTCATGTTGTGAGCATGTTAACAAAAAATACTAAAGACTTGACATTTGTTTTTCTTTAAATTAAAACTTAAAATAAGTTTTAATAAGTATAAACAGATGTCAGGTTCGTGTTGGTGGTATGGTGCTTGCTAGTAGTTCAGAGATCTAATTAGTGGAAGGATATTTTATAAGAAATAAAAATAAATAAAGAAAACTTTAATATTGCATGAAAATAACTATAGTAGGATAGAGTTTTGTTGTGACATAATCACACATCGCCCCATTGAAAATGAGGAACCCCACTTTTTTCTACTCTTTAGGCTATTCGTTGTGCTTTTTAGCTTTCGGTCTTTCATTTTGAAGAAGTGTAGCATCTCAGGTGGCTAACATGTGATCAAGAAGAATCTCTCTCCTTGATATGAAGCTAAGAAAACCACTTCCTTTGTGCTCCAAGTTGTTGGCTCGCCTCTCCTAGCATTACCAATGGGTGTCCAAGCCCAATCGCTTCCCATCCATCTCACATCTTCCACCCTCACCTTCTCTCATTCTCCATCCATCCTACATTTCATACTTTCCATTCCTACATCTTCTACCCCTTCCCCCATTTCACCTCTTCCATTTCCCTTTCCTACCCTTCCCTACCTTCACTTAAATCATTATCATTCCACTTACCTATCTTATATTTTCCCTGCCTTCCATTAGCCTCACTTCTTACCCATCTTAAACCTAACACTCCCTACCTTCTTATCCTCCATCTACATCAACTCTACTTCTTACTCCCCTTAACCTATCCTAATTAACCTCCCTTGTCTCTCTTCATAACTCATCCTAACCCACTACCTGTACCTCCTTTAACATCCCTCACTAACCCCCACACCCATCTTATCCTAACCTCTTCCCATTCTCACATTACCTCCTTACTCCCTACATCCTCTAACCTATATCTCCTTCCTTATACATCCACTACCCATAACTCCTATCACCCTACCCACAACCTAACTTACCACCTACTCAATACCCTACACCCTACACCCTTACCTTTTCCTTACTCCTTATAACTCACATTGTCATCCCCCTAAATAGCACCTTACCTCCCTTTACCCCTTTACTAACCAACATAGCCCTTATAACTCCCACCACCCGACACCAATTCCCTTACATCCCCCATAATCCCTCCTTACCTCATGGCTTTCCCTAAACTCATCCCCTTCCACCTCATATCTTTAATTCATTTCTTTCATGCCACCTATTACTTGGGCCCACTATAAACTTTGAACATGAAGAGTTGGAAATTTTTTCTAAGAACTCCTTATTTCTAACGTGGCATTACTTGGGCCCCACTATGAGCTTTTGCATAGAGAATTAAAAGTTTTTTTTGAACTTATTTTTCTGGCCCCACCAAAACTCTAATATGGGGAACTTTAAAAGTTTTTCTTGGAACTTTTTTTTGTGGTATGCTAGTCCCACAAAGAATTATGGAGTAGATTGAAAAAAAAAAATTGATGCCACTTTAGTATAGAGTTGGAGTCTTTTAAAATTAAAAGATTCAAAAAAATTAAAGAATTTAAAAATCCAAAAAAAATCAAAAATATAAAAAATTGAAAAATAATATCAAAAAATGAAAATCATGAAATTTTGGCTAAAGCATGGAAAATAAGCAGTGCCTCTCAAGAGCATTACTGTTTTTTAAGCAGTGCCTCTCAATGTCATTTCTGCTTTTAAGAAGTGCCTCTCAAGAACATTACTGTTTTTTAAGTGGTGCCTCTTAATGTCATTATTGCTTTTAAGAAATGGCTCTCAAGAACATTGTTGCTTTTTAGCAATACCTCTCAATGCTATTACTACTTTTAAGCAATGCCCATTATTGTCATTACTACTTTTAAGCATTGCATTTCAATGGCATTGCTTTATTTAAGTATTGATTCTCGAAAGCATTGCACTTTTTGTGCATTGCTCATCACTGCTCCTAACGATGCAAGTTGCTGAAAAAAATTTCAATATTCAAATTTCACAATGAATAGAGCAAGTGTTGGCATCTTGATGATGTTTAGTTGTGATTTTCATTGATGGACACACACTTATTTGTTATATGAGTTATTCTCAACCGATACTATGTGATGTATTGCTCAAATCGGTATTGTATGCCATTGTATGCATAGTCTTTGTTTGTTGAAGACTATCGGTGTTTGCAAAAGGAGCTTACCAATCAAAGCATGACCGAGGACCTCAAGCGGTATGTGGACTTCAAGCGGTACGAGGACCCCAAGTGGCAGCCAATCCTTTTGTGATTGAAACACTATGTTCTAGTTTACCAGTCTTTGTTTGTAAACCGGTAATCAGTATATTGTGTTTGGCTAACCAACAAACTTGTAAAGTGTGATGAGTTATCATACACCGACATCGATGCAGTGATTCTGTGTCATGTTACAAATTGTGTCTAGATGCATTGTACCTAGAAAATTGTAGTCTAATCTCATTGGACTGACATGAAATCAGATTCTTATATGAGGACATCATGTCGAGGGTTTTAAAAGCATATGTGTGTGTGTGTAGTGTTGCGCAAGAAGATTAGGTCTTTGCAGAAAAGGTATCTTGCGAAAAAGATTGAATAGAAGACTAAAGTAAAGCTGCAATGCATTAACAAAGAGCTATCAAGGATCTAACTAAGTATTTTGTGCTACTTTCTAGATCACTTACTTGTTGATTACTAATCTCTTCGACAAGTCAGAAACCCGTAACCGAGTAGGCTTAGTTAAGTCTATTCAAAATCCTCTAACAAGGTGGTTCATAGTTGTGGATCTGAAATCCTTTAACAGGGTAGTCTTTAACAGGACTTATCTCCTAACAAATATCTAGATTCCTAATAGGATATGTTCTGGTGAAGAACATTGTAAAGCCTTAACTGGTCTGGTTGCTATTCTGCAGATAGTAGACTTGTGAGTTTTACTCACCGTGGTTTTTCCCATTTGGGTTTCCACGTTAAAATATCTTGTGTCATGGTGATTGTGTTATTGTGGGTGAATTCTTTATTTGCTATTTGGCTTTTTTGTGTATTAATTGGTTTATTGTTTAAAAGGCTATACTGGTATGCAGTAAATTTGCTTAAGTATTTGGTAAAGTTATTGGGTATACTAATTCACCGCCCCCCCCCCCCCCTTTTAGTATTCATCGACGAGTTCGAGGCATCTTTCAGTCAATTGGATATTAAATGATTGAGGCAATCAAGTATTAAATCAGTTACGTGAGCCACAAACTTGGGATGAGTTATTTGATCAAGGTGGCAATTATACAAAATAAGGAGCAATAATTTAATATAAGTTGCTTTGAAGTCAATTGACTAAGGTGGAAACTCGATTCTAAGTAAAGGCATCAAGTGATCCTTATGCAAATCTGCAGCATTTGAGAGTCTTTACTCAAGAGAGGATAGAGTATTCAATACTTTATTCTATGTTTGATAGTGCATCAAAACACCATCACAGAATGTCAAAACCCTATTTTCTAAATACTTATTTAATCATTTAATATTTTCACAATTAAAAATGCAAAAAAAATAATAATAATAATTAATTTGATATTTTAATATGTATAATAATATATACTTATATTTTATTTTTAGTTTTTGATAGGTAATGGGCCGAAGCCGATAAGGTGTACATACCCTACCCCCTTTGTGGGATTTGAACTTGTGACCTCTATTTCAAGAGAACAAGTTCTCCATCACTAGGCCAACTCAGGTTGTACAATAATATATACTTATATTTTATATTATTATCATTAGAAATATTTAATTTTATATTGAAAACTATACTTAAGAACTTAAATTCTATATAAATTTCATAAAACAAGTGAAATTATTTAAATTCCTTAAAAAGAAATATATATATTGTTAGTGTAGGTTTTTATTTTCTTAGTTGGGTTTATTATTTTCCCTTTTCCTAGGCTTTTCCTACACTTTAATTAAGCTTGCTTAGGTTAATAAAGCATGTTTACTTAAGACAAGTGGGTATTGAGGTGTCGATATGCTATGAGGAGGTGCATTTACTATGTTTAGACCATCATGGTGGTCTCTCCTCATTGGTCGGTATTGCCACCTCCACCCCTCTCTTGAGTCTATATAAACATGCTACCTTGCTTGTATTTTCATATAGTTGGAGATAGTAATCTGATGTTATTTTGCCTTGGAGCACTTCACATCAGTTTTCTATCGGTATCACTGTTATGATGTTTATTTCATTTGCATTTACAGTTTATTTGATCTATCTCTTTCAATTCAATTCTGGATTGTAATCTGTTTCTCGGATTTTAACATGGTATCAAAGCATGTTTTGAAAGGTTAGATTATTGTAGAGATCTTGTAAAATATTGATGTGTTTTCTTTTGCATTTTGCATGATCTAAAAAACCAGAAAAGGTTTATGAAGATCCGGTAATATTGTTTTACATATATATTTTTTTTGGTAAAACAAGGTTTTGAAGCTTAAAAGGAACTTTCAAATAGTGTGTTTTCAGGCCTAACAAACCTTTCCTTTGAGTTTGGAAGGTCCAAAAACCTCTATTTTCATATAAAGTGTGTGCAAATTGGACACCAGAAGCTTTGCATGTCATTTTTTTCTTGTTGCAGGCAATTTTTAACACTGTGGCCCCATCTTCCGAAATTGATAAAGAAAAACGCTTTCTAGGTTTGTTTGGCCACTGGAAAAAACCATCTGGGTCGTTGCCATATTTTTTATTCACTCAACAAATCATTTTAAAATCGCGTCAGAAAGATTCAGCAAGACCCCTCACCATTGTAGTTTTCATTTTTGCATCTGATTTTCAAATGAGGTTTTCTTAGTCATATGAAGGTATTTTTCATTGCAGTTTTTTTTGAAATGGGGTATTGTTTCGTTCTATTTGAAGGGGTGAAATCAATTATTTCTTAGAAGTTACCAATTTTCTAGAAATTAAGTTTTATCAACATATCTAAAGGGCAGTCCTCGTTTTATGAACTTCAAACCACTATAACTTTCACATATGATCTCGGATTTAGGTCATTTTTTTTTGAAAGTGGATATTTTTTCAATTAGAATACATTGGTGTTGTTTTGACACTCAGATTCTGAGATATTATTTTTGTCTTCAGTATTTGTGTCCATTTTTTGGACTTTGTAAAACTCTGAAAAATAATTTCAGCATTGTAAATGTTCTAAATTATAAAGTGCCACCTTATAATATCTGGGGGGCATTGATTTATGATCTAGTACAAAGGGGGGGGTGGTTCAGTGTGTTCTCTCTAAGTTTTTCGTCTCTCTTTCCTATACAAGCAATCTTACTTTTTGCATTAAAATGAATCAAAATATAGTACTAATACTCACACCTTACAACTACTATGAGTGGAAATCAAAAATGACAATCTATCTTAAGAAGTTGGAGTTGTTTAGAGTAACTATGGGACTTGAAACTGAACCAACAATAATTGCAGAAAAGCCAAAATGGTTTAACAAATATGATGAAGCTTATGGTACTCTATGTATGTCTGTATCTTCTGATCTTATTTTTCATGTTGAATCTTCTACAACTCCAAATGATGTATGGACAACATTAGAAGGGTTGTTTGGTTAATCAAATGAGTTAAGGGGACACCAATTGGAGAATGAGCTAATAGGGATAAATCCATGTAATTTTGATACAATTTAGGACTTCTTCACAAAACTAAAGGCTGTAAGATTGCAATTAAAGGAATGTGGGATAGATAAGAAAGATTCACAATTGATTCTAAGCATTCTTTCCAAACTTGGTCCAAACTATTTAGTTTTTGTGTCTACTTTCTATGCTACAAAAAGTGCCTCAAGAACCAGCTTTAAAATGCCTTCTCTTGATGATTTTGCAAAATAACTCACACAAGAACAGGATAAGTCGATTCAAATGGGTACAATTAATCCCTCTAAATCTCAAGCCTTGGTTGCCAACCAAGGTACAAAAGATCAAAATGGGCTTTCTAAGCAAGAAAAGAAACAAAAGAACCAAGGAGAAAAGAAGCAAGAATAGAAGCCAGTTACTTCAAAAGAAACTAATGATGCATCTTCTTCTAAGGGCTACAAGCCCAAGAAGGAGAAAACTAAGTGTTCCTATTGTAATAAACTTGGTCATGATGAACATAAATGTCTAAAGAAGCAAATTGATCATTTGACTCATCTTCTAAAAAAGAACAACATCAAGGTACCTGATTCTGTCAAACCAAGTTCATCTCAGGAATCTTCAAAGGACACAAGTAAGGGCGAAGGAAAGGGCAAGGCCCTTTTTGTTGTTGCTTCCCAGCCTAATTCCTAGATTATCAACTCGGGTGCTTCGCACCACATGGCTTCATCAAAGGATAGTTTTTCCTCCTTGGAGTCATGTTCTATGCCATCTATTCTATTGGATGATGACACTCCTACTGAAGTGCATGGGAGAGGATCTGTTGACATGGGTGAAGGAACATTTCAGGATTTCCTTTGTGTTCCATCTTTATCAACTAATCTTCTATCTGTCTATCAAATCACTCACACTGGCTCTGGAAAGCGGGTTGAGTTCACTCCAGACATAGTGGTAATTAGTGAGATGTATAATGGGCCTACAATTGCACTGGGAAAGGCAGATAATCAGTCTAGACTGTATCACTTTTCTCACTTTTTTCTTGATTCTCCTTCACTTGCATTGCTTACTCACTTAGATGAGGTGAGTCATTTGTGGCATCAGTGGTTTGGCCACTTGAACTACCGCTACTTGCAGCAGCTCAGTCAGCATGACATGGTTATAGGGTTGCCTTCTATTCAATTTCTTGATGGAGTTTTTCAAGGATACATTCTTGGCAAGCACCCTGAAGAAAAATTTGATAAAGGCAAAGCATGGAGAGCCACACAACATTTGGAGCTAGTTCACAGTGATTTAGCAGGACCATTTCCAAATCCTTCTTTCAGTAGGGCCAAATATGTCTTGACATTTATTGATGATCTTTCTCGATACACCTTTGTATATTTTCTCAAACAAAATTCTAAGGTCTTTGAGTCTTTTTAGGAATTCAAAGCCTTTGCAGAGAAGCAATCAGGGAAAACCATCAAGGTTTTGCACACCGATAATGAGGGGGAATATGTCAACCAGAGGTTTGAGCAGTTTTGTGTCTCAGAAGGCATTGATCTTCAACACACAGTTCCCTACACTCCACAATAAAATGGAGTTGTAGAATGTAAGAATCGGTCCTTGAAGGAAATGGCTAATTATATGATCCACTCCAAATCATTGGCACCTCAGTATTGGGTAGAGGCCATCAACTGTGCATGTTATATCCAGAATCAAGTTCCTCATCGAGTTGTGAAGGGGGTAACTTCTTTTCAAGCTTGGAATGGTTGGAAACCCACAGTCAAACACTTCTGAGCGTTTGGGTCTTCTACATGGGCCCACAATCTAGCAGTGAAATGCAAGGCTATGGATCCGCAGAGCAAGCCTTGCATATTTGTTGGGTATCTAGATAGTGTTAAAGGCTACAGGATTCTCCATCCTACCACACTTGAGATTTTCATTGAGAGAAGAGTTTGTTTTGAGGAGGATACTTCCAATTCGTCTTCTACCACTTCTCCATCTTTCATTCCTATGGAGACATTGCAACTTCATGATGATAGTTCTTCTGAGAATTTTAATCATCCTGATCCTTTTGAGGAGTCTTCTTCCTCCACTTCAGATGATGATGGTGAGGATTCATCTTCCTCTTCTCTTAGTCATCCTTCAAAGGGTGATGATTTTGCTCCAGATCCTCCTCATTCTCCAGCTACTGGGCCTCTTTGGGCTCGTCAGACATTGGATTCAGCAGGTGATTGGGTGAGTGATCCTTTAGATGAGAGAAGAACAAGGTCACAATTTGAGCATGCTCTGCATCTCTTCTTTGCTACAGCTTCTGATCCATGGACCTTTCGGGAAGCTTCAGGTGTCCCCAAGTGGGATGCAGCTATGCTGGAGGAGTTGAATTCCTTGGAGATGAACCATACTTGGGATTTAGTCCCTCTTCCTAAGGGAAGAAAACTTGTTCAGTGCAAATGGATCTACCAAACAAATTTTTTTGCAGATGGGTCGATTGATAAGTATAAGGCTCACTTGGTCGCCAAAGGATTCTCCCAGGTTGTTGGGATTGACTACTCTAAGACTTTTGTGCGAGTTTCCAAGATGAATTCCATCCGACTTGTCCTTGCTATTGTTGCAGCCCATTGTTGGGAATTTCATCAAATGGATGTGAAGAGTGTTTTTCTTCATGGTGACCTTTAGGAGGAGATATATATGGAGCAGCCACAAGGGTTTGTCGAGGATCCTTCACTTGTTTATCGCCTTCAGAAGTCTCTCTATGTCCTTAAACAGGCCCCTTGTGCCTGGTATGCCAAGATGGACTCCTTCCTTCTGTCAATTGGGTTCACTCGATGCCATTCTGATCCAAAAGTCTACATTTTGCAACAAGATGATACTCTCACCTTCCTTGTTCTCTATGTTGATGACTTGTTGATCACTGGGAGTCACTCATCCCGTATCAAGGCAGTCAAAACTGCCCTTCATGATCGCTTCTTGATGTCTAACTTAGGCCTAATCCACTACTTCTTAGGGATTGAGATCACTCAGTCGCCTTCTGTTATCTTTATTGGACAGCCTAAGTACGCTCTTGATATTCTCTCGAGATTTCGCATGGTTGACTATAAGCCTGCACCGACTCCATTTCTGTCAAGAGTCAAACTTGAGGCTTCTTGTTCTTCACCCTTGGCGGATGCTACCTTATATCATCAATTAGTTGGAAGTCTCATATATTTGACTCACACAAGGCTTGATATTTCATATGCAGTGGGCCTGGTCTCTAGGTTCATGCAGGAGCCACATGAGCTGCATTGGAAAGCAGCTAAGAGGATTCTTCACTATGTACAGGGTACTCACAGTTATAGGATTCATTATATAGAGGGCATGGATATTGACTTGGTGGGATATACAGATTCAGATTGGGCAGGTGATTCTCAGGATCGCAAGTCCACTTCAGGGTATTGCTTCTCTCTTGGTTTTGGTCCAATTTCTTGGTCGAGCAAGAAACAATCTTCTATTGCTCTTTCATCTACTGAGGCTGAGTATCAAGGAGCAGTTAATGCTACTACTGAGGCCATTTGGCTTCAGAACATTCTCACTGAGTTTGGCATTTCCTTTTGAAAGCCTACAGTCATCTTTTGTGACAACCAAAGTGCTAATTAGATTTCTCGCAATCTGGTCCATCATCAACAGACCAAGCACATTGAGATTCACATGCACTATATTCGAGAGCTGATTCTTGAGCAGGTTCTTGATCTTCAGTGTTGTTCGACGTCAGATCAAATTGTAGACATCTTCACCAAACCCTTCACTAAAAGCAAGCTCATTCATTTGAGATCTTTGCTTGGGGTGCGGCAGGTGTTCTCTTTTGTTGGGGGGGCTTCTTAGTTCCTTTTTTCTCTCTCTCTATTCTATGGGGGTGTACTCTCCTTTGTTGGGGGGAGCTTCTTCTTTGTTGGTGGGGAGGACTATGTACATGGGTACCTCATCAGGCTTCATTTGTCAGGACCCATATTTTCACCCACCTAAGCTATGCTTAAGGGGGGGTATTAGTGTAGGTTTTTATTTTCCTTGTTAGGTTTATTATTTTTCCTTTTCCTAGGTTTTTCCTACACTTTAATTAAGCTTCCTTAGGTTAATAAAGCATGTTTACTTAAGACAAGTGGGTATTGAGGTGTCAACATGCTATGAGGAAATGCATTTACTATGTTTAGACCATCATGGTAGTCTCTCCTCATTGGTCGGTATTGCCACCTCCACCCCTCTCTGAAGTCTATATAAACATGCTACCTTGTTTGTATTTTCATATAGTTGGAGATAGTAATCTGATGCTATTTTGCCTTGGAGCACTTCACATCAGTTTTCTCTCGGTATCACTGTTATGTTGTTTATTTCATTTGCATTTACAGTTTAATTGATCTATCTCTTTCAATTCAATTCTAGGTTGTAATTTGTTTCTCAGATTTTAACATATATATCCATTCATTTTCAAGAAAGAAAAATAACATTTTTCTTAGAAAAAGAAAACAAAAAGTTCCTATAAAAATATTATATATATTTTTTAAAGTGAAAGGTTTAAAACCTTATAGTGAAAGGATAAAGAGATTCCCTAGCTTCCCACATAGCAAGACATGAAGATAAGGTAAAGAATTTAGTTAAGGGAAAAAAAACTTAGTCTATGAAAAGTATTTTTCTAAAAACTAGTAGCTTGTAAAAACAATTAAAGGAGGATTCCTTATTACACGTAAGAAGTAGCTTTTGCAGAGAGTCAAACCATCCATGGAAAGAAATAAATAAACTTGGACAATGGCGTCTATATTTAACTTGGATTAAGACTAACATGCTATTCGGATAGGCATCTCAAAAAAAGAGTTGTAGAGGACGAAAACTTTCAATGCACTCGTAGAGGGCAGACTGCATCACTTAATGTCTACAAATTGGAGTTATGTCAATTGAATTATGATGTTGGAAAAAGCCCATACTTATCCCATACCTAATAAAATTCTTACCATTCTTGTCATAAATATTTAGAGTCACCCATACTCTACCAACCAGCCATCGATAGCTATTGATTTTTTCTAGATATGGCAGTGAGTTGGGAAAATTGTTGGACACCCGGAGAGGAGACGAACTTAGTATATCTTTAAGATGGCTCTGGTATTTGTGGGTAGCAGAACAAGTTCAGGCTAGATGTTTCGATGAGGAGCTAAATGTGAGGTGTTCTAGGCCTTAAGGATTACAAACTGTCAAAATCAGAAAGCATAGTTTAATGCTAAACTTTGGGGGAAATCATTCTTATCTTCATTAGAAGAGGATGAAAAGACTAGATGGTAGGGGAATGTTGGAGAAACAAACAGAAAGGGGAACAGGGTAGTGGTTGTTGTTTGCAGTTTCACCTGTACAAAGACGCATTAAGAACACGCACAGAGGTATGACGACTTTAATCTCAAATTTAATCATTTTGATGAGCTCATAATCAGCTTTATTGCATTCTATCCTTCATGACCACACAAAAACATAGTAGATGTTATTGGGTAGTATTCCTTGAAATGAAATTGTATAATAGGTAGAAGAATTCTAATTGATGTATTTTATATTACTGGATCTGTGGGATCTTATAAGATTATATTTTGGTTTTTTCCTATACAAATGGTGAATACTCTCTGTCATACTGCCGAATGATATTCTACAGATTTGTTTTGCTTGCTTCTTTTTTTTTTTTTAAATCGCATAGCCTATTTTGCTTGAGGATTCAGCATGTTTTTTTGTTTTTTTTTGATAAAAGTGGATAGAACCACTGAATTATATTAAATTTTAAAAGTTTTTTAACAGAAAATTCAACATGTTGTTTTTCAGTGTTTTTCACATTTTGGAAACTAGTGTTTTTCACATTTTGGAAACTACTAACACCTGGCTACATTGGCATAATGTGCATTCAGAGCCACCAGAGCATTACTATACGTATTTAGTTCTGATATCCTCATTTATGCTCACATATTTCACTAGTATAGGTGTGGTAATCTACCTAGTATCTCACTTAACCGTTTCTGTTGTCTTAAGTATTTTTTGGCCCTATGCGATTAATTTTCCTTTTCTTCCTCACACAATGGACTTCTATTTGAGTATACCACGCGCTCTATGTGTGGGTTAAGCGTAAGTTCCTTGAAATTATCATCAAACCTACTTAAAAGGGGTGAACAATGCAAATTTTGTAACAACTCCTTGATTTATTGATCGCTAATTTTGGATATATTTAAACAAAATTTTCAATCTTATCACTAGCAGAAGTTGTGGAATTCATCTTTACACCTACCATTTGTTTTGGTTAAAAAATTTGAAAGCCTTTTTAACGAATCCATTCTCTGTAATTTGCAATCAATGCATTCTGTGAGATGACACCTCTTTGAGGCTTTTTGTCAAACATAATCGATGCTTTTTGTCAAAACATACACGTCTACTAGAGCAGTTCTAACTCTTTAAAACTATGTGAGAAAGATAGTATCAGGCCATATGTTCCAGATATTGTTACATAACGGATACCTTTTTAGTCATTATTGATTCTTCCTGTATAGTCTGTCATTGCCAATGGAATTAAGTTAGTCTCTATGGTGAACCAACAAAAGTTAAAAAATAAAAATTGTTAATGGTAATCAAACATACCATTGCACCATGACTCAAACCCGTACCATAACTTTTGATAAGAGTAAAAGAGAGAATGATCTTGGGATAAAGATTCATTGTTTAAGTCTCTCCATAGGAATCTGATCTTTTGGGATTAAGCAGTTGATTTATTAAATTCTAACTTGGAATGTGATTAACTCGGTAGGAACTTGACCATATTTATTTACTATTAAGACTATCATATTAGTTTGAAAGGTTATAATAATAAATGATGAGTAAGTAATGAATAGAGAGGCATTATGTAGCAAAACTAATGTCAGTGGAGGAAATGAAAGTTCTAGATTATGGATGTGAATAGGGTTTTGTTGAAATTAAGACGTGGTATATATATAGCAATTTGAATTGAATTAAAAGGATCCAATCAATTTAATGAAATGACTCATTAATATCTAGCATGATTATGATTACCTAGGTGAAAGTTGTCATTATAATTTTGTATTATACAAAATCTCTTGATCAGTGAAATAGGTAAATCAAAATCATTGGCTTAAAACTCAATAATATTGATTTTTTTGTTTTACATGGTAAGAAGGAGAAATACTTTAGAAATGAGAAAGGATAAATTCTTGGTATCATTTAAGTTTTAGTATTAAAAGCTTGATATTAGATAACATGAGAGAAATTAGTTAAAGTTGTCTTTACTTAGACAAAAATATATAGCAAGGTGATAGTAATCTTATACTTATATCAAGGTTTTATATAGTTGATATCTTTGTTTAAGGATGTAGAAGGTGAACCATGTTGGTGTGCATAAGGATTATAGATCATTTAACTATATTCAGTCAACTAATTATCTTAGCACAAGATTATATAAGCATTGGTATTTTAAGAATAATCCCTGTCCAAAGATGACAATCTTTTAGAACTTCTAAGAGTAAAGGGAATGCATAAGGAATAAGTAGATTCAATCAATCTAATTGACTCGAGGGTATCTTTTCCTATCAAATTATTGCATGCTAATAATAAGATGTGGGTAAATCGTTGTATTCTCTTAATGATGCATGAAACAACTGATAGGCTTTTCATAGTGTAAGAGATGAGAAAGAAATATGAATTGACTTGGAGATATTAAGTTAAATATTTAGAATAGTGTTAACTATGCTTATGTATGGCATTTTATACTCTTCAAGTGTATAGGAACTGAATAGATATGTAATAATATGATTGAAATGGTATTCATGCATGGACTTTATTATCGAATGATAGTGCATATGTAGATTCTTATCTAGGGTGTTGAGTGCCCTTGTAGAATGGTGGATAAGATTAGACTGATTTCATTGTATGCATGTTTTCATAGATGTATTCTATGTATTCAATGTGTTTTAATGTATGTCGTACAGGTGTCGAATATGGAGTAAAGAGAAGGGTGAGTTCTCCAGAGAAGCTTAAGTCTCTGCTTAAACTCATCTGTCAGTAGTCGGCTTGAAAAGAACTTTGGCCAAAGTTTATGTTGAGCTCTTAGTGTATGCTTGCTAAGTGAATCATTATATTTTTAGTCTCTTCTATATCTTAGTGTCGTTACAATAGCATCCTTGATTTTAGACACACTAAGTTGCACCAGATTCCTTCCCCTGCCAGCTTCAAGTCACTAGATGTCCTTGTGTAGGGTCGACGGTTCTTCGTGTCATGAAGAACTCCACGGAAGCATAAATGCTTCACAGTTGGGCGGTAAAGCGCTTTGGCAATATTCTCACCCGTGGCATGCTCGTGGGAAATAAATGTTGAGAGCTCCTATCAGGACTATTATCAACTATGTTATGTTTCATATATATTAAGTGTAATCGACCTTATGGTCTTATGTAAAGTATAAAATAAATTTCTTATATTTTACTAATCTTTTGGTGCATAAACATTAAGTCAAAATGTAACTTCTTTTATATATGAAGTGTATATTGAGCAAGCGTATTAATTAATGGTTAATTTTGTCTAATTTGGTACTTTGTTATTTTAGTATTATGGGGGTCCTTACATAGAATTGGCACTAGAAGGAGGGCCTGATAAGTGAATATCTGAAAGCGAACTCTTGGAAAGGTGAATTCAATGGATAGAAAGAACGCTTGACTATCAATTAGACTTGCGAAAGAAAGAAGTAGTTTATGCTACTAGAACCAATTGCACCTTCAAGACAAATTTGAGATGTGCGTGATCTCTTTTATTCTAAAAAATCCAAAAAAAGGTGAAAAACAAGAAAAATTCAAAAAAAAAAAAAAAATTCTCAATGGAAAGATAGTTTCACGAAGATAAGAAGGAAGTTGATATCTTTCAACTTTGGTGGAGATTGAATGTGTAGCTTCATCCACACCATTTATCAAAATTTACATCTGGGTACCTGCAAAAAGTGTCCACTTTTTGGTCAAAAAGTGGAAGTGTTTTCCCTTGTTTTTAGATTTCGCACTGTTTGACCTAAAACTTTGAAGAACTTAAAGATTGAATCTTGAAAAAAGTTAGAAATAGAAAATCTAGTGCTCGGAGTCTAGTTTCCAAATATGTAATTTATTTTAATACCCAAATCTTAAAAATTAAGTTTCAATAGGAATTACTAAAACCTATAGTTTAAAAGTTACTTTTCAGGACCATACCATGCCCATGTACTGCAAGAAAAATTTGACCTAAATGAAAGTATTTTTCATAATCCTTTTGGGAAAAGATCTGTAACTGACTCACCTTTGATGAGGATTTTTTTTGTAATTTTTTCTATATATTTTTTTTTTGTTATTTTTTCATTGGGCATACGACTATTTTGAAAAATCCCTGTGTATGGCAAGCATAATTTGACCTTAACTTAACATTTTTAAATTTTATTTTTTTGTTAAACTGTATAGAATTGTCTCTAGTTTCATGCCATATAATTTTTTTTCCAAAAAACTTAAAGACAAAAAAGTTATTAAAAAATTAAAATACCTTGTTATTTCAAGTTTATGGACCTCTTTCATTAGAAATTATTTTTAAAATAAAAAATATTGATCGATTCTTTAAAAAAATTACATATTTGGAATCTAGATTGTCTATACTATAATGGGTTTTAATTGTTTAAAAAAAATCTGTAAATTAGGTGTTCAGATATATTTTTGAAGTGATGTTTTTGTATGTAGATTGATTTGGCCTTCAAGTTGTAGGTCAAACCAAGTCCAAGCCCCAGGTTTGGCTCTCCAAACCATTTTCCAAGCCAAATTTTGAAGCTAGATCCGGGTCCACAGTCAATTTTTTTAGAAACGGGATCCCATTTCGTTTTTAATTAATTAAAAATGGCAAAACAAAACGAGATCCCATTTCATTTTTCATTATTTATTTTTTAAGAAATATGTATAAAAAAATATTATTCGAGCTGATTAAATATGTCTTTTTATGTGCAACTTTTTATACACTATTTTATGATCTAGTTGTCCTTTGGATGCTCTTTTGTTGCAATTTTAGATCCATTTTTTGAAGGTGGCAATCATTGCATAATTTTTTAGTCATGGGGTCTAAACAACATCGAGAAAAAGAAATAGAGGATGGACCGCCGAGGAAATTCAAGAAGAAAGAGAGGAGGTGAAATGACAAATAGATAGAAGAATAAGGATTCGACAAATGAATAATCCCGATGCTTCTGGATCCACAACAATGGAAGAGATAAACATTCAAGATGATGCCTTGGGGAATAAGATGGACATAGATGATGCAATTATGGATGAATTGTATGTGGGTGACACTGTTAATATTCTTTCAAATTTTTGCACAAGCAACATTTTGGTTAAGTGTTTAGCATTCCCCTTTTGCTCTTCGGCCCGCTCTACCATTCGTTCGCGCGTGCCACGTGGTGTCACAATGTTGTGTTAAGAAGATCGCCTTTCTCACCTTGCATTGAGAAAGCACAAAGCTATCATGTTGCGTAAGTTTTTCCTTGGTGTACGTTCTTCTGACCCCACCATTCTCTATGTGTTGGCAGTTACACTTGGCGTCTCCACGTTCCATGTCTTGGTCCCCATTTTGCATTCGACTTTGGGTCTGTTCCGAGTTGTCATGTTGGCATCGCGATTTTCTTGTTTTGGCAGGTGCATAAGACACCATGATGTAGTTAGCATAATGACACCAAAAAGTCATTTTCACCTTTTTTATTGCATGCGTCTCTATGTATGCCACGCAAGGATTTTCCTTATAGAGGGCGGTTGCTAGGATTTTTTCTTGTGCTTTCCTGTTGTTGGTTGAGGGTCGAGGGATATTTAATTATTGGCTTTCCCTCTATTGTTTTAGAGGTTTAGACTTTTGAGAAAAATTATTAGACTTTGGCTCTGTGAAGAAGCCTTTATGTTAATTATGTTGTGTGGATGATAAAGATATCAGACTGTTCCTATGGCCTTTATGCTTATTTTGTTTGAAGCTTAATACATTAACTTTTGTGCTATATTCAAATTCAGTAACTTCTATAATATGTGATGTGAGACTCTATAGATTAAACTACATGTTATATGACTTGTTATCTGTTAGATGAATAGTGTATGTCATATTATGTTAAATGAACCTTGTTTAATTATCTTTTCAAACTGTATTGGGCATGTAGATTGTTGAATGGGCCTTAAAAATGCAATTACTTGGGTTTTTTGTGTTGCAAATGTCTTAAAAATATTCTTGCGCATCGCCTAATTAGTGTATCTTTTATGTTTTTCTTTCTCCCTTTTCTCCCCCCATTGTATGAAGAGTCGGCTAAACTCAAACCCCGAGGTTATTCAATGAACTTCACGCAAAGGTCCCCCATCACTGAATTTCCCATAAGTTGTTAGTGTTTAATCCAAAATTAGTAGTCAACGGTTCTTTTTTTGGAAAGCCTGGTGGGACCTAATTTGAGCAAGCCTAAGCAGGTTTATGAGCCATAGACATGTTACTAGGAGTCAAACAACTTTAAATCCCAGTTTTCTTCTACCATCCCTAGTAAACGTCTAGTCATCTGTAGCTTCTTCTTCTCAGAGTTCACCTGTTATCCCTACGGTACCTATTCCCATAGTAATGGCTCAAGTTCCTCCCACAAATTTCATGACTTGGAATAGTGGTAGTCCCCTCATTCCTCCCATTCCACCCGAAGTATGGAGCCCAATTCATACCTTTGTGCTAAAAGTTATCCCTAAATTCACTAGAGAAGATTCCAAGACGTCAGGGGAACACCTACAAGATATGGCTGATGTTTGCATAGTCCATAATGTTACAGAGCAAAATGTAGCTCTAAGATTGTTTGCAACTTTATTTAAAGGAAGAGCTTTAGATTGGTATAAATCTCTCGCTCATAATTCAATAGCAGATTGGGATCAACTTGGTGATCGCTTCTTCAAGAGGTTTTCAGACAAGGCAGATAGATCATCTCTAATGCAGCAGCTGGTTACTATCAAAAGGGCTCCTCATGAAGCGGTGACAGACTTCAATATGAGGTTTCAAAGAACCTGGTAGAGGATATCGTTGTCCGCTCATCCTCCCGTGGATATGGCGTTTGTCTTTTACTTGAAAGCTTTCAATTCATATATATCTATGATGATCCAATCTCTCAAAGGCAGCGCTCTCCCGGATGCATATGACTTGGTAGTCTGAGCAGAGAACAATCTAATTGATGTTGTAAAGCTTGCACCACGACCACTCATGTCGGTCTTCCTTGAAATATCGAATCAAGTTCCTGAGCCTATCACGCCGCATCTTCACCCCAATCCATGTACATGTACCCCGGATCCCAACAAGCCAATACATCCTCCTTTTTAGCTCTAGCTGCAGAAGTCAATGATATGAAAAATTTATTGAGATCTTTTTCCAATGAGATCATTAACTTGAAAAGATCCCAAATCCCCTCTGCTAGACCTCCCTTCCAGCAAAATTTCCAAGAGAATAGACCCCCATATCAGCAAAACCAATATGTAAATAACCGAGCTTCCTCAAGTTAGGCAAATGGCCAAATAATTCTAGTGCCTAATCCGCTGCAAACCGTCTATCCTATTACCAATAAAAAATTGACTGTAGGACAAAATATTCTAGCGAATGACACCAATTCTTGGTGTTTCCCATGTAACAATGCCCACGCCCCAAGAAACTGTTCAAGAGGTAATTAGCAACAAAAAATTGTAGATCAGCGAAGTTAAGGTGCTACCTCAAATGATTCAGTTTATGCTTCCCCTAGCATGGACAATGTAGCCCTCATCACTCAAATCCAAGGCATATCGATTGAGAAAGAAATAGAGATAGCTCCAGATCATGCTTTATTCTCTTGGATGGAAGATGAGGATGTCGTACTCACACAAGACACAATTGCATCAAGTTCAGGAGCTCCCCAAGTGAAGTCAGACTACAACCTTCAGTCGAAAAGACGGTTCACGAGAGAGCCTATAGGAACACAAGCGAAGTTCAACTCAGAAAAGGCTCATGAACAACCCACGGTTGCTACTCCATACTAGAGGAAATATTTTATCCCCTATATGCCCAGAGAAGAAAAAGTGTATGTGTCATCAGTATTAGACGTGGTGGAACAACTAAAGAAAGCCCCAACTAATGTCTATTTATGGGATATCCTTAGCATCCCAGAGAAAAAGAATCGATTAAAAGAAGCTCTGGTAGAGGTGGAAAGACCTGCCACCAGGAATGTAACAAATTCCTCGCGGGCTAATGAGGAAAGATTTGAGACCCCCGCAATGCAATTGTGCTTGCCAGTTGTGCTAATGAATGAGACGGAACCACCTAGGTCCCAAGTCGAGGGTAAGCCTAAACCAAATCCATTGTATTTGACCCTCATTGTAGGAGACAAGCTTTTGCATAATTCCATGATAGACTCTAGAGCTAGCACCACCGTCATGCCAAAGTAGATTGTCGAGGTTTTAAACATCAAATATGAACCTCTCAGTAAGGGAATTATGCAATTATATGGAAACAAAGTTCAGACCATGGGTCTTATCAAAAGTCTTTCACTGACATTGTTTGCATGTCCTAGTGTCACTGTATCCCAAGAGGTAGTAGTCATTGATATCCCCCTGTTTTTGGCCTTTGCCTCTCCCGCGATTTTATTGCTAAGATAGGAGGTTACCTATCCCTAGATTGGTCCCATCTCATCCTCCGGACCCAGTATGGTGCCAAACTCAAAATCCTTTCAAAACCCCTACATATCGAGCATATATCTAATCAAGCTATGATCAACTTTGAGCCAACCCATACCTCCATCTCTAATGAGGAGAGAAAAAATGTAGAGTTTCTAGAGGATGAAGAGGTGATTGGTGATATTATGCCAGAACAAGAAGTTTTCCTTAACGAGCTCATAAATTTTGATCTATATTTCAATTACCATGCTATGGGTCTCGATACCTATTGTATTTTTGATGAGGATCATATTATTCCAAAATTGACTAAAGAGACACTAACCAAAGAGGAGTTGTCTTCCATGCTCTATACCTTGCACTTTGATGGTGCCAGATGCAAAGTAGGTTCAGGCACTGGAGTTTACCTTACGTCTCCTTCTGGTGAATAAGTTCTGAGTTCTTTCCGCCTACAGTTTGCTTTCTCAAACAATGAAGCAGAGTATGAGGGACTAATTAAAGGCATGAACTTAGCAGAGTGGATGGGAATTAAACAGTTGAAAGTCTTAGGGGATTCTGAGCTAATAGTGCACCAAGTCTGAGGGATCTCAAGTGCCAAACACATCTGCATGAGGTCATATCGCCATAAAATATAGGATTTAATCTAAAGTTTTGATGCTTTCAACATCCAGAGGATTCCCCACAAAGAAAATGCAACCGCTAATCGGGTGGCCACTTGGGTCGCAATTCAACCCTACTGCAGATTTGCTTACCAACCCTCAAGCGATCCACATGGTCATTCTACCAGCTATTCCAGATAATGACACCCATTGGAAAGTATTTTAAAGTGATGAACAAATTTCTCTGTTCTTCCAAAATTTCTATGAGTTTGTTGATCAAATGCATCCTAAGGTAAAGGAGGCTTACAGGGATCAAATCATTCAACTAAAATCCAATAAACTCCCAAATGGACTTATCACCCTTGAGAATCTATTTGATCATGATGATGCTAAAAATGACAAATGAAAGTTCACAGCTGACAAGGGTGACTACACTGAAATTTTAGTGGGAAATGGGAGAACGCTCAAGGTTGGAAAGGAGTTGTCCAGAGATTACTTTAGTGGCGAATATTCGCCAATGGCGAATTTTTCACATCGGCCATGTCAAAAATGGTGAATATTTTATACTGACTGGGGGTGGCCATGTCACCAGAACATTATCAATTTTTGTCAAAGTCACGACCCAATCGCCATATTTTTTATGCAATTAAATGTTTCTATGTGATGATTTCGCCAATACAATATATGGTGGACACACAGTAAATTTAATTGTTTCACCAACACTCTCTGAGTTTGCCTTAATAGATGACCTTAATTCACCTATAGGCATGTGAAGATTTGTTAGCCAAGGGGACCCAATTTGCCCGACATCTTG
The DNA here is from genome assembly GCF_030272615.1 of Cryptomeria japonica. NCBI lineage: Eukaryota > Viridiplantae > Streptophyta > Pinopsida > Cupressales > Cupressaceae > Cryptomeria > Cryptomeria japonica. The sequence goes on from NC_081405.1 coordinate 162,442,518, forward strand.
CCGACACGTGTCTCCATTCACCCCAACTTTCGCCAACTATATTGTATTCGCCTATTATTTGAATGACCTATAATCACCTCAAAATTTACATAAGTCATATTTGGACAATCTATAATCGCCTCGAAAATTACATAAGTTGTGTTATAGTTACGCAGGATTCGCCAAATATTTGTATACCATATAAAATTCCCGCGGAATTCGCCATATAAGGATTGGTATAAATACATGCAAAGAACAGATCTATCTCAACACAATCTAGTGGGTTCTAGGCTCTGAATTTTGTTCAATAGCGAAGTTTTAGACCAAGGAAAATCATTGTTGTTGACTGCATTGATGACTGCTAGTGACCTAAATCCTAAAGGTGAGCGGTCATATTTTTGAAGTGGTATATTATACATTATAGTCTATTATTGTTTCTTCAACAAATTGATATTTTTTTGGTAGCCTTTATTTCGTTGGAGATGTCGAACAGGAAGAGGGGTAGGAAACCTGAATGTGGGGAAGGCCAGGAGAGGCCAACAAAAAGCAGAATGTTGTCTTCGTACTTTGGCATTAGAAAAGATTGTGGTGAAAATCAGGAAGGTACATCATCACAAGTACAAGTACAAAATTTGCCACCTGTATCACATGTTGAAGACGGCGGCGAACCTGATATCTCAAATCAGGATGATCTTGAAGAAGATTATCTGGTAGATACCCAAGTTAGCTGGAATGATATAGTCAACTTGGGTGATAATGCCATTGATGATAATGTACGGAAGGAGAAAAGAAAAGCCATATCAAAAAAGGGTGAACCACAATCAAAAAAGGATCGGGAGTGGGATATGTCAGTGAGGAATTTTCAAATTAATTGGGCATCAAAGTATCCATTCATTGAACTAGTGGAGAATCCAATTGAAGGCGAGCCTCCAATAGAATGCGGGTGTAAGATTTGCACTTGGAAACATAACAAGGAAATTAGGTTGCAGCTAAAATTTGACACCATAGAAAAGCATATGGGTAAAGTTCATGAAAAACAAATGATAGACAGGATTGAAAAATTTGTGATAAGATGGAAAACAAAGGAGGAATGTAAGCATGTGAGGAATGCCGAAGAGTATTATTTTCATGAGAAATTACAGATGAAGCCTGCTGAAGCTAAAGGTTCTATTGAAGCTGTTTTTGGAAAAGCAATGCAAATAGAACAACTGGGAAAAGTTGTTCAGTTAAGCATTGTTTTTCATATTTTGAGCAGAGGGCATGCTATGACAGATTTCCCATCAATTAGTGGTTTATAACAGTTTTTGAAAGTTCCTAACTATCCTAATAGACACTGGTCAGTAAACAGTGGATGGGAATGGGCAAGTTGTCTTGCTGAGGTTGAAAAAGAAGATGTACAAGAAAAAATAAGAAAGTCAAACTTCATTGCATTTTCTTTAGACGAAGTTACGGCAGTAGACAATACTTCATGGGTATGCATGCATGTTTATACTGTAGAGAAGCATACCCACCAACCTCATCTACTATTTGTTGCTAAAATGAAGGAGAGTGCGACCGTGGAAAATTTATTTCAACTAGTAAAGAGAAGTTTAATTGAATATGGAGGTATGGATGACATGACGGTAGCCAAAAAATTGGTTTGTGTTGGAGTAGATGGAGCTTCAGTTATGCAAGGTCACAGGAACGGTCTTTGTACAAAGATTGAAACTTCATTTGCACCGTACATTACTGCATGACTCACAGAATGAATCTGGCTTTTGGAATTGTGATCAAGTTTGCTTCGGTTAAAAAATTGAAATTTTAATCAGAGAGCTCTACTCACACTTCTGTTGAAGTCCCAAGCGATTTATGGAATTTCAACACTTTGCTAATGGATTAACTGATGGGAACAAGCTTCTCAAGGATAATGATACCAGATGGATCTCTTTGGATGGTCGAGCGCACTGAGTGTTTTCGGAATATCCATCCTTGATTGGACTATTTCACACAACTCGCGATGAATCAGATCAACCAAAATTTCGTGAACTTCTTGGCAAGTTAAGTAATTTAGAGACACTCTTAACTTTAGTAGCTCTTTTGCCCATGCTAGAGGAAATGAGGAATATTATGAAGGCTGCCCAAAAAAGAGCTCTATATATTGCAGAATATGCTACGCTGCGTAAGATGACATGCATGACCCTCGACAATCTCTATCAAAATCAACCAACACTATTTGATGAAAAATTTGTTAAGTGGCAGACACTCATAGATTTGAACAATCTTGATAACTTTTTACTAATCGATGCAGACAAGGAGGTATGTGCCAATGTATGGGGAATTGAGATACCAATGCACTTCTATGCCACAGTCGACCTCGAGGAACCAGGAAAGCACCCCAGGAAGCAAAAAGCAAGAGTTACAAGGGAAGATTTTGACAAGATTGTTGAGACTGTAACTACTTCTGTGAAGAAAATTGCATATGATCTCTCCTCACAAATTAGAAGCGGATTCCCTCCTGACAACCAACTCGAAGCCATGTCTATTGTGTTTCCTCATTATTTGAGCTTCAATAATGCAACTGATTTTTGAAGTAAGCTACTGACTTTGATAAAACAATTTTTCATATCCAGAGAATTGAATGGAGTAACTATAAATGGAATATTAGACGAAAATCATCTTTGAGAGCAATCATCTCATTTTGCATACACTATGAAAGAACAATATGCCAAAATGGAGAAGCCCCGTGAAGAGGGATCAGTAACAAGGCTTTGGAAATCTATAGCTGAGAACTTAACGTTGCATGATTCAATGCCAGAATATGTGAAGCTTGTTGATTTATATCTTACCATGATATTGGGTTCTATGGAAGATGAGAGAGTTTTCAGTGCTTTGGGGTTCCTAAAATCAAAGCTAAGAAACAAACTAGATAAAAATTTAGAAAATTGCTTGAGGCTCTATACATCTAGGTATGATGTCCACACTTTTCCTTACGATAGGGCACTGCAAATCTGGAGGTCGAAATGTGAAAGAAGAGGTTTGGGAAACACTTCAAACCAAAGTGGGACTATTGACTCATGTACTGGATCTACTGGTAGCATTGAGATGCAATTCAGCGAAGGTATGCAGACTTAGAGTGAAGAAACCACAGACAAGAATCAAGAAAGCACTGAATTTGATGAGGATGAATGGCAACTGTAAGAGATTGGTATTTATTAATCTTATTATTGTATCTCATCATTCATATTACAAAAGCATATTACTTTTTGCAATTAGAATTTAATATTGATTTGTAATTGTATTTTTCAACTTTCTATTTCCAGATTTTAAATAGCATAATAAAAAAAACCATAATGTGTTTATTGATACAGAGATGTTTATTGTTTATTTATACATGTTTGAGTCTCAAATCTGTGTGATACATTTCAGAACGATATGATACAATTCATTCAATAGTAATACACATGTCGAGAACTTAGATTTTCATTAATTCTTTCAAAATATAGCCATATGATACAATTCATTCAATACTAATACACCAATCTGTGTGATTCTCCATGCCAATTGCAAAAGTGAATACAAAGTTTCAGAACCCTTTGCAAATGACCCTGAATTCCCTTTTATAGAAACAAGGGAGCAACAACAGCTTTAGGTTGAATTGCAAGTTTGCAACATGTGAAGACTGAACATCGAAATCACAAACTCGGCACAAATTTATATGGCCATCATAGGTCATATTAGCAATTTAACATCTGCTACATGTTTGATGTCTCCTGTTCAAAAAATAGAGTTCAAAATTAAATATTAATTCATACCATGACAAATTAAACATAGATAATAGCAGTGCCTAAAACCTACTAATTAGAAATAGAGAAATGCATAAATGTTAAAGCAAGGGAGAATTTGAGAATACAAATTTGCTGGCTGAAGTTTTGCACTGTGCATCATAGATTCATAGGCTGGATTAGCAAAATAGCAAACAGAAAAAACATAAAACCTTGAAATTAAGAATAAAAGAAGAAAATTGTGCAATACATACTATGATTCTTAAGAATTTTGTGTTAGTTTTTGTAGGGTGCTTCATTCTTCGTCTGATGGAAGGTCAATATTCTGTAAACTATGGAAAGTCAACTCCAAATTTGTCAACATTCCGTATTTAGAAGATTTACTTGACATACTATTTCATCCAATACCGAATTTAGAGTTGTAAATGGTTGGATGAATTCCAAAAAGCTTTTGGGAGTTGTGTCCTTTGGAAGCAAGTCTAAATCAGACTTCATTTTTATCTCCATATTTTTTTTGTAAGCTTCTTCTCCAATGAATTTATTTGATGTGTCAACGGGCTTAGGCAAACCAAGTTTAATCAAATTATTTTTCTTTTCTTGTAGCTTCAATATCTTTTTTCCACAACTTTCCATAACTTCTGTTGTTTCCCTTAGCTTCTGGCATTTTTGAATGATAGATGATGTCTTAACTATGGCATCAATGCGGCTCTTAATTCCCTTGGATGTCAATTAGCTGTCACTGGAACTGTAGACTACTTTCAAAATCTTTTTTGCCATTTCCTCTTTTGAATAAAAATGTGTGCTCTTCTCATAGTGCATTGTGTAGGTCTTCTTTCATTTGTGCACATTTTTTTCTTTCTTCCTCTACTTCCTCTTGCAAATTTTTTTCTTTTTCCTTCCCACGATCCAATAGGTCCTGTAATTTTTTTATTTTGGCAGCAGCAGACTCATAACTTTTGTATATTTTTTTAAAACTGGTTTTTTCCTCAACAATTTTTTTACCTGCTTTTAGCCAATTTTTCTGTCAGGTCCTTCAATTTTGCATCCTTCTTCTCCTGCTCTACAATTTCTACTACAGAGCCCGAATTTTTTATCCTTTTCTGTAAATCATTGCACTTGCTATCTATTGCTTTCCTCCTTGATTTTTTCATTTTCCAAGTCTGCCTGTAACTTTTCTATTTGTTTCTCCTATTTATTTTTTTCTCTCTGAACCTTTAGCAGTGAAGTGTAGACCACTTCGTTAGTCCTTTTTGACACGCTAATTTTGTCCACATTATGTACTTTGGAAAAATCCATTTGGAGGGTGCTAACTTGAAATTGAGAGGGATCTATCTGACTGTGTGGTGGATTTTTATCTTTAGATGGGCCCAGGGGCATAACAACCATGAACTCCATCATATCTTTCTGTGGGTCATATGTTGGAAATACCCTGTTCCTTGCAGGTTGTTCGTTTACAACTTCAAACACGGAAACCCTATGAAATGCTTTCTTTTTTTCTTTATTTGCTTTTGTTGTGTGTTCATATTTTTCATAGTAATCACGAAATTGAAAATTTGGGCTTGTTGAAGCAACTGAATATTTGAAAGGTGACATAGGAATACCATAGGCTCCAGTTCCACTTATTCCTGTGGTTTTAACTAATGCTTGACCAGGATTACCAACAACAGTTCCTGATGCTGTCCCACTCCCACTGACACTTTCATGTGTATTTTTCATAGTCTTTTGAGGTGTGTGATATGAAGCTGCAAATGATTGATTTGTAGTGTCAATGGCACTTGATATAGGATTCTCAATAGTATGAGATTGAGTATCTACCACTAGTGGCCTCTTGCGAGAGATATTTTGTTGTTGCCCTTGTCCAACACCAAGACAACTAGTATCAGTAGTAGTACCCATGCCAACCCCACCAATCACAGTGGCACTTGATTGAACAATAATAGGAATACTATCCCCAGATTCCCCACTAGTGGAAGTGGCACTTGATTCACCACCAATGGGAATACCATGATGTGGTGGTGGTTGTGGATTTGAACCTGAAACAAATGTAGGCGGACCCTGAGGGTAATGAGTAGTACCTATTCATGATGAATCTGAAGAATCAAGTCCAATGACTGGTTTATAAGGACCTTTTGATTTTGACTGTGATGGAAGTTGTACCTGAAGTGGATACCAAATTCCCTCTCCTCTGGCACCTAGACCATCACCTTCAAAAATCATTTTTTCCACAAGGTTTGCCCCTTTGCTATATTTTTCTTTCATGGACTCACTGACTCCACCTAATATTTTCGGGACTGTAGTAGTTGTTGGAGGGGGCTCAATGGCAACCTCATGCTCATCATCATCTTCAGTCTTGCCATGCCCCATAACCCACAATTTGCTAAACTCTACATCCTCGTTGATGCTCTCAAATTTTGCACTTGTCTTTGGTTCACCAAGATTCCTCCTCGTAGTCCAAAAATCATTTAGTTTGGTTTGAGTGAAATAATTCTCTTTACATTCGTGCAGAATTGATTTGGGAATAGATTTGTTAGATGGATTAGCAAATTTTAGGTAGAAATTGTAGGACATCCTATTTTGGATGCCCGGGCCCTCCTCTGTTGTCCTCTCTGTGTGCATTTGCAATGCCATAATTTGTGATGAAATTTATTATGTTGAAATGTTATTGTCAGCTGCAATTTTCTCCATCTCTTTTTTAACCTCATCCCAGGAGTCCATGCTTCTAAGATTTTCTAGCAATGGTTTACTTTCATGTTGACATAACGCTAAAGAGTTCCCATTTTTCTTAAGCCTTCCTTGAACTACACCGATTGGATCATACTGCCAGAGACCCTCATCACCAAAGTTAAAAACTGTCAAAAAATCATGTGCCACATTGAATGCTTTTCTCTCAAATGTGAACCCTCCACATGAGAAAGGCAAGGAAGGAAATATTCTCTTGTTTTTCTGACCATGGAAGTGCCTATCTGTGCTCTCCAATTGTCGTACATACTCTAATGCAAATACCCTCTGTCACATGTATTGGAAGTCTGTATGGTTTTACTGTCAATCCATAAAACCTTAACACAATGAATTCTTCCATGAAGAACCAGTCAGCCAATTCTATTTGACTTCCGAGTTGAATGCAATCTCTACAAGACACATGCAACCTAGGCATTGGAGTGCTTATACATTAGTGCCAAAAAGAAGTCTACAAAATGGTTGTAGTTTTTTCTGTTATCATGCATCCTTATCTTTGGCGTCCAATCATATATTGGACACTCTGTTCTCTTCCCAGTCTTCTCATCAATATTATAGCTCACAATTTGAAGCTTGTTGGTCTCGAATATTGCACGATACTTGGATAGAAGGAGATAGCACAAGTAGGATGAGAACCTAAATGTCTTACAGGATCTTTTTTTTATCATTAGTAATTGTTTTTGCATGGATTTTACAGTGTGCTCAATAAAATTATATCTTACTGGCTGACCTGCACAATGGATATTAAAAATCATTTCAAGAAGGCTTGCACCCACTTCCCTATCATTTTCCAATCCCAGGCAAAACGACAGCAAGGAAATAGTATCCCCAACCCATGGAACAAAAATGTTAGAATCATAAGGAGGCTTATGATTTTGATCCAACATAATACCAATACCACTCTTTATTAGAGCTTTGATAAATGAATCTCTGCGACTTGGATCGAGACTCTCATAATTCCCTACCAGCTTTTCAAGGTCAATTTGGACGTTTGAGTTTTGGGCTTCAAATCCTAGGTTCAACAAAGGAGCAAATTCTCCCTCGTTTATGGATAGAATTTCCTCTTTTGTATTTTTATTGACAATTGTTTTTTTATCTTCATCATAATTTTCGGTGCAAACCATGACAAAATCAGGGCAAGGGAATACTTCAGGTAACACCATGCTTCCCAATCCAACATCCCACGATGCGATTTTATTTGTTTTTTGTTGTAACATTGGGTTGAAAATAGTAAATTTTGCCCTGGATGCATCTCCCGCCTTACTAGATAATGTATATCTAATATCTATGATACGTTTTTCACCATGGATAGCAGGGTAATAAATATCATGGTATTCATCAGTGAAACTTGGTGTTTTAACTAGTTCGATTAGGTACATTTTGTTTTTCACTTGGCTTCTTGTTGAGCTACTGCTTCCCATTTTCCCCATCACTATTATTGTTAATAATTCAAAATAATGCTAGATAAAAACCTGAAAATGCTAACCCTCAAATTGGACCACGAGATTACCAAAAGCAAAAAAAGGCGGGATGTAGGTGTTCTAGATTTTACCCAGAAATTGGAATTTCTATTTCACTAGATTGGTGCAGGCAGTCTTTGTTGCAACTTGCATTCCTCAATCTAGTAGTTGTTTCTGAATCTCCCTTGATTTATAGGTTTGTCCAAGAAATGAAAGACGATTATGATTTACGAGTCTCTTATTTTGAAAACTCTGAAAAGTAGAAAAGTAAAACCTAAAGGGCAAAATATCTAGAATCATGTTGTAATTTTATTAATTACTATTAATAATTATTCGATGTTGAAAGACAAAATTAATTACTATTAATAACTATTCGATGCCGAAGGACAAAACATTCATTACTTCAGTATAAATTTCGAGGATATTAAGAATCATGTTGTAATTTTATTAATTATTATTAATAACTATTTGATGCCGAAGGACAAAACATTCACTACTTCAGTATAAATTATGAGGACATTAAATGTAATACGTTCAATTCTCGGTGAAGTTCTCCCAAATGTGTTCACTTCCCACATTCAGGTTGAAATCCACCCTAAGCCATTGATCTTTGCTCATCCAACGGACGAGGGACTAAGGTACCTATTGTGACTTTACGAGTCTTGTTTTTAAGTCTGTTTAATAATTTTAAACTCCCGCCCGAAAAAGTGCTTAATAGACTTAATTATATTTAATTAAATTTAAAACGTTTCAATTTTGGGTGAAGTTCTCCCAAATGTGTTCACTTCCCACATTCGGGCTGAAATCCACCTTAAGTCGTTGATCTTTGCTCATCCAACGGACGAGGGACCAAGGTACCTGTTGTGACTTTACGGGTCTGTTTTTTAAGTCTGTTTAATAATTTTAAACTTTCGCCCAAAAAAGTGCTTTATAGACTTAATTATATTTAATTAAATTTAAAATGTTTCAATTCTGGGCGAAGTTCTCCCAAATGTGTTCACTTCCCACATTCGGGCCGAATTCCACCCTAAGTCGTTGATCTTTTCTCATCCAACGAACAATGGTACCTGTTGTCAATTGTCGTGGGTCCCATGACTTCTGCCAGTTTTCAGGCACGTCACCATACTTGTGTCACTTTTCCGGGCAAAGTTCTCAAAAATCTATTCACTTCCCACATTCACCCTGAAATCCACCCTAAGTCGTTGATCTTTGTTCATCCAATGGTTGATGGTACCTGTTTTTAGATGTAGTGGGTCCCACGACTTCTGTCATTTTTCTGGCACATCACCATACTCGTGTCACTTTTCGGGTTTGATTTTTAAGTCTATTTAATCATTTTAAACCTCCGCCCGAAAAAAAGCTTTATAGACTTAATTATATTTAATTAAATTTAAAATGTCCAATTTCGAGCGAAGTTCTCAGAAAGGTGTTCACTTCCCACATTCGGGCCGAAATCCACCCTAGTCATTGATCTTTGCTCATCCAATAGTTGATGGTACCTGTTTTCAGATGAAGTGGGTCCCACGACTTCTGCCATTTTTCTGGCACGTCACCATACTCGTGTCACTTTTCGGGTCTGTTTTTAAAGTCTATTCAATCATTTTAAAATTCCGCCCAAAAAAGAGATTTATAGTCTATAGACTATAGACTTAATTCTATTTAATTAAATTTAAAATGTTCAATTCCGAGCGAAGTTCTCACAAATGTGTTCACTACCCACATTTGGGCCGAAATCCACCCTAAGCCGTTGATCTTTGCTCATCCAACGGACGATGATACCTGTTGAGAACTTGAGTGTTGTCAGATGTCGTCGGTCCCATAATAAGAGACATTTAAATTTTAAAGATGTGCAATAGTTTGAGATAACTATTAAATATAATGTTAATATTATCTGTAAAAATTTGAAATTAAAAAATAGTATAAAACATGAAACTTAGTTTCTAGAATAAAACAAATAACTAAATAAAAATATAAATTTTGATATACAATTTGAAAGGTAAAAGTTTAATATAAAAAAGAAAACATTCAATATCAAATCTAAAATATTAATTTAAAGTTTAACAAAATTCTTTGAAAATATGTTTACGATATATAATTTTAAAAAATAGTTTAAAAATATATATAAAAGTTCAACATAAATTTAGTGTACTAATTTAAAAAAATGTGCAGTCCTCAACTTGTTCAGGCGAGCAAATTTTGAAAGTACAAATGCCAAGGTGGCGACTAATTGTTGCAAAAGGAGTTGTCTGCGGCATGTCGCACGAATAGAGGAAGGGGAGGATGGCAGGAAATCTTTTTCTTGATCTCATGGCATTAATGCCTTATCATGCACATTCATTACCCAGCCTATAAGACAGAGGCAAAATTTATTACCTTTTGATTTGTGTATCAGTCTTTGCTTTGAAGCAAAACAAATCTGTAGTTTGTAGAATTGTACCTTTTGTAAGACATTTTTGCAGGAAGTGATTTTGAAATTGCAAGTGACCATGGAGGCCAATTTCACACTTCGAATAGACAAGAAGTTGGTGCCCTTTTTGGGCAAAGTATCTGATAAACGAATGCAAGGACTGTTCAGGTTTAAGGAGGAGAAGTTGTGAGCGGTAGCTCGACTGATGCTTGTGGAGGAGGTGGCACATATCAGTAACCAGTATCGAACTAACATGGAGGTTTACTCTCTGATTTTGGCATGGGCCTGTGAATTCGAACTAGAGGTGGAAAAGGTAAAACTCGCATTGGTCAAATTGATTGATGGGGATTTTTTGATTAACCTGGATTCAATCTTGGAGTGGGTGGTGCCGGGAGTTGGCATTCGAATTAAGGAAGGGGACGACCAAGAGGAATTGCTTCCTTTTATTCATGGCCCAGAGGATAAAATCAAATACCAGTGCCGTGAACGTGCCCAAGTGGGGTGGGAAGCGATGAAACTCTTTGTGAAATTAACCAGGGTGGATGAAGTCCTCAAGGCTTTGCATGTGATGGCAAGGATGGAGGTTGGTAGGGAATTGAGAGATAGGGCTGATGAAGGAAGGGCCATACAGCTACTGGCAAGCTTGGAGGGCAACCCCAACTTCGGGTTCCTAAACTCCATTCCAAAAATGAAGCTGAAGCGGCAAAAGGGAAAGCCAAAGCATCGACCTCTGAGGAGGGAAGGGACTGGGAGGAGGCGACCCAGGGGGATAGTGAGATTGAGTGAGCGGCCTATCGGCAATGAACTAGTTTTTTTGTCTGCTTGCTATAAGTTGTGGGCACTATGGTTTTCTCTTTGTCCGTGTTTATGCATGAATGACTGCAAATTTTGTATCTTGAAACTTTTGAATTAATAGAATGAAAAAACCTTTACCAATAAACTTTTGTATCTTGAAACTTTTGAAATTTTGTATTTTGAATGACTATATACTATATATTTATAAAATTATAATCAACCATAATCAATGTACAAATAATTAATGGAACGAACTGATTTTTTTTTATAGCATTACATAAAAAATATCAAAGTATTAAATTTTTTCCATTGTTTAACAAATAATTGAAATAATGTAGCTCATATACAAAAAGCATTTGAAAGAAATTAATTAATAAAAATGAAATAGAATTAGAGAAAGCATTTTTATATCCATAAGACTGTAAGAGGCAAACTGAAACAAACTGGAATCTGAAAAATTATCATTAATATTTATGCTTTTGAAATTTACAATTTTTTCATCTGAGACTTGAGTCCCCCAAAAACTTAAAAGCCAAAATGAGTGAGCCACTGGCACTGAGCCTGTTAGGGTTCGAGGACATAGGAAAAAAAAAATACAGGGGGGCGGGGCTAGGGCACAGGTAGTGGAATTGTTTACAATTTTGCCCTAAGAATCTGGCCCTCCTTCCATGTAGAATTCTTCAGACAGCATAAGCTGAGAGAATTCTTCAAGCCACATGTAGTTTGGAAAGTCGTCCAGGAGGAACAATTTCTGGAGGAAGTCCCTGCCAATCCGCCCCCATTTTTTGTGACGCGTCAGCTACTCCGCATTCAGGTTTAGGAGAAATGGTTGCCTAGCCACTGGCACTATGTGGTCAGGGAGGAGAAGCTTGGATAAATCACTCACCCAAGGGATCCCCACCCCTACTTCTGCAAGAACAACAAGAGTAATGTCATCTCTGAGGAAGTCTTCCTTAAAAACCTTCCTCAACAACATCAGCATATCCACCTTGTCTCCTCCCAGGTCCAGAAGAGACGCTAAGAATCGGGATGTAAGGTCTATGTTAACACAGTACCTATTGTTCATTTTGCAGAAATTCTCTGCCCAGCACCATCCGCACAGCCTCATTGGTGAACGACCCAACCTCCTTGCAGACTGATTGGAGGGTTGGGTCTCTAACAGAGCCTAGAAAGGCCCTCTGGTCCTCTGCAGAAATGCTTCTCAAGCAGATGGGAGTGTCCATCTTGAGAAAATAGATTAACAAATTAAACAACCTGAGCAGTGAGCCTATAAACCTAAAATACCATGAGCTCTGACGATTTATCTACCAAATGGCAAAGGCTAATTGAAGATGAAAGAAGCAGAGATCATATATAAATTGTTGAAGCTCTTGATTGTAATAATTATTTCTTTAACAATATTAACTGCAATAAAATTTTTTAAATCTTTCGTATCTCTGCAAATCTTTCCCATAAATGCACTATTGTGCGAAAATGGAAACAGCTATGAACTAGTACCAAATTGGCAAGTATCACATTGGAAGTCATGGGGACAGAGTGGATTGAAATTAGTGAAAAGATATATATTAAATGAACGAAATTATCGATCGTGATTCATGACATTTGATACATGTCTATTGAATCCAATTCCATTCCAGGCACTTTCTGGTGAGCTATGTTCTCTTCAAAAAATTGGGCCAAAATAAAACTTTAGCCATTGATCTACGACCATCGAATGGTTTAAAATCATTGATAGATTTTAGGTATGTGTCACCCTTCACATGTCAAAGAGGTCGTGCTTATTAATACATCGTGCAGAGTTCAGACTCAATGTATTATGTGATGTGATGTACTGATGTGATGTGATGTGCCTTGTCTATTAATGGCAATGAATTCATGAAATCGCCAATAAATTATATATTGTACCATAAATAACAAAATATTCGCCAAAACAAATTAAATAATTTTCAAGCGGTGGATAAAAATCGCCAATACATTTAAATATTTTTCCTTCAGAGTAAACATTTTTGCTCATACAATTATATATTTGTTCCTTTAAACAAAAATTATTCGCCTTCCACAATAAATATTTTCCCCATAGAACAAGGTACTATTCTCTAGAAATTTATGGAATTTTCGTACCCTAGAAAAAAAATCGCCAATACAAAATAATTTTTTTCCCCATTTAAAAAAAAATCTCCATCCATATGAAAATTTCCCCCCGAAAATAATGTCTGATTCACTAAGATTTTACACAATTGCCCGGGGGTGGTTTCTTAAAGTTATCCCTGGAGGTGTCTCCAAAAGACAAAGAAAGGTTGGCTCACTATTGTGATGAATACCCCGGCACGATTGCATGGTCATATGAAGATTTGAAAGGTTACAACTCCAACATCATCCAGCATACCATTAAGCTTACTACTGGTGCTAATCCAGTCTAACAGAAACAAAGGTCAGTTAATCCAAAGATTGAGAATCTCATGGCACAAGAATTGAAAAACTTAATAGAGTCCAAGATTGTTTATCCCATCAAGATTGTTGAATGTCTGGGTAGAAATATAAGCAAACTTGTTTCTTAGGGTCTTTTGTTGGGAGTTTCTCCCTCCTTTGGATTTAAGGCATGTTCTCACTAACAATTTGTTGATGATACCATTTTAATGGGTACTTCATCAATCAGAGAAGCAACTAACATGAAGAACCTTCTCAATACTTATAGTGCTTCTTCAGGCCAATTGATTAACTAGGAGAAAAACTCTTTATTCTTCTTCAACACTCTGAAGGACGGATAGACCAAGATGACCCATATCCTAGGTTGCCAAATTGGTCAACCTCCTTCTATTTACTTAGGTCTCCCCTTGGATACGAAACATATGGGTATTTTCTGGAATAGTCTTGTTGATAGATTCAACGGGAAGTTGGCTGGGTCGAAAGGGACCCTTCTTAGCCAAGCCAGTAAAATCCAGCTCTTCAAATCTTCTCTCCAAAGTCTTTCGATTTATACGTTAAGTCTCTTCAAAATTCCTGGTAAATTTGCAGATGCAATTAAAAAAATTCAAAAAGCTTTCTTATGGTCCGGGGTTGAGGAGAAGAAGAGAACTTCCCTCATTGCCTGGGATAAAGTTTGCAAACTAAAGAAGTTAGGGAGGCTTGGCCTGAGAAACATTAAAAACTTGAATAAAGCCCTCCTGGCCAAACAAATATGGATCTAATCTATCAGGGAACAGGTAAATGGAATGAAATTTGGAAGGCAAAATATTTACGTCTGAATCCTACCATAGAAGATTTCCTTGCCTCATATCAGATATTGGTTGGCTCTACCATATGGAATAGTGTTACTCATGTAAAAGGAATTGTGTGTCTGGGTAAAGTGTTGGCCATTGATAATAGAAGAAGGGTCAATTTTTGGGATGAAGCCTAGATTGGGGGTGCTCCTCTCAATGATCATTGTGTTCCTCAGGTGATCATCCAAGCCTGCAAGAACAAGTTTGGTGTCAAAGTTGCTGACTATTGGAGAGAACAGAAGTGGGTGTACTCGAGAACTTTTGATCCCAAAATAAAGCATGCTAATCTGAAACTCAACCAAGTTGCCATTAATCCAAGAAGGGAGGACCACTTGGTGTGGGGAGGAACCCCTTCAGGGAATTATTCGGTGGCCTTTGCTATCCTTATGTTGGCTCAGTCTCAAGACTCTATCCCCTATTGGGCCAAAGCTTGGTTTACAAGTTTGACTCCTAAAATAAAATAAAATTTATGGATTCTTCTGCAAAATAAAATCCTAACCACAAATAACCTAAGAAAGAGGGGATTCTACATCCCCAACATATGCTACTTATGCCTTAATGATGAATAATTTGTGAACCATGTTTTTATTCACTGCTCTTTTATCCAACCTATTTGGTTGAAGCTTTTTCAGTTATGGGGTTTAAATTGGGTGTTTCCTAAGTTGATTCAAGATTGTTTCATGAGCTAGTCTTGTAGAACAAAAAATACGACTATAAGGAAACTGTGGGATTTTTATTTTCCATATATCCTATGGGGTATCTGGAAAGAAAGGAATAACAGAATTTTTCAGGAACTCCATTAACTCTCCTGAAGTGGTGTGGGCTAAGATAAAACATAATCTTGTTGAGAATGTGGTGGCTATTGGATCTCATTCTTGCAACATCAAGGAAGAGTATGAATTTTTAAGGAGCCGAAATATCCCAGCCTCTATGGACAACAATACTAACCAAGTCAATAGAAGGATGTGTTGTTGGTCTTCTCCTCCTAATTATTGGATTAAGGCTAACTTCGATGGGGCTGCTAAACAGAACCCAGGGCCATTTGGTTGTGGTGGAGTTATCCAGAATAGTGCTGGCTTTTTCTTGGGGGCGGTTGCCATCCCCTTGGGGAATCAAACTAATCACTTGGCTAAAACCATGGGTGCCCTCCAAGCCATAAAATTAGCACATCAATTGGGAGCCAAAAAAATATGGCTAGAGGGAGATTCTAATAATATAATCAATTGCCTCCTTGGCAATCAACATCCATCGTGAACGATTAAAAATATTATCGACATGGCCAAGGAGTTACTTGAGGTTTCGACCATTATTACATCTCTCGTGTTTATAAAGAGTCCAACAAGAGCATTGGTTGGGTTGCCAACGAGGAAGTGTGGGGTGGGCAGATAATATTTTGGTATGGAGAGGGGGAGGTCCCTCAAGTGGCATGTGAAATTTTAAATTATGAGAGATATCGTGGAAAACAATGTAGGATTTGATATCATTTCTCGATATGGTAGGGCAGGGGCAATTGAAAAGAAGATGGAAGGGATTGAGAAGACCCTCAAAAAGATAGGGGAGCAGAGTTACAAGATTTTAAAGGCCACTTATGATAGTATCAAGGTCCTAATTAGCAAACTCGAACAAGTCCAGGGGGATAAGGCCCCCGAGGACACTACTGAGGAGAAGGATGAAACCCCTAAAGAAAAGGAAGGTGGTCCCAGAAAAAGAACTAGAGAAAGTACAAGGAAGAAGCAAAACCAAACCAGGGACATTAAAGATCTCAAGGGGACAGTTGTGACAATGGAGCAATTGGAGTTGGAAGTGGCTGAATTGCTAAAGAACTTCACCTAGGCCTAGCTATTTTTCTCTACTTTCTCTGTTGTCTGGTGTTTAGTTTCTTTGTGTTGTGTCTTTTCTGTTGGTGGCTTTTTGTTTTCAGCCAGCTGTCCTTTTTGTGGTTGTTGTCTTTTTTTTTTCTGGTGGACTTTGATGACTATCTTTTGAATCTCTAATGTAAATGGTTTCAAGGGCCCTTCAAAACCTGTTTTCCCCTAATCAAAAACTATCCGAAATAGTCATTTACTAATTTATTAAAAACTTTTAAAGAATACTATTAAAAAATTATTAAATGGCTCTATGTTAATTATTTTGATTGAAAATTCAAATCAAGTTAAAATTTGATAGGAGAAATTTTTTGGATCTTTGGAATTGGGTGTATCATTAAAAATAAAATGGGAATATGACATTTGGGCATCTTTGTTGTAACTTTGTTTGAGCTCTAACAATAAAGTGAAGTTTGAAGGAGTGAAGTTATTTATCTTGAAGACAATCAACTATATTTATATTGAAGATGATTCCTTACTCTGCATCAACATTGTTAAAAAGTAAAATTGCTGGATTAGAAACAACAAAAAATAGAGAAGAGAAGGCCAACCACTTTGCGGAGGCCAGCGCTGCCCACATTGGGTTACACATGGCTAAAAGAAAAGGCTTTAGAAAGGTCTGGCTAGAGTTTGACTCACTAAACACTTTCAATTGTCTGAATGGGTGCACGGATCCTAGCTGGATGATTGCTAATCTGATCAAGGACTGTTGGGATATAATAAATGAGTTGGAAGAATTCAAATTTTTGCACGTATTTCAAGAAGGTAAAAAAGCGGCAGATCTACTGGCCAATATGGCGGCGGGCTATGTGGCGGCTAAATGGTGGAGCTGTAGGGATTCATTCCCAAAAAACTTGTCTGATCTGGCTTGTGATGATTCCACCCACTTGCGATAATCAATGAACTTTAATCATGATTTGATTGAGTTGTTGGGGAAACGGCTCCTTTTTATTTTCCCTAACCGAAGATCTAGAAAAATTCCTTGTGCCTGGAATTTTTTGTCTAATTGTGTGGCCCATTTTCTGCTACTGTTCAGAGACTTTTCTGGTGTAGCCCATTTCCTGCTATAGTTTGGAGACTTCTCTGGTGTGGTCCATTTCCTATTGTTTGGCGGCGCAGATCATTATGGGCGGGGACAAGAACAAGCAAGAACCATCTACTTTTGAGAAATGGAAGAAAAACAAGGAGGTGTGGCAGGAAATCATTGATGGGGGAATTGTCCCCTTCTTGGAAAAACTTCACAGCCCTTCTCCTCTGCTCACGGAAACCTTTGTCAATGCATGGAAGAAAGGGGTTTTGAGGGCTTATGGTACTGATTACCAGCTGGATGAAACCATGGTGACGACGGTTACTGGTCTGGTGATGAATGGCAGAAGGTTCTATAGAAACAGGAAAACAAGGGAGGAGGACTTGGCAAATTTTTTCAACAAAGACAAGGAGAGCTCAAGAGTTAACAAAATGGCTAATGGTGGCTACAATAGGAAAGATCTTATGGCTCCCTGGGCGAACATGGCTGAGTTCATCATGAGGTATATTACGCTCGATGGCAGATATGCCAGTATCTTTTTCTATCATTTTACCATTTTGAACCGTTTTAGGAATGGTAAAATCATTTCTATTCCTTTCTATCTGGCCTCCTCTTTAGAGAATAGTCTTGAAAAACATATGGAGAATCCAAATAATCTCGTTCTTCATGAAGGGCTTATTATGCTCATCATGGAGTATGCTAAGACCCTTGAAGTTGTGCCCTCTCTATCTCAGAAAGGCCAACATACTAATATTCAAGAAGTCCCTGACTCGGAAATGGATTTGGAGGATAGTGGGGGTGCATTCATTTTGATGACCCTGATTATAAGCCAGTGGAAGAAGGTGAGATGATGGTCACCCCTGGGATGTTTAGTAGTAAGAATCCCCCTAGATGGGTGGCCAGCAAATATAAATCTACCAGCAAACTGATTTCTAAGGTCGAGCCCCTTTCTAAAAAGAAGAAGCTTGCGGCTAAGGACTATGGTTCAAAGACTTCAGACCAGGAAATTAAACTGGACATTCCAATTAACGTCCGGAAGGAAAAGAAGGGGACCATGCCTAAAGAAGAGGATAGTGGATTATAGAGGAATGGTACTCTGATGAACCTGGTGATGGAAGCGACTAGAAGTCAGGAGTGTTGCTAAAAGTGGGTGGAGAGAGAAATTGATACCCTCAAAGTGGGGGTAAAGGAGATAATTGTTATCTTCACAGCTTCGCCAGAGCCTAGCAAATCTGAGAAGCTCATGATTATGACCCAGAAGCTCTCCCAATATGTCAAGGTTATGAAATGCAACCATGAACAAATAATTGAAAAGGTGGAACAGTCTATGGCGGAGATAAAGAAAAACCTCAAGAACCTGGTCGATGCAAGCAAGGAGGCCATGAATAATAGTATAGAGGGGCTCGAAAAGATCAATGTCATGGTTGCTGAATACATATCCATTCACAGTGAACTCGAGAAAGATCTTGGAGGTGAAGACATGGTTGCTAGAGACAACAAAACCACAAGCCCTAGTTCCAAGACCAGAAGTACGAGCAGTAATAAGGGCACATCCAAATTCATTATGGAGGAGCTGGAGGAAATCAATAAGATTACCATCCAAAAGAACAAGGAGTTGGTGCGCTCTCTTAATTGAGTGCTTTTGTTTTGTTTTGTTTTGTTGTCTGTGTCTCTTTTGCTTTCGTGACTGTTCTGGGGTGCTCCCTGTTTTGTTGTTGGTTTCTGTTTGTTTGACTGATGGCCAACTTTTGTAAAACTTTTGGTTTCGAGTCCATGTAAAACCCGTTTATCTTTATCAAAAATAAAAAATAGATAAGATATGTACTCTACTATGCATATGTTTTGAGAACACAACATGGAAAAATATCTACTTACAAACCATGGTTGTGATCAAATCTCCTCAAACTATTTGTTTTACTAGACTGCCAACCAAGTTGGACTAGATAGAACAATTGATCATGATCACACTCTACCAAAGTCAAAGTAATCTTCAAGACTCAAAGTGGTCTTTAGATATATTTTGTCATCATTATGGATATTGGGATTCCTTCTAGGTATTGTTCTTAATACCAAAAAATTATAAGTCATGGCATCCACAAATAGAAAATAAAGTGAATTTAGAAGATATCTCCTCTAGAGTAATGTGACATTAAAATCACCAACTTGGTGTTGGAGATGGAAACATATAAGTGATCGAGGTGCAATTAGTCTTAGATGGACACATTTATGACTTCAACAATATTAGTAAATTCCTCACTACCTGTGTGGGTATCATGGGCTGAATGGTGTACATAAAGTTGCTAGCACACACATGGTTAAATACTTGGTTAAGGGTTGATCTATTTAAAGTAGAGATATTGGAGCTATTTTTAGTCAACATGTCATATGAAACAACACAAAATATAAGGATGTCTTAATCTTATAATATAAGACAAGTTAGTTAAGCAAACTTAAGTAACTACATATGAATAGGTCTTCAAGTGAAACTAGTCATGTAATATATCATGTCCACACCAACATTAAAGTATTATATTCAATATATAAATGTAGAATTGAGTACAAGTAATTTGTTTTTTCACCCATAAATGATAGTAAAATCAAACAATAAACTAAATCATTCACAACAAAATTAGCAACTAGAAATAATTTAACTCTATTAGCCCATAAAGTTAGAAACTAAAAATACTTTAATTTACTATCACATGATTGTTGATAGTGAGCCTCATATTTCATGAATTTTATAAAGACAAGGTCAAAGACTAAACTATGAGTGATATTTGAATGAAAGATTAAAACTATTTTACCATTGAAGTGTATAAAGTAGAACTAATAAAATAAAAATTTTAACTTATACAAATATATTTAATAAAAAAACTTTAAAATCATTTTTCAAATTAGCATAATCATTTTGTGGAATAACCAAAATTAATTAAGCTTCTTATTTTTTAAAAAAAATTGAACCATGAATATTATGTATTTAAATAAATAAAACTTAAACAGTAAGTAATCTTCCTATTCCTTCTAAACTGGTCGTGTAAGACTAATTCTATGTTGATTTGCGTAACCGAGTAAGTATGAGGAACATTCTCGACCGTGTCATCTTCATTTTGGCCTGGCAATCACAAAATGCTTTATATATCTCATAAATGGCCACTACTTTTTATGTAACACTTACAGGATTACCAAAGAAATCTAAAATATTCATTTTGATCTATTGTGCGTTACAAAAGTATTATTCACAGTTGGAACTGTTGCTCATCAATTATGGCTTCTGTAGATCGACCATCTGACCAAGAAAGAAATCGTTCATCCAAACTCCAAGAAAAGAGCACTGATAAAATTCCTTCCCCTGATACTCTGAGAACGGTAATCAAATATGATGGCGATGATGTTGATAAATTGGCAGAGAAATTCATAGCCAAATTTTGCCATGATTTGGGGATAGAAAGGCAGAAATCTCTCAAGCTCTACAAAGAAATGCTTGATGGGGGAATATTGTAGAATTTTGAACCTGACCTATCCTCTCTGAACCAGTTGATTAGCAAACAATAACAACAAAAAGAATAAATTGCAAAAAGAAATCACAATTTAGAATAAAAAACAAAGTGCCCTATTTTTTGGAATTGCACACACCAATTTATTTATTGAAGCTTAACTAAAAATTACATAGAAGTTGTATATATAAAGAATTTGCAGCCTAGAAGAATTAATAATAACTCAGTTCTAAATATATTCTTAGCATTGCATGGAAAGCTACTAAGGCTCTCAAACTAAAAAAAACAAACTACTCCCTAAATTAAGAATACAATAAGTGCATGCATAGCATGCTTTATTTACTAAAAACAAACTCATGCAAAAAAAAAAACTAAAAATATTCCTAAGGATTAATGCATGTTGGAGTACATGCTTTATTTGCATGAATAAACAAAAAACTAATTTAAACTAAAAATAGCTTATGCATGGTGATGAATGGATAGATTCATGTCTAAACTGGAGCTGCATGGAGCTGCATGCTAGAGCAGCATCAGTTATCAACATACTCCCCCTTGATGCTGAGAGGGCTCACAATCTTATCTTGTAGTGCTATAAACTAAGCTTTTGCAACCGCTTTGGTGAATACATCTGCTAACTGATCCTGGGTGTTGATGTGCTTCAATTCAACATCCTTCTTCTGCACCAAATCTCGTATGAAGTGATATTTCAAATCAAAATACTTTGTTTTGTTGTGACGAACCAGATTCTTAGCTAACTTGATGGGACTCACATTGTCACAATATATCACTGTAGGCTGAATTTGCTTTTCTCCAATTTCTTCCAAAACTTTTCTGAGCCAAAGAGCTTGTGTACCTACTGAGGTAATTGCAACATACTCTGCTTCTATAGATGAGAGGGGAAAAATGCTTTGTTTTTTTGAGCTCCGGGTAATTAAACCAGAACCAAAAGAAAAACAATTTCTAGATGTAGATTTACGGTCATCCATACTACCTCCCCAATCTGAATCACTAAAGCCTACAAGATTGAACTTTTCAGAAGAGTAGTAATGAATACCAAAACTTAAATTCCCTTTCACATACCTCAAAATCCTCTTGGCTGCCTTCATATGTATTTCAGATGGATTTGTCATATTCTTGAAACAAGTGAAACTGAATAGGCAATATCAGGCCTCGTGTGGATTAGAAACATCAAGCTCCCCACAATACTTTTGTAAGCTATCTCATCAACTAAATCAACACCATCATCTCGACATAACAAAACTCCATGAGCACTTGGAGTGGAGGCAGGGTTACAATCAGTCATATTAAATTTCTTCAGCATATCCTGTGCATACTTTGTTTGAAAAATGAAAATCTCATCCTTACTTTAATAAACCTCCATTCCTAGAAAATATTTCATCAGACCAAGATCTTTCATCTCAAATTCTTTCATCATAGCACCTTTGAATTCATCTTTCATCTTAGAACTACTACACATATACAAAAGATCATCAACATACAAACTTATGATGAGAATATCAGTACCTTCTTGTTTGTAGTAAAGGGTAGGATCACTCTTACTTCTTTGGAAGCCATTCTCCTAAAAATATCCATCAATCCTAGCATACCACGCTCTCGGTGCTTGCTTGAGGCCATACAAAGCCTTTTTCAACCTGTAAACAAGATGCTCTTTTCCTTTCACTTCAAAACCTTGTGGCTGCTCCACATATACTTCCTCTTCTAAGTACCCATTCAAGAAGGCACTTTTCACATCCATATGATGTATGCTTCACTTCTTCTAAGATCCTAATTAAATCAACATTCTTATGGTCTCTTGTCTTGCTATTGGTGCAAATGTCTCTTCATAATCAATTCCATACTTTTGTGTGAAGCCTTTAGCAACTAATCTCGCCTTGTGTCTTTCAACACTCCCATCACTGTTAAACTTGGTCTTGTAGACCCATTTGGTGCCAATCCTTTTTTTGTCATGTGGAAGTTCTATTAACTCCCAAGTGTCATTCCTGTGAATGGAATCCATCTCTTCTTCCATGGCTTTCACCCAAACCTCATTAGTACATGCATCTTCAAGACATGATGGTTCAAAATCAGCCTTGGCTAATAAAGCAAAATTCATTGTCTCACCTATTGGGTTTTCTTCATGTACTTGATTTTCACTCCTCTGGTAGATATCACTCAATCTCCTTACCTTCCTTGTATAACTTGGAGAAGAAGCTGGACTTGAACTTGGTACTAAAGAACTTAATGAAGGTTTGCTTGGTGGAGTTAAACCACTGGATATAGAAATATTAGTTGGCTGCTCATGATCAATATCAGCAATTATATCATCATTCAAAATAGATTTTGGCTTCTCGACATGGCCTTTTTGATGACCACAAACTCCCCCTTCATCAAATATCACATCTCTTGAGACAATAAGCTTGTTAGTGAGGGGATTATACAATCTATAAGCCTTGCTTTTCTCACTATATCCAATAAAAATACATGACTCGCTCTTTGCATCTAAAATCTGTCTATTTTGATGAGGTACATGCACATAAGCCAAACAACCAAAAACTTTGAAATAATTAACATTAGGCCTTTTTCCATACCAAGCTTCATAAGGAGTCATCTTTTCTAGTGCACTGGTGGGGATACGGTTGAGGATGTACACTGTTGTAGCAATTGCATCTCCCCAATAAGAATTGCTCAATCCCTTGGTTTGTAACATACACCTTGCCATTTCAACCACAGTACGATTCTTTCTTTCAGCTACCCCATTTTGTTGAGGTGTGTATGCAGTTGTGAGTTGCCTCTTGATGCCATTTAGATCACAATAACTCTGGAAAGCCTTTGAGAAAAATTATCCTCCACGATCAGTCCTTAAACACTTGATCTTGCATCCTTTCTCATTTTCCACAAGGGCTTTAAACTTTTGGAATGTATCTAGGGCTTCATCTTTGGCTTTCAAGAAATATACCCAACAATTTTGTGAGTAATCATCAATAAAAATGATGAAATATGATGACTTACCCAAACTCTTAGTCTGCATAGGACCACATACATCTAAGTGAACAAGCTGAAGTGGGTGATAAGCCCTCCATGCATTGCCCTTTGGAAACTTTTCTCTTGCATGCTTTCCTTTAGCACAACCTTCACAAACCTCCTTGTGTTCCTCAACCTTGGGCAAACCAGAAACTAATGCATGTGAGGTTAGAAACTTCAAACTATGAAAATTTAAATGCCCATACCTGAGATGCCATAACCAACTTGAATCCTCATAATCCATATTTGCAAACTTTTGTTATGTTCACCAAACCTCAAGGGGAACATCCTATTTCTTGTCATAGGAACAACAATGATCACCCTATTATCCTTATTCTTATCATAGATAGTACAAGTCTTATTCTCAAAGACTACTTTATAATTTTTCTCACATAGCTGCCCAACACTTAACAAATTGTGCTTCAATTGTGGAGTATAATAAATATCATGAATACTATTTATACCTTCTTTTGTTTGGACCTCCATAGCTCATTTGGCAGCAACCTCCAATGATTTATCATCACCAAGCTGGATCTTGGATTTGAAACTTCCATCCTTTGTTGAGAAAAACTTCTCATTCCTTGTCATATGGTTAGAGCATCCAGAATCTAGGTGCCAAACATCTTTACTAGTATTTTCACCCTTGGCATAAGATAAAAATAAGTGATCGGGAGGATTCTCACTACTTTCTTGAGCATAGTTAGCACTTTTACCTTCTTTCAATATGCATTCTCTTTCAAAGTGGCCATACCTGTTACAATGGTAACATTGAACATTTCTCTTATCAAATCTGCCTCTACCTCTTCCTCTGAAACCACCACTTCCTCTTGAGCCACCTCTTCCTCTACCTCTTGAAGAATTTTGGCTTTGCCCTTTACCTTGGCCTTGATTGATTTTGGCACTACTGCTGCTTGCATCTTCATTTTTTGTGATTAGAAATTTAGAGGAAAACGCTTTCTCTACACCTTCAAAAGAATCTTTCAATCTTTCTTCGTGAGACATCAGGGATCCAACCAGTTGATCAAACTGTAGTTTTATCAAATCCTTGCTTTCTTCTATGATTATTGCTACATGATTCCATCTGGGTGTCAAAGATCTCAACACCTTTTTTTATCAAAACTTCATTTCTTACAATTTCCCCAAGTGTAGCCATTTTATTGACCACATCTTTGACTCTAACACAATAATCACTTATACTTTCAACTTCTTGCATCTTCAAATTCTCGAACTCTCGCTTCAATGTCTGAAGCTTGGCCACTTTAACTTGATCACTACCCTGGTAACCTTCTTGCAGAGTCTTCCAGGCATCTTTGGTTGTTGTTTCTCCTGATATTCTTGGAAATAAGCTCTTATCAAGAGCTATCTGAATGTGAAACAAAGCTTGAGCATTCCTTTTCCTTGCTTCCTTTCTTGTTGTTCTTTCATTGGCTGTAAGGGTATTCCAATCAGCTGACTCCTCATAACCTGATTCAATAATCTCCCACAAATATTTTCCAATCAAAAAGGTCAGCATCTTAATGCACCAATAATCATAATCATTCCCATCAAATTCTAGAATGGGCATATTGTTAGAATTCAACATGATTAACTCTGGCAAAATTCCAACAATAAAACTTTAACCCAAAATAATTTTACCTGCTCTGATACCACTTGTAGAATTTTGAACCTGACCTATCCTCTCTGAACTAGCTGATTAGAAAACAATAACAACAAAAAGAATAAATTGCAAAAAGAAATCACAGTTCAGAATAAAAAACAAAGTGCCCTATTTTTTGGAATTGCACACACCAATTTCTTTATTGGAGCTTAATTAAAAAATTACATAGAGGTTGTATATATAAAGAATTTGCAGCCTAGAAGAATTAATAATAACTGAAATTCTCAATATATTCTTAGCATTGAATGGAAAGCTACTAAGGCTCTCAAACTAAAAAAAACAAACTACTCCCTAAATTAAGAATACAATAAGTGCATGCACAACATGCTTTATTTACTAAAAACAAACTCATGCAAAAAACAAAACTAAAAATAGTCCTAAGGATTAATGCATGCTGGAGTACATGCTTTATTTGCATGAATAAACAAAAAACTGATTTAAACTAAAAATAGCTTATTCATGGTGATGAATGGATAGATTCATGTCCAAACTGGAGCTGCATGGAGCTGCATGCTAGAGTAGCATCAGTTATCAACAAATATGAGAACCCATCGAAATACTATAGTCTTTGAACAAATAAAAATAGAGATTTTTTTTTTTTCTTTAACCAAAAACATAGAGGAATGTGATCCTTTCATTCTTCCATGACTAATTTCTTTGTATAAGACAGTGTGAGGCCTCTATTAAAAAAACAAAGATCCATCAATAAAAGATTCACCGTGTGCTTCGTCTAAATTTTACTTATGAAATCCTTTTCTACTGTGGTGATTAAATATTACTGAATGTATATATCAGATGATGTCATACATCTTTGTTTTCAAAGAAGAAATAAAAAACATAAATGGTTTGGTAATTCAGTTTCTTTATAAAATACAATATAAAAAACTCAAAAGCAAACTTGAATCATGTTTCAGGCCTAATATAATGAGCAAGTCCATAATATTGAGTGAGCTTATTCAATACAAAATTAGAAAATATTGAACTTCACATCAATGTTAACTATTCAAAAAAAATTGTTTAATATGGTAAAACAATTATATGATAGGCTCTCATAGGAGAGAACCTTCAATTGCCAGAACAACTATAAAAGAGTTTACCATATTCTATCATATTTTGGGTTGCTTGGTCGGATCAGTAGCTCAAGATTGTTGGTTTCTATCGGAATCAAATAACGAGAATTGGAGTCCTTTTGATCCTTTCATTGAGAATGATTTCATTCTAGCTTCGAGTCTTTTACAGGGTCTTCTGGAAGAGTTTCCATCGTTGGCAATATATTGGGTAATTTTGATTACATCACAATTGCTCCTCAGTTCGAAAGAGATACGATGCAAAAAAGATTATCTTCTATACTAGATAAAATTGTTTTATCTAAAGAATTAAGAAATTCCTATGGAGAAGAAGAGGAAAATCTTATAGTTTGTGATTCTAAGACCTGGCGTTTTAGTTTTATTCACAACAATCGATTCAAGCATATCAAAGATATAACAATAGACAATCCTTTATTGGATTATCTTCATCTGTTTGGGTGGGTGGGAGGCCCCCTCCGAACCCCCAAAAAAATATTCTCAATAAACTCTCCTACAGTCTATCCAGAGAGAAGGGCTATCTAGAGGAGCCCCTACTATTCTAAGGCCCTACTATTCTAAGGGGGGCAAGTGGTGATGGTGGGAACCAATCACGGAGATGGGTACAGAGGCACGGTGGCTGAGGTAGCGGCTGTAGCTGGAGTGGAGACAGGGACGGGTGATCGAAGCATTATGTGGGCGGCCTCGGAGAATGAAATGAGAAACGGATAGAGAATAGGCCCAATAGAAAGAGGAGAGGTTGGTTGTAATTTATATTAATGAGATGATGTTTAATATAAGTGAAATTCTTATTAAGATAATCAATGATTGATTTGAAATGAATACATTTGTTTGTTCGAAAATTTTCCTCTACTTATAAGATGTAGATAAGACAATTAAACCATTGAAAGTGTAGGTTCAAATCCTTGATCTCAAATAGCATATTAGTAAAGACATCTCATTGTGGCCAAAGATTGTAGGGGTCACATAATTAGGACCTTGAAAAATAAGGCCCTAGCTAGGACCAATTTATCTATGCCAAAAACAAAAATGTCTTTCCTCTAAAGTCAAATACAAAAAAAATGTGTTAGTGATTGAAATCTTAGTTTTGTATCGTCATACTTTGATTAATATATCCATGAGTTGATATCACAATGGAATTGGCCTTTCTACTAACATAATGACTAATTTGTTATGGATAAAAATATTTTCTTTGTCGTCTTGTATTCTCCCTTTTTATGGGAAAAAATATAAAAAAGAATCCCTTGTTAAGAGCTTTGAAACTCATACCTTTAACCTCAAATTAGATAAGTCTTGAAATGTATCTTTTGAAATTATATTTATGACTTATATTTGTGTACCTGCATTTAAAAATAATGATGATTTCATATATTTCACAAGGTTTGATCCACATTACTCCACAAAACATATATTAAAATGTTTGGTGCACATTATTCAATGAGGATGATGTCACAATAGAAATGGCTACAATCATTTTGTAAAATAATCAAAATTAATTGATTTTTTACTATCAAAAATATTTTTATACTACTTGTGTGTGGGAAAAGCGGGTCGATGAAACTTAAAATATGAAAATGTGGTCTCAAAGAGCTGGTTCGCACACCCACGGGACTTCTTGGTGCAAGTTATGGAGTCATGAAGAATGACTCAACTTCCCAAGGTAGGCTCCATGGTTCTCTATCTCACAAGGTCCCTCAAGCCAATGCCTTTGCTCTCAGATCACTAAGCAAAGTGGCTTAGGGATGACGAATGCAAGAACAAGGGATGCTTTAGATTAATTTTACCATGAAATGCATCATATCTATGCATGATTCTACAAATGAAGTAAACTAGATTATAAGATGACAAGATTAGTAGCAATACTATCCTAACATGATATACTAGTTAATGATTTAAGCTAATGATAAAGGAAATAGTCTAAAATGTTTATTAGATTAATTCCTATTACAAAGAGAAGCTAGATGTATTGATAAATTTAAGCATAAATGAGATACTAAAAGCTCACATGGATCCTTAAAATGGAGGAATGGGAGCTCTATTTATAGTGAACATAGGGCAATGGATGGTCAAGATTGAAGGAGTTAATCAAGGGTTGGGATTGAAAGTTATCAATTCATGTTTACAATTTTCACCAATGAAATGGTGGCAATTGTCAACATAAGACTGCTTGAGAGGAGATGAAAGAAGCATTAAATGCTTGAGAAGACATCATGGTTACCTTAGGAGGTAAGGGTTAAGGTTAGGTTAGGGTTATCCAATGGATAAAGCTTTTACCCAAGGGATAAACTCTTGTGCAAAGGTTAAAGGGATAACCATGGTCAAAGCAATGAATGCTTGATGAGACCCCTGGGTTAGATGAGGGTTAAGTTAGTCAGAAAGTCTCTAACCATGCCACTAAGGGTTAGTTAACCATTAATGGTTTGAAGACTTTGGGGACAAATTTGTAAGAGTCCTTCCAAATTTGGGGGTATTCAATCAAGTTGTCTTGTTGAAGGCATAAAGGCTTTTAATGTCTTTTGAAGACTTTACTCCAAATTTGAGAAGTGACCTCCTCAAATTTAGGGAAAAGGGATAATGAATGGATTTAGGTTAATTGATTAGGATTAAATGGATTCTAGAAGAAATTAGGAATAGGGTTAGGATGCAAGTGGGAGATGTAGGAAAATGCAAGTGGATGAGGGATAATAGGATTAATTAAAATAAATTGCTTTATTTCAATTTGGTTACAAATTGGGAAATTAAATAAATTAGATTTATTCAATTTGGGGTAAACTATTAATTAAATGTAAATTTAATTAAAAGTAAGAAGAAGGGATTTAATTAAATAAAATTATTTATTTAATTAAATGATACAAAAGGCTTAAGTGAATTTAACTAAATTAATTGAATAATTTATTTAATTAGATACAAGAATGTGGGTGATTTAATTAAATTAGATTTAACTAAATAGAGGAATGAGAATAAAATGAACATTGAATATTCATTTAGGAATATGGTCATTTTTATACGTCTACACTACTAATATTATATAAATCAAACTTAAACAAAAAATGTTGGGTATATGAAGCCCAATGGTCAAATGACCTTTTGACTTCCCCAAACTATTCATTTCACAACTGAATGTGATTGTATAAATGACTGAGTGCAGTCATGTATGATGTATGATTGGAGATTGATTAATGAAGTTATTCCCTGCTTTCTAGTGGATGTAGCCAGTAATGGTGAACCACATAAATAACTATGTTATGTGTTTATTCTTTGTTTGTGTTTTGCTTTAGTTTATTTGTTTATATATTTTTCTCTGCTTGTTTATAATGATGATTTCATATATTTCACAAGGTTTGATCCACATTACTCCATAAAACATATATTAAAATGTTCGGTGCACATTATTCAACGAGGATGATGTCACAATAGAAATGGCTAAAATCATTTTGTAAAATAATCAAAATTAATTGGTTTTTTACTATCAAAAATATTTTTATACTACTAATATCATATAAATCAAACATAAACAATAAATACATTATTACTTGAACCCTTGAAATTTTCATTTTCAATTTGTAAACAACTTAAATGTGACTTTTCACCCACAATTATAAATTGTTGTTGCAAAAGAATCATTCAACAACCCAAAAAAAACTAGCAACCTTAATACAACACTTCAATACATGTTTGACCTTATTTATTGATTAATCAAGAATAAAAAATAGTATTAAGGTCAAATGTGTATGGAGAGTAGGCTGGATAAACAAAAGGAATTTTGTTATTAAAAGAAAAATTATATTCTATCTTCGCCCGCTGCAATTTTATTTAATGTGTTGTACAATTGTAGATGCGCATTAAGTAAGTTTAGAGGGATGCAAAAAAGATTTCTTCCTAATAGAGATTATCACCGTTTCATTGAAGGTAGTATTAGAGATCCAACAACCCAATATTAGGACCTATAAGCATGCATAGATACAAAATAGTGAAATCAAGAAGATGGTTCAATAGATGATAGAGTTAGTATTATCAACAATACCTAGAGTACTTACTCTTATTTAGTGGTAATGCTACACAAAATTGGTGGCACTTTAAGGATAGTTTTTACTTACAAAATTCTAAGAAAATATGTCATAATGAGATTTAAATATACATATAAATACAAATATGTCACTATTACGTATAAATATAAATTAGACTTCTAAGTTATACAAATAAATGTAATTAAAAATATTTAAAATCATTTTTCAAATTACCATAATTATGTTGTAGAATAACCAAAATTAACTAAGCTTCCTATTAACCAAAAAAATAAAAATTAACAACAAATAAAACTTAAACAATAAGCAATCTTCCCATTCCTACTAACTGGTCGTGTAAGACTCATTCTATGTTGATTTGTATAACCGATTTAGTATAAGAAACATTCAACGGATATGAAATGCAATCGTAAAATGCTTTATATATTATTCACAATTGGAATTATTGCTCATCAATCATAGTCTTTGAACAAATAAAAATAAAGTTCTTTTTTATATTTTTCTTCAATAAAAAATATTGAGGAATGTGATCCTTTCATTCTTTAACGACCCATTTATTGTATAAGACAGTGCAAAGTCTATGTAAAAAAAAAAGATCCATCAATAAAGGAATCAACATATATTTGATCAAAAAGAATCCATTTTTATCACTTTACTTGTGGTGATTCAATAATGTCGTGTATTTAGCAGATGATGTCATACATCTTTGTTTTCAAATAAGAAGAAAAAAACACAAATTGTTTGGCTATAGAGTTCGCAATGAAATACGGTATAAAATACTCAAAAGCATTCCCAAACTTATTCACATATAATGAGTAAATCCATATATAATGAGTGAGCTTATTCACACAAAATTAGAAAATGTCGAACTTGACATCCATTTGTGGATGAATATATTTGCATGCTTAGCTTCTACTCTCCCTTTTTCATAACAAAAAATATCCAAAAACTCCCCTTGTTAGAGGTTTCAAAATTCATATCTTTAACTTCAAATTAAATATATCTTAAAATATACGTTTTGAAATTATTTTTATGACTTAAATTTGTATACCAAAAAAAAAAAATCTCATATACATAGAATGTTTAGTCCCTATTACTTTACATAACATATATTAGAAGGTTTGGTCCACGTTATTCAATGAGAGTAATGTCACAAAAGAAGTGGCTCTCATACTAAAATAATTTTATATCTTTGCATTATAATAATTTTTTAGATTTACTATTTACTTTTTTATTATTTCACATGGCTTGTATAATAAATCAAGAAATGATATTTTTTAATTATTTAAAAAATAATATTTCATAATAATAGAAAAAGTAATTAGTACATCAATCTTATAGATCCCATCACATAAGATTTTCTTAATATTCCATATTAATATTCTTATTTCAATCTATTATTTATATTTTCAAAATAATGTAAATTTTATTTTTAAATTCTTGGTTAAGATTTAGAAAGCATATATGTTTAAAGGGTTTTCAAATACATATAAGTTAAATATATGTACAAATAAATGATTTTGAATATTCATTTAATTTTCATCTTGTAAAATATTTTAAGTATAAAAATTAAAATATTAAAATGTAAAATCTATGATTATAGTTTCATATATAATTTATGATATAATCAAATCTATAAATTTAATCATATTTAAATTAGTAATAAATTAAATGTTAATGTGAGATGTTTTATATATTTAAATAATGACTAAATGATAAATTAGTGATAAATTAAATGTTAATGTTAATTATTTTTCTATGTTCTCAAGAGATGGAGATTCTAGTTCATAAATATAGAAAAAAAATGATTAAAAAATTTAGATGATTTATGAGTTTTCTTATATCAATTAAATTATAGATTGGATATATTAAAAATACTCTAATTTCTAATTACATGATAAATGTTATTGAATTCTATTTTAAGAGTCTCTCCATAGATTTTATAGAGAGGAAGCAAATTTGAAAAGTTGAAATTTAAAAATAAAAGAATCAATAACAAATAATTAAAAACATGCAAATGGATCACTTGTTGCACCTATTAATCTATAGATTCAACACTCAAAATGCTATAATCCTTAATTACATAGTAGGTGATATCGAACTCTATTCTAAAAAGGTTATCATAAATCTTGTAGCTCGACAACATCAAGATTAATTCATAAATGATATTCAAAACATAGATTAAAAATATTTTAATCTTTATAAAATAAGATTTTACTAATAAAACCTAAATTTTAATTTATAAAAGTTAAATGTATAAAAAAAATCAAAATCTTTTTATAAAATAGTCAAAATTAATTGATCTTTTAATTATAATTTA
This sequence comes from Cryptomeria japonica, assembly GCF_030272615.1. Classification (NCBI taxonomy): domain Eukaryota; kingdom Viridiplantae; phylum Streptophyta; class Pinopsida; order Cupressales; family Cupressaceae; genus Cryptomeria; species Cryptomeria japonica. Next base: position 162,475,410 of record NC_081405.1, read on the forward strand.
ATATTTTTAAACCACTAATATTGTATATTTAAATAAATAAAACATAAAAAATGCAATGCCCATAATTTCAAAGCTTAAATATGACTCTCAAATATACATCAGACCGTGTTGAATAAACACAAGAAATTATATATATAATCTTCACCCACCATAATTTTTTTAGATCAAGACGATAAGCATAAAAATTCCACACGCATTGTTGTTTTAGTTAATTAATTACGCCAAGAGGCATCTTAGAGTGACAACAGGGGTGGAGATTGCCCATCCGTGTACACACTAAATATTTGGAGACAATTACAAAGCAAATAGCAACTGAAGAGTCTAACATTACTGCTATGATAGTGGAAGAGCAATCGTCGCTAATTGTAACAGTAGTGGAACATTAGAAGATGAGTTGTAGATCTCTTTAAAGTAAGGTGAATTAAGATGAGTTGTTTGAAAATTGTATTTATTGTATCACAATAATGATTTCCTTTCTGTATCGGAATCGAGTTAATATTAAATGCATTTGTGAATGTTCCTACAACATTCCACATATGTATTGGCAAAGGAAATGTTAGGAAAAAGGCGTACAATTTGGATTTACACCTACCAATAATCCGGTATGTTTCCTTCAACTTCTATCCAGTGTTTTGAGGCTTTTTCCTGCATAATCTTGGATCCTGTAAATATGTTTTTCTCTGGCATTGCTGAGTCTTCCATTTTAATTGTCCGTAAATTTTCTGAAAAGATATCAGTAAGTTTTTTTTGTCTTTTAAACTGTGAAGAATTTAATCCTGAAATCTTGCCATATTGTGTGTTGTGGATATAAAACATCCCTATGGATTCAAATCTGCACTTTTTTGTTTTACTTCTTTGCACTTCTTGATTTCCCTTTATTTCCTTCATCTGAGCCAATAAGCTTGCCCTTTGTCCATTCCTTTTCCCTCTGATCTCTGGTTTTGGCAATCATAGATCTATTAGGTATTCTCAAGTATTGTGATGATCTTATAGTCATCTTCGCATGAACATATGTCTATATGCATGTTTCCGCATTAGGCATGCATGTCTACTATAGGAATGCCCATCAAGCGATTGTTTTGTTTTGAAGTTCCTGCCGCTATTTTTGTAATAATTTTTTTAATGTTTGAAATTATTGAGTTATGCATTGGTTGTTGTATTTTTTTAAAAAAAATATAATTATTAATCTATGCATTGACCATCTAGAAACATATTTTAGAGGGCAAAATTTCATCGAAAAAAACTAGAAAGCAAGATAATAGAAAGGATGAGAAGCATGCTATAGGGAGTAAAAATACGTTTGTTTTGGGAGATAAAGGCTACACTTAGGGTTTCTCATTAAGAACACATGAATGAGAGGGATCGTGGTACAAGGAACTGAATAGTAGAAAGCAAATTCCATGCTGACAAAGAGATACACAGAGACGGGACCCGCAAGCATAAAGGATTAGTGCACACACTCAAATGTAGTTTACAAAATTATTATATAATTTATTTAATGTTTTAGAAAAATAATAGAATTAATATTTTGTGATGATCTATTTAATTAATCTTACAATTATATTTCATTTTCATTCTCTTCATTATAATAAGTTTTCAAATAGTCCAAAGCAAACTCAGATAAGTCCTTTATTGTCTCTTATACTGAATTTCTCTAATGTTTAATTGAGGTATTTTCACAGGCTAATCGTGGGCTTGTCTATGTATTCACATTTTGCATGCATAATGTCTTCTCAAGGACTTGAATGGTGAAAGCAAATTTATGTTAATAAGATAATTTTAATTGAAAGAAAGTTTGAATTATTTTAAAATGTCTATATTTTCATTTAATATTAATAACTTTTGTGTTTTTGTTAAGATATTGATGTCTATATAGAATGTTATTGTTAATTATTTTTTAGTAAGAGTAGGAATAATGAAAATAAAAGCAATATTTTGTCCAAAAAATGGAAGGAAAGAATCTACTTTTCCAATTTAGAAAGATCAAAAAAATTTAGATCTTTCTAAATCTTAACACTTCTAAATTCGAAAAAAAATCAAAATAACAATTATATGCCTCCATAAATATTTAATATATAATTTTTCATTTTCCATATATTTATTTATTTATTTTAAATATTTTAGTATGTAGTAACTTTGATTTTTTGAATTTAGTAACATTATACTTCTATGATGGAAATTTAGAAACATAAAAATTCTTTTTGATGTTTGGAAAATGAAAAATTATATATTAAATATTTATGGAGGCATATAATTGTTTTATATATATATATATATATATATATATTTATTATTAAAAGTTTCTAATTTATCAGATAGATGTGATTTTTCTATTCATTTTTAGTTGAATTGAATTGAATTTTTCAAAAATAACATATAATTTTTAATTTAGAAAGATGAAAATTAATTTTGGGAAGGACAATGGATAATGGAGATGTGATAGAAGAATCAATGATGGATAGTGGATGAGAAGACTTTCCTAGGGTTGAGGAGAGAATGGACAATCATGATAAAAATTTCCAAACAAATATAAAATGCTATAGTTTTTCCATTTTTTTTCCTTTAGAAGTAATTCATTGAGATCGTGTACTTTTATATCTATAAAATATAGTTGGTTGGACCTAGCTAAATTATTCAAATGTACAACTCGTGCACACACTCCCTTTATAAAATATATTAGTAAACCAAGTATCATAGTGAGCTTAATTACATTTATTTCTAAAATATTGATATTTAAATTGAATCTCTTAATGGAGGGCAAATAAATTAGGGAAATGAACAAGAGATGGCTTCATGTCCGAGGGAGGTTGCTGGTTTCGAGCTAGGGCATCCGAGCCCTAGCTCGTGAGCATTGATTCTTGATCTATGTGTGGTGGGGAGGGAAGTGTGGTAGGTTACAGGGTGAGGCGGCTCCTTTGGCCATCGTGTCTGGTCTTGGTGGCTATGGGGGGGCCCGTGGGAGGAGTGTTGGTGCAGGGTGCGACTAGGGTTGGCTTTGCGGCAATGTTGCGGGGAGCCTGTGGGGTGAGGGGGGTTTTAAACCCATTCTTTTATGTGGTTTCTTTTGGGAGGGGCTGGTGATCGGTTTCTGTTGTGGTGGGGAATCGGTGTTGCCCATGGTGGGAGACCTTCTTTCCCTCTTTTGTTAGGGTTGTAGTTTTGCAGTTGGGTGCGATGTCTTTTGCTGGCAGTGATGCCTTAGAGGTTTCACTCGGTATGGATTTTCGAGCAGCGTTGGGCTCAAAATCACCATCCAAAGGTTCTAACACCTTTGTTAATAATCTTTTTGATCTAGATCCGAGTATCACTAGTGCAAGTATGTCCAATGGTTCTCGGATTTCAAAGATTAATGGTTTTCTTGAGAGATCCAAAGAGAGTCTGAAATTGGTTATTTCACCTGAGATGATTGTATGAGGGAAAAGTGGGCTGATAAAACTCAAATATGTGAAAATATTGCTAAATGACTTGTCCACACACACACACAGGACTTCTTGGTGCAAGCTATGTAGAAATAACGTATTACTCAGCTTCCCAAGGAGGGTCCCATGGTTCTCTATCTCACAATGTCCCTCAAACCAATGTTTTTGCTCTCAGATCACTGAGCAAAATGGTTTAGGGATGGCAAATGTAAGAACGAGGGATGCACTGATAGTTTTTTTAGAATGAGATGTGTTACAAGCTAGGTATGATTTTAAAATGCAATAAACTAAATGATAAGATGACAAGATTAGTATAAATACTATCCTAACATGATATATTAGTCTATGTGTAACGTCATAAATTGTACGCACTTGCTAAAGCAGTACAATTTCACACCTAGTTTAGCACCCGCCTTGGCGCAGTTGCATTTTGCATTGCATTTCCCCTTTAGCACTTAATTAATCAAATTAATTAGGTCTAAGGTTCTATTTTATCATCTCCCATATCATAAAGTTGGGCCCTTTTCATTAAAGTGTGCCCCTTTCATTTTATTCTTCCAATACATCATTTAATCTAAAACCCTAATTAGGCCCTATTCTGAGCTTGGGGGCTTGATTTCGAGGGTCAAAACATCTCGAAATCACTTGTAACTTCGGGATTCTCTCTAAAATCATCATATCTGACGACCCTGAAAATTTGGTGAAAAGTTGTCGGGACCATGGCGCCCGGAGTGCACACGGTCCCGGACATTTTTCCCGAAATTTTAGGAGCACGATCCAATCATAAAATAAAGCTTAACCCCAAGAAATTGGCGGGATATTCAATCTCTAAGTCGGCCAAAAGTTGGAATTAAGACCTAGGGTTTCATACATAAGAGCTCTCTTTCTTCATTGGAAGGGATCCGAATTTTGTTTTCAGGAACCTCATATGCAACGAAAGAGCAGATCTTTGAAGACTTCAACCACTCTCAACATTCATCCTCCAAGCATTCGTCATATCCATTCATTCACTTAGGGCTTTGAAGGCATTGAAGAGCAATAAGGGATCACCGACTGAAGATTGGCTTGTACCCCTCCCTTGGGGTTGGGTATGATTTCATGTTGTTTTCATGTCTTTGCATAAGCCTCATTATGTCACTTACATTCATGCTTTAGATCACTTGGCATCTTGATTTGGAGCATTTACATTGTCATTTACAAGCAATTAGGGTTTACTTTCTAGGTTGCCCTAGTTTGCTTACTTGCATTTTAGATCTTGCACACACACAAGGTGTGCACACAGATTACTTTTACAATACAACTTGGCTATTCGTGGAGGTGGAAATCACCAAAGCGGGGGTTTGACTAAGGCAAAACCCTATATAGCCGCCCAAACACCTTTTTCAGATATAAGTGCAGATTTCAGGATTCAGACGACGCTGCAAGTTGCAGATCCGAAAGAAGTAGATGGAGACGGAACTACACATCAAGTTTCGGAGCAGAAGACCAAGACAGGGGCGTGGGGCACCCTGGTCCTGCCAGGACAGGGGTGCTAGGCGCCCTGGTCCCTGGGACAGGGGCGCTGGGCGCCCTGGTCCTCCTGACAGACAGCAATTTTTAGCAGTTCCGACAGTTTTCCAGATTGCAAAGTGGCAGTTTCAGGTGCAGTTTCAGGTGCAGAATCAAGACAGTGGCACCCGCGCCCCCGTCCCGAACATTTTCACTTAGATTTTGACTCCGGGTATGCATCTGTATTCTTATCTTGTCCTTATGTTTGCAGCTTTCCATTGTTTAAGTTCAATTCTGTAATCTTGTTATTAGTTCATACTTGCATTTTGGGGTTAGGAATTGAACTTGCATAATCTTACCTTTCAATTACAACAAAGGAATAGAAACCCTAATAGGTAGCCCGTGGCTCTCTCTTTCACAAAAAGAAGTAGCCAATTGTGTGATACCTCTAGGCTCTTTCGTATTCCGTAATGTGTGACAAAAGGTAGGATTAGGACATGTTAACCTAGTCTCGCCTTTTCCCCCACACATTTTGGTGAACCCGACGTGAACCGAATTATTTCTTTATTTTGCATTGTATTTGTTAGATCTAGATCTAGATTTAGTGTGTTTCATTTAAGTTTCATTTCATAAAAAAAGAAAAAAAAGAGTGTGTTTCTTTGTTTCTTTGCATTGTGTGTCTAAGTTTTATGCAACTTTTATTTCAAAATGTCGGATTTCTATTTGCAAGATGTTCATATTTATGATGATGTATGCAATTATGTTGATTATGAGTATAGCCAAGATGAATTAGATGAAGCTTTAGATGAGTTTTTGAATCCTAAAGAGGCCAAACCTTCATTTTACCAAAAACTCATAAACCTTGTTACTATGCCATTTCGTTGTGATGAGAAAGATAAGTTGAATGATTCCTCTCAAGGGTACATTCCTATCAACTCTTCCACTGAATCTAGTAACATGGTTGTTTTCAATAATCCCCTCTATGAGGAGATGTCTCCTTTTGAATCAAAAGATAAACCTTTTAATAGATATGATCATGCTTTGTTGGATGATGCTCTTGATGACTTTGTGGCTTTATCGAAATCTCTAAACAAGAACAAAACTTCTAAATTAGTTAACATGATAAACCTGAATGAGCATAATAAGTCTCTCTTTGAAGTCCAAGGTGCTTGTCCTTCTCCCACCTTTCAAGTTCCTAAATCACCTCTCCTTACTGTCCAAGGAGGGTATGATTCCTTTATTACTCCAAATAAACCTATCATCACTGTGCAAGGAAGAAAACCTATAAGTCCTTATAATTATGCCAAGCAATTAACTAGAGAGAGTTATCATGCGGTTGCCCATACTTATCATACTAGAAATAATAGGCAACCTAATCCTCCTCCGATTACTCCGATTTCTCTTCCTAATCCTCAACCAACTCTTCCGCAAGCTCCGCGTATTTCACAAGTTCTTGGCAAGGAATATGATCTCATAGAACAACTTAAAGCTACCCCTGCTAAGATATCCCTTTGGGATTTGATTCAAACTTCTTCTGTTCATCACGGAATGTTACAAGATGCTTTGAAAGATTTGAATGTTCCTCCACCGAATACATCTAGTAATATAGTGTCTTTGGTTAACTCTGTGATGAATCCTAAAGCTCATATTGTGTTTACTCAAGATGAGTTGCCCACTAGTGAAATTCAACATCAATATGATCCCTTGATGATTGTGGTTATCATAAATGATACTGCTATAAGATGAACACTAGTAGATAATGGCTCTGGTCTTAATGTGTGTAGCATTAATCTCTTGCATAAGATGAATGTGGATACATCCCTAATTGAGCCTGACTCTCGTCCTATTCGAGGCTTTGATAATGTGGCTAAAACTTCATTAGGTATTATCACCTTACCCGTCACAGTGGGGCCTGTTACTTTGCCTACTCCTATCCATGTTATGTCAGGAAATCTAACATACAACTTGCTATTAGGGAGACCTTGGATTCACAGTATGCAAGCTGTCCCCTCTACATTGCATAGACAAGTTAAATTTATTTATAACAATAAGACATATACCTTGATAGGTGATACTAATTTCCAAGCTTGTTTACAAACATCTACTTCCAAAGGGGGTTCTTCTAAGTCGTCCTCGTCTAGTGATGACTCTCTAAACAAGATACCTATCGATGAATCCTCGCTCTCTGATGATCAAAATTCTTTGGATGAGTCTGGAGCTCCTGAAGAAGACTCTTCTCGATTTGAAACTACACATAAGAAGGATTTTGATCCTGAGAAGGTTCTCGCAGAAGACGATTGGGGATCTCTTGATTTTAATCCCACCTTTGTAGGTGAATATAAGGTTCCTTCTAGAGAGCTTAAAGCTGAAAAGAAGGAAGAAGCTAAAAATCAATCAACACTACCTGAACCTATGAGTAATAACTTCGTGGCCGCTTCTCAAACTTCTTCTCCTCGCACTTCCAATTCTGAAGGGTTTGATTCTTTGTCTTATGAAAAACCACCTTCTCTTTCTGAAATGGCTGATCGTTATGGTCATGGTTTTCGCATTTTTGCTAAGCATGGGTATCATGGAAATGGTTGTGGCACTCACGAACAAGGGATAAAGGTTCCTCTAGAGAATAATCTTCGCAATTATGCCTTTGGACTTGGCTATAATCCCTGCAAGCGCACTAAAGATTCTAGAAGACCATGTATTAGTGTTAATGTTATTTCTACATCTCTACCATTGAGACATCCTGAGTATATTGATCCTTTGCATGCCTGTGCTTTGGATTTTTTTCCTACCGATGATGCTTTAGCTGAGTTTTTAGGAGCATATGATACTCTTCCTCGTTATCATCACAATAGGGGATTCCCTTATTGTTTGAACACTGAAGCCTATTTTGGAAAAGAGACTAATAACGATGAGATTGTGAAAGAATTTCCTCAGTTAAAGGATACTCCTCAACAAAGTAATCTTCTTATAAGCGACACCATTGATGTTAAGATGGATTCTTGCAATGAAGAAAAAGTTATTAAAATTGGAAAATGTTTGGATGAAGAGGAACAAAAACAATATGAAGATTTATTGCGGGAATTCCCCGAGATCTTTGCTTGGACATATTCTGATATGCCTGGTATAGATCCTAAGATTGTTACTCATAATATTGTCTTAGTTCCTGATGCTAAGCCTGTGAAACAAAAGATTCGAAAAATGAATCCTAAGGTAGCTTTGCTTGTTAAGGCTGAGATTGAAAAATTATTGGAGGTTGGATTTATCCGCCCTATTGATTATTCCCCATGGATTTCAAATATTGTCGCTGTGGCTAAATCAGATAATAAAATAAGAATGTGTACTGACTTTCGAGATTTAAATAAAGCTTCTTTGAAAGATGATTTTCCCCTCCCAAACATTGACATGATAGTTGATTCTACAGCAGGACATGCTTTACTATCCTTCATGGATGGTTTTTCAAGATACAATCAAATTTTCATTAATCCTCAAGATCAATTCAAAACTGCTTTCACCACTCCTTGGGGTACGTTTTGTTGGGTAATGATGCCTTTCAGACTTAAAAACGCCAGCGCAACTTATCAACGAGCGATGACCCTTATCTTTCACGATTACATGCATAAGATTTTAGAAGATTATGTTGATGATGTTTTAGCCAAATCCATTCTCCGCATAGATCACATTAAGATCCTTCGTCAAATCTTTGAAAGGATTTGTAAATATCACATGCGCTTGAATCCTCGGAAATGTGTTTTTGGTGTGGATAGTGGAAAACTATTAGGATTCATAGTTTCGCATCGTGGGATTGAGGTGGATACTAAGAAAATAGATGCTATTGTCAACATGCCACCTCCTAGAAATGTGTCTCAACTCAAAAGCTTACAAGGAAAGATTCAAGCTATTCGTAGGTTCGTATCTCAACTTGCGGATCGTACTTTTCCTTTTACTCAACTTCTTAAAAAGAGTATCACTTTTCAATGGAATGAAGATTGTCAGCAAGCATTTGAAGATTTAAAAGTGTATTTGGCTAATCCTCCTATCCTTCGACTAGTCGAACCTTCTAAACCCTTCCTTCTTTATACAGTTGCTTCCTCTCATGCTCTTGCAGCATTATTGGCACAACATGATAAAGATGGTAAGGAGTGTTCAGTTTATTATATAAGTCGTACCTTACTCAATTATGAGACCCGATATTCTGCGATAGAAAGACAATGCTTGGCCTTGGTGTTTGTGACTCAGAAATTGAAACATTATCTCTTAAATTCAGAAGTCCATGTCATGGTAAAGTTTGATCCGTTGAAGCATCTTTTCTCTGAAACTGATTTATCAGGACGCCTAGCTAAGTGGGTTATGATGTTAACTGAATTTGACCTTAAATTTGTTTCACAAAGGGCAATTAAAGGGCAAGCGTTGACCGATCACTTGGTTGAGGCCCCTTCACCTTCTTCCTTCCCTAACCCTGAGTCTTTTCCTGACGACTTCATCCTTTGTACAGAGAAAGATGAAACTTGGGAGTTATACTTTGATGGCTCTAAGTGTCGTACGGGATCGAGGGCAGGTGTTGTTCTGATTTCTCCTACAAAGAAGTCCATTCCCTTATCTTACCATCTCAATTTCCTATGTACCAATAACATTGCTGAGTATGAGGCTGTTATAGCAGGAATAAAGGCAGCCTTGGCTTTGAATATAAAACACATACATATTTTTGGAGATTCTCAACTAATTATAAGACAAGTAACAGGACTGTATCAAGCAAAACAAGACAAATTATCACAATATAAAGACCTTGCTATCTCTTTGTTACAAAAATTTGATTCTTACACCATAGAACCTGTTCCTCGAAAAGATAATCGACATGCGGACGCAATGGCATGTGTGGCTTCTCTTGTATCTTTAGAGGACCCTGTGGTTGATCTTAAATTTGTTATTCACAACCTTATTTCTCCAGCTATTGTAGATGATTCCAGTCTGGTGACATGTTGCGACTTTATAGACTCAGATGAATGGTACTCGCATATCGTAAGATACTTAATCGATGGTACTTTTCCTGATTCCGCCAATAGGAACACCAAGGCTAGAGTTCGCAAGTTGTCTGCTAGATATATCATTCTTTCTAATGTTCTTTACCGAAGGGGTTATAACGGTCTTCTCCTTCGCTGTCTTAACAAATCAGAAATCCCTATTGCTCTTGAAGAGGCGCATTCAGGTGCCTGTGGGGGGCATTTTGGAGGTAAATCCTTGGTTCAAAGGTTGCTCCGTATGGGATATTATTGGCAAACTATGCAGCAGGATTCTTTTTCATTTGTTAAGAAATGTCATCAATGTCAACAACACAATAATTTGATTCATGCTCCTGCCCAAGAACTCCGTTCTCAGGTAGCCTCTTGGCCTTTCTCTGCATGGGGGTTGGATCTCATCGATAAAATCTCTCCTCCTTCATCTCAAGGACATACTTTCATTATAACCGCAACATATTACTTTACAAAGTGGGTAGAAGTTGTTCCTCTTCGCTCTACTACTGCTGAAGTGATTTGTCGATTTCTTCTAGAAAACATTATTTCTCGATTTGGGATACCTTCCACTATAATCTCTGATAATGGGACATCATTTAAGAACAAGGATGTGAAGAAATTCCTCGAGAAGTATCATATCAAACATCGATTTTCTACACCATACTATCCTCAATCAAATGGTCAAGCCGAATCATCCAATAAAATAATTGAACAAATTCTTCGCAAAACCGTGAATAAGCATGGTAAGGATTGGAGTACTCAGCTAATCTATGCTCTTTGAGCCTACCGAACGAGTGTACAAATTGCTACAAGAAATACTCCTTATAATCTTGTTTATGGTGCTGATGCTATTATGCCTTTAGAATTAGAGATTCCATCACTTAGAGTTTCTCTCAAAGGTATAGTAGATGATGACTCTTACAGAGAACAAAGGCTTCAACAGCTTGAGATGCTTGATGAACAGCGTATAAATGCTCTTGAGCATATTCAAGCATATCACAAAACTCTACAACGAAGCTATAATGATAAGGTTATTCAACGTTCCTTCTCAGTAGGTGACTTAGTCCTCTATGAGAATCAGCGCAATGTGAATGCCTTACTTGAAGAAAAGGGAAAATTTAGTCCTAATTGGCTTGGACCGTATATCGTTATTGAAGATTACGGATCAGGTGCTTATAAAATAGCGGGTGTAGACGATACGTCTCTTAAAGACCCTATAAACGCTATGCATTTGCGCAGATACTATGCTTAATTCCTCATTCCTTATCATTCATCTATTTCCTTTCTCACTTCTTCAAAATTGGATAATATGTTAGCATATCTTTGTTAGAGCAAATGGAATTAAATGATGTTTTGTTTAATCTATATTGCTTCATTCCTGACAAGTGTGTTTCTTTACTTTATGGTTTGTCTTGAACTCATTTATGTAAATTGCAAAAAAAAAATTACATTTTTCATTATGTTGGCATATTATACAATATCTTTATGTGTTAAGCTGAATTGTGTCATGTTGTGTTTAAATTCAAATTAAATCACATTAGTTATATGATTCTTAGGCTTAACACATACTTTCTTCCCTATTATCAATGTAGTACTTGATCAAATATTTTAATTAAGTCACACATGTATCAATTTAATCATGGAGCATTGAGAAATCAATCACATGGAAATTAAATTTAGAACATACATGTACATCTACCAAATGTATTAACTTTAATCAAAACACACATTGTTTAGGCATTAAAGATAACACGTTTGAGACAAAGAAGCATGTATATATATATGTGTGTGTGTGTGTGTGTGTGTGTGTGTGTGTGTGTGTGTGTGTGTGTGTGTGTGTGTGTGTGTGTGTGTGTGTGTGTGTGTGTGTGTGTGTGTGTGTGTGTGTATCAATATACAAAGGTAGGTCACTATACATCCAAAATGTGACCTACCCTACATCACAAGATCATCTCCTATCCCTAGGGATGGTGGCTGGAGAGTGACGACTAGATGCTCCCTTCTGATCCGACCGTGCAGGTGGATCCATAGGTGTATAGCGTGATATAGATCGTGAGTGACTCCGAGAGGAACTCCTACGATCCCTATCCATAAGGATCGCGCGATACGAGGTAGCCTCGGCCTGAGCTGCTGCTAGATCATGTTGTGCCCGTTGAAGGTCCTCTGATAGAGCTCGCTCTCTCTCCCTCCATATCTCTACCTGTACTCGAAATGGGGAAAACAAATCATCATGCCGACCCGCGTTCCCTTGAGGTCTATAAGCAACCTGTGAGGAACTAGGGATCTGCGCCGTCGTAGAAATATCTGTCACTGCTTGCTGGATCAGGGAACGCCACTCCTGCACATTAGCTGTAGCAGTAGAACAGATTTTGTGTTAGTACCATTTTATATCATCAAAACATCAATCAATCAATATAAACCTACTATACCTGGATCTCCCTCACGCCAGTAGGGATCGTGATATGGAAGCATCTGTGACTAGGAACTACCAGGCTCCCCACGCTCGAACGATCTGTGCGCGATAGGTACAGGTCTCCGTATCGCCTCATGTTCCCTCTTTTGGGGAAAAACGGGAGGATCTAAGGCTACGGTATCATCCCCTGAATGATGGGGAGCTGCATCTAACTCCTCCTCATCATCTCTATCCTCATCTGCATCCTCGTTCTCCTCATCATCATCTCTCTCCTCCTCCTCGGCACTAGGCTGATCTCCTATAGGCGGATCAGGCTCTCCTACCTCCTCATGACCCTCTCCCTCCTCTGGCTCCTCCGACCTGGATCCCTGATCCTCATCTCGGTCTCCATGTCTCCATGGGCCTGGATGGCCTGTCGGGTGATCTGATGGAAAGATAGGCCCTGGGTATGATCTCATAAACCATGAGAGATACCTGCGCTATGCCCCGGGGTCTGCAGCATAATCAGTGACCACATCCTGATCGGACCCCTCTATATCTGTGATCTCGATATCATCTATCGTGGGTCTCGCTACTGCTCTGGGTCTGGGAAGGACTCGTGAGTGTCGAGTGTAGATGGGCACATCGGCTGGAACACACTGCTCTAGCCCAAACTGCCTCTGTACTCGGTCAAAGTAGAATGGGACTATGATGTGTGGATATCGCCCTCTCAATAGGCGGTTCCTCTGTAAGCATGCTAACTATCTCTCCATCCCATCCCATCTGTGCATCCACAGATATGGTCTCCACACAGTCACCTCAGTTGTCAATCTGTCAAATATCACTCTCCAATGCAGTAGATCTCCAAATCTCCACTCGTTGGTAAGTGGATAAGCAAATACCCTAGGTCGCTCGCTAGCCGCACTCATCGGATAGCCGACAAGCCTGGTGCATGTAAAGTGCTCAAATATCCACACCTGCAAAAGTGTGCATATCATCAAGCTGCAACCTTGTCCGAAAACATACTCCTCGGGGTCGTGATAGAGATGTGCAAGGATACTCCGACCCCAGGCATATACTCTCCTATGTCTCTCCATAGCCCTGATGCACCATGTGAGACCCCCATGCATGTGCATACCTCGCCCGTTAGGGCAGACAGCTAGTGCAATGATGGCAATCATAAGACGTCTCATGAGGGGCACCTCTCCTGTAAGATGTAAGAGCCAGCTGACCATGATGCGACCTCTCGTCTCACTTGGCATGACTCTCCCTATGCAATATACCTGCTCCCTCTGATGATCCTCTACTGATCGATCGGTCTCATATGTCACGGTAGCTCTTATGATCAGTAGACGAAGAATGCGGTACACATCCTCAAGTGTCATCGTCATCTCCCCTACTGGAAGCTGGAATGTGCATGTGTCAGGATCCCATCGCTCCATGAGTGCCATCGGCATCGCGGGATGAAATCGAATGGCCGACATAAGAATCATAGACCACAAACCTACTATAGACAATGTATCTCTCTCTGCTTGAGTAAGCCGGGGAATCTGATCTCGCAAACTACGAAGAATCTGCCCCGCCGTGTGCTCTCTCATGTACGGGAGACCCTGCAACACAAAAACATAACTATAATCAGTACTCAATCATCAAAATCATTCATGCAAACTGTCGAACATCGTATGCTAACCCTGACATCTCTCGCCAAGTCCTGATTGGGACCATGGCGCCCTGTCAGGGACCATGGCGCCCTGAAGGGACCATGGCACCCTGAAGGGACCATGGCGCCCTGGGTAGGACCCAGGGTCAGATTCCAGGGCCCGCAAACGATCACAGAAAGTCAAATGCAGAAAATCAAAAGTCAAAGTTCAGTCAACTCACCTCGTCCAGTGGCTCGTCGTCGATCACGGCCTGTCGCATGATCTCAATCCTCGCAGGACGCTCTGGTCGTCGTGAAGGCATGATGATGGCTATGTGGGCTCCGCTGCAATGAACAATATTCAGAAATCAACAAAGTGACAAATGCAAATGTCACTTTCAAGGTATATACTTTCATTCCTTTACCTTTACTTTCAAAACCCTAATTTTCCTCTTTCACTCATTTCATCATAACTTGAGTTTGGGAGATGCGATTTTCAAACTGTTTGTTGCGTAGGAATCGTATTTTCGTTCCCCTACTCTCGGGATGTTCCAAAAAGTGCTCTGATGAAGCCTTTTCAGTGAACATCCCTCATCAATACTCTCTTACACAATTTGTCGTAAGTAAACATGTTACCCTGTTTCACCTCCCTAATAAGCAAGTCGAAACATGGGGGCATATAGCTACTCGCAAATTTCATCACTTTCCTTAGTAAGCATTAGGTGATTTTGTGATCTAACGTCTGTTTTGTAGGGTGCGGTTCCTAACTGTGTACTGCAAATACCGTTGGGGGCTTCGTTCGACAGACTTATGGATATATCATTTTTTCAAATAATGTTTACTTTTCTGTACTTTAGCTTGCATATGCACGTAGTACTCATATGACCACTAAAGTGGGGGCTAAATGTAATGTCATAAATTGTACGCACTTGCTAAAGCAGTACAATTTCACACCTAGTTTAGCACCCGCCTTGGCGCAGTTGCATTTTGCATTGCATTTCCCCTTTAGCACTTAATTAATCAAATTAATTAGGTCTAAGGTTCTATTTTATCATCTCCAATATCATAAAGTTGGGCCCTTTTCATTAAAGTGTGCCCCTTTCATTTTATTCTTCCAATACATCATTTAATCTAAAACCCTAATTAGGCCCTATTCTGAGCTTGGGGGCTTGATTTCGGGGGTCAAAACATCTCCAAATCCCCTGTAACTTCGGGATTCTCTCTAAAATCATCATATCTGACAACCCTAAAAATTTGGTGAAAATTTGTCGAGACCATGGCGCCCGGAGTGCACACGGTCCCGGACATTTTTCTCAAAATTTTAGGAGCATGATCCAATCATAAAATAAAGCTTAACCCCAAGAAATTGGCAGGATATTCAATCTCTAGGTCGGCCAAAAGTTGGAATTAAGACCTAGGGTTTCATACATAAGAGCTCTCTTTCTTCATTGGAAGGGATCCGAATTTTGTTTTCAGGAACCTCATATGCAGCGAAAGAGCAGATCTTTGAAGACTTCAACCACTCTCAACATTCATCCTCCAAGCATTCGTCATATCCATTCATTCACTTAGGGCTTTGAAGGCATTGAAGAGCAATAAGGGATCACCGACTGAAGATTGGCTTGTACCCCTCCCTTGGGGTTGGGTATGATTTCATGTTGTTTTCATGTCTTTGCATAAGCCTCATTATATCACTTACATTCATGCTTTAGATCACTTGGCATCTTGATTTGGAGCATTTACATTGTCATTTACAAGCAATTAGGGTTTACTTTCTAGGTTTCTCTAGTTTGCTTACTTGCATTTTAGATCTTGCACACACACAAGGTGTGCACACACATTACTTTTACAATACAACTTGGCTATTCGTGGAGGTGGAAATCACCAAAGCGGGGGTTTGACTAAGGCAAAACCCTATATAGCCGCCCAAACACCTTTTTCAGATATAAGTGTAGATTTCGGGATTCAGACGACGCCGCAAGTTGCAGATCCAAAAGAAGCAGACGGAGACGGAACTACACATCAAGTTTCAGAGCAGAAGACCAGGACAGGGGCATGGGGCGCCCTGGTCCTACCAGGACAGGGGCGCTAGGCGCCTTGGTCCTCCTGACAGACAGCAATTTTTAGTAGTTCCGACAGTTTTCCAGATTGCAAAGTGGCAGTTTCAGGTGCAGTTTCAGGTGCAGAATCAAGACAGTGGCGCCCGCGCCCCCGTCCCGAACATTTTCACTTAGATTTTGACTCTGGGTACGCATCTGCATTCTTATCTTGTCCTTATGTTTGCAGCTTTCCATTGTTTAAGTTCAATTCTGCAATCTTGTTATTAGTTCATACTTGCATTTTGGGGTTAGAAATTGAACTTGCATAATCTTACCTTTCAATTACAACAATGGAATAGAAACCCTAATAGGTAGCCCGTGGCTCTCTCTTTCACAAAAAGAAGTAGCCAATTGTGTGATACCTCTAGGCTCTTTCGTATTCCATAATGTGTAACAAAAGGTAGGATTATGACATGTTAACCTAGTCTCGCTTTTTCCCCCACACACTATGATTGAGCTAAATGATAAAGAAATTATTCTAAGCATGCATATTTAGACTAATTTCTATTCTAAAAAGAGGCTAAATGATGAGCATAAAATGATATGAGAAAGCTTGAAAGAATTTGAGCATAAGTGTAATGCTTCAAATTTGAAAGATGATTGTTGAGAATGGAGGAATAAGAGCTCTATTTATAGCATAAACAGGGCAATGGATGGTCAAGATTGAAAGGTTTAATCAAGGGCCAGGTTTGAAAGTTGGGGATCCATGTGCACAATTGGCACCAATGAAATGGTGATAAGTGTCAACATAGGGTTGGGTTAAGAGAAGAGGTTGGAGGCATTAAAGGCCTGAGAAGACCTCATGGTTATCTAAAGGCTAAGGGTCAAGTCTAAGTTAGGCTTACCCACTGGATTAAGAGTTAATCCAAGGATAAACCTTTGTGCAAATGATTAAGAGATAATCATGGTCAAAGCATTAATGGCCTGATGAGACCCTTGGGTTGGATAGAGATTGAGTCAAAACAAATGTTTTAACCATGTGGGAGGGTTTGAATTAACCATTAATGGTTATTGGAGACTTTGGGGATTAAGTGGTTGAAGGTTGGAAGCCTTCAATGGTTTTCAAAAACTTTAAGGGTTTTGGTGGTTGAAGGTTGAAAACCTTTAATGGTTATCAAAGACTTTAAGGGTTTTGAGAAATGACTTCCCTTTTGCTTAGGAATGTGACAAAGTTTAGAGGAGGGGTTAGGTTGATTAGAAGATTCTAAAAGGGATTAGAAAGGGGTTTGAGATTTTGCAAGTGGATGGAAGGATAATAGGATTTTAATTGAAATAAAGAATTTCATTTAATTTGGTTGTAATTTGGAGAAATTAAATAAATTAGATTTATTCAATTTTAGGATAACTATTTAATTAAATTTGAATTTAATTAAAAGTGGATAGGGGGATTTAATTGAATAAAATGATTTATTCATTAAATGGTATAGTGAATTTAATTTAAATAAATTGAATAATTTATTTAATTAAATAGAAGAATGTGGATAATTTAATTAAATTGGATTTAATCAAATAGAGAAATGAACATAAAATATTCATTTAGGAATATGGTCATTTTTATACGTCTACATTTTGCCCCTCTTTGAAGTGACGTGTGTGCACATGTTATTTCAAAGAAAATGATGCATATTACGATTTATGATCTAATGCAATTTTTGTGTCGCTTTTTTTTTTGGTTTGCCAGTCGTGCCCCAGATTTGATTTGATGCGTGATGCCCCAGATTTGATATTTGATGTTGATGCCCCCTCGGGAGATGAATCAATTTTGTTGGAAAATTGTTGATTTAATTTGATGAAGTTCGTATGATGTGTATGATTTCGTGCATGTAAAAAGTGTGCAAATTGATTCATCTCCCGATAAGTTACAACTGTTTTGGTATAGGGGAGACCACGACCATATTACAGGTCCATTGGGTTAACCCTAATTTCATTTGCCTCCTATAAAAGGGGAAAAGGGCTTGATTTAGGTTCATTTGTGCTTTGTTGTCTTTGAAGAAAGAGAATTGGCTCTACAGAGAAAATGCCTATTCTCTATCACAGACACCGTTTCGAGCGCGTCCGGAGGTACCGGAGACCTGTAGCGCGTGGACCACCAGTAAGTCAACGTTTTTGACCCCTTTTTGATTTTTTGTTTTGTCGTTTTTAGTCACTTTTTGAATTTTAAAGTTCGAGTGTTTCGTTTTAGCGCGTCTAGGGTGTAGTTTAGCGCATACGAAGTGTAGAGTAGCGCATCGAGGTCAATTTTAGGGGTCGCGTCCGAAAAATGTAGGTTAGCGCATAAAATTATTAGGTTAGCGCGTGCATGTAGAATAGCGCATGGAAAGTGTCGGGTAGCGCGTCACGTCAACAGGTTAGCGCGTAGGGGTGACCTAGCGCATAGGGGCCGCAGGGGTTCGCATTGAGAAGAGGGTTTAGCGCATAGGACTAACCTAACGCATAGGGCTAAAAGGGTAGCGCTTAGGAGGGGTAGATTAGCGCGTAGGTAGAATCTAGCGCATGGGGTGGGTTAGGTAGCGCATGGGGTGAAAATTTTAGCGTGTAGATAGAATCTAACGCATAGGTTAGAGATAATAGCGCGTAGGAAAGGCAGCCTAGCGCGTGGGGTGTTTTAGCGCATTGAAGATCTGTTTTAGCGCATCTGAAAATTTTTGCAGAATTGGTCAATTTGAAAATTTGTTTTGTGTGTCTATCGTGTTTTGATGAATTTTTCCAATATGAGTGTGTATAACTTGTTTTGATTTGCGAGTTTTCAAGTTATGTATAGATATCAATCTGTTGGTTTGATCAAAATATGATGTATTTGCGTGTTCTGTTTCAAGTTCAATGTGTGTAAAGCCTGAGTTGTATTACAAGTCGATATGGGTTGGAAACTTGAGTTGTTTTACAAGCTGATATGGGTGGGAAACTTGAGTTGTTTTACAAGTTTATGTGATTGTGGAGACTTGAGTTGTATTACAAGTTTTGATATGGTTTTTGAGAACTTGAGTTGTTTTACAAGTTAATATGAAATGATAGGATTTTGAACTTTGATGTAGATGAGCAAATTGTTTCATGTTGTTGATGTAATTTGTATTTTGATATCTTTGTGTTGATGTGGAAACTGATATTAGATATGTTGTGTTTGTTGACAGGAGCGATTGGGTGTTGTACAGTCGAGGGAGAGATTCCCGAGACCGTGGACGTTGATACCGCGATTGTCACAGGTAGATTTGGACATTATTGAGAGATGTGGATTGACCTCTCTTCTGGATATGCCTCGATTCACTGTGAACCGGGGGCTTTTGACAGCATTGGTAGAGAGGTGGCATAGCAACACGAACACCTTTCATTTTGCCACTGGAGAGATGACAGTGACACCGGAGGATTGCTACCGGATTTTGCGGATTCCTGTAGTAGGGGCACTACTTCCCTATGAGCAGTCAGAGGAGGGTGGCACAGAGGCACTGCGCTGCATTTTTCAGGATGACACAGTTTGTGGCTATGAGATCCCCTGGCAGGAGTTTTTGGATTTGGGTTATGCACCGCTGCCATCTATACTGGCAAGATTCATTGGGGGATTCTTTTGTCCTGATCATAGGTCAAAGGGATTCTCGGTGGGATGGGGGTTAGTGTTGGAGAAGATGGTCACACAAGGCCAAAGATTTGCATGGGGGTCAGTGATGCTAGCTCATTTATACCGGAGTTTGCATGAGGTAGTATACCTCAGGTACGACAGTTTGTCAGCTGGCGTGACCCTATTACAGGTATGGTGCTGGGAGCACATTCCAGCAGCGAGGCCACTAGTAGATAGAGACAGGCTCGTAGGTGCAGCATATGCCTACGGATATAGAGGTCTAGTTGTCCAGCGTAAGCTGGGCAAACTAGAGCATTGGAGGAAGGTTTTTGATGATATAGATACGGTCACCTGGAGACCGTATACAGGCTGTGAGGTATGGGCGGAGGATGGGCTGGAGATGCCCTTTGTATTTATGATGAAGTATCTGATTGGGAGGACCCCATTCATTATTGAGCGGTTTGTGGTGACCCGAGTTTTGAGGCAGTTCGGGCGCCAGCAGGGTGTTCCATAGGGAGCGTGCCTTTATGCACGGCGGCAGCAGGATGTGGCCGATTGGGGGCTGACTATTGATAGTGTCGTGGCAGTGGAGGAGTTTGTGGGGTTGGTCGGGCAGATTTGGGACTATGCCCCAGAGATTCAGGACGCAGGGATGACAGATGAGTTCGTCCGTTTGTTTGCTGCGCGGGCGGTGGCTAGGATCTCAGATCTGGAGGAGATGAGGCCAGCATTTGACTCAGATGAGGAGGAGGGAGATGGGGGAGATGATGGAGATGATGGAAGAGGAGGAGGAGCCAGAGGGAGGTGGGGAGAGAGAGAGAGGAGAGGAGTGGATAGAGCAGTCAGACAAGGTAGGATAGACAGGGGGAGAGGTGGATTGGCTATCGGAGCCAGTGGAGAGGGGAGAGTGGGGGAGGTGTTAGCTGCAGTGGGTGGTGAGGAGGAGCTGAGGAGACCAGCACAGAGGAGGAGGGCAAATGTACTCCCACTTCCAGCACCGAGGACAAGGCGAGTGGGAGGGGTTCCTCTAGCACAGGTACCGCTGCGGGTTCGAGTGCCAGGTCATGTGGAGGATGCGCAGATCCGGACCTTGCAGATTACCGTTCAGCAGCTGCAAGTGCAGATTTTGACCTATCAGCGGCAGATTTCTCAGTTGACCACTAAGAGAGATACTGAGATAGAGTGGCGAGGACGAGTGGAGGAGATGTTGGCAAGTGTGCAGAGAGCAGCGACGGGTGGTCCGATGAGAGACACCCTTAGAGAGCTGACGCGGAGAGTGCAGGAGGTAGAGTATTATAGGCGACATTATGAGGCTGCAGTACCTAGGGAGCGGCGAGTGGAGAGTTTTGCGCAGTCAAGATCGAGTCGATCTCGAGCCACTCGGTCACGATCTGACAGTCGAGGTGTGACGGGGCCAGCGAGACAGGACCCTCCTGGAGATCCAAGGGCAGGTGTATCTGGAGCGAGACCATCTCTATCAGGAGATAGTCATACTTGAGAGACATGGTCTCTGTTGTATTTTTGAGCAGTTGTTATTCGTTGGACTGGACACAGTGTTTGGACACATTTTGTATATTTTGATCAGTTTTGATATATATATATATATATATATATATATATATATATATATATATATATATATATATATATATATATATATATATATATATATATATATATATATATATATATATATACGACACCATTTTTGATCATGTGATGTGTTGATATGGATGCATTTATTTTATGTGATGATGTAATGCTTAAATATATGATGTAATGTATGATGCGGGATGTATGCTTTTTATATGCTGTGAGATGTATCTTGAAAATGAGATGTATGTTTTGATATGCAACTAAATGTAATCTTGATATGTAAATGATGCTAAAATGGTATGCAAACATGCTTAAATGATATGCAACTACTGGTAAAATGATCTGCAACTAAATTGTAAAATGATATGCAACTATTTGTAAAATGATATGCAACTTATGTTTTTGGTAGCATCCTCATTCTGTATTTGCCATCCGATATAGCCATTTTGCTTTCTTTGTAAATATCATCATTGAGCATTTATTATTTTTGGATATGTTGAAAATTTATACAAGCATAATGGTATAATTGAACCATAATGACCTGAGAAAAATTTACATGATGTTTGATTTTGCAAGATAGCACAAGCATCAAGGTATAATTGAACCAGGACGACCTGAGTGCGCATTGTGTAAACAGACAAGATTTGATCATTTGTATGCATGAAGTGGATTCAAGCCTTCAGTGATATTCGATGTATCACGTCTCAAGGCAAGCATTCACACAGTACAAGTGATCGCCTCCCAGACAGAAGACTAAGAAAATATTGGAAGTTCCCCTTGACCTCTAGCTGTGAAGCATTTAGTGAGACAAGGAAGAGAATCCCATAGTGCACAAAGTTCAAAATGCAAAACTAGTTGAGATTTTATGCTATAGTGCAACATTCAGTACTTCAGAGAATCATCCATCCTTGATATTTGTGTGAATTGTCTTTGTTTTGGTTTTTGCGATGAAGCGTAGTGTTGTTTGTTGGATGTCATGCCTCTGATTTTGGCGATAATTTGTGATGTTTGGAATGTTTGCAAGTTTTTGAACCAATGAATGCCCCTAGCTGAGTGTGCCCTTCGATATGATCATGTACAGTGATTATCAAGCCATGGTGAACTGCGGTAAGAGAATAGATATAAATGGATAACCTAGGATAGTGACCACGTTAAGTATATCCTGAATGAATATATGCTAAGTGTCGGGCAATGGCCGATAGTGTTTTGATGGATAAAATGGTATGGAGATAGATGGAGGAGCCGTTCTTTCACAAGGGCACCTGTTTAACAGGTTTTCACCATTTGTTTTTATTGTACTTTGTATTTTTTTGCTTTTTCTGGATTTTGTGATTTTTTTTGTTTGTTTTGGGCTTTTTCCGTGCACTAGGCTACTTTAAGTATAGTACCTTTTCAGATGGATGTTGTTCGTTGGTTCGTCGAGCACATCTCCTTCAAAATTTGTTAGCTGATAAGCACCTGATCCATAAATGGATATGATAACATAGGGACCCAACCAGTTAGGCTCAAATTTCCCTTTCTTTTCTCGATCTTGCTGATTTCTTGGATTTTCTTTGAGTACTAGGTCACCAACCTTGAAGTTGCGGGGAATGACCTCGTGATTGTAGCTCCTGCACATGCGTTGCTGATATGCTTTGAGATGAGTATAAGCATGTTGGCGTCTTTCATCTAGTAGCTCAAGTTCTTGCAATCGGTTAACTCGATACTCTTCATCTGGGATTAAGCCTTTCAAAAAGACTCTGAGAGATGGGATCTCTATCTCTAGTGGTAAAATAGCCTCTGATCCATATACCAATGAGTATGGTGTTGCCCCTGTAGGTGTGCGGATGCTGGTCCTGTATGCCCAAAGTGCTGGATTGAGTTGTACATGCCAATCTTTGCCTGCATCATTCACTGTTTTCTTGAGGATTTTCAGTATTGTCTTGTTAGATGTCTCCGCTTGTCCATTTCCCTGTGGGTAGTATGGTGTAGAGAACCTATGTTGGATTTTGAATTTTTCACATAGTTCTTGGACATCTTGATTCTTGAAGGGTCGTCCATTATCTGTGATGATTGAACTTGGAATACCATATCTGCAGATCAGATAATTTAGGATAAAAGAGGCAATTTGTTTCCCAGTCACTGTGGTCATGGGAACTGCTTCTATCCATTTGGTAAAGTACTTTGTTGCTGTTATAATGAAATTGTGTCCATTTGATGATGAAGGGTGAATTTTGCCAGCTAGGTCCAGTCCCCACTGGCAAAAGGGCCATGATGTTGTAAAGGGTTGCAGTTCCTGTGCTGGTGCATGTATTAGATTGCCATGAATTTGGCATTTAGGACATTTCTTGGCGAAATGATATGAGTCTTTCTCCATTGTAGGCCAGTAGTATCCCATCCTTAGAAGCTTTTTAGCAAGAGTAGTGCCACTTGAATGTGTGCCACAAATACCTTCATGAAGCTCGTGTAAAGCCAAATCGGAATCATTACGATCAAGGCAACGAAGAAGAGTACCATCGAGACCTCGACGATATAAAGTATCAACGGTAAGGGTATAACGGGCAGCTTGTCGAATAAAGTTACATTTTTGGTTATGGGATTGGTCAATGGGTAAGATATTATGCTTGAGGTAGTCGTATATTGATCCATATAACGGAGAATCTGAACCAGTCAAGGCATAGATAACATGGGATTCAGAGTGGTCATAGGCGGGGGAGAACAGTTGCTCTACCAGGAACTCATAACGACTCTGTTGCTCTGGAATTTGTAGTAACGAAGCGATTGTAGCCATTGCATCGGCTGCTTTGTTGTTCAACCTTGGTATTTGCTCGAAGGTGATGTGTACAAAATACTGTTTGAAGTCATCCACCATTCGCTTGTAGGGTAAGAGCTTGTCATCCTTTGTTTGATAGTCGTTGTTGATTTGATTAATGACCAGTTGTGAGTCTCCATAGACTTTTAACTCTGTGATTTTCCATTCGACGACCATTTTGATGCCTATGACCAATGCTTCATATTCAGCCACATTATTTGTGCATGGAAACATAAGCCTATATGATCTTGGCATAGTGTGTCCTTCAGGAGTGATGAATAGAATGCCGACCCTTGAACCATGTTGAGTATAGGATCCGTCAAAGTATAGGGTCCAGTGTTTAGTAGAAAGAGCAAGCACATCCCTGTCTGGAAATTCAACCTCCATGGTTTGTTTGCCTGGGAGTGGTGCTTCAGCTAACTGATCTGCAATTGCTTGTCCTTTGATGGCTCATCTTTTTGTGTATTGGATGTCAAATTCACTGAGAATCATGACCCATTTAGCCAATCAGCCTGTAAGAGCTGCCTTGCTGAGTAGATATTTGAGAGGATCAATTTTTGCAACTAGCTTGATGGTGTGTGCTAGCATATAATGTCGGAAATTCTGAGATGCAAAGACCACTGTTAAGCAAGTTTTTTTAATGAATGTATAGTTGAGTTCATAGCCATTCAATGTTCTACTGATGTAATATATGGCGCGTTCCTTTCCTTGTTGATCTTCTTGTGCCAATAGTGCCCCCAGTGAAATATTTGTTGTTGAGATATAAAGAATAAGTGGCTTTCCAACGACTGGTGGTACTAGAACTGGTGGATTCATCAGGTACTGTTTGATTTGATAAAAAGATTCGGCACACTTAGCCTCCCATTTGAATGGTACATTTTTGTGTAGCAAATGGTTAAATGGTAGACTTTTATCTGCTAGTTGAGCGATGAATCGCCTGATTGATTGAAGTCATCCCTGTAGAGATCTGAGTTGACTGATATTCTGTGGTGGTGGCATGTCCATAATGGCTTGTACCTTTGCTGGATCAACTTCAATACCCTTAGCTGAGACTATGTAGCCTAGTAACTTGCCTGATGTAACCCCAAAGACACACTTCTTAGGGTTAAGCCTGACTTGGAAATTCTCCAATCGATTAAAATTTTTTGCTAGGATGCCAAGATGTTCAGCTCTAGTGAAGGATTTGGCTAGTAAATCATCCACATAGTCTTCCATAAATGTGTGCATCATGTCATGGAATATTGTGGTCATTGCTCTTTGATAAGTGGCCCCTACATTCTTTAAGCCGAAAGGCATAACATTCCAACAGTACGTTCCCCAAGGACGAGTGAATGTTGTTTTATCTTGATCTTCAGGTGCTATCTTGATTTGATTGTAGCCTGAGAAACCATCCATTAGTGAGAGCATTGCATGGCCTGCTGTGAGATCTACAATTATGTCGATACTTGGCAGAGGAAAGTCATCTTTTGGACAAGCTTTGTTGACGTCTCTGAAGTCAGTGCATATTCTGATACTACCATCTGGTTTTGATACTGGAACGATGTTGGAAATCCATTCTGCATAGTCAATGGGTCGAATGAATCCGACATCTAATAGTTTCTTTAGTTCAGTTTTGACCATGAGTGCCACCTGTGGATTCATCTTTCGTAGCTTTTGCTTGACTGGCTTAACTCCTGTAGAAATGGACAGATGATGCATGATTAAGTGTGGATCTACTCCGGGCATATCAGCATATGACCAAGCAAAGTTGATTTGTTGTTCTTTAAAGAAGATGATGAATGTCGATCTTTCTTCCTCTGTCAGAGATTCTGCAAGGTGTATGTTTCTGGCTGCTTCTGTGGTACCAATGTTGATTGATTGAGTGGGCTCAATCAAAATGGGCGATCGCTCATGAAAGTGCTCAGGAAGAGTGTCAAGTCTCCCATCGTTAGGTGTCTTAAAAAGGTTTTCACCCTCCGATACATCCTTTATTTTTACATTTTTATGATCTAGAGTTGCCATTGACTGGTTTTCAGCATTAGATCTTTTATTTGATTCATTTTTGCGACTGAGAGACTTGGCACTCCCTGATTGACAGATATCGTTATTTTGTTCACTGGTAGAGCCTGTTTCCGGATTTACATTACATAGGTAATGGACAATAGATGCATCATCTAGAAAAATTGGTATATCATTTGTTTCAGGTTCGTCCCAGTCGATGAGGTCTGGAAAGACAAGTGGTAAGGAATCGTTGGGTGGATCAAGTTCGGCTACCGTAAGTGTTAGGATAGAGTTTTCATCGTGCTGGGTTTTGGTTTGAAAGAGGTCCAGAATTTTGTCGAGGTCCTCGATGGTATCATTCTCCACATAGACTTGTTCATATTGTTTCTGTTCGCTTTCCTTGGCGTCATAGATATGTTGTGGTCCAAATTCAAGAGGTCTATCTTCTGCGTTATGTTCTTCCTGAGAAAGGGATATAGAATCAGTATCATCCAGGATATCAGTAGTAGCATTGGAGCAGGTGCCCCATTCATATTCATTGGAATCTGTCTCATAGGCATCATCCCAGATTCTATCTGTGCTGTAAACAGGTGTGTTGTATGGTGAAAATAAATATTTGATGATTGATACCATTTTGATGGTTTTTGTTGATTCTGTGTCAGATCCGTCGTCTACTTGCTGGATTTGTTCATAGACTGTGTTTCCTCGGGGAGGGATAACGGTATCTGGAGTTGACTTGATCTGTGCTTGAGATATTGATGTTTGAATATGAGCTACTACTGCAGATAGGGCCTTTTTATGACTTAGAAGCTTTTCCTGATGTAACTTCTGATTTTGACGTTCCCGCGCCTTGTGGATTGTTTCTGCTGATTCAAAGAGTGCTTCCTGCCAAGATTCTTCTTTGTACTTCTTTTCCGTCCACTGAGGTTTCGTAGTTGTGTGTGGCGGCCGTTTTAATAGGAATGTGAGTTTAGAACCCGATCCTACTTTGTTTCTACTAGGTTGTGAAGGAAGATCTATAGGTTCAGTGACTCCTTCTTTACGTTTGCCAATAGGTCCTTTACCGCCATATCCCATTTGCTTCATGATTAAGTAGCCTTTTCCATACAGGTGTGTTGGTAGAACAATGTTCAGAGCGGCTGCTCTATGATTTTCTTCTTCATCTTTGTATAACCAGCTAAGAACATCCTCGTCTTCTGATTTATGTGCTAGAGTACCCAATTGGATGAAGGTACCATCAAATTTAGTGATGGGCTGAATAGCCAGTTGTGTTGATGTAGTAGGCAAACCATGCGATCTAGGTGAGGTTGGCAATTTTGCCAAACATAAAGGCTCCAAAGAGTATTCTCCCATGCCTTGGTCTTTGATGTGCATTTTCTACTTGAAGTCTCCCCATAAGGAGTTGGGCTTTGCTGTTTGCAAATCTGATGTCAAGGATTGCTGCTTTTCTCTATTATGAGGAACCAAACTGTCTTGGGTTGCCCCCATTGCGTTGCAATGTTGAAATGGATTGTGATCAGCGGATATGGAGATTTCTTGTCCATCATAAGGAAACTTGACACACTGGTGATATGTAGAAGGTACTGCTTGCATTTCATGTATCCAAGGTCGTCCTAATAAGATATTGTAGGTGAGATCAATATCTAAGACCTGACATATAGTATCCTTTTGTACTTGTCCTACTTGAATAGGTAATATCACTGTGCCTTTAGAGGACCTTTCCTCATCATCATATGCCTTTATGGTAATTTTCTTGCAAGGGTCAATAGATTCTTCTAAGAAGCCTAATGCACGGATAAGCTTTAAAGTACATATATTAAGTCCGGCTCCTCCATCTATTAAGACTCTTTTCACTCGGTGTTTGCAAACAATGACTTCAATATGGAGAGGAGTATTATGCGGATGACTCA
Source organism: Cryptomeria japonica (assembly GCF_030272615.1). Classification (NCBI taxonomy): domain Eukaryota; kingdom Viridiplantae; phylum Streptophyta; class Pinopsida; order Cupressales; family Cupressaceae; genus Cryptomeria; species Cryptomeria japonica. The sequence continues at coordinate 162,503,280 of NC_081405.1, forward strand.
ATGAAGTATTGTCATGCTCTGAGAAGGTGAGGTTATGAGGTCCTGTCATATGGGTGACCATGGCTTGAAATCTGTCTGTATCTAGATTTTGAGGTACATTTGTTTCCAATAGTGCTTGCTCCAATATGTCTTTGTGCTTTGGTGATAGTTTCAATAATTCCAGGATAGATATCTGAGCTGGAGTCTTGCGTAGTTGGCTAACCAAGTCATATTGGATTTTTGGTGTGGCAGTTGTAGGTGCAGTATGTCCCTTCAAGACATATTTCTGAGTTCGGGTTGTTACATTGACAGATTCATGATCACGCTGATCTCGGATGGTGATGACATTTACTTGATGATCTTCAGCTGATATATGGTTGATAGTGTTATTATAGATGTGATTAATACGAGCTCCGCGTGTATCATCTGAAGTTGATGCTCCATCCTTGTTGTAATTTGGGAGAGGATTTTTGAAGGCTCCATGATCACCATTTGTTTTGAGACCATCCACCATTAAGTCACCTCAATCAATCATGTCCTGGACTATGTGTTTTAATCTCATGCACTCGTTTGTTCTATGACCCTTGTTACGATGGAAATCACAATAGTGCGAATCATTCCACCAAGGTGGCTTGATTGGGGGTTCATAATTGTTGATTGGAGGTAAAGACAGAATCTTGTTTGCCAAAAGTTCTCTGAATGCTGATTCTAACGATTGTCCCAGTGGTGTGAAGATACGCTTTTGGAAATTGTTCGTGTTGTTGCGTGAATTGTTGTGAGGTCCTGGATTCATGTTTTTGCTTTGAGTGTCATTGGCGTTGTTCGTGTTGAGTTGTCCTTGATCATTGTTTGGTGCATATGTGTTAGCATTTGGTGCAGCATTTTTGAGATTTTTCATGTTCTGAGTATTTCCAGATAATGCAAGCACTGGTTGCTTTGATTTAGGATCATGTGATTCGTTGTTGCTTTCGTTTTTGTTTCGAGTCCAAAATCGAGATTTGTCAAGGTTGGTGTTGTTCTGATTATTGTAATTTGATGAGTTTGTTCCTTCCTTGTAGAATTTGAGTGTTCCCTTTTTGACACATGCTTCCTCTACTTGAATGCCATTTTCAATCAATTTAGCGAAAGATGGTATGCATTGAAGTTTTAGTCTGTAACTCATTTCGCCATTCAAGTTATCAATGAAGATTTCCATTTTCTCTTTTTCAGGAATATCTCGAGGATATCTAGATACCATGCGTCGCCGGCGTTGAAGGAACGCCATGAATGTTTCGTTGTTCTTTTGTTTGGTATTGCAAACATCTAGCATGGTTATGGCATGTTGGATGTTGTAGGAATAGTGGGTGATGAATTTGTTAACCAATTCATCAAATGATCTGACAGGTGGTGAGATTTTAGATAACCATTCCATGGTTTGCCCTCCCAAGCTTCTGGGGAATAACCTCATCAAATAGGTGTCATCATGAGCAAATTCAAGGCTTAGTGTGCAAAATTTTCGAACATGATCCCGGGGATCACTTTTCCCATTGTATTTATCAAATTTGGGAACGTCCGAGTTTGGAGGAAAAGGCACCATGTTCAAGCTTCTGTCAAATGGATAAGGACAGATTTCATTTAAAGAGTACCGCATTGTTGTCCCTTGTTGCATATCCTGTATTTGCGTTTGCAACATTTGCATTTGTTGAGTAAGGGCTGCCAAGGGTATATTGTCTTGCCGAGGAAAAAGTTCTTGCCTTGTATTGGTTCTCAGCTGAAAAGGTGTGGTAAACGGTATGTTTTGTTTTGGAGTTTCGAGCTTAGGTACACGCATTTCTAGTATGTGTTGTTCTGGAATGTGTTGCTCAAAGTTATGTTGTTCAGGTATGCAAGTTTCTTCTTCCCTGTGTTGTTCTTGATATGCATATTGTCGAGACCTGGTTTGAAAAATGTTTGGGTCGAAATCTTCGGGAAGTTTAACGCCTTTGCTTGTAAGCATCAACAGATATTTTTCCTTGTCATTTTCCATGAGTTTTTCTACAAGTTTTTGGAAAGAAGGGTTTTCTTGACATTCCCGAAGAAGTGCTTCAGTAATTTCAGTTTCTTCTACGGGTGGAACTTCAAAAGGATTTGATAATCTTCGATTCATACTTGATTCTGCGTGTGTCTCGCTCTGTTTGTCTCGTTGAGAGCCAGTGACAGACATTTTAGCAGAAACTTTCAGTGATGAAAGGGACAAAAGCCTCTTCGATGTGTCGCTCGGGTGTTGGTGGTTCTGGTCGAGATGTGTTATATGTGATACATTCGTCGGGTAAGAATGCTGGATTGATTTTTCCGCCGCGGTTTATGGTTTGATTAAAAGCAGACTTTTGACAGTATGCTCTTGTTTTCAAAGGTTCTTTGTCAAATTCGCTAGATTTGTTTTGGATATACTTTTTGACGTGATGAAGGAATACCCGATGAGATTTGAAGAGTTGACGATTGATGTATAAAAACTTATTTCTCTTGATGAATTTGGAAAAACTAGGTGGTTGTTTCTTCAACGTGATGTTACGATAGAGGTTCTTTCTTCTCAGAATAAGGGGATTAGTCATGCATGAGTGATCAATGATTTCCTTTGATTTGTTTGGATTCAGTTGATTCTTGTTTTTGAAAATTTCAAATCTTACTTTATCAGAGTGAAAGTTTAGATGTCCCTTCACGATAAAGTGTGTCAAATGATATGGATAAAAGCTTCCCGATCTGGAAACTAGATTTGACGATTTGAGAATTTTAAACAAGTGTTTTGAGATAGAAATTCGTAAGATGGTAAAGGATTTCGTTGATACTAATGATGAAATTTTCCGAATTATGATAGGAGAGATGTCTTCTATTGTGCGATTTGTTTAGGATTCTGACAACTTTTGTTTTGACACAAATTGAGCTTAAGAAATAGTTTTAGTGGTTCGTTTGTCACTCTGGTTTGATGAAAAATGGTTTTTGATGAAAAAGGCTTCTAAAAATGTTTTTGAAATTTTGAAATTTTTCTCTCGGTTAGCTCTTTGTTTTCCTGTTTTGGATTACGCGCTAGAACAGAGTCTACATGCACTACTGAATTTACTTGATGCGCTAAAAGAATGAGCACACGCGCTAATCTGCCCCTAGACACGCGCTAAAGTTTGGATTTTGGAAAATGGCGGTCTAACAGTTTCAAAAGTTTATGCGCTAACCTGGATCTTCTACACGCTAACTTTTAGAATGAATGCGCTAATGTTTCTATGCCACGCGCTAAGTTGTTTCTTCTACGCGCTAAAGTTAGGCCTGCTGAAAATTGTTGTGGAATTTGTTCGAAAAGGCTATGCGCTATATTGGGCCTGTCACGCGCTAATTTTTACACTCTATGCGCTATTTATTGGTTCCTACGCATTGAGATGTTGCTTCGACGCGCTAGACTGTTGTTGGGATGCTCTAAAGGACTTTGCACTGTTTTGTCTTAGCTGAAAACGCTACTGTTTTAACTTTACGCGCTAATTTGAGGTTTGAATGCGCTAACAAAAGTCTTCCACGCGTTAAGATGTTGTTCTTATGCGCTAGACTGCCCTGATTTTTCTGTTTGGGTGATTTCTTGAGGTTTTTGAATTTTGTTGAGAAATTTTCAAGTGCGATGGATGATTTTCTGAAGTAATGAATGCAAGCACGGCACAAAAAGTACAACCATTTTGTCTAATCTAACAAAAAGCGTATGTTCTGTGAGGATGCGTTCAAATCCCCAATGTTTTAACAGGTTTGGATACAAGTAATATACTTCAGAAAGACTCTTTATTCAAGGGTCATAAATAACATCATAGCCCACCAGTCTCGATACTCCGTCAGCTCAAACAGCCATGTCACCCCTTAGAGGGCGCCCGTTTTTTTGTCTTTTGCCAGAAATTAACCCAAAGTGAATTGCTTCACAGTTGAGTAGTTATCTTGGGAGATGGTGAGTAATCTTGGGGGCGGATTCTTTCCCACCCTTGCACTATGATGTTATAAATGTTTGGTTACTGACTCAGTTCAAAGCTTCTAATTCTATGGTTTGTAATCAGGCTTCCCGTTCGGCCGTCAGTGATAAACTCCCTCAGGAGGCTTCCCAACCTTTAGAACAAAGGCTTTACGTATCTCAAGGATACTGAGGGAAGACTAATCACTGCGCGCAACCGTTGAAAAGGACTTTCGTCACTTTCCACATTTGATTATAGTGGGTTGGAATTCTTGGCGTCAAAGTCGTTCCCCACTTAGGTCGTTCCCTTCACACCAGCCATAAATGGCTTTAAGAGTTGATTGCAACTCCTCGGGAAGGCAGGCCTGCTAAAGGATGTAAATGCTTGAATTACTGAAAGCTGTAAGAGTGGTCTGGATTTTTGATCACCTAGTTAAGGGGAGAGCATATTCCTTCCACTTTCGAAACAAGGCAATCAAGTTGTTCTTTTTAGCCTTTAAGACAATGATTTTCTAACTTCTATTTGGAGATGTTGCTCCAACAAGCATGATGTTCTTTTTAATCTTTGAAAAGAAAGATTTTCTGATCTATAAAAAGGAAATGGTCAACAAAGCAAAATTTCCGATTTGGAGGTCAACAAAAGAAATCATTTTTTTTTAAAATCAAATTCCTCGCTCTACCTGCAAGAAACCGTTAGAATCCTGCAAGCAAACAAAAGAGATAAAATGTTAGGTGATTTGGGGGACTTCTACAAGTCTAAAATTTCAATTCAGTTACAATAAAATTTTTAATCCTCTGTCTGCGATGCGCTACAGAATGGACTGTATGCGCTACAATAAAAGTCAGATGCACTAAAATTAATGATCAACACGCTATACTATTGCTGGGATGCGCTACTCTATGAATTGGAAGCGTTGTTCTGTTCTTTTTCTTTCTCCCGCGCTCAGTTCTGCAGGAAAATTTGAAATATCATGCGCTAACTTTTGAGTTTCACGCGCAGGATGATGGTTTATAAGCGTGAACTGAGGATTGGATGCGCTAATATGTTAACTTGATGCGCTACTCTATGTTTTTCCTGCGTTGAGACCTACAGGAAAATTTTAGGTGGAGTCATGCGCTAAGAAAAGGTCTTTACGCGCTAAACAGTAAGCGGGATGCGCTAGACTGTTGATCAGATGCGCTATGGAATGTGTCCAACGCGCCGATTCCTATTTTCCGCGGACCTGCAAAAGTCATTAATTTGAAAAACCGATTTGTTATTTGGGGTCGGGCCCCACGGTGGGGGCCAGAAATGTATGCGGGAAAAGTGGGCTGATAAAACTCAAATATGTGAAAATATTGCTAAATGACTTGTCCACACACACACACAGGACTTCTTGGTGCAAGCTATGGAGTAATAATGTATTACTCAGCTTCCCAAGGAGGGTCCCATGGTTCTCTATCTCACAATGTCCCTCAAACCAATGTTTTTGCTCTCAGATCACTGAACAAAATGGTTTAGGGATGACAAATGTAAGAACGAGGGATGCATTGATAGTTTTTTTAGAATGAGATGTGTTACAAGCTAGGTATGATTTTAAAATGCAATAAACTAAATGATAAGATGACAAGATTAGTATAAATACTATCCTAACATGATATATTAGTCTATGATTGAGCTAAATGATAAAGAAATTATTCTAAGCATGCATTTTTAGACTAATTTCTATTCTAAAGAGAGGCTAAATGATGAGCATAAAATGATATGAGAAAGCTTGAAAGAATTTGAGCATAAGTGTAATGCTTCAAATTTGAAAGATGGTTGTTGAGAATGGAGGAATAAGAGCTCTATTTATAGCATAAATAGGGCAATGGATGGTCAAGATTGAAAGGTTTAATCAAGGGCCAGGTTTGAAAGTTGGGGATACATGTGCACAATTGGCACCAATGAAATGGTGACAAGTGTCAACATAGGGTTGGGTTAAGAGAAGATGTTGGAGGCATTAAAGGCCTGAGAAGACCTCATGGTTATCTAAAGGCTAAGGGTCAAGTCTAAGTTAGGCTTACCCACTGGATTAAGAGTTAATCTAAGGATAAACCTTTGTGCAAATGATTAAGAGATAATCATGGTCAAAGCATTAATGGCCTGATGAGACCCTTGGGTTGGATAGAGGTTGAGTCAAAACAAATGTTTTAACCATGTGGGAGGGTTTGAATTAACCATTAATGGTTATTGGAGACTTTGGGGATTAAGTGGTTGAAGGTTGGAAGCCTTCAATGGTTTTCAAAAACTTTAAGGGTTTTGGTGGTTGAAGGTTGAAAACCTTTAATGGTTATCAAAGGCTTTAAGGGTTTTGAGAAGTGACTTCCCTTTTGCTTAGGAATGTGACAAAGTTTAGAGAAGGGGTTAGGTTGATTAGAAGATTCTAGAAGGGATTAGAAAGGGGTTTGGGATTTTGCAAGTGGATGGAGGGATAATAGGATTTTAATTGAAATAAAGAATTTCATTCAATTTGGTTGTAATTTGGAGAAATTAAATAAATTAGATTTATTCAATTTTAGGATAACTATTTAATTAAATTTGAATTTAATTAAAAGTGGATAGGGGGATTTAATTGAATAGAATGATTTATTCATTAAATGGTATAGTGAATTTAATTTAAATAAATTGAATAATTTATTTAATTAAATAGAAGAATGTGGATAATTTAATTAAATTGGATTTAATCAAATAGAGAAATGAACATAAAATATTCATTTAGGAATATGGTCATTTTTATACGTCTACAATGATTACTGATGAAGTTGAATATTTCTCAAAGCACTCACTCTACTGTGAATTTCTAGAGATGAGGGTTTCTCTGCGATTTCTGGAGAATTGGGCTCAAAGGACTTGGGCGTCGAAAGGGGAAATGGATATTATATTGTTGGCAAACAATTACTTCATGGTTACATTCAATTGCATGGAGGATCACAATAGGGTCTTTGAGGGAGGCTCGTATTTTCATAACCAGGTGGAGTTGTTCATCAAATCATGGCATACATGATTTAACCCTTCAGAGGAGCTTCTGAACCTTGGGGAGAAAGGTAATGACTTTTGCTCGCATCTATGTTGAAATTGATCTTAGTAAACCTTTATTAGATGCTATAGATATGTGTGCGGGCTCTTATTCTTGGGTTCGACAACTTGATTATAAGACTTTACCCTTCCGGTGTCACCTTTGTCATGAGTATGGTCATTTGTAGCGCAAGTGCCCTAGGTCTAAACCGACAATGCATCAACCTCAATAGTTCTCCCGTAACCTTGATGGGGTTAATAAAGGAAAAGCCTCCTTGTCTAGTGAGGCTATTAGTACAGATGGTTTCGTCCCAGCTAAGACAAGGAACAAGAACCTGGTGGAATGTTGTCTAGAGGATGTGCTGCGAATGCTAGCTTCATTGCTTGGGAAGCCTGTTGGATCCTTAATGCAAACCTTGGGGAGAAAGGTAATGACTTTTGCTTGCATCTATGTTGAAATTGATCTTAGCAAACCTTTATCAGATGCTATAGATATGTGTGCGGGCTCTTATTCTTGGGTTCAATAACTTGATTATAAGACTTTACCCTTCCGGTGTCGCCTTTGTCATGAGTATGGTCATTTGCAGCGCAAGTGCCCTAGGTCTAAACTGACAATGCATCAGCCTCAATAGTTCTCCCGTAACCTTGATGGGGTTAATAAAGGAAAAGCCTTCTTGTCTAGTGAGGCTATTAGTACAGATGGTTTCGTCCCAGCTAAGACAAGGAACAAGAACCCGGGCCAAAAGAGGTCTTTGCAGGAGAGACAGGAGGAGGATACTTTTAACAGATTTGAAGCTTTGGATGATCTTGTCTAGCACGAGGTGAATCCAGGATTGCTTCTTTGGGATCAAAGTGTGGTGGGATTGGTTCCTGATAGTGTGAACTTGGTTACTTCCCAGGCCCAACATGAGGTTGGGAGTCAACTTATGGATACAGACCGACAACTAGTGGCTCAGGAGAGACCCATCTCTAGTAATGAAGAGAAGATGGTTGTTGGGGAAGTTTCTCTTATATCACAGAATTTGGGCTTTGCTGGGGTCAAAAGTAATAGGATCTCTTCGCATCTTGGCCTTCTTCAGAAGGACATAAAAAAAGGACCCACGAAGAAAATATCAAAGGCTAGTAGAAAGAAGGACTTAGATAAGATCAAATTGATGGGGGAGAATTTGGTTGAGTCGAGGGCAGTAAAGACTCTGGATTCTCATTTTTCTAATCCCCCAAAATGATTGTTCTATCATGGAATGTTAGGGGCTTGAGCAGTGGCCCTAGACAAAATTTTGTTCGAGAGTTGATAAGGAGTCATTCTCTTGATGTTATTTTCCTGCAAGAAACTAAATTATTTGTAGATAGTATGTTTGGTCTAGTGCCAAAGTTATGGGGGAGAGGCGAATGTCAGTGTATTGGGGCATATGGCTCCTCTGGAGGTGTGGCTTGCCTTTGGAACCCCCTGAGGATTCAGCCTATATGGTGGGTTTCTTCCAAACCATCCTTATCCCAGATTGCTTATAATCTTGAGACTAGGGAGTACGTCTTGCTTATTAATATTTATGCTCCCATTGATCTTCATGGTTTGCCTTTGGAACCCCTTGAGGATTCGGCCTATATAGCGCATTTCTTCCAAATCATCCTTATTTGGGATTGTTTCTAATCTTGAGACTGGGGATTACATCTTGCTTACTAATATTTATGCCCCCACCGATCTTCATGGTAAGAAGAAGTTGTGGTCTCATATTACCTTTGTGCATAGGTTAGGTCCTTTCCATGTTCGTGGATTATAGCAGGTGATTTCAATGCTATCTTAGAGCTGTGTGAGAAGAAGAGTGGTGTTAAGAGATTGGAGCCTTCTTCCATCCTTCTTTGGGATAGTATATCAAATTTGAATCTTGTTGACATCAAGCCCAATAATGGTTTCTTCACTTGGAACAACCAGAGGATAGGGGAGGATTGGATTGCAGAGAGACTGGATCACTTCCTGGTTCTAGTTTTTGGGTTGGTGGGGGGTGGTCCACATGCTCTGAGATCCTAGATTGGAGAGGATTGGACCATTGACCCATTAAATTAGTGTATTCTTCTGCTCGAGTGGCTCGTGCTCCTTCATTCAAATTCCATCTTATGTGGCTACACGACTCTTCTTTCCAGGAACTTGTTGCAGAGTGGTGGAGAAGAGGGAGGCCAGCCTATGGCACTGCTATGTACACTTTTGCTAAACAACTACAATTTGTTAAGTTTCAACTTAAACGGTGGAATCGTCAGAGCTTTGGTAATATTTTTCATGCTAAGGTTGTTGCTTAACTTGAGTTAGATGACATTACGAGAGAGATAAGAGAGCATGGATTTTCATACGCCTTGCTCGGGAAGGAAGACATGGCAGTTAAGGATCTAGAGGAGTGGGAGCTTAGGGAGGATACTGGAAACAAAGAGCTTGGATTGATTGGCTTCAAGAAGGAGATAAGAATACTACAATTCTTCTTCAATTCGGTGAAAGCAAGAAGACAAGGTAATGCCATCCCTAATTTGGTTAATGATAGAGGTGAGTAGTGTTTGTCCTTGTAGGAGATTTCTAGGGAGTCTATGCAATACTTTCAATCCTTATTCAGGGAGGACTCTTAGGGGGAGTCTAAAGAGGAAGCTCAGGTTATGGTGTGTATTCCTTCTCTAGTTACTCGGGAGATGAATGAGCATCTTATGGGACATTTTTTGTTGGATGAACTTGAGAGGATTGTTTTTCATATGAAGAAGGGGAAGGCTCCAGGATCGTATGGGTTTTCAATTGAATTCTATCAAGAATTTTGGGATATTATCAAATTGGATTTATTAGAGGTGTTCCAAGAGTCCTAGAGGAATAAATAGATGCTTCGGGCATTGAATGTGACTTTCATTACTCTCATCCTCAAGTGTGATGGGGTTGATCAGTTAATTTGATTCTGCCCTATATCTCTCTGTAATGTGATTTACAAGATAATCTCTAAGTTGACAGTGGAAAGGCTGAAGAAATGGCTTGGGGGTCTCATTTCTGAGGAGCAGAGTGGTTTTGTTGAGGGTCATCAAATCTTGGATGGAGTGGTCATTGCTACTGATACCATTCACTCTATGGCTACTTCTAAAGAAAAAACTATGTTTATCAAGCTGGAGATGGCAAAAGCTTATGATAGGGTCTGATGGTCCTTCCTTCAGAAGATCCTTAGGGCCTTTGGTTTTGCTGCTAAATGGATCCATTGGGTGACGAGTTGTGTTTCATCTACCTCATTCTTTGTGCTAATCAATGGAGATCATACTAAGTTGTTTGGTGCTTCCAGGGGTCTTCGACATGGGGACCCTCTTTCCTTGTACTTATTTATCCTTCTAGCTGAGGGTTTGGGCAGATCGATTAAGTATAATGTGGGGATGGGTATTATTCATGGTTGGAGCTGGGGTAATGACATTCCTCCTCAGTCTCACTTGCAATTTGTGGATGATATGACTCTAATGGGAGTGGCTAGGATTAGTGAAGCCATAAATTTGTGTAAAGTCTTAGATGTCTATCTTGCTGCTTCTGGCCAGTTGATCAATGAAGATAAATCTTCCATCTTCTTCTTCAACACGTCGGGGCCTATTTAGTTGAGGATTGCTCACATCTTGAGATCACAGGTTGGCTCTCTTCCTTTGACTTATCTGGGTATTCCTATCTCTATTGGCAATCTTCTCAATGAATCTTGGTAGTGTATTCTGGACAAAGGTTGAACATTGGATGCACAAATGGTTATCCTTTGCTAGATGGGTTCAATTGATCAAGTCGGTGGTTCATGCTCTCCCGATTTATAGGGGTATACTTCAAGTGGCACCAATGTGGTTTGTGAAGGAATTAGATTCCTTGGCAAGGCAATTTTATGGGCAGGCAACTTGTCCTCCTCTAATTGGTGTCTTGTCAAGTGGGACTTAGTGTGTAGCCCAAAACAGTTGGGTGGGCTTGGCTTAAGGCAATCTTCATTATTTGGGGTGGCTTTGGTGACTAAATTATACTGAAGGTGGTGCGTGGAACAAGTTTGATGCTGGGCTAGGATTTTGTCTTACAAGTATATGCAGAGAATTACGAAGGAGGAAATCCCAAGATATCTGCTTGTGGGAAAAGGTTCCATGATTTGGAGCGCACTTAAGAAAGTGGATGCACTAATAAAGGAAGGTTTATTTTGGATCTGTAAGAGGGGGGAAGAGGTGCTTTTTTGGTTAGATTCTTGGGATGGATACCCTTCCATTATTAATCAGTTTCTTAATTTAATGAATCTTTGCCAAAGGTTCCTTGAGGTAGGGTGGTCTAAAGTCAATGACTTTAAAATGGGTTATGGGTGTGGGCAATTGGAGATGGTGCAGTGGAAGGTGCCTGATGAATGGCCAACTATTGGTTTGGAGGAAGATTGCGTTGATCTTTATAGCATTTTGGCTAGTAGACACTGTAGCCCTCTCAAGGATAGGAATAGATTTGCGTGGTCCCCAAATCCTAAGGGTGTTTTTACTGTTGCTAGTGGATACCAGGAGCTGTTGACCCATAGATTGGAGGGGAGGGATGTTCACTGGTGAAAATATGTATGAAATAAATTCTCTTGGCCGAAGTGCAATTGTTTTGCTTGAAATTTAGCTTTAAATAGATGTCTTACCTAGGACAATATTCGCAAGCGGGGGTTTCATGGTCCCTCCATCTGTGTTTTGTGTGGTAATGGGGAGGAGGATTCTTCACACTTGTTCTTCAGATGCCCCTTTTCGATGCAGATATGGCATTACTGGTGGGGGGCTTGGAAACACCCTTGTATTCATGCAAATTCTTTGGTGGATTTTTGGAGCAGTATGGGTAAGCCTCCTACTTTGTCCTCTTTTCTCTAGACTATGTGGCACATAGGTCCCATTTTCATACTTTGGCAGATTTGGTTAGAGAGGAACTAGAGGATTTTTCAGGAAGTCCAACTGATAGTTCAACAAGTGTTATACAGAATAATATGAATGATCCAGGAGACGATGGAAGCTAAATGTGAGGTGAATCTTCCTCTGGAAAGAGGAGAGGCTGAAATTGTGAGTAGGATGGGGTTGCAGGAGTTGTCTACTATTTCTGCTTATGTCAGGAGAGGCAAACGCGCTATGAAGAAGGTTCAAAGGGTGGGAAGATGGTTGCCACCCCAGGATGATTTCTTAAAGATCAAGACTGATGGCTCCTCTCGAGGTAATCCAGGTCTTGCTGAGATTGGCGGTGTAGGTAGGGACCATTTGGGGGAAGTGATTTTCTTCTTTTTCAGTGCACAAAGGACAACAGGCTAATAATTGTATGTAGGGATTAGCAATTCTCTACGCTCTTGAGTGAGCTTATGCGTTGGGGTGGCGTAATGCTATATGCGAATTAGACTCGCATATTATTGTTAGTTTGCTAATTGAGCAGAAGGTGGTTGGGACTAATTGGTAGCTGGAAGGGATTGTTCACCAGATTTTGCAGGTCTGTGCCATGATGGATAAGGTGTCTTTCATCCACATTCCTCATGAATGGAATAGAGTGGCTAATTGTTTGGCTAAGTGGGCTTCAGAACATGGTGATGAATGGAAAGTTGAGGGTTGGGGGCATCTCTCCCAAGATTACTGTCAGGATTTGCATAGGATCCTTGCTGAGGATATGGATAGTTATGAAGTTGGATGACGAATTTATTTGCTTATGATTCTTCCCTGGATCCCGGGGACTCTAGGCTTCTTATGTAGTGCTCGTGTCTTATTATTAATAAAGTTTTTACCCCTTTATTAAAAAATAAAATAAAATTAGGGAAATGAAAGAATGAATTACATTTTTCATATGCTTGTCATAGATAAGGATACTTAATTTTTTTATTTGAATCAAATTCTACTATTATTTGAGTTTTAAATAAACATTTTTGAAGTACTTCTAAGTTTAAGTCTTAGGTCCGACATAATGATAAATAAGGATGCAAGTACACGAGAATAAAAAAATTGCTTGATTTATCTATTTCTCCAAGTATCAAATATTTTTTATAGAAATAAGTGAAGTTTAAGTCTACATTATTTTGGACCAACACCTCCCTATTAGTTGAACAAAAAAAGTTATAAACGAGGGTACTTAAAATCACAAAGGCTACAAATTTTGGTCTACAAGATCAAATGAATAGAATGCCAAATAAAAGTGCTAGAGCTGCAACTAATCCATTGATATTCAAAGCATCCATAAAAGTTAAACTTGACAATAAGGTACCTCATATATATGAAAGTGTTGATGAAATGTAGGCACCATAATGTTTGGAACTAGCAGTCAACTGTGATGAAAGTGGTATAGGCCAAGACATTGCATTAATGCCTATTACATGTGTCACATCACCATAACTAATATTTCATCATAATTACATTGACATATGTAATTATAATGACAACGCGAGATGAAATGTCATGTTGTGAGCATGTTAACAAAAAATATTGAAGACTTGACATACATTTTTTAAAAATAAAACTTAAAATAACTCTTAATAAATACATGCAAATGCGAGGTTCTTGTTGGTGGTCTGGTGCTTGCTAGTGGTTTGAAGATCTAATTAGTGGAGGGATATTTTATAAGAAATAAAGAGAAATAAAAAAAACTTTAATATTGCATGAAAATAGCTATAGTAAGATAGAGTTCATACAATTGAATGTCTAAAACGCTTTCTTTTATCGTTATAATTTTTTTTATAAATATTTCTCAAACCTAAAAAGTAGAGATGTCAATAAATTGAAGTGAACAAAATATTTGAAAAGTTTTTCATAGACTAAAGTATTGAAAATGTTCATTGATAAATTGAAATGGACAAAATTATTGAAAATATTCATTGACAAATTGAAATGGACAAAATAATTTAAAAGTGTTTCCTTATAGATAAAAGCAACTTTTAAATTAATTTATTTTGCCACCTCATAATATTATGACATCCATAATGATTCAAAACATTAATAAAGTTAAAAAAATTAACAATTTAATTTTTAATGCATTACACATTAAAAAATTAAATAACAATTTATTTTACAATCATTATTTCTAAAATCAACCAATACAAAATATATAAATAGCATTTTCAAAATGATTAAATAAAAATAATAATTAAAGATTATAAAATCCCTCAACATTTTTTTTTTAATTTTATATAATGATTGATAAATCAATAAAAAAATTACATCCATTTTCCTGCCCTGCAAGAACCAATAATAATTCTTAAAATAAATAAATATCTCCGAATGGTAACATTATGTCTTAGGCATGCATTTTGTATGCAGAACAGCCGCTGCCCAAGCTCACTTCCTCTCATAAAAGGCGCTTACTTGAATTTTAGTGTATTTTAAATTTGTTCCACTCAATATGCTTCCCTATGATATAACCGTTTCAAATTCTTTAATTCTTAAACCATTGCCGTTCCCTGTTCTTACCCATTCTGGTTTTGATGTCCGCAGTCATCATATAAGGACACACAATCAATAAAACCATAGGGAGTAGAAAGCATGTCGACAATGTCAGGTGCTCCAGCCATAAAAACATTTACATTGTCCAAAGAAAGCGAGCTGAGGATTGAAGTGAGTTTGGATGCACCCCTGCGCCTACAGCTTACCTCTGGCACAGCTGAAATATTCGGCACTGAGCTTCCCCCTCAGTATTGGGTCACTTTTCCTCCTACCCACAAATTTGCGGTATGAATCTTTAGTACCCATTTTATTTCCTTTCATTTTGAATATGTTTGTAGGCTTGGAAAGTACCATTTTTGTCTAGGGTTTCGAAACTATGTTTTGACTTGGCGAATTCATGTTTCATTTATTTCTTACTACTGGAACAGACGTACTTTCTCTAGCAAATTAGCAATACCGGACGATATTTGAATAAAGGAGAAATAGTTTGAGGAATTTAGCACAGAAGGAGTGGGGTTTGAGTTGTAGGGTTTATGGGCATTTGAAACTGTCGCGAAGTGGTTTAGGGTTTGAGGAAGTGGAAAAATGTTTTCAAAATGAGATTTATGTTTTCTTGCTACATTTTGGTTGAGAGGGTGGGTTGCCTTTAGCGCCACGGGGACTAATATTCCAAAGAGATAA
The DNA here is from genome assembly GCF_030272615.1 of Cryptomeria japonica. Taxonomy (NCBI): domain Eukaryota; kingdom Viridiplantae; phylum Streptophyta; class Pinopsida; order Cupressales; family Cupressaceae; genus Cryptomeria; species Cryptomeria japonica. The sequence goes on from NC_081405.1 coordinate 162,518,300, forward strand.
AAACATTTATATTCTTCTCTTAGTAAATATTGGTTGAGCTTGTGGGCTGTTTTTAATGCCATGTGAAGTAAGCTTGAAACACATCCATAAGATTTGTAAACACAGGCCAAACTCAAACCTAGTGTAGTCCACAATCATTACGCCTTAGCTTTGCTGCTGGAGTTATGGTACACTTTACTGCAGCCGGAGGAATCGAACTTGGATGGACACTTTTACGAGTGTTCATGACACAACTAGCCCTTTGTTCCTTTCATAAATTTAATGATTTTGTGTGTGAAAAATTGTTTTATATCTTTTCATTGACCATAAGCCAACTATGGCACTATGGTCGTTGTTGGGACTTGACAAGCTGATTTTTTACTTGAGCTTGAACTTAGCACTTAGTCTCGACAAATTGAAAAGCCATGAAATATAGAGATTTTATAAGGATTTAGAGCTCTTACAATACACCCTTCAATGTATCAACTTTAAAGATAATATAAACTTATCAATTAGAAGCTAGTTTGATCAAATGAGTACAAAGGTAGATTTGAGTTGAAGATCAACATTTTTAAACATAAAATATTCTCAAGTGTTCAAGGTGTACAAAAGTCATGGATTATGATATCATGGGCATCTGAAACAAAAATCACAACATGGAGTAATGAAATATGGTAAGAGAGGAGCTTGTATCAGTTGAACCAACTTGACTGACTCTATTTGTGCTTATATCTTTGACAGGCTTATAATTTTTACTATAACCATAAGATCATTACTTAGGATAGGGATCGAGTCAATAAACCCAAAGTGTAAGTGTAAATTAATTACTTGGGATCGAATTGGGGAAAGGTCAAAAGAATTAAAAAACTTTGCTTTTCTATTTGGCTGTCCCAAAATGATGTATATTTTTTGCTTTTAAAAACTAGAATGGGGGACTAGGGGTGGCAGGGGTCTAGTGGTAGCATCTCTATTAGGGTTGAATGGGTGTCCTTAGCACGTTCCTTGTTATGATATAACTTAGGGTTGGGGGAGGGAGTGTCATGTCCCCTTGATTTCTGTTGTAGCAAGAATAAAATTTATTTCTAAAAACACTATTTCTTAATTAGTATTATTTTCTTTGATATGTAAGAGTAAATTGTATTAATCAAATGTAAAATATTACATGTTGATAAGAGTTGAGGCTTCAACTAGAAGCATTCCTGCCCATGCCCCACAACCCTAGGCATTGCCTAAAAAGCTAGGGCAGAGCCAAAACAGCAAAAACCTATCCTCCCCCTTATAGAGATATGCAAAGAAACCAGAGGGAGGAAATTCATCCACAAAGAACGAAATCATGCAGACAAAAGGAGGAAAGAATAGTTAACTGTCGCGCCCAAGTGCAGGAAGCACAATCATACCTAGCATTTGGATGAGAGAGCTAACCAAAACACCAAAGCCATCATGCATCTAAAAAAAGGGGGAGCTCAACTATGAATCGACCCATTTGGACTAACCTAATTGTGAAATTTTGCCAAGATCAAGAGCTCAATGAAATGTACAAAATAGAGACACAATATAGGACAAGAATAAACTGTATTCTTATCAATAGAAAATGATCCATAGTTCAATAGTTACAATGAATATGAGCCTGCTTATATAGGAAAGGCTATATGGATATGTGAGCACACAAACATGACATGTGGCTCAATAAGAAACAAGGGTAGGTAGGAAATAGGTGTGGGTAGGTAAAAGAAACAATATAATAGTCCACATTAGGTGGATCACCCACTGAATGTGGAGTGTAACAACAAGATCAACACCATAAAAGGTGGAAATTCTCCTACACACACTATCCCAATGTGGCACAAACACCCAAGTGTCTCATCCCAAACTACTATGAAATGCATTTCCTAAGTAAACTTAATTATAGTGTAATAATATCCAAGATGAATAATTATTTACACCAACACTAATGAAGTCGATGAATTCTTCTATCCAATTTTTGTTTTGGATTGGCTCCATATGGTATTGCTTCTTTAGAAAAGAACAACCCCACCTTGCCTTAAATCTATGCCACACCAAGTCATCACCAGCTAGGTCCATGAGGAAAAGCAGATGCTCCACCACCGCATTCGGCTCCAAGACCTTGTAGATGTCTTCAAGACGAGGAATCCCGACCCTTGGCATAATGCAAACCAAAACATCTTTGACTCCACGTAGGTACTCTACCCTGATCAACAATCCCGCTATTGTTAAGATCTTAGCCTTTGGTAGATTAATATCCAACAAACCAGCAATGAAACCACATTAGAATAAACTTTGTATCTCTTTGAGGAATATTAGAACTCCCACCTGAGGATTAACCTCACTGCTTGAGTCTCCAAGCCACCTGCAACATTGCAATTGAGTTGATTCTAGCATTCAAGATGTAGCCAATGAAGGTCATTTGTCTCTTGGATCGTAGCAGATGTATGGGAGTCTCCATGTGTAGGTAGACACAAGAACAAGATGAGTTGTCAATGTTTGCCCGCAACATGGCTTAAATAAATGTTGACGTCCCCATCTTGAATGCTTGGAGATAAAAATCTTGAGTATAATTAATGCTCCCGTATGAAGGCTCCAAGACATAATATGAAGATCTTGAGATCAAAGGCAACATAAGCTGGCATAATAAAAACATGTGTCTTTAAGCCCTCTTGACAAGGTTTGGACACAATTGGCCATAAAAAATGAAAACCAAACATCGGCGTAATCCCCGCTAAGCTCTAAACCAAAACCTAGAACCGACCGAAGGGGAAAGCATCAAATGTAACCTATTTTGCACCATTTATTTAATCTCCACTACATCTGCATCCAGATTGGCAAGGTGATCGGCCTGAGTATTGCCTTCATGGTAAATGTGGTCGGTTGTGAAAGAACCAAACCTTTGCATAATGGCGAAAGCTTCCTCCAAATGTGCTTGTAGAATGCAACTTAGAGTAGAACCCTTCCTAAGAGCATTGATAACAATAGCAGAGTCACCTTCGATCTCCACCATCCCTAACTTCAACTCCACACATCTTCGCAATCCTAAGGTTAGAGCCCAAAATTCTACTATGTTGTTTTTTCCTTCCAAAAGAGGGCAAGAAAGTCTACTCAACACGGAGCCATCACTATCCCTTATAATGCACCCTGCTCTAGAGTGACCGGGGTTTCCTTTAGAAGCCCCTTCGAAATTTAGTTTAACCCACCCACAATGTGGAGCCTTCCATCTTGCCTCAGCTCTCCTTTTTCGCATGTCAAGACCTCCCTTGCCTATCACTAGAGGATTTTTGAGACCAAGCCAATTTCTTTTCATCATAGCATCCCAGCCCCCAAATCTGGCCTTCAAATTAGGGAATATCTCCACCCGATTGATGATAGTCTCTACAATCACTGCTTTGATTTTGTTCAAAAGAAAATTAACCTTCATCTCCTTTGCCCAAAAAATGTGCCTATTCCGTTCTTTCCAAAGCTACCATATTAAGATAGATGGGTAAATCACCTAGAAGCACCTGAATACAATATTTATGTTTATGATGGGCCAAGAATCAAAGAGGGAAGAAATGCCTTTGGGCAATGCACTACGCCACCCAAGCCTAGCGCTCAACCATGATCAACACTGTTGAGCATAGGGACATTCCAAGAATAAGTGGTTTACTGTTTCTTCACTCTTCCTACATAACTCACATCTGGAAGGACCTTCAAAACCTATCTTCTTAAATCTATTAGCTGTTAGGGTTTTGTTTTGTAAGACAGCCCAAGTGAAGGTTCCAGCTTTTGGCAGACATAGCTTATGCCAACACAATCCGATCGGAATCTTTGCTTCCTCATTCTGTTGGTTCCTCTCAAGAAGAGAATACCCATCTTTGGCTGTATAGAGACCAGAGGCAGATCCATTCCACATAATTGTATCAAGCCCATCTCTCAATATGACTCTCCTCTCCTTAATAATATTTTCCTGACTCCCCACGTCCCTAGCTAGCATCCCAAAGTTAGAAAAATCTTCTATTTCCAAGTTTGCACCCCGTCTTTTTCTTCCATAGTGAAATAATGGCAAACAAGAGAGCCCCAATGCTGTTTTAGAAAGTCCTTAAAGGTGTCAATCTTCACAACATTATCTATAATAGGGAGCCTGGACCATGAATCTTCCCAAAACAATGCAGATTGCCCATTGTGGATATCCCAATTGAGATAATCCGAAACGATTGGCTTACGTTCTTGCATAAAGTTCCAAACCTTTGAGCCTTTCAGAGCACCATATGTATCAAGAATATTTAAATCTTCATTAGGTCCTATAGATATTTATGTTGAAGGATCCTTGCCCACTTACTGTTTGGTTCTTTCAACATTCACCAAATGATCCTATAGATATTTATGTTGAAGGATCCTTGCCCACTTACTGTTTGGTTCTTTCAACATTCACCAAATGAGCTTCTTTCCCAAAGCCTTGTTTTGTAACTTTTGCTATTTGATTTCGACACCCCCATTTTCCTTAGACTTAAAAACTTTGTCCCAAGTGATTGTCATCGATTTATGATTTCCAACGCTCCCTTGCCAGAAAAACTTCCTATAGGACTGATTCAGCTTATGACATGCCCCAGCTGAATGAGATACATGATAGCAGGTAGATTGGTATAGCAACAAGCATAGCCTTCACCATTAATATGTGTCCTACTCACGGCATCCAACTTGCTTTCCATGATGTAGCTTTGTCTGAAATTTTATCACAAAGAGTGTCCCAATGTTTATTTGTCCTTATGCCTTTGTCCAAGGGAAAGATATGTGCATGGGAGAGTGTCTTTCCTAAATCCCAATACTCGAATGATCTCCTATTCTTTCGTTGGAGCAGTAGCAAAGAATAGATTTCTGATTTATTTATTCCCACCTCCTGGCCAAGGCAGCTGAATATTGATTGAGGATATTCTTCAAGACTAGCTTCTTGTCTCCTAGCGGCCCTTGAAAGTAAGGTGTCATCAGAATATTGCTGATGAGAGATCGAAGGAAGACCACTTGTAACCTTTACCTCTTCAATGCTGCCCCTTTCCCTAGCTTTGTTTTGAGTTCTCCCAAGGGCCTCTGCCATGATGACGAACAGGAAGGGTGATAAAGGATCCCCTTGTCTTATACTCCTAGATCCACTGAAAAAGCCTTCTGGAGTGCCATTGACCAGCATTGAGAATTTGGGGCATGTTATTCATTCAAAAATCCAATCAAGCCAAGGCTTTGGAAAGCCAAAGGTCTCCATCACCTTGAGTGAGAACCTCCAGTCCACCTTGTCATAGGCCTTTTTGATATCTAGTTTTATCAGCATTGCTTATCTTTTTGTTGCGTGGATTGTATGTATCGCATCTTGTGTTATTATGACTCCATCCATGATAGACCTTCCCAAAACGAAGCCCGTTTGTTCCTTTGAGATAATGTCTAGCAAAATATTCTTAAGCCTATTTGCAACTACCTTTGTGACAATGTGTTGCATAAGGAAATAGGTCTATTATCGTCTAACGAAATAGCATTATCTTTTTTAGGAATGATTACTAAGAAAATATTGCTAAGTTCTTTCAGAGCCTTATCAGAACAAATCCAGTTTGAGATAATGTCTTGCAAAATCTTCTTAAGCCTATTTGCAACTGCCTTTGCGACAATGTGCTGCATAACGAAATAGGTCTATAATCGTTTATGAAATAGCATAATCTTTTTTAGGAATGATTACTAAGAAAGTATTGCTAAGTTCTTTCAGAGCCTTACGTAAAGCCCTCGGGTCTTCCAAAGCTTCGAAGATATCCTTGCCAACTATGTACCAAGAAAGAGGCTGGGAAGCCATCCAGCCCAAGGGCCTTGTCGGGATGAAGTTGGAACAATGCTGTTCTGATTTCTTCAAGGTGAAATTTTCTGTCAACAATTTATTTTGTTCTTCTGTGATCAAAGAGGGGATGTTTCTTAACATTCTGTTCTGAGCCAAAGTATTTGAACCATTCCAATCGTTAAGCAGCTCTTGATAGTATTTTACCATCCGTTGCTTGATTTCCTTGATGTCTTCTGTAATATGCCCGTCCCTTCTGGAGATTCTCAAGATCCTATTCATATTCCAACTAGCCTTGGTGCTGTTATGAAAAACTTTGCATTTTTGTCCCCATCCTTGATCCAAGTCTCCCTGGATTTTTGTCTCCAGAAGGTCTCCTCTCTTGCCAACGGGTCTCATATTTAGCCATCAATCGCTTTTCCTCAAGAAATTTCTGCTCAGCCATAACTTCGTTGTTTAATTGCTCCAAATCCTTCTCCACCTCTATCATTTTTTTGAAGATGTTCTTGAAATGTCATTGGTTCCATTCCTTTAATTGCTGCTTAACAAATTTGAGTTTAGTAACAATCTGAAACATTTTTGAAGCCTCAATCGTGCAACCCTTGCAACCCTTCCACCAGTGATCTATCAAGTCAAGGAAGTTGGGATGACCTGTCCACATATTTTTAAATTTAAAGGGACTTCTGGAAGGCTTCTTATCTCCCATGATACATAACTGAATTGGATAGTGATCAGAACCCAACCAAGGAAGAATAACACTCTCCAAGCAAAAAGGAAAAGCACCTAAATCCGCTTTCCACAAAAATCTGTCTAACTTTTTTGTTATATTGCTAAAGCCAAGATGTCTATTTGTCCAAGTGTAAACTCCATTTAAAAAGGGGATGTCTATCAAAGTATTCCTTTCAACCTAATCCCCAAAGTCAACCTGGGACTGCAGCTTTCTTTGAACCCCGCCTTTCTTATCCGAATTATGAAGTATTGCATTGAGGTTGCCTCCAATCACATGGAACTCTTCACGCCATGTTTGCAACAGCTGATCTATTTCCATTCATGTCTCTCTCTTTTGTGGATGTTGGAGGTCGGGCCATAGACATTAATCAACATAAACTGAAGATTCGAGGATAAACTTCTAATTTTGCAGCACATCCAATTTCTCCCTTCAGCACTCTTCTCAGAGACGATTGATCGGGGCCTCCATAGAGTGACCAGTCCACTTGATGCCCTGTCAGAGCAAACCACTTCTCCCTCCCTTCTTCTGATTTTTTTCTTCAAACTGTCCCACTTTACCCTACCTAATATTGTTTTCTGAAGCATCACCAAATCTACATCTACTTTCTCCAATAGGCGTTTCACTAATTGTTGTTTGTTAGGGGCGTTTAAGCCCCTAATGTTCCACAATAGTAGCTTCATGGCTCCTTGGGAAGGGGACCTCCCTTTCCTGATGATTGTAGTAGTTTAGTAATTTTAACCTGGCACTCAGCATCACCTTCTTCTTTGCGTTTCTCTTGAAGATTTTTCCTTCCTTGCTTCTTTTTGTCCCCACGATCAGGAAAACTTTTCTTTGCCTTCTTCTGATTAATTCCCAGCTTCTTTTTCACTTGATTCTGCTGGGTAGTCTTCTCTTCGTCCTCTTGGGGTGGTTGAGTCGAAAGATCAACTTCCTCCTCCTGCTTTTTTTCTACATGAAAGTCTAGCTCCAAATTGGTCCCTTTTTCTCTGAGTCGACTTAAATCAGGAGCACCAGAAAGATCTGCCTTCAAAGCCAACTCCTCCCTGACCACATCTGGAAGTTCTTTGTCCAGGGCCCCCTTACCCAACATCCTATCTTCTTTGTCACAATCTTTAAATTCATCCCACCAATCTCCTTCAGCCGAAACTCTCTTCACCCACCCCTGATCTTCCTTAAAGAACTCCCTCTCCTTTAAACAGAGCAGATCAAAGGGTAGTTTAGTGGTGGGATTTGCAATGTTATTTTTGAAGATTGCCCCAAAGTCCGTTCCCTTGCTTGCTGCCTTCCCTCCCTCTATTTCACCCTTCTCCTGAATTCCAACCTCTTGAAGATTGCTAAGGGTATCATCCACTTTTGGATCCATCCCATTATCTATTGCTTCTTCCTTGAAGGCCTTCTTTGGTGAGATAGGATTCTCTGTTCTTGGTTCATACACCATCAACTGTCTGCAGTCTTGAGGATCCTTGCTACTGCAGGCATTGACCTCAAGACTGACAATTCTTTGTTACCTTTGCGCAATTGTTAGATCTGCCAGATTCTTTAACCACCTTCTGGATCCGTGGTCTCGTTTCAGAACTGGATCTAACCTCATCACCTTTCCCAATTTTGCCCCAATGACTTTCAAGACATCCAAATCCCAATATTCAACTGGTAGATTGTATAGCCTTAGCCAAAATGGCACTTCATCCATTTTAAACTTGAAGGGATTAAATCATTAAAATTCAGAGACCAAGCTTTGATAGAGAAAGCATGATCGCCCATGAACAGAGGTTCTCCTTTCAGGATCTCATCTCTCAAAGCCTTTGAATCACATATTACAAGAAGATAACCTTTTGCCATAGATCTGATCTGGATCCTATCTTGCAATCTCTCAATCCACCAATTCCAAATCTTATTTGAATTTGCCTCTGGTCTGCTCTATTTGGCAAACAGGGCTCTGCCTCCCAAAACAATTCTGTTATTTTCCAAGAGGTTGAGCGGGAAGATCATCGTCTTCCTTTTCAGCATCTTCAATGGAGGAGGATTATGAAACTGACTCCTCTTTGTCTGGTCTTTATACCGGTTCCTCCAATGCCTGTTGTCATTTTTGTTTTGCCGCCAATCTCCTTCAATTCGTCCACCATCCCTGGTTGGGAAGCCCTCGTGATCAGGGTTTGCTTGTTCGCACTGGTCCCTCCTTTGGCCTAAGGTAATTCGGTTGGCTCCAGTAAGGAAGGGGGGAATCCTATCATTGCCTTCCCTGTGACCTGTTTCTGTGTCGTGAACGCTTCTCCATTCCTGCCTTCGCCTGCCTCCTTTGCAATCACGATGAATTGCATCTCTGCGTTGATGCACCATCATTTCTTCTTAGTTAGTATTATTATTATAATATTAAATATTTTAATAAAGATATAAAATAAAGTGCTAAATCTAAATAATGAAAACTATCAATAATTTAATATTAATAATAATAAATGTTTGAGGATTATGGTGGGAATGACTTGCAGGGCTGTTTTGATTTTCTTTGGGCCGACCTGAGTTTTCTTTTGGAGTAGATTGGTATTAATTTGAAGGACTAGTGTTTGAAAGATTATGTTGGATTTTGCAATTATTTGCTTATGCAATGTTGGGGCCTCTGAGATGGAAACCTCAGAGATCCATAGGTAGGACGGTTCCCCCTACCATGTCTAAACTCCTTTTTTGTGTGTCTAGTGACACCAGCAAAGCAGGTCCGATCACCAGGTAGGCACGAAGGGCAAGCACAATCTCTATGCATCACCTAGAGGGATTGATTCATCTGAGTCGAAGGTCTGTTCATGCATATAATTGTCTGAAACAAAGATCTGAGCCATTTCCTGAGTCTTTGGTGAACATGGGTATCACTGGCGTTCCTCTGAGTATCATTCCTGCATTTCATTGTTCCTGTGTATCTATGCACATGATTTCTGCCAACTGTTACAAACATTATTTTGTGATTACTGTATCTTAAGTGTGGCCAACAAGAAGAGCTGTTATATCTAATTTGGATTGAAATGGAACAAATATCACACTGTTATTAAGTTTCCTTGCAATCCGAATATAAAATTCTGGCACATTTTTATTGTGAGATATTTGGGAAGTTTTTCTTGTGTGGGACATTTCAGTGGTATCAGAGCAGAAATCCTGCCAGCCTGTGAATCATCAGATTAAAGAGGAAGTGATCATGGCATCCCCTAAGAGATATCTTGGAATGGATCTTTATGGCCAAGGTGGAGAAGAGACTGCAATGGTATTTTTCCATAAATCTCAGGTTGCAGAAACTGCTGAAGGTATGAAAAATATTTACATCAGTTGGAAAAGTTGAATCCAACTCTCTCTCCTTTGCAAAATATGAAAAACTAATAAGAAAGATTTCACAAAAGAGATGGCAAAGCAAGATTGAGAAAGACCTGTCATAATAGATCAAATGATTTCTTGTTATGACATATACAACAATCTTATTGAAAAGATTGAAGATATGCAAGAGAAAATATAATTTTCTCTGTTTGCAAATTTGATGGGGAGAACAGAGGAATACGGTGCTCCATTGTAGGAGACCATGCCACAATTGACAACTCAAGAGGAGGAGGAAGAGCAGTCAAAACACAAACAAAACAGTGATGAAGTTATGGTGTAGCAAATTTGGTTTATTGAACACAAAGAAGCCAAGATAGAAACAAATATTCCAATCCATGAATCATCAACTGATCTGTCAAAAGGTGAGAAATTGCAGCAGGTAATTAATTTGCAGAGTTACCATGTTAAGGAGGATGTCTTAGTTGATTCTAATGCTGAGATGAGATTATGTTGGAGTGCATCTCCCTAAACCATCTGGCACTAAAGGAAGACAGTACTCTTATCATTTCACCTCAAGATATGAGACAAATAGCAGAGATCTATTTCAGTTTTACCTTCATAATTTTGGATCCATACCTCTTGCAACCTCTTGCAAAATCAAAAGAGGACTTAGCATATGCTTTTGGTGAAAATTTGTTAGCTCATTGCTTTATATTTACTAATACTGAAAATCTGGCAACTAGCTTACCAAACAGAGTTTAAGGGTGTCATGAATGGGAAGTTATAAGAACACCTGCTTCAGCTAAAGCAAGTAAAACTGATGAGAGAAAATTGTATATAATGGTGAATCTACAAGAGTGGCACCCAGGATTGAGAAGCATCATTGGCATGAAGTGGGCAGTGATTCAGTGGTCATCATTGCTGAGGACAAGCAAAACCTGATAGGGGAGGACTGTCATGTCCCCTTGGTTTCTGTTGTAGCAAGAATAAAATGTTTTTCTAAAAATAATATTTTCTTAATTAGTAATATTATTATAATATTAAATAATAATATCTTACAAGTTCTGTTTATAATAATATTTTAAACACTGTTTATAACTTTATGTTTATTCCGAAGTTTTGTAGATTTAATCTTTTTATTTATTTAATTATTACATGTACAACTGTTTTTATATGAGACCATTGATGACTTAATCTTTTGCAATTTTGTTTTTCATGTTTTCTGTGTCTTTAGAGTCGCCATTAACTTACCTTATGTCAGGTTGATTATGAAGTTCAATGAGTTTATAACTGTTTTCTGTTAATAATCTTATTAGTTAGTTCATGAGCTGGCAAATAAATTGCCTTTGCTCATTTTCCTCCATGAAAATGTTAAAACTAAAAAGTCAAACCAATGAGATCTTGGCAACTTGGAGAGACTATTGTAATACTAATTATAAATCTACAATTATTTTTTGATCTTCTTACCATTACATCTTTGGGAAAACATATATTATCTGTGTTTTGGTTTACAATGGGTTTAAGGTGTTTTATGGTTTCCACTGAAAATTTGAGCTCTAGATGCAGCACTGACAATGCATCACCTAGATTTGAAAATACAGTGCTACTACGAACAATGCATAGTCCATATTTAAAAATATGTTACTAAAAATGGATACTATAGATTTAAAAAGTACAGGCATCTATATCTAACACATTTTTTACATTCCAGATTTTTACATGGAATGGTGCCACTGTGGAAATAGATGGTACTGCAGAAGTGTCATATGTTGCAGATGAGGTACTCTAATGCTCAATTCTTTTCTTGTATGTGCAGTTGATTATAGGATGTAACTTTTGTTTATTTTAATATTTAGTTAAAGTGTAACACTTTTGCTATTTTATTTTGTTTATTTATTATTTGATGTATTTTTGATAAATGGATATTACACAGACACCTATGGTGAGCTATGTTAACGTGCATGCTGTGCTGGACCGTCGTAGAGCTCGGGCTAAAGAACAATTGATGTCTAGTTCTTCAGACTCACAGGTTGTAAGAATGACTTGCTGAAATTGGAAAACATTTGATATGCTATAAGCTTTGTTTACCGCTACAACTGGTAAATTAAATATAGAAAATAATAATGTACATGACAATGCATACCAGACACAATAGTAAAATATATCTTTATTCGCACATGCAATTATTATAGAGAAGAAGACCAAAGATGGTCGGCCAAGGATTACAACAGATCCGACAATACCGTACTACCTTCCTTGGCGGTACACAATATATTTAAAGAACCCGACGGTTGCTGAGAGGTACGCAACTGTCAACCAACCAATACATAACTACCAAGAGTGACAACCACTTAATACAATTAATTAATACAATGTCGGTGACCAAAATTATCAAACATAACCATATGCATTTTATGCCAACTACATTATCCCCCCCCAAAGAAAAAGTCGTCTTCCAGACGACAAGTTAACATCAAGTAATATCTGGAAAGACTAGTGAGACTAATGACAAGAGTGTAGGCAAGGACTTGTATTGGACAACCCCAACTTGTAGTGTACTTGCCAAATCAAATGGGGGTTTGGGGGCAACGCCCCCAATGGGGTCAAGGGGTAGCGCCCCTTGCAGGGGTTTGGGGGCAGCGCCCCCAGCGGAGTCAAGAGGCAACGCCCCTCGCAGGGTCCTGGGGCAACACCGAATTACAACCTTCAAACCCACACGGAACTCCATGGCGCACATGATTTTCATGAATGTTTAAGATGCTAGAAACATTGTTGATGAAACCAAAATATGGAGATTCCACTCCTACTAGTTGCTTTTTCTGTCCTCTCCGTACAACTTGATAGACATCACGTACAAAAGATTGTTGTTGGTGCCGTACAGGAAGGACTAGTTGTCGCTGATTGTGTTGTTCATGATGCAAGAGGAACCATATGGGCAAGGCATGAGATCTTCGTACGGTGGAAAACTGCCGTACGGGGATGACATTTGAACGTCGTACGATATGACCTGGTTGCGAGGTTCATACGCTTATTCCACAATTATGCTGTACAGCTGGACGTACGGTTCTGAGGTGCTGTACATGGCAAGGAGATGGCCGTATGGTGGTGATTCCCTCTTGGCGGTTTGCTGTCCGTACAACGGTGATTCCCTCCTCACGGTTTGATGTCCATACGATGATTCCCTCCTGGCAGTTTGATGTCCGTACGATGGTAATTTCCTCCTCGCAGTTTGATGTGATGTTGTCTTGGTCACTGATGTACATAATGTCTCGTATCCGTACAATGACGTCTTGATCTTTACTTGCCTTCGTGTCTCCTTTCGTATGGATTCCTTCGTACGGGTTGAGCCTTATTCCCTTCGTCCAACCCCAGACCCTGCCAATGTACGATTTGTCTGTGTGGCTTTTCTGAATTCCACCTCTGTACGAATTTGTGGTACGAAACTCTTTTGACCCCAAATCTTTACTCCTTGTTCAAGTAGTATTCCGTAGGGTGTACGGATCCTTCTAAGGTAAATGGTGTGCTTCCAAATTCCGTACGGATTTGTTGTACGGACGATGTGCTTTCAACTTGTACAACCTTTTCTCATACAACCCCCCTATAGCATACAGATGACGTGCTTCATTGTTCCTGCAACTTTTTTTCTCCTTCTCATATGGCCTAACCCCATACAATTCCTTCGAGCTTGTTGGACTTTGCACTTCCTCAATTTCACTAATCTGTAGCATGTTATAGTCGGGTTGGAAGACTTAATAATCCTCCATCTGCCAGTGAAATAATCCATTAAGAGAACTCGTCTCATCCTCAGAGTAATCTTCCAGTTCGAGCACCCCTTCATTGTTGGGTTTCATGCCTTTCCTCCCTCCGTCCATACCTAACTCTCCACCCTCAGACTTAGAGTCGGAGGGTACCGGTTCTTCACTCACCGCCTGGTTCCTCAAGTCAATGACGTGCTTCCTCCCGTCACTCTCGATTGAGAGTGTGTTTCGCTTCCAGTTATGATTCGCCTTGGTAGTAACCAACCATCCCCTCCCGAGGAGTGTAACCGGATGACTACAAAGTCCTAGAAAAATTGTTTTGGCCCAATCATTACTTTTTGTGCCATCAATGTTCCCAATGGCTGGATGGTGTGTTGGTCGACACCTACCAAGTGGAAGGTTGGCAGCCAAAGATTCGGCTTCCCCAGACATTTCCACGTGTCTTCTGGCAGTACGTTTACTCTCGAGCCTCCATCGACAATGGTGTTTGTCAACTTCTTCCCATTATTTCCATCTCGACGATTGCCGGCTTCCTCCCGATGCTCGCTGTTAGCAACTTTGGATCACTGGACTCATTCCCTTCGGGTGATGGCTTTCCCGTCAATTCCTCCTTGTGTGGCTTTCATTGTTTCTGGATGACTCTGTTGTCACTGACTGTGTTGGCAATTGTCATTCTCAATTGCGGCATAGTTTGAAGAAGGTCTGCCACCTTGATGGGTACGGTTGTTTGTAGCACCTGCCGAACTATGTTCTTCTCTGATTCCCGCAATGACATACTTACAGTTCCATTGGAAGTTACTCTTTCTTTCGCCAACACTTGTTCTACTTCGGCCTGTTCCTTTTTCGTACCAGAGTTTGGATACATCGCCTTCTTTGTTTGTGCTCTCGTGATTGCCAAAACTGCGTCCTCTTGTTCCTCCACGTCCAGCATATTAATACCCTTTTGATTTGGGCAGTTGGTGTCTTCATGGTCATGAGGTCCACACTATTTGCACAATAATTGTACGTTGTCGTTCTTGTTATGGCAGTCTCTCGCAAAGTGTTCCTATTAACTACATTGTTGGCACTGTATGATAGGATGTCCTCTGGGGTCGCACTGTATTTGGTTTCGCCCTCGTTGATTTTCATAACCGTTAGGCGATACATTTTGTGATTTCAATGGGTTGGACTCTCCCTATGTGAAGAGTACTTGTGTACTTCTCATCTCAAATTGTACGGGCACTCCTTGATTGAATGCCCCAGCACTTGGCAAATCTCACAAAACATATTTCTAGGACAATTACCTTTCGTGTGCCCCTCACTTTTGCACTCAGTACACCATAGTTCATTACCTTCTTTGTTGGTTCCTTTCTTAGCCTTCAATTCTTTCATCATTCTCAACATATCCCGTCGAAGGGCTCGTACGGTTTTGGATTCTTTGTCACTGCTACTTTCAGTGCTCTCATCATTGTCGGTCTTCCTCTTCTCTCGAGAGGAGGTTTTGTTTTCACTCTCAATGTCCATTGCCCGATTGTAAGCATCGGCGTATGAGGATAGAGGCACTACTTTCATCTTCTTGTGCAGTGAGGGTATCAATCCCTCCATGAATCACCTTTTCTTCAACCCGTTGGCTGGTTGGTTCTCCATCTTGTTCAACAGTTCTTTGAGCCTACGGTTGTAAGCACATACACTCTCATTTTTGCCTTGCTTGGTATTGTAGATCTCAGCCACAATTTCGTTGTCATCCCTTAGGAGTTTGAATTACTCCTGAAAGGCCTTCTTCAGATTATTCCATGTTGTTTTGTGCTGGGCGTCGAGGTTCGTGTACCAATCAATTGCAATCCCCCGAAGGGTGGCCGAAAACACCTTCAACCAGTAATCCTGGTTATCTTGGCCATTTGCCTCCCAAATGGTTATGCATGTTTTGCAATGCCGTACAGGGTCCTCCGACCCATCTCCCGTGAACTTCGGCAATTTCTGCTTCTCCTGGGTGTTCAACATTATTTTCACTTGGAAGGTATGTTTGTATTCGCCTTGTGTGCCGGACTTGGGTGGACTGTTTCGACCGCTACGTTCTGGTGCTTTCCCTGCACTCTCTGCCACGTAGGCGTCCTCTACACATCCACCTCCAACGTCCCCAACACTCCGAGTACTTCCAGGTGTGTCAGACCTGAGTGAACTGTTCCGACTGCTACGTTCCGATGCTTATCTTGCACTCTCAGACATGCGTGCGTCCTCTACACGTCCACCTCCAGTGTCCCAACACTCTGAGTACTTCCAGGCTTCGACTCGTCTCTGTGCTCCCTCTGGCCGAGGGTCTATGGATCACCTAATCACTTGGTCTTGACCACCCTGTGGCCTCTTCTCACTTTTAATGGGATCTACGGACATGAATCACTCAAGGCTGACCCGATTTCTTTTAAGGCAACGACGCCAAAATGTTTACCGCTACAACTGGTAAATTAAATATAGAAAATAATAATGTACATGACAATGCATACCAGACACGGCAGTAAAATATATCTTTATTTGCACATGCAATTATTACAGAGAAGAAGACCAGAGATGGTCGGCCAAGGATTACAACAGATCCGACAAAACTGTACTACCTTCCTTGGCGGTACACAATATATTTAAAGAACCTGACGGTTGCCGAGAGGTACACAACTGTCAACCAACCGACACATAACTAAAGAGAGTGACAACCACTTAATACAATTAATAAATACAATGTCGGTGAACAAAATTATCAAACATAACCATATGCATTTTATGCCAACTACAAGCTTATTAGTATGTAAATGTTTACTAGACCTAAAATGTGGAAAGTTAAATGTCAATTGTCTGCTCGATTTTCTTGATGCAATGCATTTGCATTGTCAATAACTAAGAAACAACAAAACCTTTTTTGAATATCCATATCACAAGAAATAGAGACGGGGCAGACGTAGGCAAATTCCTTCCAGCCACACTTGAAGGAAAGATGATAGTTATGCCTAAATATCTTCCAAACTTTTTACTTTCTAACACACATACAGGGAATATTTAAAATAGGCAATTAATCTCGCTGACAATCTGGACAATCACTTATTCTCTCTTTTGTTTGACTTTATTGTCTAGTTAGGGCATGTTGCATATATTCTGATCTTTTGTTGCAGAGATTTTTCATATTTCTCTTTTCCCAATAATTTAAAATTTAGAAACAAGAAAAATTTCTTTGAATATCCATATCACAAGAAAGTCACATAGCTAACAGAGGTAATTTCTTTTAGTAATACCTACAGGCAAGATTATTTTCATGCCAAAATATCGTCATATTGTTGTTTATCAAATTATTAATTTTTCTAAATTTTTTTCTCTCTTCATACGAATATGGGAAATAATCCAAGATGGGCAACTGAACTATCTTATGATTTTGACAATTGTGTGTACTCTATTTGTTTCTTTCAGTCTCAGTCCATAATTTTGATTTAGCAAAGCAAAAATCACATGGATGCAGCTAAATGGGCTCAGTTCTAAACAACAATGTGAATTGTATAAAATTTTCCATTTATTAGACACTTCCTCAGAACTATAAAATTCCACAATTTTTCTTAATTATAGCCTTGAGGTAACTCTTGAAAATTCATTTCTGTTAATTAAGTTAGATGCTAATACAGGGACCAAGAGTTATTGTTGTTGGGCCCACTGATTCTGGAAAAAGTTCTTTGTCAAAGATGTTACTTAGCTGGGCGGCAAGGTTGAGCTGGAAACCAACATTTGTGGATCTTGACATTGGGCAAGGATCAATATCCATTCCTGGAACCATTTCTGCGACTCCCATTGAAATGCCAATTGATCCAGTTGAAGGAATACCTCTAGAGATGCCTATTGTCTACTTTTATGGGCACAATCAACCAGGGTAAGACATCTTTATTGTTCAAAACTTCTAATTGCATGCCAATTTATGGTTATCATGAATGGTGCAGTCATATGTCAAAAATATAGCTTGCCCAATTTAACTGTTGTACATGGTCTAACAATTATCATTTCTAAATGTTGATTTTAGTTGATGTTCTAGTTTCTACTGGAATTGGTTGGATGAAATTAAAGATATGCTAAGATATGGCACCTTCAGCGTGAACCCAGGTTTATACAAATTACTGGTGAAGGAACTTGCTAGAACTTTGGATTTGCGGTTTGCTGCCAATGCAGATGCTAGAGCAGCAGGTATGGTGATCAATACAATGGGCTGGGTGGAAGGCCTTGGTTATGAGGTGTGCATCAGAAGCGTCACTATTGGATTTTGAAATACTTGATATTGAGTGCTATCTTTAATTATCAAAATGTATGAATGCTACTAACATCTGGGCTGTACCTTTTGCATTGATGGTTGGTAGTTGATTCTACATGCTATTGATACGCTCAGGGCAGATGTGGTGCTGGTTATTGGACAGGTAACATTAGTACCAGACAATATGATTACAAAAATTGTTTGTTGATATGGTAGTAAATGTTTCCTTTCAAAAATATCAGACTTTCATGCATTTTCAAGCCACATATTCATCAAAACTAACCGTATTAAAATCCATCTCTTGTTTAGATCCCAGCTGCTTTTCCATCATGGTGGTGAAAGAATAGTGAACTTAATGATTAATGTGCTGCAAATTCCATTTTTATAAGAAGGATTTTTATATCTGAGATTATGCATGATCTCTATGTTAAATTTATTGCACAAGACAGAAGCTTTGAAATGGAGAATTACTACTTCTATTCTGGACATATATTGCAGGGTCATAAAGTATTATAAAGAGTTTGCTTGTTTGTTTGTTTTATGCATGTCATTATTCTAAAGTGTTATACATAGATTGACATCGTGCTTTTGCAATAATGCCTTGCTATATATTTGTACATTTCTCGTTTAGCCCATTTGATTATTTTTGCACACCTGCATTGGATACTTTTTTGTAAATGGTTTGTGTTGAAGTGATATCCTTCTTTATCTATAGAAAGAACTTTCAGTTTAATATTAATTTGTTCAATCCAACATTAATTGGCAGCTGATCCAAACTTGTTATTGTAGAGGTTTCTAGATTAATGGGTGGCACTGTTCTTACTGAAATCAAGTATAGTTTTATTGCATTAATCTTAATAGATTTTTCTGTCCCTACTACCACATTTATTAGACACAGTTCTTACTGAAATCAATTATAGTTTTATTGCATTAATCTTTGTATACACTAAAAATCGGTCTAGATAAAGAATTAATTAAATACGAAAATATTTAATTAATATGGCTTTTATTCCTCTACTTTATAAATAAATTTGATAATTTGTTTATATGGTTCATTAATTCCTATTCATCCCACTTCAATCATTTTCTCCCATTTTCCCAATTAAATATGCAAATTAATTAATTTGTGTATTTAGATTCCCCCTTCCATTAAATTTGAATTTAAAATTTGAATTTGAGCACATGGCTCCTACTCCTAACCACCTAGCCTAACCACATGCTAAACTAACCCACCCAATCCAACTAAGGGTTTAACAAATCCTATCCCCTCCAACCTCTTATACTAACTATCTCTTGAGTGTCTACCCTCTCTTGGAGACATGTGGCACTTATGCCACGTCTCTCATCTCCATGCCACTTGCCTCCTTTGTTGGCATATGATTGGAGATTCTTTGCCACTTGTCTCCTCAGGAATGACAAGTGTCCATCTCCTCAACCTCTTTCCAACTTCTTCGATCTTGACCGTCGATTTCTCCAGACTGAATCTGCATCGTTGATTCTTGCCACCTCACCTTTGGTCTAAGTCACCAGGTTCGAATTTGAATTCGAGTTCGGCAACCATAAAATTCAGATGAAGTTCAACAAGGGTAAAAAATTCGCCATTAAATTCACCCTATATAATTTATTTTTTAAAATATAAGATAATATATTCATAAAATTATAATTTATAAATACTAAAGTCTAAAATAATATTATATTTAAACTGGTAAGTTTAAATATTAAATTTAGATATTTAAATATGTTTAATTATTATTAAATATTAATATTAAAGAATAAAAAATAAAAAAGTAAAGTAAAATAATATTAAGTTTAAATATATTAAATGTTAATAAAATAATTTTACTTTTTTTAATGAATGTAAATTATTAAAATATATAATATATGTTTTAAAAATATTTAAACTATAGGAAATCTTTAAAACAACTATATATATATATATGAAAACTTAAAAATCTTGCTTACAACAGGGAGTGATTGATTGCTTTCGCGATAAGATTTATGAGCTTAGGTGCATATGAAGTCGCGACGGGAGAGAGTGAATGGGAACGAATGAAAGTTAAGTCGATATCGAAGGGAATTGAGTTGTTTCTCTATTGTCATTCCTTGGGTTTCCATTCGATGCCACTGTTTCTCTGTTGTCGTGTCTTGAAGAAAACATGATGTGCCCTAGCCGCATGCAGGAGGAATTCTGTTCTAAAAAAACTTAATAAAAAATGATCCGTACGAATTTAGTGACGAATTTTAACGAACTTAATATATTTTTTAAGTGTTCGCCGAATTTCAAACTTCAACCATGAAATTTGGTGAACCTAGTGACTAAGCCTCTGGTCATGTAAATCTTTTAAATAACTCCTCTTTTGGCTATGAGAGGATCCTTTAGCATCTCAGAATTTTTAGCATTTTCTTAAGCATTTTCCAGTAATCATAGCTTTATTAAAATTGCATCATAGAATAGAATAGCATAATAGCATAGTTTCATTTTCATTACATGGTTTTCATGATAGCTTAATAATAATGTAGAATTAGCATAGATCTTGCATTAGCTTTTGCATCATAGCTAGCATAATCAACTCCCATCTCTTGAGTTGTCACTTTGCCGAAATCATGCATCTGAGAGCCATCCATTAAATCAGCGAAGTCCTCAAGACTAGGGAGCGATGAGACGACATTGGGGAGTATTTTAATTGCTTGTTTTCTTTGTTTTACTTAATAAAATGTTTCATTGAGTATGTGTGTTTTTATATACTTAATAATGGATTAGAACACAATATTTTGCACACAATCTTAATGGATTTTTCTGTCCCTTCTATCTTATTTATTAGATTATCTATACATGAACAATACAATCAGTGGCTCTTAGGCCTAAACAAACTCGTGGAAGGGTTGTTAATTCAGATCATTTCGAGGACAACAATAGGGCTCCATTAAGAACTTCACCTTGAGTGATAAGGCCTACATTCTTACCAAGTGAGTTGCAATCACAAGAAGAAGAAGAACCCAATGCAACAGCAAATGTTGTTTATGAATGTGTGGGAGCATATTCAAGAATTGATCTTGACCTTAGAAGGCATATTCTATTTAAAGAATATTATAATGCAAGGTCCAAAATACCTCAAGAGGAGAATGAAGGCAGCCCAACAAAGATTTATGTCAAAGAGTAAGTAAGATGACTCTTCCCACTTTCGATGGGTTGGGGAAGGTCATTGCTCGAGCATGGACTCGAAAACTAGATACATATATTTCTTTTTGTCCCATGATGGAAAATGAAGGCCGAAGCCATTGAATTTGCCATTTTTCACTTAGAGACGTGCGCATCATGGACTAATTACACAAGGGCATCATCTCATTGTAACATACGACAACTTTACACAAAGACTTACAAAAATGTTTGATAGGAAGAACTTGGAGATACATTTTAAGGAATTAACATGCCTAAGATGACAAGATTTTGAGGAAGAATATTTAAAGGATCGTCATTATGGTGCCGGATGTTACCGAAAGTAGACTTGAGTTTTTATTTATTGAAAGACTCCGAATCACTTAGAGTTGGTTCAAGCTTTTGAACCATTATCATTACAAGATGCTATTTGAGGGGCCTTAACTTTGAAAGACTCAACATTTAAAAACAAGACCTAGCACAAGGGGTCACACAAGCACCCTTCACCAAGGATAATTGGAAAGCACAAGCATTACCTCCTCAGTCCAACGAGGAAGAATTGTTGAAAGAGCTTTGAAAGAAGAATTTTATGTCTCCATTGTAGAGAACCATGGAAGACGGGTCATCAATGCTCCAAGAAGGGATAAGTCTGCCATGTAGAAGCAATAATGGATGATGAATATGAGGAGAGAGAATTTGAATCCAGAAGGAAGAACAGGAAATATGATGACGAATAGTTTGTCATGCCCCTATATTACAGTAATTTATATTTGAATATATTTATCCATTACTTGTGAGTTATTCTTCATTCAAATTAAAGATATGAATGAACCTTGTGATTAATATATAAGTATATTAGATTCATTAAATAATAATAAGTCTATTATTATATTTTTTTTTTATTTTTTTATTTTTTTTAATATTAGACTTATTAAATAATAATAAGTCTATTATTATATTACTAGAAACTTATAAATATTAATATTTTTATATATATATTAATTAATAGAAAATAGCAAGTTATATGTGTTAGTAACTAGCCCTAATTGCTGGCTGCAATGAAGCGATTCCCTTTTAATATATCCTACTTCCCAAAAGGTGCGATCTTATCCCCAGCAGTTAGTTTGAAAGGTCAAAAGGGGGCATTGTTTATGATTTAGATACCTCTCTTCACTCACAGTGGGGAGGGGGTATTTATATAACCAAACTGCCACTCCACAAAAGGCATCAATCTAGGGGAATGATAAATATATTTGATACTGATCACAAGAAAGAGTCAGGAAGAAATAAAATATATATTATTGTGGGTAAGCATCATATAACAGAAAATAGGTATGCTGTGACTTACTTATTTACAGATTATTAAATATGAATGCTGCTAGGAACAAGGGGACCAATAAACGGTCTAGTGTGTATGCTGTAGTGTAAATAACAGTTTATAATGATGTAATCAGAATTTCTATATCAGTTATGCTGTATATATATATATATATTCCTAACTATTCATAATCTGTTGAAGTTAATATTTTCATAGACTATTCCTTAATCACTCGCTATAACTCTTAAGAGGAGAGGTTGGTGTTGTATAGGGAGAATCGGAGTAAAGCCTCACAAGGTAGGTAAGTTCCAAGATGGGTAAGGACTTGTATTTCCCATGCCTTGAGGGAGAGTCCCGAGATGGGTATGAACATGCATTCCCAATGCCTTGAGGGAGCCTTCTTGTAGATGGTTTCCAAGTGCCCTATGATAGGAGAGAAGTAAGGAATCAGGCTTTAAGTAAATGGTTTCCAAGTGATTCCCCATCCTCCTTCGGGTTGATGTTAGGAGACAAGTAAGGAATCATGGCTTAAGTAGGTTAACTGTCAAATGTATTATTAAACATTAATTGTTTCTTAATTTAATCTGATTTAAATGCATAGTGATGTATGATAATCATTGGGAGTTGACAGCCTCCCAATTGGAGACATTACAGAGTTTGCAAATGGTACATTGGCCACACTTTCAAGGGCACCCAAGTATCACCCCTTTAGAATTCATAGTGGTTTGTGAGGACAAAAAGTGATCGTTGTAGTGGATAGTGGGGCTACACATAACTTCATTGATGAAGGTCTAGTAATGGGGATGATGTTAAAAGATGAAAATTTTGAAGGTTTTAAAGTAGTCATCGTGGATGGCTTCACTACGCCTTGTACACAACGAATTCAACAACTAAACATTACCTTGGGAAGACATGAAATAAGTGAAGATTTCTACATATGAAACATGGGTGATATGGATGTTGTTTTGTGCTTTCAATGGCTACATTCCTTGGGTAGATATTATCAAGATTTTCAAAAGATGGAACTATGTTTCCAACACAATGGCAAGGAAGTAATTCTACAAGGTCTATTGGATGGGTCTCCATGGGTGGAGTCATAAAAAGGATTTTAAGAGCTTCTAGACATGGGCAAGTAGTGTGGGTGGAACAATGTATGATCCTTGATAGATCTTCGTCTCGAGGAGGGAAGAATATACATGTTGATACTCAATCTATCTTAGACAAGCATAAGAGTTTTTTTGACAGTTTTCCACCTAGAATACCTCCTAAGAGTGGTTTTTACTCTTGAGCATACCATTGAACTAGAAGGGACAAAACCTTTCATTACCACACCATATCACCAACATGATGATGTATTTTTTATGACATCATGCAACATAGAATAAAATACTAAGTATTCTTTCCTCTCTTGAACAAAGACCTCTTGGATGCTAAACTATGTAATCAAACAAGACGACTCCAAAGTTTTGATAGTCAAGTCTTGACTTTATATGTGGATAGACTTAGTGTGTTGATGTGATTTTGTTGCAATCACTAGGGGCTTATGTTTATACTTGAATTGTTGAATGCTGCTGAAATGTGGAAATTTACTTGATTTGAAAAAAGGCAAAAGGGATTGAGGGTTTAGAGAAATCTAGTCTAGTCCTAAGATCAATAATAACAATGGATCATGCATGGATGAACACATTCCTTAAACCAAGCTTTGCTTCGCCATGTTGCCAACAACTACACAAAATCGATGCAATCTACCAAAGGAATTGAAAGGTTTTCATATCATGAATCATTTATCCAAATGCCCAGTACACTAGCACAACTTGAACAAACATATCCACAATTGGACTTAGCACATTTTAATTTTCAGGCTAACTATGCACTGCGATTGAAAATCATCCAACCATTAATAGTATGAATCAAGGAATTGTCAATATCCACACATTACTTCTATCACAATCAATGAACTTTATCTAACATGAGGATATAACAAGGAACCATGCAATATGTAGAAGAAACACCACTATTCACCATAAATTCAATGAAAAGTATGTTTATTTACATGTCTTGGCAACAATTTCTGCCTTCTCCTACTCTACTCTACTTCAAACTGCCTTCTACTATCTTCTTACTAACTATTAACCTTTACAAACGAGGTGAGCAAGCCTTTTATAAACTCCCTTTACAAATGAATGGTCTAGATCAAATCCAAATCAATGGTCAAGATTGAAAGATAGAAACCCTAATTAGGGTTTGATACACCCATTACATAACATTTAATGCTTGACCAATGTTTTAATTACAATAAGTAGGACACATGTCTTTCCTTGAATTTTTGACCAATAAGAATTGAGGCTAGGTAAGATAAACAATATTTGAGGAAGTGACAAGTATCACTTGCTCCACCTTTGAATGAATCCAGCTCATTGAACTTGGACATGTTGACCTTGATTAATGAATGGAGATGAGTTGTCGCCATCTCAGCAATTGGCATGCCTTGTAACTCATCACAAGTGTTTACTCGTTCATGATGTTGATTTTGATCTTGCAATGATGAATCTTCATTCTTCCCTTGCAATGTTGGTGAGTGTTGGAGTGTTTGTCATGTAGAGCAATCTGCTTCCTTGCTTAGCTTGATCTCTCCCATTGTGAAGTCCTTTCTCTTGCATTGTTCAATTCTACTTGTGTAAGGCAGCCCCTATGTAGTGCTGTATAATGCTTAGAAGCCCTAGCCCTAATAATGATCTGCACTGGGATTGATCTCTTGACTTTTATCCTTGATGTTGCAATTTTTTCCTTTATGCCTCCTAGTCTTGCTGAAGTGTTGTGGAGAGCTTTCTTTCTTTGTTGCAATGCTTCCTTGAAATGCTTGCAGCTTGCTCCTTATAGATCATCACAATTGTTTATGATTGTAATTCTTCTCGATCATTTCACTTTTCATCTTCTTGTTTGGGAATTCACCTCCATGTGATGCATTTGATGTAGACCTTGTGATGCTTATGCTTGATGTACTTGACCTTCTCCTTGCATTGTTGATTGATCTTCTTTGCCTTTGGAATGAACCTTTGGTGTCACAGCTGCTTCCTTGAATGTACAGATGAACTTGCATTGTTGAATCTCTCTCTTCATGGTGAAGTCCTCTTTCAATCACCCTCTTGCTTTTAGAGCAATTCCCATGTAGTAATCTATCCTTGCCACCACCTTATATGACTTGAGCCTCAACTTTAAGCTTCCCCATATGGCTGATTCCTCATGCCACCTCACATCAAGCCTGAAAGGAAACATAATTTGAATCAAGACACCAGAAAGGAAATAATAATTCACAAATTTTATACCTCCTAAAACCTTTTCGAATTTGGAAATGAGCTTGAAAATTCTGGAAATTATTTGAAAATCAGACAGTTCTGGAAATGATGTTCCTTTTCAGATCTGGAAATGTCTAATTTATGGCTTCAAATCTGCCCAAGACATGTTCTACTTTGTATTCCTCTCCCAACTGGTATCTTCTTGCAGTTCTGGTCTTCAAGGCCTTCTCCTTAATGAATACTTGATTGGATTTTGGAACTCCTTGCTGAGAATGATGATTAAAATATATCCTTGTTTGCCGTAGGTCAAAATCCGGCTTCTCCTTGATATTCCAGACTTGGTGATAGCTGATTGAAGGAAGAATTTCGCTGTTCAATGGATGAAGTTCGCTACTGTTGGAAGGAAATTTGCTGCTGATGAAGAATTTCTGTGGCAAGACAAAATTCGCCTTAGATGGAAGAAGTTCACTGTTCAAATGTGAAGAAAATTGCTGCTTAAAGAAGGAAGAAATCGCTTTGATGGTTGAGCAAATGAAACGCTCAAACTATCATATATAGGTGCTACACCCTAAATACATGACCCTTGGCATCTCAACTTCCAAGAAAGGCCAACCTTTCCATTTACTTGTTTGCAACTTTTTATTTCTTATCTAAAGGCTGACTTGTCTTGCCTCTTGAAATTCAAATTAAAGCATCTATAATCAATGCTGACACATTCTTAAGCGCCAAAACATTATCCTTTCACCTTGGGTCATGGATTTTAGCAACCCAAGGAAAAATACCTCTCCTTGATCGCGGATTCCAGAATGTGAAGAAAGATTTCAGATGAAAGTCGCGGATTTTAGCAAGGGAAGATTTCTTCCTTGGTTGGGGATCTCAGCAAGTAAAGGATAAATACCACCTTGATCATGGATTTTGGCAACTAAGGGAAAAATTCCTTCCTTGATCACTAATTTTGACAAGTGGGGAGATTTCTTCCTTGATCGCTGATTTTGGCAAGTGAGGGAAGATTCTTGTTCATTGTTCAATCTTGCCAACTTCAGCATTTTGTATTTACTTAACCTTCAATATGATGTTGATCTTTATTTAACAAGCAAGGATTGAGTTCGCTTGTCATCATTCATGAAGGCATTACTTCCATTAATCGCTGCCTTTAAAGTTCTTCAATCTTTGAGCCTCCACAAGTTGTTGATGTTAGCAAGTCAGGGACAAAATCATCACTTCATGACCTAGGTCGAGGATTTGAGCAGAAAAATGTATCCAAGGTTGTGGATTTGAGCAAGTGAAGGAAAAAAACACGACTTGCACTTTGAGTTGACCACTTCACTGCTTGCCTTAGTTGATCACTTCAACACTTTCACCAAGTGTAGAATGATTTACACATAGGGTTGACGTGGTGTTTTCTTTCCTTTCAACATCACCTAGACCTTGATCGATCTTCATGAAGCACTTCATCTTATTCATTTGATCATCACTTCTTGATCATATCTTGCCTCCATGCTTCATCTTGAGAAAGTCTACTTGCTTGCTTGATTGCTCAACACACTTGAGACTTGTACCCTAACCTGACCTGGAGGTCACATTGTGAGGCATCACTTAATGATCATCTTGACTTCTGTTCCTTAGCATTGAGAGCTACAATGACTTCAATCTAACCTAAAGAGAGACCCAAATGCTGCTAGATTGCCTGACTTAATCACATCCTGATGACAAAGGCATTGCATCCCCCCACAAGCAAACGATTAAAGACTAAAGAAACTACTGCCAAGCTAGACGACTAAGCTAAAACAGCTATGCTACCAAGCAAAAAGAGAGGGGGTCCCCATTTGCAATGGGGCGATGTGTGAAAACGTCACAACACACCCAAAGAGATATAAGGAAGTAATTGAGAAAACAATTAAGGAGCTATGTGAGATGGGTCTTATACGACCTAGCTACAACCCTTTCGCTTCTTTCGTGGTATTGGTGAGGAAGTAAGATGGCACTATGAGGATGTGTGGATTATAGGGCTCTCAATAAAATACTATCAAGATTCAATATACCACCCCTAGGGTTGATGAATTAAGACATGAACTTAATGGCGTAATATACTTCTCTTAGATAGACTTACACTCTAGGTATCATCAAATAAGAATGAGGAGAGAGGATGTTCCTAAAACGGCCTTTAGGTGTCATTTTGGGCTTTTTGAATTTTTAGTCTTACCATTTGGACTAACTAGTGCCCAGCCACATTTCAATCATGTATGAACCACATATTCAACAAACAATTAAGGGAATTTCGTTTAGTGTTCTTTGGCAATATATTGATTTATAGTAAAACTTGGGAAGATCACTTAAGGCATATTGGTGAAGTATCGGGGATACTTGAGCAACAATCACTATTTACTAAAGCATCAATTGTGAATTTGGGATGGATGAAATATCGTATTTGGGGCACAAGATCAACTCCCAAGGAGTTAGTGTGGATGCATAAAAGATCGAGGCAATAGTAGATTGGCCATGACCAAAGACTTTAACTCATTAAGGGGATTTTTAGGACTGCATTTATTATAGAAGATTTGTCAAAGGATTTACAAAGTTAATTGCTCCATTGACAGGTTTGACTAAAAAAGTTTTTTTTTCATGGAGTCAGGAGGCTTGAAAAGCTTTTGACAAACTCAAAGAAAGAATGAGTTTTTGTCTAGTGTTAGCCATTCCAGATTTCTCTCTTCCATTTGAGTTAGAATGTGATACTTCAGGGGAAGGTATTGGAGCTATACTAATGCAAAATAAACACCCAATAGCTTTTGAGAGTCGCAAGCTTAAGGAGGCAGAAAGGCATTGTTCTCTTTATGACAAAGAAATGTTGGCTATTATGCATGCTCTAGCCAAGTCTAGACAATAACTAGTTTGTGGAAGATCTATTGTGAAAACCAACCATAATAGTCCAAGATTCTTTTTGAACCAAAAGGACTTAAATGATAGGCAAGAAATGTGGATTAGCAAGTTGTAAGCCTATGACCTCAATTGAGTATATGAAGGGAAAGAATTGTTGGCAATATGTGTTGTTATTGATGTCAACTTGATGTTTGACGATATATGTTGTCATTGAGGAGATGAATGGAATATGTATTGTGGTCATTGATGTATCAGATGATGTGTGTTGGTCATATTTGAGAGAAGTTGTGTCACTTTAGAATGTCCAGAGACATAGAAGACAATCTAGAGGTTCATTAAATGACAATATATCAGTCTAGATATATGGTATGTATTGATCATGTTTTGATTATAATATGCAGCCACTTTGGTTGGTGTCTACATGTTAAAGAAGTTAGTTGGATGATGTTTGAGATCAAAATAATACTTGATTGTTGGAGAAATTTGTCCAAGTGCTGAACAATGTATTTCCCTATGCCTGTGGACTAGTAATTTGGTCTGCATATTGCCGCATTGCATGCTTTGGGTATTGTTGACGTGTTTTTTGTACACATGCGAACACAGACTAAAATACCTAAAGGTACCTTATCCTCTCTTGAACAAAGTTCCCGACTGCTGAAGATCTCGTCGAAGGATCAATCGAGGCAACTCCAAGGTTCTTGTATGTAGGTTCTCTACGTGTGGATAAGCTCTTTGTGGTACGATGTGATTTTGCTGGAATCACAAGAGGACTTACATTCGACGACCTGAACGTCTGATTTGCTTTGGATATTGTTGGAACGTGAGATTTTACTGGTCCTAGATTTTGAAAAAAAAGGAAAAAGGAGAAGGGTTGAAACGGGATCTATTTCTAATACTAAGAATGTAAGAGAAATGAATGACCTTTGATGAAATTCTAACTAAGTCTTGCTTTGACATCCCAGGACCATCTCCACAAGGTTTGTGTGATCTTCTGAAGAAAGCTTTATGATGTTCAGATCACCGCTACAGGCATGGACACCATTAGGCTGATGCATATCAATAAAGAAGCGACAATTGAAGTTAAGCTTAAGCTGAATGATTCTAGTTGACTACACAAGGCAAGTCTGCAATCAACAAACTGCTAGTAGTATGGATATACAAATTTCACCATCGATCATACACATTTCTTCCATTCATCTAATAATATGAAATCAAATTTGAGAAGTATAGAGACCATGCAAATTGTTGAATCGACCCATAGAATTCACCATTTCTTCAATGAAGTTTACAAGTCCTTTACAACATCATCTTGGCAACAATCTTTGCCTTCTCTTTCTATTCTACTCTAACTATTTCCTACTCTCTGATTATTCACTACTATGTATTCTCTATTAACCAACTATTAACCTTTACAAATGAGGAGCCGGGGTTTTATATAGAGAGTCCCTTTACGAACAGACGACTCTGATTGACTTAGAATCAAAGGCTAGGATTACAAGATAGAAACCCTAATTAGGGTTTGTTACAACAAGCTTCCTCTAGCCAATGAGAAAATTACATTCCAAGAGTGAGGACCAATAGGAAGCAGGGGTAGGTGCCTCGAAGTTTGTGCCGCCTTCGGTAAATTAGGTACATTGAATCTGGTCATGCTGAGGTGGACCAATCTGATTGGAGTGATGACTGGGATGCCACCTTGTCTGACACTTGTAACTTGATTGATGTTCAATTTGATGATGTTGAGAAGCTAACTTTAATTAACTCTTCTGAAACTATCTGCTTCTTCAACAGACCCTTGCTTTGACCTCCTTTGTCTTTTATGTGCTGGATGGATGGTGTACCTTTCCTTGAAACGTTGGCATCACCTTTCTTTGTCATCTTGTGGTTCCTTAGTGTGGCGAAGTGAAGGTTCTGGAGGTAGCTGGCAATTCCTTGAACACATTGAGTCTTCCAACGCTTCAAAGCGCCTTGAGTCTTCCCTTTTGCCTGTGGAACGTCCTTGATGATGATGGACTAGAAGAGGTCGTCTTTGTCCTAGCCTAGTCTTCTTTCATCTGCAAAACAAACCAAAAGATGATTAAGGACACATATGACATATTCATTTCAACATAGCATTTTCCACCTTAAATCATTAATGAGAAGACATCAAAATGGAATTTCGCTGAAGATTTTCCCCAGGGACAGGCCCTATAAGAATTTCGCCCTGGACCCTTTGGAAGGGTCAGGAGCGAAATTTGCATTCTTGGCCAATTTAGACCTCATTTCATTATAATCTCACAACTAGCCCTTTGCTTGGCTCAAACAACGTGAAAAAATAGGAGTTTTAAAGGATTTTGTCTTGTGGACCCTTTGGAAGGGTCAGGAGCGAAATTTGACATTTTGGTCTCTCTGTCAGGATTCATATATGGAATATAACATTTAAGTATAAGAGTTATACTTTAAGTCATATTCCATATATACACTGTCAGGATGTTTGAGAGTGGTTTCGGACCTCCAAGAGTTATAATGCAAAATCTAGTTTTTGGAGGATTCTTCAATTTTCCAGACTCAGTCAAATTTCAGGATCAGGATGATGTTCTAGACTTAGCCAAATTTCAGGACATTTGAAGATCAGGATGACATTCCAGACTTCATCACTCACCAACTTGACCTAACTCAGACCTTCAAAGAGGATATTCACTCACCAAGCTTCATTGACCTCCTCAAACTCAAACAAGACACAATTAGCAACAAGAGAAAAACTAGGCCTAAGGGAGACTTTCAAAGAAACCCTAACCCGGAGCATCCACTGACTCACCTTTAGCTAAAACAGAGCCCTCTCTCTTAGTGATCCCTTTGGCAACACTCAACATGCAAAGGCTAATAGACAAAACCTTAAAAGACCCAGAAACAAACCCCAGAAAGCAAAAAAGTAAGGTTCCCCATTTGCAATGGGGCGATGTGTGAATACGTAACAACAGGTATGCAATTCATGAGCTAATCTAGGGAGTATGTAAGGTGTCTTCCTACTAGTTTTCATGACATTCACATATGTGCAGTAAAAGTTATGTGCATTTGTTTTCTGAATGATAAATTTAGTGTATTGTATCTTAGTTGAATCCCCAGAATGCTCTGCATTCTTCCGTGGTGATTGGTATGACCGTGTGGTTTTGGGGATATGTTAAGGGTGATATTTGGATTAGTGATGCGATTTCTAGGTGTGTTGGTACTCCAGTGCGTAATATTCAGTATGTTAATAACATAACTTGTTTGGTTTGCACTGTGATTACCAGTTCAGTGGATTGATTCTCTTGCACCAACACTTGATGAGTGATTACTTGAGGAGATGATTATAGAAAGGTTGTAGATGGTCTTCAGTGTCTTCATCATGGTCCACATGGTGATTTTAGTTTCTCCTCGGTGGTGTGAAGGCAAACAGTTATAAACAATTTTGGCAGTGGCGTTGATATTTGAGCCAATTGGTTATGTTCTTTTAATTACAGTTGATCTTGACCTATCTTATTGGCTTTGGAGGATGTGTTATGACATGTTTGGAGTTTAGTTAAGTGTTGAGTTGATCTGCAACCTATTTTTGCTGATGATGAATGCATTTGAGGCCGACCTATTCTTGGCCACACGCTTCATTTGTTAGATCCTATTTGAGCTGACCTAATTGATGTTTTGGGGTTTCGTGGAGAATATATATAGAAGGATAAATCATTTGTGAAGATGTTAGAGTTGATGTGAAGTGTTGTGATGTGCAAAATAATTCATTAATTTATTAGATGGTTATGAAGTGTGCAAAATTGTGTGATAGAGTAATTGGGCTACACAGAGGATTGCACCATCAACATATGTTAGATGTTTCTTTCATAGTAGTTCACATTTTCTTTTTGTAGTCTCATTGCATCTTGCCCTAGAGACGTGATCTTCAATTTGCAAGTCCATTGTATCTTGCCCTAAGGTTTACGTGCCTTAGCCTATAAGTCCATTTAGGGAGTAGTGAGCTTCCTTAGTAGTGAGCCTAAACAAACGTTGTAATATTTGTTTCATATATTGTGAGTTGATCCTCAGTATGGTTTTTCCCTCCTTGGGTTTTCCATGTAAAAATCTTCGTGTTCTTGTGTGGTGTATCAGTATGTTTTGTTTATGTTTTACTTTTACAAATCTTGGTTGTGTTTCTTAGCTTGTAAGTCCATTTAGGGAGCAGTGAGTTTCCTTGGTAGTGAGCCTAAAACAAACATTGTAATACTTGTTTCATATATTGTGACTTGATCCTCACCGTGGTTTTTCCCTCGGGTTTTCCATGTAAAAATCTTGGTGTTCTTGTGTCGTGTATGTTCTATTTCTGTTTTACTTCTACAGATTAATGGTTCAAAGGTTAATGAATGTTTAAGTTCTAATTAATGTTAGATTCAACCCCAACCCCCCCTCCCAACATTTGAGTGTGTTCAACAAGAATAATTTGTGGCCGATGCTTTATCACGAAGACCTCACCTATGTTCTATGATAGGATTTCAGTGGATTGGAAAAATTCATTACTTGCACAATATACCAAACGATGCATTGGAAAACGATATATTGGAAGGCAAATCACAACATGATAAATACAAGGTGGTGGAGGAGCTCATTCTCTAAAAAGATAGAATAAATCTTATCCCAAGATCGAAAATGAAAGAAAAGATTATTAGGGCATATCATGATTCTCCAATTGCGAGTCATCAAGGTTACTACAAATCACACAAGTGAGGGAAAGGCTGTCATGGAAAGGCTAGATTTTAAAGCATGTGAGGTAATGCATGGTTTGCCAAAGAAACAAGATAGTTCAAATATTTCCAGCCAGGTTGTTATAACCTTTGCCAACACCAAGTAAAAAATGGGAAAGCAAAATAATGGACTTCATTACAAGACTTCCAAAGGTACAAGGGAAGGATTGTATATTTGTGGTGGTGGATAGAAAAACTAATTATACTATTTTCATGCAATATTTATTGAACACATAGCACCACAAGTAGTTGATCAATCCATTCAAAACTCCAAAATGCAACATAGCGTCATCATGAAGTAATGGAGCAAATGATTATGTACTCAATACAAAAAGAACCAAACATGATCAACTGTCAATGTTCCAATCGCAAAATTAGGAACCTAGACATGGCATCATGATCTAACCGTCACCTAGTAGATCACATGCTCCATATGAACATACCAAACATCTGCATCATGCCAAAACTTAAATTGGTAACCAAGAGTAATCCATGGCATAAAAACAAACATCCTATCAAACAAGGATAACATGTCAAATGGCAAAGCATATACAACACCTCAACCGAAGACTCCATGACTCCTCCATGGCTCCAAGATGTCAACATCTACAATCACATGAAAATAACTATCTCCTCCCAATGAACTTGCAAATGTGAGACCCTTTTGCAGCAAATGGATCTAAAAGCTCCACCAAACATTTGCAACACTAAAGAAGATCATCGACCATCAAACGGTGAATCCACATCATTGCCAACACCTTCAATTGATTTGTGATATTGAGTCACACATGGCATCATGATAACCATATTCTAAATTAAGATCATCCAAGTCTACACACACAACTAAAATGTTGGTAACATCAAGTGAAACCAAGATCTCCAAGCGAAGAAGATACAACCGCCAACAAACCATCAAAAGTCAATCCTGCACCGCCAATCCATCACTGTCAAAAGCTCTCACTAAAAATTGTAACCATGCTATCATGACATGATGGTAAACCACATGCTACAAGTCCCAACAATTGACTAACCAGGTACTCTAATCATCCATCCTCTAATCTCGAAAAAACATACCAATACACAAATGACCACAAACAAGGCCAACTAACAAAGTCTGTATCAACACTGAATCAGTAATGTGGATATAGAAGTACACATCCAAGTCATCCCTTTGCAAGTAAATGGGTAGCTAATCCATAGCTTGCATAACACAAAGATCTAAGCAATGAAACATGCAAACTCATCATCACATTAGTAACTTGCAAATTGAGATATCGAATAGAACAATCTTGTGGACCAAATGCCTCAAACACGAAATTAATCTCAGATCTGATTTGCCAAAAATGTCGTCAAACAAGTACCAAAGTCAAGGAACCAATCAAGCATCAAGGAAATAAGAAACAACCTCCTAACATCAAGCCAAATCACCACCAAACCACCACAAACCTGATCATGTCATGTCAATACAAAAGTGTACCTACATAACCATGACATCATAATCACCACCAATGTTGTACCTGCACTCAACTATCACTCACACTAGACTTGAAGTCTCAAAGCATGTCCAATTGTGTCCTCAAATCGAAGACAACTTGTGTACACGTCACCATCAAAGCCCAACTAGGAAAAAAAACGCCTATAAATTTGTATTGGGAAGCACCAAATTTCATAATCAACTATACCATCATAAATGTCATATAAAAACATGTGTTCCCCCAATATTTCGCCTCTTGACTTGTCCGAATGTTCATAGAATCACACCCCAAATCTAAGGCACCTACTAGTGTTCAAACAAGTACACAACATTCCATACTCATCAAATTGAGAAAATAATAACACCATAGTGTAGTACATTGAACATGCTCTCCAACACCAATTCAAAATTGAAAAATTGATTTTGTATGCAAAAGTTGCGCTCAAAATTATGAAATAGAGAACATTTGATTTCCAAGCCCCCAAAACCAGTCCAGGTGGATAGATCAGGGAATACGCTTGTACCATTGCGTAGTGCTCAAAACAAACTTTTCAACTAGTATAAGAAGTCGAAAAACCGACTCCTCAGGTAAATGTTATGCGTGTTTGAAAAAAACAGCCAATTTGCCTATATAAGCAACTTCACGGTGGGCTCCACTCTAAGTTTTATTTTAATTTTCTAAAAGTTCCAAAACTTCCCAATATGGGACCCTACCACTTATTGCAAAATAAAGAAAAGGTGGGTGCTTAGGTGGTTTAAGTTAAAAGGTTTTTAATTTTTTTAAAAATTCCAAGTTTTAAAGAGAAGTTTGACACTTTTAGAAAGGTCAACATGTTTTATTAAACAAGGAAGTGGTTAAAATATTTCGAAGGGGCGGTTTGAAATGGACATGTTGGTGGGTCAACCACGTACCTCTGGCTATAGAGAAAGTACTAGTCATTGATTAATTTGTAGAGTACAACTTGACAAGGGTGGGGTTTGTGAACCCTTGTTAATATTTTAATTATTATTTTTTTCTTAATTGCAGGGTAAAAAGATCGATGAATTAAATTTTTGTGGGCTTTTTATTTTATTTATTTTTAAATTTTTGATGCCTCTGAGATTGTACAGCTGTATGATCGAGGGTCTAGGGGCTAATTTTTTTTTTGCTTGTTTTTTCAACTTTTTAGAACTGGGTCAAATTTTATGTCAAAATTTGTCTCTTAGCCATCTTGGATCCAATGATGAGATCCATTTTGTCCTAGGGGGTCATCTGGAAAACTTCCATCACAAACCCTCATATGAAAGCATATTTAATAAACACTTTTGGCCTAACATTTCTCAAACCCCAAATTTGCAAATAACCCATCATAAGAGAGAACCCAAAACCTTGGGATTTGCAATAATAAGAGAATTTGCAAATGTGTTCCTTACTTTGTAATGCCTGTGATCTTTATTGTGTACCCATGACTTCAACTTTGCATCTTGTCCACTCAAGTAAGGTTGTAACTTAAAATCCAACCATGAAAGCTCTAATACCTCTTATTAGGAAATAATGCATCAATATTGTTGTGACGTTTTCACACATGGCCCCATTGCAAATGGGGACCTCCATTTTTTTGCTTAGATTAGGTTTCTTAGTTTGCTTAGCTTGGCAATAATTTCTCTAGTTGCTAACCATTGTTAGTGAGTAAGAGGTGTCGAGTTGAGGTCACATTGCAAAATTGCTAGAAGTTGTAAGAAGTTGTCAATAATGTCAATATGTTGGAAGAATTACCAAGGTTGTCAGAAAGGAATCAAGGTGAACAAATTAGGAAATTTCCTTTTAGGGTTCCATTTTTTTTTTACCTTTGGAGAATAATGATTTTGAAAGAAATAAAATCTTCCTTGTATAATGAAGTACTCCTCTTGTGCATTTCAATTTTCATCTTTGGGAGAGAGCGAAATTCTAAGGCAATAGACTCGGACAATTTACTTCTACAAATGTGGAAGGGGGCTGCAAATTTACTTCCATAAACAAGGAAAATTTAAATTGCCTTGAATGATTTTTTGGAATGAAAATTAAGCTTTCATCCTGAGCGCTTTAAATAGCAATTTTAAGGGGCAATTTCAGGAAGCTAAGTTTGAATGGAGATATTGAAATCCTTGATTGAGAGGCTCAACAAAGAGGTCGAAAAATCAACCTCCATAAACACGGAAGGGGGTGCGCATTTACCTCCCCAAACAGGGAAGTCAATCAAATTCAAGAGAGGATAAGATACTTAGTATTTTATTATGTGTTTGAAGGTGTCATAGAAAACACATCAACAAATAACTAGTTCATTTAGTCCATTTTTGACATAACCCATGAGAGTAAAATATATACACAAGCTTACAAGATAACCATTATGCATAGATCAAATAGATAAGTCACAAGATATCACAAGATATACCCTGGGAAAATCCTCATGAGGGAAAAACCTTGCCTCCAAATGCATCCATAGTCCGTCATATTATTCAGCAATAAAAAAATACAAAGCATTGACATCGAATACTTTTGAAAGTCTCTCCAATGCATCCTCCATGTGTCCAACCATGAATACACACATCCCATGCCATGTTTCACATATGCACTCCTCAAAAAGACTCAATAATGACAACCTACTCACCAACCGACCTTTTTCACTAAACATGTGCTTGCTTTTATAGAATCGAACTCACACAAATACAACCAAGTGGTAAAGTAAAACCACATGTCTCAAAACCGCAAGTTTACAAAACCATTGACCCCTCATTTAATATTGGTTACGAAGTTTTCACTTTATTAATATTTTCCCAATATTAGATTAAATATATTTTCCCAATGTGAGACCCACATCAAATATATTTCTCAATGTTACATACAACACATAAAGTGGCCCTAAGATTTTTTGTAAGATTTTGCCAAGATCAAGAGCTCAATGAAAAGTACAAAATAGAGAGACAAAATATTTATAGGATTAAACTGTATTCTATCAAGATGAAAATACTGATCAACTGGATCATCAAAAGTTACATACAATGTAGATGAGCCTGCTTATAAAGGCAAGGCTAAGAGACGAGAACACACAATAATGACATGTGGCTCAATGAGATGAAAGGGTAGGTAGGAGAAATAGTAAAATATTCCACATGAGGTGGATCACCCATTGAAGGTGGAATTATCACTCCACAATAAGTGGATATGATAAGTAAAAACAAGATCACACCATAAAAGGTGGAAACTCTCCTACATACACACTCCCAATGTAGCACATCTCCGTAAGGGCCTCATATGCAAACTACTATGATATGCATGTACCTAAGTAAACTTAAGTAAAGTGTAATAATATCCAACATGAATAAATAATTACATCAACAGTCTCCCTTAAGTGCAACTTAGGGGAATGCACTTAAGTCTACAATGCAACTAAGCAATGCAAGATGGGTCCTGGCTACTAGGGCATGTTAGGTACCTATGTACAAATGCAAATGCACACAAACCAATGCAATCTCTCATAAAGCGGGGAAAGAGAGAAAAACCCAATGGGAAAAACCCTCCCCCAAAAGAGAGATGAAAACTATATACAAAAGAACTCTCAAAGAAATATGTGAGGAACAAAACCCCAAGTGAGGAAACCCCCCGCCCCCCATATGAGAGAAGAAGAGAGACTAGGTAGCCCCCCCCAATGTAGAATTTACACCAATGGTAGAAGCTCGATGCTGAATGAAGAAATTGCTCCACGAACGTCGAACAATATTTCTCCCCTTGGGAAGAAACAAAACCAAAGGTGTATCCATGAAGTCTCCCCAATCATGAAGGGAAGATGTAGTAGGAAAAAAACACATGATAGATGAAGTCTTTGAAAACTGCTCAAGTGTCCCCATGTCGATGCTGAAAGTTACCCCCTCCAAAGGTGGTGACTGCTCCACACTGCTGAAAAAGGCACTCCAAGATCTAGTGGAGATGAATGTAGAACAATATCCAAAGACTCACATGTCTCCTCTAAACATAAAGAGACCTCCTCCAACAACTGTACAAAAGAATCCACAATCATGTCAACCTCGAAAGAATGATCATGTAGAGAATGCACAAGAGGGTTAGAGTGTTCCCTTGCAACAATCAAAGAAGGATCATCTTCATCAAAGAGAGGATGAATATCATCAATGATGTCTCCCAAATCTCCAATGTAGGACTCCACAAACAAACCTGCAATGTTTGTCAAGTAGTCATCCCAATCAACTGAAGATGGAAGACAAGGGATATCTTGTTGCACTGAATCACAAGAAGGCAAAATTGTCGCACTAGCTGCATCATTGAGTGCAATAGGTGATGTGATATCAAGAGGAGGAGATGAAATGGAAGGCTCAAAAAGGGGTCACATGTGAGAATCCCCAAGTTCAAGTACCCAAAGTTCTCTTCAAAATTTGAATCATCATGTGAAGAATCAACCTCATCAATAGGACCAAAATGTGAAAAGGAGTACAACCGAGATGTATGATCAACCACCCCAGTCGCAATGATAGCTCTACTCTCCAAGTCTCTAATGATAACTGAATTAGGTGTGAATTCCACAGTTTTCCTAGTTGCCCTATGTGTGATTTGATAGATGGGAAGAAGATTGTTTGTCAAGTGGGGTACACACAACACATCATTGAAGGAGTTATCCCCAATGGCAATAGATCCTTTCCCAATCACATCCATGTATGTATGATTGCCCATCAAAATCTGCAGCATGTGGCAAGGCTCAAATGAAGAGAACATAGACTATGAAGATGCCATATGATGAGAAGCCCTTGAATCTAGAAGCCATCTCCCTGAATCATGACTTGTAGTAGCACAAAAAGCTTGTCCCTTTCCTTTATCTGTCCCAAAAGTGTGATCCTTTTCCTTTGGAAGAAGAAATAGACATTCTAGAAGGCAAACTGATTTTGTTCTTCTCAAGAAGATGTTTCAATTCATCAATATCCTTCTTGTAACAATGATGTTCATCATGTCCTGACTTCTAGCAATATGCACAAAAAAGATTGTCCTTATTTGATTTCCTCTTAGGTGAGGATGTAGAATCACCTTGTTGTGGAGAGGAGGATTGTGCTCCATCTTGTTGTGGTTTAGACTAACGTGGTTTTTGTTCTTTCCTTTTCCTTGATTGCCTTGATTCCCCTTATTAGCCACCAAAGCTTGTGACTTTGAAGATTTGAGAATCCCCATCTTGGTCAACTTAGATTGCTCAAGAATCAATATCTCCGTGAATGCATCAAAGGAGGGAGAAGTGTATGAGGAACCTTGAGCTAACCTATGGGTGTGAAAGCTAGATACAAAGGCTGCATACTCTGAAGGAAGCTTGTCCAACAAGTTACAAACCAATTGAGCATCCTTTTTGTCAATGCCACAATCCTTTAGCTTTGCTCTTAGCTCATTTGCTTTTGTGACATAATCTTGGATTGTATCAAAATCTTTGGGATCCAATGTTGTGAGTTCACTATCAAGCTTGTAGCCCTTAATCTCATCAACTTGGCCATACAATTTTTCATAAATATCCCAAGCCTCTTTAATTGTAGTACACTTATCAATGTGAAAAATGAGGTCATCTGATACATATTTTCTCAAAGTTCCAAGTGCCATAGCATTCTTAGTGAGCCATTCAATTTGAACATTGGGATTAGCCTTAGGATCAGGTGGTGCTGTTATAGTTCCATTTACATAATGAATGAGTCATTTTTCCATTAGTTTATTCCATGCCTTTATCTTCCATGATGCATAATTATGAGGAGTTAAAAGTGGAAATTTAGGAGAACCCACAACACCAAAATGAAAGAAAACACAAGATAGAGAGAGACACAATCACACAAGACACCTCCCCCAAATTACTCAATCAAGAAAGCCCCCCCCCAAAATGATGATTTGGCATTTTATACTTAGTGTGTGTATAATGGGCCATTTGCAAATCAAGGCAAGATGGACGTTTGATTTCAACTTTACAACTTCTCAAAATGCGATATAAGAGATTTCAACAAATACTGCAAGTGATCTAATTGAGATCCAAGCAAAAATACAAGTACCAAATAGGCCAAAAATGACCAAACACTGAAATTTCAATTTCTACTCAAAATCATTTCAAACTAATGGCAAATTATGAAAGTAGACGAAAAATTATGCACTTTAAAAAAAAAACAGCACCAAAAAAGGTCTTATGACTTCAAACGAAGCCTCTAAAGTTGCAAAATCTGGGATTAGACAGGTACATTCATGAAATTTTGCAAATTCTGAAAAATCCATGAATCTAAATCAGAAAATTCCTCCACCACTGCAAAGAGCACGAAAAATTAGCCCAAATAAAAAAAATTGCACCAAAAAAGGAGCCAAAATGAGCAAGTTATGGCCCTCCGAAGTCTGATTGCAAAACTGAAAAAGCTCAATGGTGAGGGACAAAAAATTTCAAAAATTGCTGACGTGTGCTGACGTCA
This sequence comes from Cryptomeria japonica, assembly GCF_030272615.1. Taxonomy (NCBI): domain Eukaryota; kingdom Viridiplantae; phylum Streptophyta; class Pinopsida; order Cupressales; family Cupressaceae; genus Cryptomeria; species Cryptomeria japonica. The sequence goes on from NC_081405.1 coordinate 162,559,421, forward strand.
GAACTTAAATGCATTAAAATTGATGGCCGTATTCCCATCAAAATGGCTGTCACACCCTTGTGATGATTGTACGGAAGATGACGTCATCGGTAAGGAAAGTGACACATGGTGACCTGCAAGTGGTTCCGTACTGTATGAAATGATGGCGTCTCCTGTGTGGCAGGAGTGACGTGGGTGTCCGTACACTGCCAACTGGGCGTATGATGTGGCAATAAATGCTGACTATGCAGAGGATTGTTTACCGCGGGCTGGTGGCCGCCTACAACGTAGCGGATGCGATTACCACCAAGGGAAACCAACGATGGTGCACAGTTGACCGGAAGCGATGCAAACCTGTCGGTGACGGTTGGTAGTCAGCCATGAAGCAGTGCAGACCGGCGGCAGGGGCAGCGGTGGAGGGTGCCGGAAGTCGAGCAACCGGTGAAGAGTTCGGGCCGGTCGGTGGATGGAGCACAGGAGGACGTTGGGTGTTTGAGCACAGGAGCAACTGACGATGAACTCACGGAAGGGCGGGAAAAGCATGGCACAGACGGAGCACGAAATACGACAACTGGCGGGTGGGGTGTACCCCCAAACTGCAAAAAAATAAATATATACGGTATGGGTCTGCGTGGGGGTTTCACCTCCTCGAAAAAAAATTGTTTGATTTACAATTTGATTTTTAATAAAAACTTTACAATTTAAATTAAAAAATTGCGAAATTCAAATATATGAAAATTGAAAATAATTTCGCAAAAAAATTTATTATAATTTTTTTGAAAATCCGTACCGCTAGCCTTATAGGCTAAAAAATTTCCTCCAATGCCCCGAAATCACTTTTCTCAAAAATAGGTTAAATTTATACTCTATTTTTATGGAAACGGCCTCCCGGACGCAACCGTGATGTCCAAATCGCAATAAGATGCCTCCAAAAATGCAGATCCCCAAATCCGAAAATTGAAGCCTCTAAAATGTCTCCAAAAGACTAATCAAAGAAGCCCTTTAGGCTCTGATACCATGTGAGATTTTGTCAAGATCAAGAGCTCAATGAAATGTACAAAATAGAGAGAAAATATTGATAGGAATAAACTGTATTCTATCAAGATGAAAATACTGATCAACTGGATCATCAAAAGTTACATACAATGTAGATGAGCCTGCTTATAAAGGCAAGGCTAAGAGACAAGAGAGCACACAATGATGACATGTGGCTCAATGAGATGCAAGGGTAGGTAGGGGTAGGTAGGAGAAATAGTAAAATATTCCACATGAGGTGGATCACCCATCGAAGGTGGAATTATCACTCCACAATAAGTGGATATGATAAGTAAAAACAAGATCACACCATAAAAGGTGGAAATTCTCCTACATACACACTCCCAATGTAGCACATCTCCCTAAGTGTCTCATATGCAAACTACTATGATATGTATGTACCTAAGTAAATTTAAGTAAGGTGTAATAATATCCAACATGAATAAATAATTACACCAACAATTTTAACTCCTAGTAATGCACATTCATCTAGGTCTCCCTAGGTGCATCACACACATAATAATAAAATAAACATTATAAACATTATGCAAGGTGTACAACACCTTATCCTAATATATTGTTATAATACTACTCATCATGTGTTAATAGAGATGAGCTCCTTCAACACACTATATGGGTATGAGGCAATATCATTTGGAGATTTTATTCTTACAGAAAGTAGAGTACCTAGAGCAAGAGACTTGGTGCAACAAAGTGTAGATATTTTAAACACGCTCAAAGATAACATGTATCACGACGAAAATCAACAAAAGATGTATGCTGATCATTGAAGATCTAAGAGAAGATTTGAAGTTGGAGACATAAACTTCCTAAGGTTGCAACCTTATAAACAATCCTCTATCAAGGGAAGTGGAGCTGAGAGACTTAAGCCACAATTCTATGGGTCTTGTAAGATTATAAGAAGGATTGGCAAAGCTGCTTATGAATTGGAGTTACCAACCAATAGTCAAATTCATAATGTTTTTCATGTATCTCCCATGTCTACAGTTGCCCTTTCTTGATGATGAAAGAAAATTAATTTTTGAACTTGAGGCTATCATTGACATGAGAGAAAATAAATTAATGAATAAGGTTATTTCGGAATATTTGGTTGAATGGAAGAATTTTCCTATGGAAGACTCCACTTGGGAAGGAGCAAATATTTTTGATCATCCTAATTGAAAATTGCTTGTGGACAAGCAATATTGGGAAGGGCAGACTGTCATGCCTCTGCCAGACTAAGGATCACAACCTTGATTAAAAAAGTCAGATTGCAACCTATAATCTATATCCTAGGCGAGGGAGTTAAAATTAACAAGAGGGTTGATTAATATTAGACAAAAAGAATGTCATGGGCGGCAACTCTACAAAGCATATAATTAACAATAAAAGGGTTCAAGGCAGCACTTGATTACGAAGTGATGTATCCCTTGCCAAGGTTATGATATTGACGAAAAGATGTGACTTTCCCCCACAATGGAAGATATAAAAGGGGAGATCAATTCATTTGAGAAAGCATCAATTTTAAGAGATCAACTCACAAGCAATTTGGCATATGAATTCAGAACTTCCTATTAGAAACAACTAGTCATTCAGCCATACATAATTGCAGAAATTTATTCAAGAATTCTTCATAAATCATTCAAGTATTATTCAAGGACTGCATTGTCAATCCATCAAGAGACAAAAATCAGCAATAGTCCAGTAAATACATAAAGCTATCAATTTTGAATTCTATGTAGTATTTGGAAATTGGTTGGGGTCTGGGATCTTGGGGTTGGGCTAAGCATTGGAAAGACGGGGTCTTTTCATTCCCTTGACAAGATAGTGATGGGGTCCTTGGTATTGTCACTGTTGAGTTAAGGATAGGGTCCTTTAATTTAACAGTTTTGCGATGTATTTCTGGAGAATTCACGATTTGATCCACTTTGGGTATTGTGCTATGATTTATTGACCTGAATATATATAAACATTTTGTAATCTTTGATAAAACTATTGTCATATCTTGAGTGAAAATTATTGTTTTAAAGAATATCCCAAAAGGAGACTTTACAGCTGATAATTTGTACAGTAGGTTGAGCCGCCATATTTTGGGGGCATGTAATAAATGCAAAAATCGTGAAAATTATATTTGATTTGAAGAATAAGATAGTGGCTATAATTTCTGGGCTGATCTCATTAATAAAGAAATTAAGGGTTTTAAATTGATATTTCATTGCATAAATCCTTACAAGCTGTACTAGGGTTTGGTATTGGTTGCAATCTCTTTGTGCGCACTATTATAATTTTGAGCTAGGGCTGGGGGTATTTTCCAAAAAGAAAGAAAATTTTTGAAGGGGATATTACAGTGTTCCCCTCTTACTTGGAGCACCTTGCACTCCTTAGTAGTTTGATTGCAATGCTTGTCATAGCTAGAAAATTGTCTTTTGCTACTAGTAGCAAGGAAGGAAGATTAATCTGGAGATTTTGATTGGCCGCTAGGGTTTATATAAGATTAGAGTTTCCTTGTTAAATCCCCCCTTTAAGGTCCAAATTAGTTTTTGTAGCCATTGCAAGCTTAAAAGCCCTATTTAGGGATTCAATGCCGAACATAGCCAACTCTTTATGAAGAACAGGGAGAAGACAAGATAAATTTAACAGTAAGTACCTCTTTTGCATTTGAAATATTGAACATGGCTTGGTGCTCGCTGAAGGCATCCATATATCATTGAATTGATTGACCTTAAGCTTGCTTGAGCTGCAGATTGAGCTAACATCTTCTGCATGTAGCCAGGGGGTAAAATCTTTGCTTCAGATCTGCCCAGAATGCTTCAACTTGATTGATCTCCTTGTCTATTGCTGCAAGCCTAATCTAATGATTTTGTCACTGGTTCATGACTTAGTTTGACATTTGACCTCAGCTACCTGAATATTTTGATGGTTGGACAAATTATGTTGAGTCTTGAAATATGCCTCAAAGGCTGTGCATCCAAGAGTCCAACTTCCTGGCATCAAAGGTGCCATTACATTTTGGAATTAATTTTGAGTTGGAAACTAGGGTCTTGAGTATCATGTGAATTGACTGTAGTGCGTTTGAGCACCACCTGAAAAACAGCCACCAAATCTTGCATGACATGATTCTGGGTCTCTACTTGACTTTGGAAAATATGTTGGAGTACTGAGTACTCATATTCAGCGACTCTTGAAAATTCTCTTCTTGCTGTGTATCCCTATTAGGAGCCTTTTCAAAATGATGAGAAGTTCAATTTGTTTTTTCTTTATCGAGGGTTTACAAGTAGAGCACAACTCTGATTTCAATGATTTAAAAAAAAAATGATGATCTTGACTAGCTGGATGTGTTGAATAGACTAAATATCAGTGCAACTTGTAAAACCCTCAAAAAATACTCAGAAGGCCTAAATAATAGAGCTGCGAAGTTTTGTAGTGTGATACCTGAGAAAAAAATAAATGAAGATGTGGTGAGTGTAATAGGTGGAAACCCCAACGAGACTAGATTTATGGGCTATATATGAAGAAAGAGAGAGGATAACTGAGAAAAATCCTCAAAGAGGTTAGATCTATGGCAACCCAAGATGTGGACTTTGGTAAAGGTAGCCAAAATCTTCTAGAAGACCAGCTCAAAGGTCTCAATCAAATGGCTATTAGATAATTGATATGAGTGCACAAAAGAAACTCACGATAGAAATTTTCTGTAGTAACCCCTACTATTTTTTTTGTATTTGCAAAGGTTTTGTTTGCAGGTTTAATTAATTGTCTCCTCTGGAACAATGCAAGTGAAATTGACAATATTGCATGCATATGTAGAACAATATATGACAGTCCAAACTATTGCCTAAATACTACAACTTTTCACAAATAATGTCTGCCATTTTTTAATATTGAACAATAAATATTGTAAATCAGAGGAAATTATCAAACTCTAACATCTTATCATATTTGGATTGCTGGCTGTTACAGAGAGGTATTGTTTCAGTAATAATTTAGGTCTGATAACTTGGGTGGAGCAGGACTGAACTCAGTGCCTCTTCAAGCACCCTCATGCCCCCCTTAATGTATCCTATGAATCTTCCTGTGGCTGGATAGCTTCATAAAATGAGCAATTAGCTTTCAGCGAAAATAACAGCAGGTCGACCCCTTTATTTCAATCCTGGGTGGCAAAAATGTTCTACAATGGTGGCAGTCAGGTTTGCTGTGCACTTCACTTCACATGATATGACTTTTCCTGGATTAGCGACTCTCTAAAATCCTCCTGGCGGCTGGTTCCGCAATTCCTATGCCACAAACACTAGAAATTTTGGTGCCACCCACACAAAGAGCTGCGACTGGTATTCAATATGCTTGAAATCTTATAACCTTCAAGTTGCTCCATAATCTTACAATGGTAGCTAGCAGATTTGGATTAATAAACTCAATAAGCTCAACCTTCACAAATTTGTTTTTGGCTTGCCAAAACATAATTTTTTTTGTACCTGCAAGTCTATGTCGCCTGGATAGATATTTCATGACAAACAATGTCCTGTTTTCCTGAACTTTTAGAACAAGCATAAACCCTGTCTAGATAAACCACAGTTGACTGGAAATAAATCTTTCATCTCCGAAGCCAAATCACCCTCAGGGTTTGGAGTTGAACACACAGTCCAAACTTCACAATAAGAGAAATAAAATGACCAAGATATTAAAATGAACTCCCTTCATTCCTCTTTTATAACTTCCGAGAGAACTTTTGAGAAGTTTTATTTTAAATTCACCTTTATTAAAATAATAATGTTTTTGGCCTACATAAAGTCAATTAATATTATTTATGCATTTTAACTTAAGTAACTTTATAAAAATTAATTAAATACAAGTCACTCACAACCTTAATTTAATTAAATAAATTATTTCCTTTTTAATTCTTCGAATTAGTTTTGGAATACTTCGGACCACTGAGAGGGGGTGGTGAATCAGTGGTCAATAAAACTTAAACAAATGCTCAAGAACAATAGCACTAAGGAACATAGCATTCTATAAAACAAACAGCAATAAGGCATATAACAATCCACTGATTATAAGAACCATAGAAGCACATCACATGACACAGATATTTGAGTGGAAAACCGTAAAAACCACTATGAAAGTAAATTATATTATGCCTCACTGGCCGAAACCTTTCTGGTTACAAAATGCCTCACTGGCAACCTCACTGGTTACGAAATGCCTCACTGGCAACCTCACTGGCTATATTCAGGGCACCAACCCTAGGAGCACCAACACCTTACAAGTTTAGAAGCACCAACTTCACTTGTTTGCAGGAGCACCCACTCCCTACACAATCTCAGAAGAAAAAAAAAAAACATTACAGAGAGTTGCTCTGTTTCAATTCAAATCACTCATCACAAACCGAACTTTGCAATTGTACACACAACAATGCAATACACTGATCACTTTGTCTGCAACATTATACATTTCCAATAATATGTTGCTTCAATCCTCCATTATGTGTCCGCTGAAAACAAACTCTGCCAAACTTCTAACCATTCGATTGAGAGTTTTTCTTTTGTCATATATAACAGAGAGTAAGAAATCCATCTTTAACTTTTCTATCACATCATCACTCGTCCAGCCAACTTCTTCATATTTAAGATCTTCAAAAGCTTCGAGTAGTTCTTGCCACAGGAATTATCCATTGAAGTTTGTAAACTGACCATTATCCCCGCGTATTCGAAAGAGTGATTAACGGCCACAAACGTAGGTTTTGAAGTCATTGTCATGTTATTAATATTATTAATTGGTGATATGCTGTTTAGTAAACTTATTAAAGTTCCTGTTGTTGTTAAGTGTTTTATTGAAGTTTTCTGTTACTGGTTCCTGTCAGCTGTCATTATCTTGTCACAGTAACTAAATACACACATAGTCACTGAACCCTTCTACTTTTTCAGCATCAGAACTTCAAGGAAACATATCACAGATACAAACAATGCACTTGGTCATTCATCGAATCTATTTGCAAACAATATACAAAGTTCCTGTTGCTGTTGTATACTCCCAACCATCTATTCCTGTTGCACATTGTTCTTCTCCTATCGCCATGATGATAGGAAGCAAAACTTTCACTGCAGACATCCAAAGCTTAGTGCTTGACATCAATGATAAACATAATGCACACAATTAGCCTATGGGAATAAAATAGGTTGATGAAACTCTCCCAAACGCCTAAGTCAAAGAAGGGGATATTACAATTTTTGACAACGAAAGCCATGCTGATACTTCATATCATGTCTTATGTTATATAGTTTTAAAAAGATGCTTCAAGAAGAAATGCATGTCTGGAAGGAAAACATTTGAAAGCTTCCAAAATCAGACAAGTACAAAACTAATAAACAATATTCTATTCTACTCTTTTTAGGAAATGTTATTCCAGATCTATAGACTAAGCCTTATCAGTGGTTAAGCTATGTTCTTTATTTGCAATAGTATTGTTATATATAATATATCATTAGATTACTCGTGTATTATAATTTTTAACTGTCAAATTTAGATAGTAGGTGGTTTTCTGTATCCAAATTGGTTACATCTTAGAGTAGTTTTCTGATCATGTTTATGGATTACTCATCAATTGATTCCAACAGTTAATAGCTATGTCTGAGTCCTTTTGCTAGTGGACATAAACTTAGAAAAACTAAAATAAATAATTAGGGTAAGCAAAATTGTATGGATCAATTTTTCTGTGTTCTAACAGACAAAATTAGGAGTATGCAAAAATATAAATATTTAAATTATCTCTATACCAACAGACGAACATTCTTTTTCAGTATATGTATTTTTTGTGTTCCTGTGACCATTTCAAATGGAGTTGCCTTTTTCATGTTTCTGTGAGTATTTTAACAGGAATTGCTTCACATGTACATAAATATCCTCAACTGTAATCATTTTCTAAGTTCTTATATGCTGAAATTCTTATCCATCTGTCATTGGTATATTCGTGATTGAAACGATCAATTGATTCAATTGTATTATATAACCTTGTTGGCTTTGAAATTCTCTATGGGGTTATCTATTTGATGATTGTAATTAGGGATGGCGGATTCCAATTGCCTTGGGCAACATTGGAATCTGCCCAAGGGGCCAGCCCCTTATCCAACGTGTAGGGCTGGGCCCTATACCTCACAGCACCTCATAAAAACCCCACGCTACTCCACGCCACATGCAAGTTAACGTGTCAAACATGAATAGGGCCAACCCTATCTATAAGGCAATTCGATAAAAGGGAAATTAATAAATAAAGGTTAATTATAAAAGCAAGGCCGACTTAACTAAAACAACCTTGCTCCACATATAAATGAATGTTAACTTCACATTCATTATTCACTTACATATCTCTCCATGCGAAATATACATCTGCAAAATGTGAAGGTTGAAGTAGCGATCACATCTATACATCGGTATCCTACAGCAAAGCATCTCTGTGTTCAGCAAATCATCATTAGAAGTCAGCAAACCTTAGTAGATGCACAGCGAATTCCCTTGAAGGCACAGCAAACTCACTTGAGGGACTGTGAACTGGTTTAAAGGTGCAGCGAACATCATCCAAGTGACAGCAAGCATCATCTATGTGACAGTGAGCTAATCTTGAAGACTGCAACCTCAAATCTGCCATACTTCTTGTGACAGCAACATCTGTACCCCAGATAAGTGTGTAATCATCATATGAATATAATCCATAATCAGATCAGAGGATCTTTTCTGGCTGGGTTTTTCTTCCTAGGAGGTTTTCCCAGGGTAATCATGTCTTGTTCTTATCTATTTCTCTTTCTTTGCTATGCCTAAATCTGGAAAACTATAAATCTCTCATCTAATTAATTTAGTTAGAAACAAAATTCTGGTTTTCTGAGTTTATATTAATCTGAAAGTGTTAAAATCAACACTATTTACCTGTATTCAGTAAATCTACTCCATATCTTGTTTGATATGTTATGATTCATTGTGTTTGGAATGACCAATAAGAAGGCAACAGTGTGCTTCTGCTACAAATGACTGAATAACTTCTCAGAAGTGTTGTATTTCTATGTTTTTCTTGGCTTCAAGTGCAAATGCTGTATTAAATTTTCTTTTCTTTCAATGTTAAAAGTATTTATTTATTTTTTTTCTGTATTTCTGGATGAAATTATTTCCGCAGGAAAAACTTTATAGCATGCTGAAAGATATGCTGAATGGAAAACCCAATATAGACATTGTCAAGCTCCACAAATCAGGGGGAGTAGTTTCAAGGAGTCCTAAGTATCGCAGTCGAATGCGGGAGTTCAGGACACGGGTAAGAGAATATGAGTGCATATAAATAAGAACTTTTAAAACTTAATTTTATAATTCTTTTATTCTGCATTGCTAGAATTTTCTCCGAGGGAAATTGGCCAGTGCCAAAGCTGTGTTCCATATACATGATAATATCAACTCATTGTTTTTATTACAACTATTTTTATTGCCATGTATTTTCACAAAAAATTGCAGGTATTATGTTGCTAATATATTGGGATATGTTCTATTAAATAATTGAAGATACTTTGCATTTAAGTGAACCTTGTCATATGCGCTTTTTTTACATGCTATCCCTCAGAATTGTTCAGGGTCTTTACCATAGAAACAATCATCTTTCTCAGGAATATCTTGGAAAACCAAAAGAGAGTTCAATTTCTTGGTATAATATTGTGAAAATGTCAAGAATCCAAAAGAAGCAGAAAAAAGAGAGAAATAACTAATTTTTTATATAATATAAAAATTTATAATAAATGCATTATTTAATAAATTTAAAAAAATATTTTTTGGTATGAAATTGTAAATAAAACAAAAAAATAAAAAATAAAAAATTATAATATAAAAATTAATTAGGGGAAGAGCACCTATTACTGCCCCGTTTCAATTACCATTCACCTAACCCAACCCCCTCAATTACCAACTTTAAAGAAGCCAAAAGATATTAAAATAATAACTAAAAGTCCATTAATAAATTTCACATGTACCAATAGCTGCCCACTTTACCTCTAGTAGTTAGATTTTTTGGACTTTGATTGGAGGAGTTGTGCAATTTTATTGGTACCCATAGTGCATGACTACTGGGACATATGTGCATAAGTATTGGCCCTTTTGAGGTGGTTGTAGTGCATGGTTATTTGGGCATCTTTAAGTAGGTATCAGGTGACACTTTGAAATGACCACTTTTTGACCCTTGCACACATAATGGATCCCACAGCGTGCATCATTACTACTTAGAAGCCAAAATAATAGCTATAAGCAGTTAAGTCACATACGGAGACAACCAAAAAATAATAATTGAAATCTGATGTACCGTTTAGGATTTGTGGGTGCATGAAGTTAGCTATAATGGCTACTGGTATGCTTCCCCTAGTCCACTAAAAAACAGGAAAACAAAAAAATTTAAAATAAATACATTATTTAATAAATTTTATTTATTTTTACATTTGTATATATAATTATAAAAATATATTTGATATTAAAATTTAAAATAAATACATTATTTAATAAATTTTATTTATTTTTACATTTGTATATATAATTATAAAAAATAAATTACAAATTAAAGATGACTTGGAAAACCTGAATAAAAAAAAAAATTGTGTTATAAATTTATAAACTGTAAAATTACAATGAAAAAATCATTTTTAAAATTAATATATTGTTATACGACAATTGTAAATAAAAAATAAAAAATTAGTTTACACAAAAACAACTCAATTTTTATTTTTCAAATAATGGAGGCACTTGGAGCAGATATCGTGTGAACAAGAAAAAAAGCCCCAACTAGAAACTAAATCAGAAATACTGGAAAATTTGATTGCCGTTAAAACTTTCATGTGCTTGTTAACAAAGGAGGCACCTGGAACAGATGTTGTTGGAACAGGGAAAAACACCCTAATCAGAAATCACAATCAGAAATGCTGTAGAAAATTTGATTGCTGTTCAAAATTTCACATGCTTGGTATAGGATAATTCATGGAAGTTCTTAAAGACTAGGTCGCTGAATCAGGTATGGGAGCAGGGACGGGTACGTGGGTATGAAACGCCAGTATGGCAGAATTTTTTTGGGGTTTGGGTACGTTTTCGGTACGGTCATACAAAAATGATATATATTTATATTTACACACATACATACACACATACATACATACATACAGACATGTATGTACATGTAGCTAAAAAATGGAATTTAGTTTGTCATATACCATTACATATGCTAAACAAAACCATTACAAATTTCAAATTTGGAAACATAACATACTAATTTAAATTCAGCTTTCAATATCAAAAAGTTCAAACTAGAATCTCATGATAGATAAGTTCTAAGTTTACTAATCAGCATTGTAGGTCTTAAGAATATCATAAAGATCAAACTAGAATCACTAAACGTTTCAGCATCTAAAAAGACGTACCCTGAACGTACCCACAGGAGATTCGTTTCAGAATCCAATTCTCGTACGTTTCGTACCCGGAATCGCCCAAAAAATCCCAAGATTCAGCAACTTAGCTTAAAGATGTTGAAATTGCAAAAAAAAAGCAAATGCAGAATAACCAGGCAGAAATTGCAAACTGCACAGAAAAATCAGTCAAAATTGCAAACTACGCAGAGAAAACCCTAAACAAAAATGGGATATTTAAAAAAATTGAAAAAAATAGTACAAATTTTAGCAAAATATCAGTTTTGAAAACAAATATTATGATTGGCAGGTTTCTGGTCCTAAATTCCTAATGATGCACAATTTAAAAAAAAAATCAGGCACAAGGGCAGGAAACGAGATAGCCTGATATATCATCAGATTTTTCCATGATATGGTTCTATGGTCTTTACAATTCATTTTCTGTATAGAGTATCCCTTCAAGCATTGTCAGGAGAGGCTATGCACTTTGGTGAATTGACATCAAAATATGAAATTTGGGCTAAAAACGTATGTTGACAGATTGTATTTGGGATTTAGATTTGCTGTACTAAAAATGACCAAGATGTGCACAAAATGAACAAAATTGAATATAGAATTGAGAACACAATTGATAATTCATAATGCAATGTCACTTGTCAAATCATAAATGTTAAACATAATTTAAAATGGTTTAGATCATAGTAGCACTCGGCAAGCCAAAAGTACAAATGAAATTCAATCACTTGGTATTAATTGAAAAAGCATAGGGAAAAATCACCGCTTTTTGTCTAGTACAAGCCCAATTCTTTTTTTTTTTTTTTTTTGGCTTTTTAAAACCAAAGTGGAGATTTACAAGCGATAGTCCCTGAACAAGGTCAAGGGAAATGGTCCTTGTGGGATTATTTTTGCCATATAAAATAATATGTAAAAATCATATTAAAATCATATTATATTACATTGATATTAAAATGATATTATATTATCAATTTACATTTTATATCTTGAATGATGTTATTTTATTAACAATGTATATTAATTTACATTCTTATATATAGAATAATGCTGTTGTATTAACAATGTAAATTAATTTGCATTTTTATATTGAATGATGTTAACAATATAATTTATATTAAAATAATGCCATTGCATTAAAATATATATTCTATTTGCTGACCGATTTCCCCAAGGCCCTATAACCATTCATATGAAATGGAGGTTTGCTATCAATTAATTACGTACTCCAAATAAGTTTATGGAGGGTCCCACCGGATGAGAGGGTAGTGACCCTTCAAAAAGAGGTGCTACCAAGAAGGAAGAATCGTGGCTTTTCACCACGATGGGGTAGGATAAATACCCCCGTGCCAATTTGGAGACAGCAGAAAAAGAGAAAATAAAATCTGGGAAAAGGATAAGGAGAATCAGGTCTGCCAGCCAATAAAGAAAAGAGTAATCAGAGCAGTGACAGGTAAGAATACTTTGACTCTCTGACTTAATATTAAACAGGTCAGCCAGTATTTTATATATATAAGAAAATCCAAACTGTGCATCAATAAATATGAATTAAAACGGATGTTCTTAACACAGATTAATGACAATTAATTTAATGAAAATTGATAGACAAATTATATATATTTTTATTCAAGTAGCATAAAAAGTCCAGTATGGTGAAACATAACATATATATACTTACATAATCGGAGGCACACATGATACAATCAAAGTCGTGTTGCATAATTTACTGAAATGCTGTCAATTCATATAATAATATGGGAAATAATAAATTATTTAATTGAACACTGTGAATAGATAATTTTGATGCAAAGTGATGCTCAGAAAATATGAATGGTAATCCAATAAAAGGCACTAATGTAATATTGTAACATGATAACCATGTCAGATATAATTGATTAGCATAATGAGATAAATTGAATAAATATAAGTTCACCGGAGAATCACAAATGATTCATTGAAAAGGAGGGGCTCTCTCTTAAGTACGTCACTCCATAGTGGATGCCTAACACCTGCCACATGGAGCCAAGAGGGGTGAAGCATCTGCTCTTGGGCTTAGGAGAGAGGATGGTTGTGATGAGGGGGAATGGCGATAGAACACCTCGATGGGTACGCCACTCCATGATGGATGCTTAACACCTGCCAAATGGATCCAAGGGGGATATGGTATTCTGCTCTTGGGCCTAGGAGGGATGGTTTCTTGGACACCCTATCCAAATAATGGACTAAAGGAATTGATTAGTAACTGATTTACAAACTGACTTTATATAATAATCCAATCTCATCTAGGAAATACAATAATCTGATTATATACCACAATTATAATTCTAACAGTCATTAACATAGCAGATTTGAATCAATTAATATAATTCATATTTCAATTTTAAGTATTATTTCATATATGTTCTCTAATTTTGTGATAGGAAAACAATTTACAAAGGTACACCTGTAAAACCCAATTACCGATTAATAGATTTGGCCAAATTTAGGTTAAATAATTGCAACTTATTTAATATTGTTGGTGTTGGAAATAATCCACACTCAGACCGATGATGGATTTGTCCAAGAGGGGTCAGTAGCTCAATGGTAGAGCACTCCAGCAGCGTATTGAAGGTCCTAGGTTCGATTCCTAGCTGGTCCATGTCTCAACATGGTATCAGAGCCAGGTCCAGGCTAGGAGCCCCAAGCACACGAGAGGTGTGGCTTAAGGGGGGGTGTTGGTGTTGGTGTTGGAAATAAGCCACACCCGGACCGATGATGGACTGGTCTAAGAGGGGCCAGTAGCTCAGTGGTAGAGCACTCTAGCAGCGTATGGAAGATCCTAGGTTCGAGTCCTAGCTGGTCCATGTCTCAACATGGTATCAGAGTGGGTTCCTTCTATAGAGCCTAACCGCTTGAAGGTAGATCCTGTGCTTTTGAAGGAGTTCAATCAAAGTAATTTGCAGACTGAGAAATCTAAGTGCAGACAAAAGTCAATTACCGAGCCTCTCAACTCAGTCATGAGCATCGCATATGCTCTGTAGCGAGTAATGACCGTTGAGGTGCCGATGATCGCCATAGATTTGTCGTTAGTGCTCAATGACAGATTCAGTCCGATGCCTTGGCGTTGAAAGTTGCCAAGCCTAGGATCGAAATGCTGACGGTAAGTGTAGTCGCTATGGACATCTTTGTCCGTTTTAACATTCTATATTCAAATTCTTCATCCTTGGCGTTGAAAGTTGCCAAGCCTAGTATCGAAATGCTGATGGTAAGTGGAGTCACTATGGACATATCTGTCCGTTTTAACATTCTATATTCGAATTCTTCATTCGGGGAGGAGAACATGTTGTGGAGGATTCTCTCCGGCGATCGTAACAATATATGATTGCAAAATGAAAGAACTACAACATAGTATCAAAGCGGGTACGAAACCTGGAAAAAAAGGCCCTGATAAAGTAGTCAACATAAATATGAAGGCAGGTCTGGATGTCGAGTTCCGCATTGTACGTCACAAGAAATACAAAACAGAATTAAGCGGTAACAAAATAAAATAAAAATTAAGATACTAATAGCACAGATAGTTATGAAAGAACCTTTGCACAGTAATCATCGGGTTGAATTGGAAAGAAATCAAAGTCACCACAGTAATATGAAGGAGTCGATGTCTATTAAGGTGAATGCCTAAATTAAATATGAGCAACGATTCTATACTACACTCAACAGATTTATTATGGCAGCGAATATATAAATGAAAGTAGAAATATTATCTTAAAGTCAATTTGCAGCAATAAATTTATAAGATAGAACAGTTTTGTTGGTATCAGAGCCAGGTCCAGGCTAGGAGCCCCAAGCACACGAGAGGTGTGGCTTAAGAGGGGGTGTTGGTGTTGGAAATAAGCCACACCTGGACCGACGATGGACTGGTCCAAGAGGGGTAAGTAGCTCAGTGGTAGAGCACTCCAGCAACGTATGGAAGGTCCTAAGTTTGATTCCTAGCTGGTCCATGTCTCAACAAATATTAGTGCAAAAACAGATCATTAACTATTAATTATCATTCAACAATCAATATTATCATAGAGTGATAATTAACACCTTGAAGGGAAGGTTAATTGAATCTTTAAAAGATGGTTATCACACTATAAGGAAGCATTGCCAAACAAGAGGTTGTCTATCGCTGTCCAAAGAAGATACCACATGGAACTAATGCAAAATATTGTCGATCGCTGTCCAAGGAGGGATCATCATGAGCAACCATTAGCTAAGCAACACACAATATAAGTTAATAGAGAAGAGGCACGATTCGGCAATTGGATGCAATGATGTTGAGACACAACTTCTCGTATCATGCCCACTTGAAAGGTATTAGAAGAGGTTCGTGGTTCATCCAAAAGGCATAAAAAAACTAGTATTTTCTTAATTATTCTATCCCAGATCTAAGCGCTCAAGGAACCCATGATCTGCCTAGCACGTGGGAGGTTCGCTACCACCAATTACACGGTTTTGGACTCCTGATAAAAGAGTTAATCAAACAAGAATAGTGTTAGGTGAATTGCTCGATTAGAAAGCAATAATACTGGAAGAACAATCAGTTTCAGGGCCCCATTCTTTATACACCATTCATATCCATACATTCGCATGATCACACGCAAGTGAATCAGAGACAATGATCAGATCATTACTAGGATCGGGTCCCCTATATTTCTTACATATTTAGCAAAATCTACAAACATTTCATTGTGTAATCACCCTGCAGATCAGATCTCAGACGTATTCATATTAAGTCATTATTACATTGGTACAATAATCCTTAGCAACTTATGCTTGATTAATAGTAGATAAGAACTTGTTCGCACATTCAAGAAGAATCATTGCTAAACTGAAGTTGTATGAATTGTTCTTACTCCTATCGTTCCAATCAAGGTCCTAGTATAATAACTACAATCACCTCTTGATAGCATTACTTAACCAATCATTGACAAAAATTATTAGGAAGCCTACTAGAGACATTACAAGTGGTATCAGAGCATGTTCCTGCCAGCTTGAGGATAGATAGCTAATGCAACCTAGTCAGTGAGTAGTTAGGGCTCTAGAAATGGAAAAAAGGAAAGGTGCAAATCAACACTAAGGACTCACAAATGGAGTATGAATTGAGAGATTACATGGAGAGGAATGAGGAAACAACCGGAGAATTATTTCAAGCCATCCAAAACATAAATAATACTCTTAACCAAAGGGATGAGAGAGAAGATGGCCACAACCAATCAGATGACAACCATGAAACTACAACAGGGTCAAAATCAAGCACAAACAGACCTATTTTTTTTAATCTAGGGACAGATCACCAAGAGGAAATAGGTAAGTTTGTAATCCTAACATGAGGGAACTTGCCATAGAGTATGCAGGACTTGACCCCAAAGTTAAAAGAAGCATTCCTTTTGCAGCCTATTGTGAAAATCAAAACCTACAACACAAATTAGGAAAATTAAGCATCCCTAGTTTTGATGGGACAGGTAAACTCTCAGCCCATGCTTGGATTAAAAAATTAGAGACATACTTGACCCTTAGCTCAATGTTAGAAGAAGAGGCTATCACATTTGACATTCTACACCTAGGAGGAGTCGCCCATGATTGGTGGCACCATGGATTGATCACTCAAGATCACAAGAACATAAAAAC
Organism: Cryptomeria japonica; assembly: GCF_030272615.1. Taxonomy (NCBI): domain Eukaryota; kingdom Viridiplantae; phylum Streptophyta; class Pinopsida; order Cupressales; family Cupressaceae; genus Cryptomeria; species Cryptomeria japonica. The sequence goes on from NC_081405.1 coordinate 162,576,505, forward strand.
TTATGATGCATTTAAAAAAAGAATAATAGAAAGATATGAACAAAAGCACCCCCTAAGGCACTTTAGGGAGCTAATAAGGATAAGACAAAGAGGATCACTTTAAGAGTACATAGCAGAATTTCAAAGGTTAGCAGTGATGGTACCCAAGATATTCAAGGATAAGCTCATCTACCTATTTGTGGAAGGATTATCAGACATTACTCACGAAGTAGTAAGTGCCTTGGATCCTACTATACTACAAAAAGCGATTCTTAAGCCCACAAGGCTTGACTCTGCGCAAACAAAGGAAAGAAGTCACCATAAGAGAATACCACCAAAAGATAGTCATTTTATTGAGGATGAATGCAAGAAACCATATCTTTCTTATAATGATCAAGAAGAATTAAAATGGAAAGGCCTTTGCTTTGATTGCAAGAAGGAATGGAGAAAGGGACACATTTGTAAGCAAGATGAAATCAGCAAGGAAAAGGTGTGCTACAAATGCCAAAACGAATGGAGACATGGGAACATTTGTCATTCACAAAACCTTAAGCAAAACAACACCTAAAAAGAACACAAGGAAGAACTCCAAAACTGAACTTTCCAATCTACATAAACAAGCAAAATGCACATACAATCTTTCCTTCACAATGACAATAAAATGCAATATGCAAGGAAGGAATGCTACCAACCTTAATCCTCCAATGGAATGAAGAAAAGTTGAAAGCGAGCTGCCCAATCCACTATTCTTTTCTTTCTAAAGCTTAGAAATGCAACACCAAAACCAAAATTTCCAACAAGTATTCCAAGTCTCCAAAAATGGAGAGTGGGTGATCAAAATCCTAAGTTTGAATCCCTTCCCTAAGTTGAATTTCGTCCATCTTGGAAAACTCAACTTTTGAGGTGACTTGACAGTCACATGTGAGTGGTCACATGGTTAAAATTGACCTTTACCTATAGATATAACATATGGACTTAAAAAAAATACGCAACCTAACCTTAGGAGTTAGTTTGACCCTCTAGAAACTCACCTAAAGTTTACCTACGGGTCAAACTTGAGTTGATCTTTCTAATGACTCTCTATCCAAGACTCTTTTGGGACCACACTAAGATATTTTGAAAAAAGCATTGGTTATACAAATTCCCTCCAAGGGACATGTCACTGCCAATTCACTACACAACACAAATGTCAAGTGACATCATAAAAATACACAATACTTAAATAGTCATGGCAATGTCCCTTTTTGGAATTAACAAATTTAACATATTCAATTTAAACACACATTTACAAATAAAACACATTACACACGAGGTGTTGTCTCTCCAAATAGACAACCCTTGGCTTCACAAACGCACATAGGTTTAGCTTGATTCTCTGAATAGTTTCCAGGGGCACATGGATTAGTTTTCCTGCACAACTCACTTTCCACATTAATAATCTCAAATAATCACATGCAGTATTAATATATGAAAATGATACAATTCAGACACTTTGCATACAATTTTAATCATAACAGTCAAATTACCGAATATCCAATAAAATCCACATGAAATAATTTACTTAAATAAAGTACTGCAAATCAGATATAAATGACATACACCATCTCAATGTTATCCAATCACTGGATCATATAGAATCTATATCCATAATGTATCAAAATAAAGTATCAATAATAGGTCCAACATGAAAAATAACTGCGATGATTTGACGGCTCGGGGTAGGGCCTCACACCCTCCCCCTCTAGGCATGAACTTACTCTTTGAGTTCATAAAAAAGATGGGGGTACTGAGATCTCATCCGTGGTGCATCCTCCCGTGATGCCGTAACCTCGTCATAACAATCCCATTGGACCCTAACCTGGTCCGGCGAGCCAAAATGCGAATGGGCTCCAAAGTGAACTGCCCGTCCGACTCCACCTGCAAGGCATCCCAATCTAGAATATGAGACTCATCATAAATATATTTCCTCAGTACTGACACATGAAACACATCATGGATGCGTGACAGGCTAGGTGGCAAAGCTAGACGATATGCAGCTGGTCCTATCCTCTCAAGGATCTCAAATGGTCCAACAAAGCGAGGTGCGAGCTTAGATCCCTTTCCATAAAAGATTGGACTCTTATGCGGTTGCACTCTCAAGAAGACTCTGTCGCCAACCATGAAGCTACGATATATCCTTTTCGCATCTGCATACTTCTTCTGTCTATCATGTGCCTCTCTAAGGCGCTGTCTAATCAAATCCTCAATGCGGTCTCAACTCAAAGTTGTCCTACAAGGTCTGTCATACAAAGCCTGATAAGGTGGCATCCCTAAAGAAGTGTGATGCTCATTATTATAGACAAACTCTACCAAAGGAAGGTACTCTTCTCATCTGGTTTGATGATTCATGACGTACATACGGAGCATATCTTCTAACACCTGGCTCACCCTCTTTGTCTGTCCATCCGTTTTTCAGATGATGGGCTGTGCTAAAGTTGAGTTTGGTACCCATTGTTGCCTGCAATGCCTTGCAAAAGGAAGAAGTGAAGAGGGAATCTCTGTTTGGAATAATCTTGCATGGAACACCATGAAGTTTGACAATATCTCGCAAGAATACCTGTGCCATTGTTGGTGTTGTGAAGGTAGTCCGAACTGGTGAGTAGTGGGCCACTTTGGTCAACTTGTCAATTGTCACCATGATGGCATCATGACGATGTGATGACATAGGAAGACCAATGACGAAATCTATCGATAGAGTATCCCACTTCCACTCTAGTATCGTATGAGACTAGAGCAACCCACCTGGATGGCGGTGCTCCGCTTTGACTCTTTGGCACTCAAGGCATCGGGCTACTAGTACAGTAATGAGTTGCCGCATACTTGGCCAATGATATAATTGTCTGAAATCCGCATTCATCTTCTTAACTCCGGGATGTGCTGCATAAGGAGCTCTATGAGCCTCTATCACAATGAAACCACACAACCTTCCAGAAGAAGGTACATAGATGCGCCCTCTATGGCGTAGTAGTCCATCAGACTCCAATGAATAGTTTGCATACTTCCCTTCTAGGGTCTCCTGAGATTGCACTACCTAACATACCTCTAAATACCACTCATCCTTAGGCAAATGCTGCAATATGCGATCTCTCAAATCTGTGTCTATAGACATAGAGCATATCTCATGACATCTCCTACTCAAGGCATCGACAACTACGTTTTCTTTCCCTTTGATGTAGTGAACATCAAAACCATACTCACATAAAAACTCCATCCATCTTCTCTGACAAGCATTAAGATTAGGCTGAGTAAATATGTACTGGAAGCTCTGATGATTTGAATTAAGCCCAGAATGATGACCCAAAAGAAAGTGTCTTCACCTCACAAGTGCGTGCACCACTGCTGCAAGCTCAAGGTCATGAGTAGAGTAGTTAAGCTCGCGAGTCTTAAGTTTCCTAGACTCATATGCTATAGCTCGACCATCCTGCATAAGGACTGCTCCTAAACCATCCAAGGAAGCATCTGCACGTACTATGAAATTGGCTAAGGGATCTGACACAACAAGAATAGGTGCACTAGTAAGTGCGTTTTTGAATTCTTGAAAGGCCCTCTCACACTTTTGTGTGCACTTGAATTTCTTTCCCTTTCGCTGAAAAGATGTAATAGGATGTGCAACCCTAGAGAACCCCTCAACGAAGCGTCTGTAATAACCTATTGGACCCATGAAACTCTTGACTTCTGTCACACTAGTTGGCGCTGGCCAATCCATAATAGCTCTAATCTTCGATGGGTCAATTGAGATCCCATCACCGGATATGACATGTCCTAGATATCTGACCTCCGATCTAAAGAATGCACACATCGACAAACTGCCATACAACTAAATATCTCTCAAACACTACAATACTTGTCTCAAGTACTCCTTGTGCTCCTTATTCTAAGAATATATCAATATGTCGTCAAGGAACAAAATCACAAATCTGTCAAGGAAAGTGCAGAATACCCCATTCACGAGACTCGTGAACACAGCTGGAGCATTCGTAAGACCAAATGGAACCATGGTGAGCTCATAGTGGCCATACCTAGTACAGAAAGCGGTCTTGTGGATATTGTTCTCTACTATTCTCAACTGATGGTACCTTGACTTCAGATCTATCTTAGAAAATACTTTGGCACTCTGAAGGTGATCAAATAAGTTGTCGATCCTGGGCAAAGGGTATCGGTTCTTGATGGTCACTTTGTTCAACTGTCGGTAATCCATACATAACCGAAGGGATCCGTCCTCCTTTACGAAGGTGATTGGTGCGTCCCAAGGGGAGACGCTAGGACGAATGTGACCTTTCTCTAAAAGTTCCTCAAGCTGTATCTTGAGCTCATTAAGCTCATTAGTGGTCATCCTATATGGTGCTCTCGAAACTGGCTCAGCTCCTGGTACAAGATCTATGTGAACGTCAATCTCTCTACGAGGTGGCATACAAGGTAGCTCGGAAGGAAACACGTCTGCAAATCCCTGAAGGATAGGATGATTGTTAAGTGTGTTGGCATTTTTGGATTGTTGGTATTTTGCATGTAGATTGCATTAATGATATGTTGTCATTGATGTCAATTGAACCGGTGAATGGTATTCATGATATTGTTGATGTTATTGTTGTTATTGCTATTGTCTTGTAACCGATATGATAAACTTTGTGGAAGATGTTGTAAAGCGGTATATGGTAGTTTATAAGTTGAACCGGTGTAAAGGGTTAAACCTTTCTATGTGTTGTAAACCGATAAACCCTATCAGTTGTTTTTTGGTAAACCCTAACCGATCAAGTTTGTTGGTTTATGATCTGATGTTGAGCGGTAATGATGGAGACACGTGTGATCATTGTATGAGGATAAGTTCAAGTTATTTTGGTGCGTTTGGTTGTCTTGGAATGGAGCGAAGTAGATTGCATCAAATGCATAGCACGTGATGAGTTACAAGTCCGATGAAGCGGTGATCATGGAGCTTTCTTGAAAAATGTGAAGAGATTGTTACGATTTCTAATGGTCAAGATTGTACCGACTTGTTTGTAATATTGATGACGAGAATTAGGTTTTTGTTCTGTTACCGACCTAGTTGATTTGTATTTAAGGTCGATGAAGTTGTTTGTAAAAGAGTTGGAAAATTAGGCAAAAAACCAGTTGAGTGTGTGGTTGCCAAATCAGTGGATGGATCTGCAATTTGAGTAAAGGCAGATTGAAGCTTAAGAAGGATCTGATCAAGCAGATGTGCTATTCAGATAGATCAAGAAAACCTGTTGTTTTCTAACAATTACAATAGAATAGAAATCCCTTAACCGGGTAAGTTCTAACATGAGTGGGGAGGAAAAGGGGAGCGGTCAGGCCCAAAATTCAATTTTTTTGGGTGGGAGCACTGGTTCAGCAGCAAGACAGTATGCAGTAGGAGATTTAGGGAGTCCTTTAGAAGGGGAGAGTTCAGATGGTAAGGAACCCGATGTTCCTTTGGACTCGGGGGACCCAGGTGGGGGTCCCAGATCACGTGAGGAGTAGATAGCAGGAGGCAAGGGGAATGGTCAGGTTCAAAATTTAAATTTGGGAGGCGGTAAACCTGAAGCAGTTCTAGGACAGCAAGCGGCAAGCGGTTCAGAGGACATAGTGGAAGGAAAAGAATCTAACGGGAAGGATATCGAGAACCTGCCGAATTCAGGGGATCTAAAGGGGGGACCCAGATCGATTGGACACATTAGCAAAATGGTCCTCTTTGTTTGGGGTCAAACCTAAAGGTAAGTCGTCCTTGCCCCCGGTCAAAAATACCTTGAATGTGTCTCAGGGTAAGTTCGCCATTTCTGTTCCTGACCAAATTATAGATCATAACATTGCTCGAATGGAAAATACTTTGATTGGCAAATTTTCTGGGACGAGATCGAACATTGAGGTCGTTCGTGGGTTTGTTAAGAGGAAATGGAACTTGAAAGGCCAGGTGGATGTGGTTGCTATGAACAAAAGATGTCTGTCCTTTTCTTTCTCTTGTGAGGAGGATCGTAGAAACATCCTTTGCAACGGTACTTGGGTGATAAGCAAATATTTAATGTATATCCAGAAATGGTACCCTAATGCGGGAAGAGAAAAATTTTGTGGTGCAAGTTCCAGTTTGGATAAAGTTACCTGGACTCCCAATGGAATATTGGGAGGAAGATGTGTTTGCAGGAATAGCCAATGCCTTCGGGGAGCTTATCACCATTGATCCAATCACGACATCCAGAAGAAGACTTATTTATGCCAGAATCTGCGTAGGAGTTGGGCCCAAAACGGATATGCCAGAGGAAATAGAGATCCCTTTTGCATGCTTTCACTGTAAGAAAGTAGGGCGCTGGGCTAAAAAATGCCCAAGTAATGTGGTCAAATTTCAATCCCAAACTAAAGTATGGAAAAAGGTGGACAACTCTTTGAAAGCTTCGCATTCTGATGGTCTGGATCAGGAAAAATAGTTCCAGGTTGGAAGGACAGAGGAAGTGTTAGTCAGAGAGTTGGGAAATGAAACGAAGAAAGGAGATAATGAAAATACCACCCATCAGGAAAAGGAGCAGAATGGCAAGGATTCAGATGATGGAGAAAGAGAGTCACAAGTCAGTAGCCAAAAAGAGGAAAAGGAAAAGGATTAGATTGATCAAAACTCAGATAATAGTGAGAATAGAAATAATGGTCAAAAGAAAAAGGGAGATAATCAATCCAAAGACAATAAAGAGGAAGGAGACAATTTTAATTTAGTATCAAATTCATTTGAGTCAGATAAGGGAGCAGACTGGATCCAAGATGCACAACCTGATAACATCCTTGATCAAGAGTTGTCAGAGATCTCGTTAGCCTCTCCAGCTAAGGTAAAGTTGACTTTTCTGGAGGAAAATGAGCCAAAATGGGGAGATGAGGACGACATCAAAAAGGCATTGGGAAAGAGTGAGTCAAAGCAGGAAGAAGAAGAAGAAGAAGAAGTAATGGAGGATAAAAGAAAGATTAAGAACAAAAAAAAGAACAACAACAACAACAACAATAGTACATCAACCAGAAATACCAGAAGCAGACTTGGGGATGTGGGAGCTCAGCATACTTCTCCAGGAAGATATTCAAATGCAAAGAAGAGGACTATGGAAACAAGCAAGAACATAGCAGATGGGACTCAAAGAACCATCTTTGAGGTAGGTATTTCTAAAAAACCATGAAGATCATCTCTTGGAATATTCGAGAATTGAATAATCCTCACAAACATGATTTAATAAAAAGTGTGATTAGAGACAAAAACCCAGATATTTTTCTGATTCAAGAAACCAAAATGTCAAAGGAAAAGGTAGAAGGATTGAAAATGTTTAGTAATGGAAGAGTTAGCGGTGGTAGTTCAGAAGGAGCCTCAGGAGGTATTGTTACTTTCTGGAATAAAAACACTGTAGAGGGAGAAGTGCTGATTTAGGACAACAATCTTGCTTGTATTAGATATAAGCATTTGAAAGAAAGCACCTCATGGGTCTTCACTAGTGTGTATGCTCCTAACACTAAGATTGACAGAAGTGATTTTTGGAAAAAATTAACCTTGTTAAGAAGTAGGTTTGTTGAAGATAGGTGGATGATTATGGGGGACTTCAATACCCCTTTGAAAGAAAATGAGAAAAAGGGAGGGAGCCAAACCAATCTGGACAGTAGATTGGATTTAATGGACTTCATCAATAATAATGCTCTCCATGACTTGGATTTGCAAGGAGTTAAATACACCTGGACTAATAGAAGGAGCGGTGAGGACTTAATTCAGGCCAGACTTGATAGAGCTCTTATCTCTCTAGATTGGTTTAATCTTTACTTTTGTTCTTTATCTGCTCACATAAGGGTAGGATTGGATCACTATCCTATATCCTTCATAGCTGAGGCTAAGAATAGAAGAAGACACTTCCCTTATAGATTTGAAAGAATGTGGACTAAACACCCGGATATGGAAAGCAAAATCAAGGAACGGTGGCAGGTCAGAATTGAAGATAATGCTATGTATAAAGTGGTCAAAAAGTTGAAGTTTGTGAAAGAAAATGTTAAAAGGTGGAATAAGGAATGCTTCGGGAACATTTTTGCTTCGAAAGCCACTATTCTTTCAGATCTAAAAGATATTCAGGATGAGATTCAGAATAATGGATATACTAATACTTCAAAAGATGCTGAAGATGGAATTCTTATGAGATATCATGATATAATAGCAAAAGAAGAGACTTTCTGGAAACAAAGGTCAAGAAATGTTTGGTTGAAGGAAGGGGACAAAAACACTAAATACTTTCATATGTCCATTTTAAAACATAAGGCCATCAATAGGATATCACAGATTAAGGTTAATGGTAGAATTGTTGAAGAGGAAGAATCTATGAGAAAGGTTGCCATGGAGCAATTGCAAAAGAACCTTATGGACTATATTCCAACTATCCTGGAGGCTGATCAGAACTCTTACCTGACTGCTATCCCTTCCAATGATGAGATTCTAAAAGCTGTCAACTCCTTTGAAGGTAACAAGGCGCCGGGCCCGGATGGTTTTCCTATGCTTTTTTCTTCAAATGTATTGGCATATTGTTGGAGATGATGTTTCCAGAGCTATGAAAGAGTTTTTTGGTGCTAGAAGAATTTTGAAAGAGATAAATGGCACTTTTATTGCTCTTATCTCCAAAAAGATGGGAGCCAATGCCATGGATCTATTCAGACCTATAAGCCTTTGCAACTCTCTATACAAGATCATCTCTAAGGTTCTGACCTCTAGAATCCTGAAGCTGCTTCCTTCTATCATTTCTCCTCAGCAAAGTGGTTTTGTCCCTGGAAAACAAATCTTGGATTCGATAATTTCGGTCCATAAAAACATTCATTCTTTGTCTAGTGCTAAAAAAGAAGGCTTTCTTCTGAAGCTTGATTGATCCAAAGCCTATGATAGAGTGGACTGGGATTTAATGATGAAAGTTCTTTCGACTTTTGGTTTTTTTTCTAGAAGTATTAGTCTTATTAGGCAATTAGTCTCTTCGGCTTATTTTTCTGTCTTAATTAATGGGTCTCCTTCCCCTTTTTTCAAGTCCTCAAGGGGACTCAGACAGGGAGATCCTCTATCTTCGGTTATTTTTATTATCATGGTGGAATGTCTAGGGAGATGCATTGGAAAGCTGGTTGAGAAGGGGGAGTTTTGTGGATTGAAACCATCTTCAGCGGATCAAGTATGCTCCCATCAACAGTTTGTGGATGATTCTATAATTATGGGGAAGGCTTTAGTGCAGGATTCAAGGAGTTTAAAGAAAGCATTGGACAGTTATGGGTCAGCTACTGGGCAACTTATTAATTGGTCCAAAAGTTTTGTTTACTTCATCAATACTCCGGAGAGAAGAAAGATAAAAATAAGCGACATTTTGGGGTGTCAATTGGGGAGTCTTCCTGCTTCCTATTTGGGGCTCCCCTTATGCCAAGATCCTCCTGATACTTTCTGGGGAGCTTTGGTGGACAAATTCCATAAGAAGTTAGCAGGTTGGAAGGGTTTTCTTCTTAGCCAAGCTGGTAAGGTTCAGCTGTTGAAATCAACTCTTCAAAGTATCCCTCTTTATGCCATTAGCCTTTTCAGAATTCTTGCCAAGTTTGCGGAGGCTATTGAAAAAATTCAAAGAACTTTTTTGTTGACAGGGGTCGAGGAGGAGAAGAGAATGAATCTGATTGCGTGGGACAAGATTTGTAAGCCAATAAGAAAGGGAGGTCTGGGTCTAAGAAGAATAAGAGACATGAATGAATTTCTTATGGCCAAGCAGATTTAGAGAGGGTACAATAACCAGGGAGAATGGAAACTGATATGGGACAAGTATAAAAGGCAATATCCTACACTTCTAAGCTTCCTCAATGCGGAAGATATCCCAATTGGATCCAATATTTGGAAAAATGTGTCTAGAACAAGAGATTCAATTGCCAAAGGTGTGAAATGGAAGATGGGGAAAGGGAACCTTATCAAATTCTGGGAAGACTCTTGGTTGCTCGAGTCCCTTTTGAATGAAAGTCCTAATTGGAGTAGATTTCAGAACCAATGCAAGGAAAAATATGGCTCTATGGTGGGTGACTACTGGGAAGATGGACAGTGGAAGGATTTATCTCAAGTTGATCCTTCCTTGGGAAGTTTGAACAAAATAATGAACTCCATGTTGGTGGTGAAAGATGAAGATCAATTAATCTGGAAACTCACAGCAAATGATAAATTTACTGTGGCCTCACTTTATCATCAGCAGTTTTCTAAAATGGAGAGTCCTTGTTGGGCTAAGGCTTGGGTTAAAGGCCTAACCCCTAAAATTAATATTTTCTTTTGGACAGCCCTTCAAGATAAAATTCTAACTATTGATAACCTCAGAAAAAGAGGTATGTGTATGCCTAGTGTTTGTTTTCTTTGTATGCAGAATGAGGAGACCATCAACCACGTGCTCTTTCATTGTCCCTTCTCTGGTGCTGTCTGGGGAAGATGTTTGGATCACTTCAATATTAGTTGGAGTTTCCCGGAATCGGTTCAAGAGGTTTTTAATTCTTGGCAGCACCCATCAAGGAATAAGTCTACTATTTTGTTGTGGAAATTGGCTTTACCCCATATGTGCTGGGGTATATGGAAAGAGAGAAACGAAAGAGTGTTCAAAGAGAAGGTGTCTAAGGCTCAAATTGTGTTTGAGAAAATAAAAAGAAACATATTGGAAAATATTAATACTATAGGTGGTATTGCTAATCCTCAAGACAAGGATGATCAAATTATCTTTAAGAAGTGGAGATTAAAAGGAAGTGATCACTTTCAGACTAATCCTAGAGAGGGTGTGAAATGGGAATGTCCTCCCAATGGTTGGATGAAAATCAACTTTGATGGAGCTTCAAAGGGTAATCGTGGTATTGCAGGATGTGGTGTGGTCCTGAGGGACGAATGGGGAAAATGCAAAATTATTAAATGCATACCTATAGGAAATCAGACTAATCATGTTGCTGAGGCTATGGCAGCTTATCATGGGATGGTCCTGGCAAAGGAAGCCAACTACACCAGAGTTTGGCGTGAAGGAGACTCATTGAATATAATAAACTGTTTGAACAAGGTGTTCCTGCCATCTTGGTCAATAAACAATGCTATTAAAGCAGCAAAGAAAATAAGTGACACATTTGAAATGTGTGTTTTCACACACGTGTACAGGGAAGCAAACTCGTGTGCTGACTGGGCCGCCAACATGGCCTGTCAAACGGAGGAAATCATTACTATTAATGGTGAGAGCAAACTTGCATGTGAAGCGAAATCCTTGTTCGATCTGGACTGTATCCAGACAAGGCAATGTGGCACCATCAATCATAATTTCTAAATGCTTTCTTCCACTTATTTCGATGCAGGTTTACAACGGCGGTGATGAGCATTTATTTAAGTGTCTTTTCATAATTGCTTCGCATGGATTCAAGGCAGTTTTTCAGGGCAACTATAGAAACCAGAGAAGAAGAATCCGAGCCGAGAGAAGAAAATTCAGTGATTGCGAAGGAAAAATGGGAGGGAACAAAAAAAGGTACGAACTTACCTTATGTTCGGAATGGAGGAAGAACAGAGAGGTTTGGGAAATTCTTCAGGAGGGGGGTCTAAGTGTGTTTATGGAGAGGCTTAGTGGGAAAGATCCAACGGTCACTAAACACTTTATCAAGAATTGGAAGAATGGTAAAGTTTTGGTGGGGACCCAGATGATGATTGTGGATGAGGAGATTATTGCTGAAGCCAAGGGGATGACGACAGAGGGCATGAAATTCTACAGAGATCGTAGCATCTCTGATAAGGCAGCGGACAAATTTCCTGTCATGGAAGGTGAGAAGAAGAAAATGGTGAAGGTCGACAACTCGTATCACTCCCCAAAACGTATATGCAGGGCATGGAGGTTTGTTTTGTTCGCTACAATTACCTATATAATGTTGGATAGCAGGTTTACGAGAGCTTACGGGCACCACTTTGTATTGCTCAATCATTTTCGCCATGGGGAAAAGGTAAGCCTGCCATATTATCTTGCATGTTCTATGGACCATACTATCAAAGAGATACAGAAAGATCCCAAGGGCGACCATGCTCTTCATCAGGGTCTTATGGCTCTTGTGTATAAAGTGCTGAAAGGGAAATGCATTGAAAAACCTATTAAAGGTAAAAATGCAAGGAATGAGGACAGAAAGAGTGAGGTTAGTGGTTTTAACTTCGACTTAGAGACTGAAGGCGAGTCGGAGGAGCTAAGTAAAAAGGGGAGGAACAAGGGTAAGAGGAAGAGGATAGTGGTGGATTCAGATATTTCGGAGTTTGAGACCGAATCCTTCGAAGGTAAATTCATCAAAAACAAGAAAGAGAAAGGCACCAGAAAGCAAACCCAGAGGAAGAAGAACATCAACATGGGAGGTAACAAAGATATTAATCAAATTTTGATTGATTCTGATGAGGAGGCAGAGAAGGATAAAAATGATAATGTGCAGGATACAGAGGGGGATGATAATCTGGTTGTGGGCAACAATGAGGATTTGAATACCCAAGGTCTGCAGAAAGAGGATAAAGAGGACAAAAGGGGCAAATCTAGTGAATGTGTTGGAGAAAATGAGAGTATTAAGGGTTTCTGTGATACCGTCAACACTATTGTGAAAGACATAGGTAGCCTGAAGAAGGATATGAATGTTGTCAAAAGAGCCACGATAGGCGACAAACCCCTATCTAAAAATGTCAAAGAATTGGCGGTGGCAATTAATAATGCGGAAGCCATTGAAAACATGGTGAGAAATTATTGCAACTGAAAAAAGGTTAAGGAGATGGAAGAAAATAAGGAGGTGAAAGGGATGGAAATTGCTATGAACAATCTGGGTAGTAGAGTTGACATGATGGAACTCACAGTAAAGAAGATAGCCGAACAAAACTTCCAGATTCTCAAAGCCTCAATGGACAACATGAACATTTTGATTGCCGGATTTGATGACATCAAAGATAAAGAGGGCGACAAGGATCAGCTGGGCAAAAAAGGTAACGAGAAGAGGACCAGAGCCAATACCAGGAATAAGGGCGACATCAAGGGTTGAGAGTTGGATGACTTAAAGACCTCTTCGAACAACATGAAGCAGATGGTGGTCCACACTGAAGATATCATGAAAAATATCTAGCTGACTAGGTCTCGGTCCCTGTCTTTGTGCTGTCTTTTTGCTTTTCTTTCGCTCTTTTTTTGTGGTTCTTCATGTTATGTGTGTTAAGATCGCTTTTTGTTCGGATGGGATCCGTTTTTGTAAATGGAGTGATCAGGCACAATTCTTTCTAGCTCTTTTGCTCTCCTGATGTGTAAAAGGTTCGGGTTCCTTTCAAAACCTGTTTTTACTTAATCAAAACAAGCCTGGTTACTTATTAAGTCCTCTAGCAAGGTGGTCCATTAGTTTGGATTCTCAAATCCTCCAGCGAGGTTACTCCTAACAGGGTATTGTGCTTTTCATCAAGGCATATTTGTAAATCCCTTAACTGGGTGATTCCTAACCGGAATTAGTTCTTAACAAGACTTATTGTAAAGCTTTAACAAGCTTGGCTCCTAACAGGGCGAACTTCAGAAGAGTTCAGATAGCTATCCTTGTGAGTCTCATCCCACCGTGGTTTTTACCTATTTGGGTTTTCCACGTATAAATATTTGTGTCAAGTGGTGAATGCTTTTGTGGTTATGATCTTATTTGTTGATTTGATTAACTACTTAACTATTCTGATAAGGGATGATAATTGGAAGCATTGAGAGATGAATATGTTGATATTTGATTAAGCATTGCTGATGTTTACAAGTTTGAAGTTGTTTATTGTTAAGGTTGTCATAATAGTCAAATCGGTTGATGTTGAGTATTGATCTTGATAGTACTTTGTGAGTTTGAATTTGAGTTTGGGAGTTTGTATCAGTTTTTGAGTATACTGATTCACCCCCACCCTCTCAGTATTCTACCGAATACTTTTTCTTTCATCATACCATTAAAGTGATGGTTCCTTCTCATCCTCTTCTCTATCACTAATGGTGATGGCAAATAACTGGCATCCCTTTCGCATGCTTCGCTTAAGCTGCATAGCGGAAATTATACGAAGTGATACAAGTCTTTGAATCCCTGAAATTACTATGGAAGTACCGCGATCATCTACGCACTCCATCTTTTTCTGGCGACAGTCCATCTTGGCTTTGTGGGCGTATAGCCAATCCATGCCAAGAACAATGCCATAAGATCCTAGTGGTGTGACTCGAAGGTCTACTATGGTGGGAAGCTGACAATCTTTAACTTTTGATTCAACAAACAGTCTAGCCTCTGAAGCTAACTCCGCTTTCCAACTAACACCTTGCCTAGTTGCCACTAGCCCGCAATGCTCCACAACCAATGGAGATATAAAAAAATCTGTAGCTCCTGAATCAAATAGGATAGTAACACTGCTACCTTTGATCGTACTTGTGGCCTCTATGACTGTGGCCTGATGCTTAGCTTGCCGGTTGTCAACCGCTGCGAAGACTCTGTGAGACTTACCCATGTCCCCAACTATAGGTTCCGAACCTGCCATCCGCTGACTGCTTGCCATCTAACCTTGTGGGCACTCTCTTGCCATGTGTCGCATGGCCCTACAAGTGAAACAAGCACCACGTGCTTGAAACTGAACACCTTGTGGCCTAGAGTATGCTTGTCCTCCTATCCTTCTCGATCCACTGTAACCACGCCTGGAGGATTGCCGAGTCCACGTTGGAGGTGTGTATGGAACCCGTGGTTGCTGATCGTGCCTAGGACCTTGTGTCTGCCACTACTTGGGCCTAAAGCCCTTTTGACCTTGTGGAGGCCTTTGCCTCTGATTTTGCTGTGGCTGCTGCGAAGGAGGGGGTTTGAAGGACCCCGATGAATGTCTATGATTACCTTTCCAGTTGGGTTTTTGAAACCCAAAAGACTGAGGTATAGGGTTTCGGTTCTGACACCGATCCCACGTGCGTTGAGGTCTACCCTGAATCTCCTTTGATAGCAAGGCTTTTTTCATGACAACTCGAAGGCTTCCTGGATTTGCCATCCTAACTGGTCCTGATACATCGACATTCAATCCTCTAATAAACCGGTTGACGAGTAGCTTCTCGTCCTTTAGGTAGTCAACATAGGGTAAGAGCTCAAAGAACTTGCTCTCGTACTGAGACACTGGAAGACCCTTCTGCTAAAGGTCATGAAACTCATCAATTCTGCGCTACCTAATGTGCTTTGATAGGTATCTGTTTCTGAATCTCTCCATAAAGGTGTCCCAAGTGATGGTGTCTACAACTATGTCATTCTTATACTCCTCCTGCCACCACAATGTAGAAGCTGTCCCTCTCAAAAGGTGAATAGCAATTCGTGCCTTCAAAAAGCTCTCATAGGGATGCAACCCAAAGCACCTTTTTAGACTCAATAGCCAAGACTTACCCTCTACCCCATTGGTAGATCAACAGCTAGGGATCGGAGCAAGAGTCCAACTCCTGGCCATATAGAGGCTCAAGCTGAGCATGAGTCTGAGTTAGTCCATCTACCTGAACACCTCCAATTGTGGCACCAGTAGTTATAGAGAGAGCACCCCGTGATCCCGAGGATAAGATCAGAGAACTTTTACGTTTTCAACAACCATCATTTGCAAGATCTACCGATGGGGTAGAGGTTGAGTCTTGGCTATTGAGTTTAGAAAGGTGCTTCGGATTGCGTCCCTATGAGAGCAATTTGAAGGCATGGTTTGCTATTCACCTTTTCAGAGGGACGACTTCCACATGGTGGAGGCAAAAGGAGTATAAGAATGACATAGTTGTAGACACTGTCACTTGGGACACCTTTCTGGAGAGATTTAGAGACAGATACCTATCAGAGCACTTTAGGCAGTGCAAAATTGATGAGTTTCATGACCTTCAGCAGAAGGGTCTTTCAATGTCTCAGTATGAGAGCAAGTTCTTTGAGCTCTTACCCTATGTCGACTACTTGAAGGACGAGAAGCTACTCGTCAACCGGTTTATTAGAGGATTGAATGTCGGTATAGCAAGCTAGTTAGGATGGCAGCTCCAGAAAGCTTTCGAGTTGCCGTGGAGAAGGCCTTGGTATCAGAGGAGATTCAGAGTAAACCTCAGGACACGCGGGATCGGTGTCAAAACCGAAACCCTATACCTCAGTCTTTTGGGTTTCAGAAACCCCATTGGAAGGGTAATCACAGACATTCATCGGGGTCCTTCAAACCCCCTCCTCTACAATAGCCATAGTAGAATCAGAGGCAAAGGCTTCCACAGGGTCAGAAGGGCTTTAAGCCCAAGTAGTGGCAGATACAGGGTCCTAGGTGTGATCGACCATAGGTTCCATACACACCTTCGGCACGGACTCAATAGTCCTCCAGGGGTGGTTACAGTGGATCGAGCAGGACAGGAGGACATGCATACTCTAGGCCACAGGGTGTTCAGTTTCAGACACGTGGTGCTTGTTTCACTTGTGGGGCCATGAGACACATGGCGAGAGAGTGCCCACAGGGTCAGATGGCAGGCAGGCAGTCAGCGGATGGCAGTTTCGAAACCTACAGTTGGGGACATGGGTAAGTCCCATAGAGTTTTCGCAGCAGTTGGCAACTGCCAAGGTGAGCATTAACATAGTCATAGAGGCCACAGGTATGATTAGAGGTAGCATTCTTACTATTTTGTTTGATTCAGGAGCTACATATTGTTTTATATCTCCATTGGTTGTGGAGCGTTGCGGGCTAGTGGCAACTAGGCAAGTTGTTAGTTGCGAAGTGGAGTTAGCTTCAGGACCTAGAGTGCCCGTTGAATCAGAAGTTAGGGATTGTCAGCTTCAGATTAGAAGTACAACCACCATAGTAGACCTTCCAGTTACACCACTAGGATCTTATGACATTGTTTTTGGCATGGATTGGCTATACGCCCATAGAGCCAAGATGTAGTGTTTCCAAATAAAGATCGAGTGTGTGGATGATCATGGTATTTCCATAGTAATTTCAGGGATTCAGAGACTCATATCACTTCGTATGATTTCCACTATGCAGCTTAAGCGGAGCATGCAAAAGGGATGCCAATTATTTGCCATCATCATTAGTGATAAAGAAGAAGAGGATACAAAGGAACCATCACTTGACGATCATCCTATCCTTAAGGGATTTGTAAACGTGTTTCCTTCCGAGCTACCTTGTCTGCCACTTCGTAGAGAGATTGATTTTCACATTGATCTTGTACTAGGAGTTGAACCAGTTCGAGAGCACCATATAGGATATCCACTAATGAGTTAATTGAGCTCAAGATGTAGCTAGAGGAACTTTTAGAGAAAGGTGACATTCATCCTAGTGTCTCCCCTTGGGGCGCACTAGTCATCTGCATAAAGAAGGAGGACGGATCGCTTTGGTTATGTATGGATTACTGACAGTTGAACAAAGTGACCATCAAGAACCGATACCCTTTGCCTAGGATCGACGACTTATTTGATCGGCTTTAGGGTGCCAAAGTATTTTCTAAGATAGATTTGAAGTCAAGGTACCATCAGTTGAGGATAGTAGGGAGCGATATCCACAAGACTGCTTTTTGTACTAGGTATGGCCACTATGAGTTCAACGTGGTTCCATTTGGTCTTACGAATGCTCCAGCTGTATTCATTGGTCTCATGAATGGGTTATTCTGCACTTTCCTTGACGGATTTGTGATTGTGTTCTTTGACGACATATTGATATATTCTCGGAATGAGGAGCACGAGGAGCACTTGAGATAGGTATTGCAGTGCTTGAGAGATATTTAGTTGTATTGCAGCAGTTGCCTGAGGATGAGTGGTATTTAGAGGTATGTCAGGTAGTGCGATCTCAGGAGACCCTAGAAGGGAAGTATGCAGACTATTCATTAGAGTCCGATGGACTACTACGGCATAAAGGGCGCATCTATGTACCTTCTTTTGGAAGGTTGCGTGATTTCATTGTGATGGAGGCTCATTGAGCTTCTTATGCAGCACATCCCGAGTTAAAAAGATGCATATGTAGATTTGAGACAATTATATCATTGGCTAGGTATGCGGTAACTCATTGCTGTACTAGTAGCGTGATGCCTTGAGTGCCAGAGAGTCAAGGCGGAGCACCGCCATCTACGTGGATTACTCTAGTCTCATGCGATATCAGAGTGAAAGTGGGATACTATATCGATGGATTTCATCCTTGGTCTTCCTATGTCATCGTGTCGTCATGATGCCATCATGGTGACAGTTGACAAGTTGACCAAAGTAGCCTGCTTCTCACCAATTCAAACTACTTTCATAGCAACAGTAGTGGCATAGGTATTCTTACGGGATATTGTTAGACTTCATGGCGTTCCACGCAAGATTATTTTAGACAAAGATTCCCTCTTTACTTCTTCCTTTTGGAAGGCTTTGCAGGTAGCAATGGGTACCGAACTCAACTTTAGCAAAACCTATCATCCGGAAACGGATGGATAGATAGAGAGGGTGAACCAGGTATTAGAAGATATGCTCCATATGTACGTCATGGATGATCAGACCAGATGGGAAGAGTACCTTCCTTGGTAGAGTTTGCCTATAATAATGGGCATCACACTTCTTTAGGGATGCCACCTTATTAGGCTTTGTACGACAGACCTTGTAGGACACCTTTGAGTTGGGACCGCATTGAGAATAGAGTAGCCATTGGTTTTGAGATAATTTGAGATATGGAGCAGCAGGTGGATTTGATTAGACAACGCCTTAGAGAGGCACATGATAGACATAAGAGGTATGCAAATGCGATGATGATAGATCGTAGCTTCATGGTTGGGGACAAAATCTTCTTGAGAGTGCGACCGAATAAGAGTCTAATCCATTATGGAAAGGGATTTGAGCTCACACCTCGCTTTGTTGGACCATTTGAGATCCTTGAGAGGATATGACCAGTTGCATATCATCTAGCTTTGCCACCTAGCCTGTCATGCATCCATGATGTGTTTCATGTGTCAGTACTAAGGAAGTATATTTATGATGGGTCTCATATTCTAGATTGGGATGGCTTGCAGGTGGAGTCGGATGGGCAGTTGGCTTTGGAGCCCAGTGGGATTGTTAGGACGAGGTTACGACATCATGGGAGGATGCAACATGGATGAGATCTCAATACCCTCATCTTTTTGATAAACTTCAGGAGGAAGTACATGCCTAGAGGGGGAGGGTGTGAGGCCCTACCCCGATTCGTTATAGCATTGCAGTTATTTTTAATGTTGGATCTATTATTTATACTTTATTTTGATGCATTATGGATATAGATTCTATATGATCCTGTGATTGGATAATATTGAGATGATGTATGCCATTTATTTCTGATTTGCAGTACTTTATTTCATGTGGATTTTATTGGATAATTGGTAATTTGATTGTTATGATTAAAATTGTATGCAGTGTGTTTGAATTGTATCATTTTCATATATTAATATTGCATGTGATTATTTGGGATTACTAATGTGCAAAGTGAGTTGTGCAGGAAAACTAATCCATGTGCCCATGAAAATTATTCAGAGAATCAAGCTAAATATATGTGCGTTTGTGAAGCCAAGGGTTGTCTATTTGGAGAGACAACACCTCATGTGTAATGTGTTTTATTTGTAAATGTGAATGCTTGAATGTGTGTTTAAATTGAATTTGTTAAATTTGTTAATTCTGAAAAAGGACTTTGCCATGTGTATTTAAGTATTGTTTATTTTTATGGTGTCACTGACACTTGTGTTGTGAAGTGAGTTGGCAGTGACATGTCCCTTGGAGGGAATTTGTATAACCAATGCATTTTTCAAAATATCTTAGTGTGTTCTCAAAAGAATCTTGGATAGAGAGCTATTAGAAAGGTCAACTCAAGTTTGACCCATAGGTAAACTTTAGATGAGTTTGTAGAGGGTCAAACGAACTCCTAAGGTTAGGTTAGGGGTATATTTTAAAGGTCCATATGTAATATCTATGGGTAAAGGTCAATTTTAACCATGTGACCACTCACATGTGACTGTCAAGTCACATCAAAAGTTGAGTTTTCCAAGATGGACGAAATTCAACTTTTGAGGATTTCTCCTAGGTTAGACAACTTCCCAATTGAGTGATAGTTGCTCTTCCCCATTTTCTTTTACCCTTTTCAGTTGCCTTTTCTAGAAAACCTATAAGAGTTTGAGAAAACCAACCTATGAAATCTCACACCCTTTCGAAGAGGTTGGAAAGTGTGAGAAGAGTCTAACTAGGGAAGGGATTCAAACTTAGGATTTTGATCACCCACTCTCCATTTTTGGAGACTTAGAATTGTTGTTGGAAGTTTTGGTTTTTGAGTTGCATTTCTAAGCTTTGGAAAGAAAAGAATAGTGGATTGGGCAGCTCTCCTTCAACCTTTCCTCATTCAATTGCAGGATCAGGGTTAGTAGTATTCCTTCCTTGCATATTGCATTTGATTGTCATTGTGAAGGAAAGATTGTATGTGCATTTTGCTGGTTGTTTATGTAGATTGGGAAGTTTAGTTTTGAAGTTCTTCTTTGTGTTCTTTTTATGTGTTGTATGGTTTATGTATTTTGGTTGTTTCAAGGCCATATTCTCCTTTGAGAGGGTAGAGTAGCCTTAGAAGTGAAGGGCTGCTTGACAGCCTAAGAGTGTAGAGACTCTCTTCTTAGAAGAGAGAGATACACAAAGGTTATGAGACCCTTGCTGCAATATTTTTATGTTAATGCAAAGGGGGTCATAAGGGGAGATATGGGTTTGTATGCCATGGGGGACATAAGGGTATTTTGGGACAAGTATGTGACTTGCGATGGTCTTACTTTGGTAGCCTTGTAAAAGCATTGGTTTCTCCTTCTTGTAGATCTCCTCTAGGTACTTGATCCACCTTCACCCCACAAAAACAAATAGTCACTTGGTGACATTGTTTATCTTTGGGTTGGGAGTTCAAATGTTGTTGAGTTTCTTCTAGTTTTGTGTTTGAGATGTTTGTAACCTGTTTAACCTTGGTTCTCCTAACTTTGGGGTGGCTTCGTGTAAGCTTATGTTGGGAGGTGAGCCTCCATGATCACAACCTACAAACTTTATTTGCAGGTTTGCTTGGGAATAAAGGATGAAATAAATTCAAGCATGTGCAAGTTCCTATTTAATGCATGGGGCATTCAAAGAAAATGTATTTTAACAAGCCCCCATTTTTGTAGAAATGAAGAGGCTTGAGATTGTAACTTTGTTATTATTGTGCAAAAGATTCAAAAAACAAAAAGATGTATATTTACTTTGAGTATATTCATTGCAAAGAAATCAAAGAAGCATTTGAGTTTATTCTTATATAGTTATTTATTACTTTAAAATAGAGTAGGAATGGTAATCTTTTTTTCTGTTTTATTATCTATTGAAAATAAATGCATGTTAAAATGAAAAATTGTAGATAAACATTTAAATCAAATCATTTATTTAATCTTATCTTTTTCTGCAATGTAATATTGTAGCTGTATAACTGTTAATAGAAAAGAAATTTTTATTTCTGAATATAGATTAAAAAAATAAAATATATACTTCTTATAATTTAGACTTAAACTTATTCAATATTTGTATCTTGCTGTAATAATGGATAAATAAGAAATTAGAAAAGTAAATGCTGCTGTAAAATAAAACATTTATGTTAAATATGTTAATCTGGAAATGAAAGTTCAACATTTCATTTCTATAAAACTCTACATTTAGTAAATCTGGAAATACACATTGTAGAGGAAATGTTAAATGTATGCCTTCTTATTTGTAGAGGAAATGTTAAATCTTTACCTTTTACTAAGCTGCTGAAAATATATATATATATATATATATATATATATATATATATGCTGTTTTTTTTTTAAATACAGTGAAGTTAGAATTTACATGCTTATCAACATTATGGTTCATATAAAATATATATTCATAAATACACAGTCATATATTTATATATATATGATATAATTGTCTCAAATCTTCATGCATCTTCTTAACTCCGGGATGTGCTGCATAAGGAGCTCTATGAGCCTCCATCACAATGAAATTAGGCAACCTTCCGGAAGAAGGTACATAGATGCGCCCTCTATGGTGTAGTAGTCCATCAGAGTCTAATGAATAGTCTGCATATTTCCCTTCTAGGGTCTCCTGAGATCGCATTACTTGACATACCTCTAAATACCACTCATCCTCAAACAACTGCTGCAATATGCGATCTCTCAAATCCGTGTCTATAAACATGGAGTATATCTCATGACGTCTCCTACTCAAGGCATCTGCAACTATGCTTTCTTTCCCCTTGATGTAGTGAACATCAAAATCATACTCACATAAAAACTCCATCCATCTTCTTTGACGAGCATTAAGATTAGGCTAAGTAAATATGTACTGCAAGCTCTGATGATTTGAATGAAGCTCAAAACGATTAGGCTAAGTAAATATGTACTGCAAGTTCAAGGTCATGAGTAGGGTAGTTAAGCTCGTGAGTCTTAAGTTTCCTAGACTCATACGCTATAGCTCGACCATCCTGCATAAAGACTACTCCTAAACCATCCAAGGAAGCATATGCACATACCATGAAATCGACTGAAGGATCTGGTACAACAAGAATAAATGCACTAGTAAGTGGCTTTTTGAGTTCCTGAAAGACCCTCTCACACTTTTCTGTCCACTCGAATTTCTTTCCCTTTCATTGAAGAGATGTAATAGGATGTGCAATCCTAGAGAACTCTTCAACAAAGCGTCTATAATAACCTGCTATACCCATGAAACTCCTGACTTCTGTCACACTAGTTGGTGTTGGCCAATCCATAATAGCTGTGATCTTCGATGGGTCAACTGAGATCCTAGTGGTGTGACTCGAAGGTTTGCTATGGTGGTTGTACTTCCAATCTGAAGCTGACAATCCCTAACTTCTGATTCAATAGACACTCTAGCCCCTGAAGCTAACTTCACTTCCCAACTAACACCTTGCCTAGTTGCCACTAGCCCGCAACGCTCCACAACCAATGGAGATATAAAAGAATCTGTAGCTATTGAATCAAATAGGATAGTAACACTGCTACCTCTGATCATACTTGTGGCCTGCATTATTGTGGTTTGATGCTCAACTTGGTAATTTTCAACCGTTGCGAAGACTCTGTGGGACTTACTGTTGACGTGTATTTTGTACACAATCATACACAGAATAAAATACCGACAGGCATCTTATCCTCTCTTGAGAAAATAGTCTCTAACTGCTGAAGATCTGCAAAAAGGATCAGTTAGATAGACTCCAAGGTTCTTTTAGTGGGGTCTCCACGTGTGGACAAGCTTTTAGTGGTATGATGTGATTTGCTGTTTCCTTCAAGGCTTCTTACGGATTCAATAGTTCGAAGATTTCACTAATCTAAAAAGAACTTTCAAAAAATGGAAAAAGATAGGGCTTAAGAGGTCTAATCTAGCCTAACCCTATGAACGACTTAGCATGAATGAGATTTGGCAAGACTCAACCAACTTCAATTTTGCCATAAGATAACAACTTAATTGAAATTAGTGCGATCTTCTAAGGTAATAATGGTGTTCAATGCATCAAAGATCAAGGACACTACTACGAAGGTACATATCCTAGATGCGAAAATGCTTGAAGGTTAAGGACTCAAAATGTTTTCCAGTTGACCACGCAAGGCGTTCCTACAATCAGCAAGAAGCTAGTGGTTTGGATTGCGAATCCTACCAAATATCAAATCTCACACTTAGCCTTTCAAATTAACAAACTACTTTGATTGAGCGAGATTCAAGTACATCCAACAACCATGAAGATAACTTAAGAAATTTGCAACAAAACACCATAACTTCAATATTTTATTGATTTCCAAGTCATCATATACAACAATTGCTTGAACTTCTCTCTTCAAGACTCAATCTTGCTACAAAATAAAAATTGCTTACAACTCTAATTTCTCAACTCTATTCTCTATTTCTCTATTGACTATTCTGTTACAAATGAAATGAAAAATGGGGGTATAAATAGCATCCCCAGTTACAATGAAAGGTCCAGATTGAAAGTAAATCAATGGACAGGATCATGACACCTAAACCCTAATTAGGGTTTGTTACAAATGACCTCCCTTTTACTGAACAATATTAAATACATAGCCAAATATTAAATTTGGCACAAAAATCTAGGAGGTATCAGCCAATGAGAAATAAGATGTCATGTCATCTGTAACAACCTTTCATCTAGAATCTTATTCCCTTTCCAATTCTCTTTCTTAGCATATGCAATGAATTTTGTCACGATTCCTTCGATTTCTGTGCTTGGAATCTCGGGAAGATTCTTGATACTCTCTTCTAAGTGGATAACCTGATCAAATGCATCTAGAAGAGCTGTGTCCCAAGTAGGTTCAAGTTCCTTTGTTCTATCAATCAGGAGCATGGTGGCATACATTTGATCATACTGCTCATCTGTAACATCTGCGTCCTTGCGGAAGATGATCTTGATTCTATCTTCAAATTCTTGTAAATCCACATCTGTCTCGACCTCGATCCTTCTGCCAAGAATGGTACGAAGTACCTCAAATACTCTGTCCTGGATCGGATTGATCACCTCCTCAACTTGACCACATCTAATACTGATGTCCTCAAAGAGAACACTCTTTATATGGAGTAAGGTTGACCACTGAAACAAACTGTGAGAATCGCCTTCCAAGATCTTCTCTTGTGCTAAAATTCTTCTGGATGTATGTCTTATAACTTTCAAGACAGGAATGACAACGTCCTTGGTATGGGCAAATGCAGCTACTGTTGCCATCAATCTGTGGATTATCTCAAGAACTTGGATAGCCTGGTGGGTGATCTTCGACATCCTTGTAATAAACTCAATGGCCACCGTGTGAGATCTATCCATCCAATTACATGTACGCTGGACCATATTCCTGAATCTTTCTGCTTCATTGATTGATTGAAGGGGCAATGCCTGCAATGGTGATCTAACTGGATCCTGACGTCCCAAAGGTTCATTGATGTGACTGAAATATGTTCTCCATGCACCAACCTCTTTCTCAAGCTTTCTATTCTTCTCTACTTCTTCTCTAAATTTATCCTTCAATGCCTCAAATGTGTCGGTGGCATCATCTAAAGTCTGCTCTGCTGTGGATGGTCCTAACTCAATAGTCTGTATATGATAGTCTTCTGCTAGGATCTCACCCTCATATTTGTCTGCCGCCGGTGTAGCTATCTGCAGTTTTCTAGATCCAGTCTCATCTCGAATCATCTTGGACATCTTTGTAGCCTTCTTCTTCTCTGTTGTCATATGTGAGCGTCCAACAAGGCTCTCTAGATCGATTGCACTGTCCTCGTCCTCAATTACGATCACCTTAGTCAATCTTTCCTTCAACCAATCTGGGATATTTGATCTTGTCTCTTGAACTTGAATTTCTTTGTGTACTACTTCTTCTTGTCTGGGAGGAGATGTTACTTCATTATCATTATCTAAATCATAGTCTTGGAGAGATCCATCGGATGAAACATGCTGTGCCTGTTCTTCCTCCTGTCTATCATTCTGTACCATCGATTCCATGGATTCTTCCACTCGAACTGTTCTATCTTCTGGCCTGGAAGAAGTACCTGGTGTTTGATCTTTGTTAGCACCTTGCTTTTTCTTGGAAGGCTCTTTCTTTTCTGATCTTTCCTTTCTCTTTGAACCTCTCGGATGGAGATTGCCCTCACTGGCACATCGAAGGTTACCTTCTCTTGAATTCCTAGGATTAGGATTGCCTTCACTAACACTGGCTCCACCTTCGGCTGGCTTTTCTTCCAAAGTAAAAGACATGGCTATGCCTTGTTCTCTCAACTTCTGATGTTGAATGTCTACCCATCTGCGAGTACAAGACAAGACTGGTGCCATCAAATCATCTAAATCCACGGCTTCGGGCTCATTCCAATTCAAACTTATTGTTTTGCTCTCCCTATCATATGAAGATTGGATGTGCCTGCCGTTGTCCTGAGCTTGGTCGGCTACTCTGTAAATCTTACATTTCCTGATGAAATCCAAAGGCAATCTAGAATGTATCTTGCGTTTTACTTCAAGATCATCTAGGAGATTCATCATAAAATCTTCAATTTGGTACTCATGTCTAAATCTTCTACCGACTGTCTCCTCTAAATGTCCATGTGGATCAAAACTATTCCTCCAAGCAAAAGATGAAAAAGGATACGAGGCTAACTCCCTCTCTGCGTCATCCATGGCTGAGACATTGGGACATACCTCAACTGAATTACCCAAAATAATAGGTACCTGAACTCCATTCTGATGTCTGTGTCTGAATGCCTTCACATATGCTGCCAACTGCCTTGTTACTTCAAGTAACACAATCCTGTCTGTTGGGTATCTCGGCAACATATATGGAGGTAAAGGACATCCATACACTCTAATGTAAGTGAACTTGGGAAACTGAATGAACCAAGCACCGTACCTCTTGATTAACTCCTGGGCATCCTGAGATAATCTATTGTGAATCCCTCCTTGCAACGTCCTTGTGATGTTCATCGTGAAAGTATCATTGATTAACTTGTAGTTCTTCCCTGGTGGATGATGCAAGTGGGTATAGGATTCACAAACTCTGACCTCGCCGGGTCCTCTTCCAATCACTCCTCTGTGAGGTAGTCCTGCGTACTCAACGCTCCTGATTAAGGCATAGATGACATATGAACTCATGTGGAAGGACTTAGTAGCCCTGAGTCTTCTCAACTGTATGTCTAAGCAATGGCTAATTATCCTAGCCCAATGTATTGTACCCTTTCCTTGAACAATCACCTGGATGAAATAAAACATCCATCTCTCAAAATAGAAGGCATGAGGTGCTCCTGTAACTCTGTTGAGCATGGTAATCAAATCTCTGTACTCCTCTTGGAAATCGATCCGGTGTGGTGTGTTCGGTACTTTGCTCAGACGGGGACGACTCTTGAGTAGCCAGTTCTTGTTGATTATGCTTAGACAAGCATCTGGATCATCATCGTACACTGATCTGGCTCCTTCAATGCTCTTGTATATCATGTCCCTGTGCTCTGGAAGATGGAAGGCTTCACTTATGGCTTCCTCTGAAAGGTACGCCAAAATGTTTCCCTCATTGGACACAATTGTCCTGGACTGTGGATTGTAATGACGGGCACACTCGATCATCAACTCGTGGCACTGAATAGCTGGAGGAAAACCGGCCGCCTTGATAATGCCACTCTCTATTATTCTCCGGGCGACAGGTGATGGCTTGCCGATGTAAGGGACCTCTCGGAACTTCTTCATGCTAAAGTTCCCCAAGTTTGTATCTCCAATGTTGCTCCACTTGGACACGATCTTGGTCTCCACCTCTTCAGTCTTCTGATCTTCTTTCATGAGAGCCGAGCGACTGGTGGATGCTCCCGCCTTTGGGGTCGCCATACCTACACAACATTTCATTATAAGAAATAGATTTTGCAATAAATAACGTAGATAAGAGAGATAGATTTTAGGAAACCTCATGATAAGTCCCTAGAGTTATCATTTCCTAAAATACAACGATTGAGCTAAGAGATTTTAAAATTCAAAATTTGAAATATGACGATGAATGAATAAAACAATAATAATTAAATCGCCATACCTCGATAGAGAGCTAAATCTAGAATGCAAAAAACAAAATTTGCCTAAGCAAAATTGAGGTATAAAGATAATCTTCAATATGATCCCCTCAAATTTGATTTCGCCACCTCTGGAGAGAATGTGATCTTCAATTTCGCACAAATAAATCACCAAGTCCTTAGCAAATTCGCCTTAGGCGTGGTCTTGGATGGATCTTCAAATTCGCTCTACCTTTGATCTTCAATGCAATTCGCACCTCTTCCAACACACTTCGCACGCCTCACACCACCTTGGGAATGTCTACGCCACCTTTGGTTTGAAGTCGCACCACCTTTGGAATGTCTAAGCGCGCCACCCTTGGTCTTCAATGCAATTCGCACCACCTTTGGAGTGTCTTTGCCACCTTGGATAAATAAAACTCGCACTATATTCGCCTCTTGTCAACTCGCATAAAGGAAGGTAAAAATAATGATGTAGAAAATGATAATTCTACCCCCCTTATATAGCGCTTGCATCCTTTACCCCTTAGGCCGACTTAATAAAAACAAAACCATTTTTTAAATGATTTGCAATGAAATAACAAGGCCGACCTCCATATATGAGCGCTCAAATCGATTTTTTATTAATTAATTAATTAATTACTAATGCCTTGCGTTTTTTAATTGCAAATTTCGATTTTTAAATAAGGCAAAAATAATTAATAAATGTTAACGCCACATTAAATGCCAATAAAAATGGATTTTTTAATTTTTAAATTGATTTAGCATTTAAAGTAAATTCGAATTGTTTAATTTGGCGCCAAAAAATATGTAAATAGAGGGACGTACCTCATCGCTCTGGTCCCTTGATGAGGGACAGGAGCGATTCACCATCTTTGGCATGATTCTTGCGTTTTCGACGTTTAATTCCTTCATTTCCACGTCCCAAATCGATCATCTGGTGGTCTTTCGAACTTGAATTTCTTCCTTGTGCGAGCAAGTGCATCCTATGACCATTATCGCCCTGGTCCCTTGGAGAGGGACAGGAGCGATCTCCATGTTTTTATGTTCATCTTGTATCTTTGACCTTCGAAAAATCATTGCTTGTGTCCTTTGCGCTTATTCCCATTCGCTTCATTATGTGTTTGGACGTATTTAAAGGGACCATCGCCCTTGTCCCTTGGAGAGGGACAGGAGCGATCCATGTTTTCTCCTTGACCTTGGCAACTTTACACTTTGATCTCCTTTGCAATGTCCTCCAAATGTCGTCCTTCGCATTTCCTATCCTCATGTCGCCTTGATCTTTGAAGGAACGTGAGTGTTTTTAATGATATCGCCCTGGTCCTTGTCCAAAGGACAGGAGCGATGGGAGACTTTTACCTCGATTAGCAATGTTTGGACGTTAAAAACTCTTGCAAATTGTCTTCAAACGATGCCTTGGACCATATGCTATCTTAAGACGTCTTGACTTAGCTTGATCTTGAAGCAAAACAAGGAATCCAAAGCAAATCGCCCTGGTCCCTTGGAGAGGGACAGGAGCGATCTATTCTCCATGCTCAAAATGATGATCATTTCACGTTCAAAACTCTTGTTTATCATCTTTTTACCATACCATGGACCTTCCAAAACATTGCAATGTCTTGTCCTTACGTAAATTTTGCATGGATTAATCTAATATATCAATATCGCTCTAGTCCCTTCCTGAGGGACAGGAGCGAAGTTCATCATAACATGCTTGTTCTTGTTTGTACCGACTTGCAATCATCTTCATTGCGTGGAATGATGTCCTTTCGACCCTCTTGGTAGCTTGAAACTTGCTTGTCTTTTGAAATCGATGCTTTAATAGAAATATCGCTCTGGTCCCTTGGAGAGGGACAGGAGCGATCCAGGTCTTTATAGTGCAAATCCTTCCATGTGATGACCTTTGCAACGTTGCGCTTGATGGAAATGCCTTGAAATGTCCTCGCCACCCTTCGTCCTAACTTGGATCGGCCTTGAACCTTGGAGGGACGACCTTGAACCCTGGAGGGACGCATCATCACCATTGTATCGCCCTGGTCCCTTGGAGAGGGACAGGAGCGATCCTTCCTTTGTGGCCTTCATCTTACTTTGCCAGGTTCCAAGTTTATATTCAACGGAGTCGTCCTTCTTCACTCTATCCGCCCATGCCTTGACATTGTTTGTAATTTTGCAACAAAGGCAATTATATCAAAAATCGCTCTGGTCCCTTGGAGAGGGACAGGAGCGAACTAGGCATTTAATGCTGGTATGGACGTCCCAAAAATCTTCAATTTATATTCAATGCATTCATCTCATGTTCTCCTTCGTTTTTGAACGTAAACTTGCCTTGACCCTTGTCTGGATTTTGCAAAATGGAGGAAATCGCTCTGGTCCCTGGGAGAGGGACGAGAGCTACAAGGTACCTCGCCCTGGTCCCTTGGAGAGGGACAGGAGCGATTTAGTCAATATAGGTCATTTTCCTTCGTTTTTTGCATCTCAAATTATATTCATTTGGCAAAGTATCTTCCTTCGGACGTCCTCAAATCATTAAGTTTTCAAAATCTTGCAAGGACAAGGCGAAATTTGAATTGTAGCTCCGGTCCTTCACTGAGGGACAGGGGCGATTTTCCTCCTGGAGGCATTTCTGTGCTCATGAAAATCTTCAATTTATATTCAAATGAAAGATCTTGTCGTTCTCTATCATTTCAAACGTAAAATTTGTCTGGACTCTGTAGGGACGATGAGATATTTGAAATTGAGCTCCCGTCCTTCACTGAGGGACAGGAGCGATTTTGCTCCTACAGGCCAAAATAACAAGATTTTTCACATTTTAACACTTCACGAGGCAAAAACAAATCAATTCCGATGCCCAGGATCAAACTTCAAAAAAGTCAAAATTTGGTCAAAATATTCAGTCAGACAAAAATTCATATTGACGGTCAACACTTAGACAAGTTTAAGCTCTGCATGAACATTCCAATTGAAAATTAGACCATTTTGGCGAAATCATTGCATTCAAAATTTGCATTCTAGAAAAGAAGCTCAAAAAAAACTCTTAAAAGTGACTGGATTTTGGCTTGAAAAGGCAATATTTAAAACCCTAAGGCTTAGCCCTAAATCCAGACAACTAACGGACTAACAAAACCCTAAAAACGAAAGCGAAAACAAGCGAAAAACAAGCAAAAAGAGGGGGTCCCCATTTGCGATGGGGCGATGTGTGAAATGGTCACAACACTTACCCATGTCACCAATTGTAGGTTCTGAACCTGCCATCCGCTGACTGCCTGCCATCTTACCCTGTGGGCACTCTCTGTCCATGTGTCCCATGGCCCCACAAGTGAAAGTTGCACCACGTGTCTGAAACTGAACACACTGTGGCCTAAAGTATGCCTGTCCTATTGTCTTCCTCGATCCACTGTAACCAACCCTAGAGGACTACTGAGTCTGTGGCCTCTATGACTGTGGCCTGATGCTCAGTTTGGCGGTTGTCAACCGCTGCGAAGACTCTGTGAGACTTACCCATGTCCCCAACTATAGGTTCAGAACCTGCCATCCGCTGACTGCCTGCCATCTGACCTTGTGGGCACTCTTTTGCCATGTTTCCAACGGCCCCACAAGTGAAACAAGCACCGCGTGTCTGAAACTGAACACTCTGTGGCCTAGAGTATGTTTGTTCTCCTGTCTTGCTCGATCCACTATAACCACCCTTGGAGGACTGTTGAGTTCGTGCCGGAGGTGTGTATGGAACCTATGGTCGCTGATCGCGCTTAGGACCGTGTGTCTACCACTGCTTAGGCTTAAAACCTTTTTGACCTTGTGGAGGCCTTTGCCTCTGATTCTGTTGGGGCTGCTGCAGAGGAGGGGGTTTGAAGGACCTCGATGAATGTCTGTGATTACCCTTCTAGTGGGGTTTTTGAAACTCAAAAGATTGAGGTATAGGGTTTCAGTTCTGACATCGATCTCGCGTGTCCTGAGGTCTACCTTGAATCTCCTTTGATAGCAAGGCCTTCTCCACAGCAACCCAAAAGCTTTCTGGAGCTGCCATCCTAACTGGTCCTGCTATACCGACATTCAATCCTTGAATAAACCGGTTGACGAGTAACTTCTCGTCTTTCAAGTAGTTGACATAGGGTAAGAGCTCAAAGAACTTGCTCTCATACTGAGACACTGAAAGACCCTTCTGCTGAAGGTCATGAAACTCATCAATTATGCGCTGCCTAAAGTGCTTTGATAGTTATCTGTCTCTGAATCTCTCCATAAAGGTGTCCCAAGTGATGGTGTCTACAACTATGTCATTCTTATAGTCCTCTTGCCTCCACCATGAAGAAGTTGTCCCTCTCAAAAGGTGAATAGCAAACCGTGCCTTCAAATTGCTCTCATAGGGATGCAATCCGAAGCACTTTTCTAGACTCAATAGCTAAGACTCAGCCTCTACCCCATCGGCATATCCTGCAAATGATGGTGGCTGAAGACGTAAAAGTTCTCGGATTTGATCCCCGGGATCACGGGGTGCTCTCTTTATAGGGTTTACTTTAAAAGAAAGAGAAATAAAATAACAATAGAGCGAAAACCCCTATTTAAAATAAAATGAATTGTTTAAAGTAGTTTAAAAAAAAATAAAAAATATTGGGGATTTAGATTATATATATATATATTTATATCTATTTGTTAATTTTCTTAAACATTTAATAATGGTATTTTCATTGGTTTAATTTCTTTTTATTAAAATTTATTAATGGATATTATTAAAGTATAATGATTATTTTAAGGCTAAAGGGGTATTTTATTGTTGAATATTAAATATTAAATATTAAATATTTAATATTTAATTTTTAAGGGGTTTTATTTCGACATTAATGAGAAGTGATTTGTTAGGAAATTATTATTTTTTGATTTAGTTAACTTTTATAGACAAATTTAAAAAAGTTATTCGCATTGGCTCAATTAATTATTTATGATTTCAATGGAATATGTGTTATCATTTATTTTATCAGTATCGGAAGTAATTAATACTATTAGGGATGATTATTATCTCTTGATTAAAAATTTGAAGATTTATTTGGGTAAATTAATTAATTAACTATAGGAACCCATTCTTTTAACGCATGAGTTAACCTTTAGTGTAAACAAATTTAGTTATCACATCTTTTGATCATAGAACATCTAGTATTTTAGTGTTGTTGCGTTCTTGCCCAAAAGTTTGGGCACGACTGCTGAAAAGAAAAAAAAAATATAGATATCTATATGTATGCTGTTTTTAAAAAAAATAAAAAAATACAATGAAGTTAAAATCTACATGCTTATGAATATACATTTATTCAACATCCTGGTTCATATAAAATATATATTCGTAAAACATCAAAATAAAGTGTCAATAATAGGTCCAACATGAAAAATAACTGCAATGCTATGACGGCTTGGGGTAGGGCCTCACACAAGGTCTATGAATGTAGGGTCACTACGTGTGGATAAGCTCATTGGTTTGATGTGATTATGCTGGAATTAGAAGGAGAATTGCATTCGAATGTCTGAATGCTTGATTTGTTGGAACTCGATCATCTGATGTTGCTATATGGTGATGCTCTTTGTCCTAAACTAGCTTGATTTTAAAAAAATGGCAATAGGTAAAGGGTTGAGAAGGTCTATTTTAAGGCCTAGAATGTAAGAACATGGATGAATGACTATATGGAACCCTATCGAGCAAGGTCTCACCATCAACTTGAACAATTTGACACAAGCTCAATGCAATCTTTTAAGGGGATTCCAAAGATTTTCGAATCAATTCCATTAAACATTGATCACCATTCAAGTTAATGCACAAGTAATGAGTGTAGAACGATTCGAAGTTAAGCTCATATCATTCCAGTTGACCACACAAGGCACACTTACATTCAACAAGATGCTTGTGGTATGGACTAAACGGATTCCACACAAATACATTCAACACATTCCTCCATTCAATCTAAACATGAAAGTAAATTGACAAGCAAAGACCATGCGAGTTGTTGAAATAATGAATCAAATTCACCATAACTTCAATGAAATCAATTGTTCTTTACAACAAGGTTTGGCAACAATCTTTGCCTTCTCCTAATCTAATTTCTATTCTAATTGCTATTCTATTCTAATCACTATTAGCTAACTATTCGTTGTTGCTATTAACCTTTACAAATGAAGAGTTTGAGCTTTATACAAAGAGCTCATTTACAATGAACGACTAGGATT
The DNA here is from genome assembly GCF_030272615.1 of Cryptomeria japonica. Classification (NCBI taxonomy): domain Eukaryota; kingdom Viridiplantae; phylum Streptophyta; class Pinopsida; order Cupressales; family Cupressaceae; genus Cryptomeria; species Cryptomeria japonica. The sequence continues at coordinate 162,610,240 of NC_081405.1, forward strand.
GAATCTCCATCAATGGCCAACATTTTACAATGAAACCCTAATTAGGGTTTTTTACAACAAACTCTCCTTAGCCAATGAGAAAATTTCATTAAGTGAGCACAGACCAATATATATCAAGGGTAGGTACATCGGAGTTTGTGCATCCATGGGTGAGCTTGGTTCATTGAATCAAGACACGTTGATGTGGACTTCATTGATTTTTGGAAGGGATGACTAGGATGCCACCTCAATCTTGCACTTTGTAGACTTGATTTGATTCATCATCATGAAAGAGTGTTGAGAGATATCTCTTGATACTCAACATTAGCCAGTTTGTTTAAAGTAATGATGATGATGAGAAACAAACTTTGATTAACTCTTCTAAAACTATCTTCTCCTTCAATCATGTTGGATATGTGCTTGGTGATGACCATGATTGTTCCTCCCTTGTTCTTGATACATTTGATGAATGGTGCTCTTGATTGAATGTAACTCTTCAATGTACTGACTTCAATTCTTGGATTCCCGAAGGAAATTCAAGATTGTAAAACATTCCTCCATCATGTAGGTTATCTTTCCGTTATATACCACGGCCTCAAGGTAGTTGAACGATCTTTCTTTACAGTCTGTGATATCCTCATGCTTCCATGATGTGGTGAGAGCCTTCAAACACTTTGAGATCTTCTCTTCCTTGATGTTCTTGTGTTTGCTGATGAAGTCTCTTCTTGATCTGCATAGTGGTGATAGGAAGTACGTGTCATGGTCAAGTCATCTTTTGATTGCTCATCTTGCCTCGAAGTAGTATCATCCTCCTTACATATCTGCAAAACAAAGCAAGTATAATATCAAACACATATGATTTATAATCTTTACATACTCCTATTTTGACTTGATCTCTTACTCTTATCTCAAAGGACTATGATGCTTTAGGGTAAAAGAGGCGTCTCTTCCCATAAAGCCGACTTGATTTAAAATAACAAATCACCTTTCCCATGCTGGCCGACTTCACCTCTTGCCAAAATGCTTGAATTTGCTCAAAACAGGGTGCAAGGTACATGATTTCAAAAATTTGCTCCATGTCCTTAGCAAGGTACATGCCTTCATGAAAAAATTCGCTCCATGTCCTTGGCAAGGTACATGATCTGAGTAAGAAATTCGCTCCATGTCCTTGGCAAGGACATAATTCAAAGTTCGCTCTAGGACCTTAGTGAGGATAGGACTTGAAATGAAATTCGCTCTAGGGCCTTTGGAAGGACAAAACTCAAAATTCGCTCTGGGACCTGTTGTGACCATTTCACACATCGCCCCATTAAAATGGGGACCCCCTCTTTTTTTTGCTTTTGTTTTGCCTGTTCTTCTCTCTGCTCTTAGGGTTTTGATTAAGTGAGTGAGTTGTCTGGACTAGGGTTAAGCCTTAGGGGTTTCTATTGGATATTTTCAAGCCGAGTCCAGTCAAATTTTGAAGGTTATTACGCATCCTCCTGAAGATTGATTACTGAAGTTAGGGTTGTCTTAGGTCCAGTCAGGATTTTTAGGGCAAATTCAAATTTTGTCTAAGTGTTAGCATTTTAATGATGGAATTGTGCATTTTTGTCCGGATAAATTTTGACCAAATTTTTGATGGCTTGATAACCGATTCTTGGCCTTGGAAATAACCTAATTATGCCTTGTGAAGTGATTGAAGACCTAAATTTTGGATATTTTGGCTTATAGAGGTAAAATCGCTCCTGTCCCTCTCCCAGGGACCAAGGCGAAATTGATATTTGGTGCATCTTGGTTACTGACTTGTTTTAATGGTTTTATGCAGGGTCGCCAGGGGATACAATTGGACGTAAATTGAAGATTTTGAAGATTTTGAAGACTCGAAGATGATGATTTTGAATGATTAAGACAAAATCACTCCTGTCCTTCACTAAAGGACCAGGGCGAAATGGCTTATCAGGATCATTCTTGGCCTTGATTCATCAAATTTGAGCGTCGAAGGCACAAGGAAGGATGAAGTGAGCGTAATTGAATATCCAGACTTAGTCAAAAAGCAATGAAAGGTTGATCTTTTGGCCTAGAAGGATAAAGGCGCTCCTGTCCCTCACTGAAGGACCGGAGCTTGAATCCCAAATTTACATTATCCTTGCAAGATTTAAGTGATTTCGCGATTTGAAGAGGACAAGGGAAGTATGTTTTATTCGTTGAATATAACTTGAGTGGCCGACGAAGGAGAAAATCAACCCAAGTTGCAATAGACGCTCCTGTCCCTCTCCAAGGGACCAGAGCGATTTTTAAAGGGCGCTCCTGTCCCTCTCCAAGGGACCAGAGCGATTTTCCCTCAAAACAAGTTTCTGGCAAAGGAAAAGCAAGTTTTACATTTGAGATGAGTGAAGGAGGGCGTAATCAATCCATTGAAGATAATTTTGAAGGTTAGCAAAACACAAGTGAACTCATGATGGCCAAGGCGCTCTTGTCCCTCACCCAGGGACCAGGGCGAAAAGCACATTATCAAGTCTTCCCCTCCAAACTTGGACGAATCTAGGCCAAGGCACAAGATGGCGATGATATTTGAAATGCTTCAAGGAAGAACGAAGTTGCAAAGACCACAAAACTTGATGAAAAATGGCTAGGGCGCTCCTGTCCCTCACCAAGGGACCAGAGTGAAATCTTCAAATTTGCCTAAAAGCCTAACATTTTGGGATGCTACTTTCATTTCAAAGACTCAAGATGGAAGGGGGAGTGATATTCTACGTTTAGAAAGTGATTTAAAGATGGTACGATCAAGGGTTTGTGCCAAGAACTAAATGGCGCTCTTGTCCTTCACTCAAGGACCAAGGCAATTTTCATAAAAACAATCATTCCCTTCCAAAACCACGTCAAGGCAAGATTATGCAAAGTGGGAAATGTCTTTCGAAGGACGATGAACAAAGAATTGACCCCAAAAATCGACAATCTTGGGCTCAAATGTAAAAATCGCTCCTGTCCTTCACTGGAGGACCAGGGCGAAAATCTTAAGAGGAACTCAGTTTGTCTTAAGAAAGCAAGATGAACATGCATAGAACGAACAAAGAAGATCATTGATTGCCCTGCAACATGAATTGGCAATTGGAAAAGACAAGGACCAAGGACAAAGGTAAGATCGCTCCTGTCCCTCACCAAGGGACCACGGCGAAAATTGTTTAAGGTACACTCCTTCCAAAGATGGAATAAATCAAACTCAAGATTCCAAACGAAAATGCCATTTTGGACGCCCAGGAAAAGACTTTGAACGTGAAAAGCAAGAAATACAAGGCCAAAAATGCATGGGCGCTCCTGTCCCTCTCCAAGGGACCAGAGCGATGTTGATATCCCTTATTCTTCCCATGCTTAGGCGCCAATATCCTTCAAATTGCATTAAAATGCCAAATTCGCTAAAAACTTGAAATATTTTAATTAAATTGGCATTTAATAAGAGCGCATGGGCATTTAATAATTAATTTAAGCCTTTAAAAAATCGAAATTTTTAATTATAAAGGCATTTAAAATTAATTATTATTAAATTAAATTCAAAAATGGAGCGCTTAAGGTATTTTTAATGTTTTTTTTTGCAAAGTCGGCCTCTTCTTTTATTTAATTTTTATTTATTTCTGGCCTATTTTCCAAGTCGGCCTATGGGCAATTGCAATAGTGAGCGCCTATATAAGAGAGGTATTTTGAAGCATTTTAATCCATCATTTAATCATCCATTCAAGTGCGATTTGAAGAAGCAATAAAGGTGCGAAATCTGGTCCAAGAAGGAGTGCGAAGTTTGATTTAAGAGGAGCGAATTTTATTGAAGGTTAGAGGTGGAGCGAATTTTCCTCAAGGCGTTGAAGACTAAAAGGTGGTGAAGTTGATAAAGGAGGCCCATTTTGCTAGAAGACTTCGATCTTCATTTTGCCTAGCGAATTTCCTAATTTTGCATCGTTTTTTATAGTTAGTTCTCAAGAAGAGGTATGGCGAGATCTCCCTTGTTCAAATTTTGAAATTTTGAATTTCAAATTGCATAGTTGTATTTAGGAAATGATAATTCAAAGATTTATCATGAAGTTTCCTAAATTTAAAACTTAAATCTAATCTATATTTCTACGTAGCAAGATGTATTACTCATTATGAAATGTTGTGTAGGTGTCAAGATGGCGACCCCAAAGGCAGGAGCATCCACTAGTCGTCCAGCCCTCATGAAGGAAGATCAAAAGAAAGAAGAATTGGAGACCAAGATCGTGTCAAAATGGAACAACATTGGAGATACCAACTTGGGAAACTTCAGTGTGAAGAAGTTTCGAGAGGTCCCTTACATTGGAAAGCCATCACCTATCGCAAGGAGAATAATTGAAAGTGGCATTATCAAGGCGGCCGGCTTCCCTCCAGCAGTCCAGTGTCGTGAGTTGATGATCGAGTGTGCCCGCCATTATGACCCACAATCAAGATCAATCGTGTCCAAGGAAGGAAACACTTTAGCTTACCTTTCAGAAGAGGCTATCAGTGAAGCTCTCCATCTGCCAGAACATAAAGATATGATTTACAAAAGCTTGGAAGGTGCTAGGTCCATGTACAAAGATGATCCAGACACTTGCTTGAGCATCATCAATAAGAATTGGTTACTCAAAAGTCGTCCTCGCCTGAGCAAGATTCCCAACACACCACATAGGATCAACTTCCAGGAGGATTACAGAGATTTGATAAAACTTTACTCAATCGAGTTACAGGAGCTCCTCAAGCCTTCCATTTTGAGAAGTGGATGTTCTACTTCATCCAAGTGATAGTTCAAGGGAAAGGAACAATTCATTGGGCTAGAATTATTAGCCATTGCTTGGACGTACAGTTGAGAAGACTGAAGGCTACCAAGTCCTTCCACATGAGTTCATACATCATATATGCCTTGATCAGGAGTTTTGAATATGCAGGACTACCTCACAGAGGAGCGATCGGAAGAGGACCGGGGGAAGTCAGAGTTTGTGAATCTTATGTTCATTTGCATCATCCACCTAGAAGTAACTACAAGTTAGTTAATGATACCTTCACGATGAACATCACCAGGACATTGCAAGGTGGGATTCACAATCGGATATCTCAAGATGCACAAGAGCTTGCAAAGAGGTATGGTGCTTGGTTTATCCAATTCCAGAAGTTTACATATATTAGAGTTCATGGGTGTCCTTCACCGCCATATATGTTGCCAAGATATCCGACAGACAGAATAGTGTTACTGGAGGTGACTAGGCAGTTGGCAGCTTATGCAAAGGCATTCAGACACAGGCATGGAAATGGAATTCCTGTGCCTATCATACTAGGGAATTCAGTTGAGGTATGTCCTAATGTTCTAGCCATGGATGATGCAGAGAAAGAGTTGGCCTTATATTCATTTTCATTCTTTGCCTTGAGAGAGAATTTTGATCCTTATGGATATATAGAAGAAACAGTTGGTAGAAAGTACAAGCACAAATTTCAGATAGAGGACTTTTTGATGAACCTCTCAAGTGATTTAGAGGTGAAAAGAAAGATGCATTCCAGATTACCTTTAGATCTCATCAGGAAATGCAAAGTTTACAGAGTAGCCGATCAAGCCCAGGACAGTGGTAGACATCTCCAATCATCTTATGACCGAGAGGACAAAACAGTGAAGATAGATTGGAACGAGCCTGAGATTACAGACTTGAGGACTTTGATGGCTCCGGTTTTGTCATGTACTCGCAGATGGGTGGATATACAACATCAAAAGTTGAGAGAACAGAACACACCGATGACTTCTACTTTGGAGGAAAGGCCAGGGGAAGGAGGAGCAAGCACAAGCGAAGGCAATCCTCATCCTAGGAGCACAAATGAAGACAATCCTCACCCTAGATGCGTAAGTGAAGGCAATCCTCATCCTAGAAGCGCGAAGAGGAAAGAAAGACCTGAAAAAAGGGAACCCTCCAAGAAAAAGCAAGAGGCCCATCAAGATCACTCATCTGGCACATCTTCTCGACATGAAAAAAGGACAAGTCAAGGACAAGAGAAGAGGGTACTTGAAGTTGAGGAATCTATGGAATCAATGGTCCAGAATGATAAACATGAAGAAAGGCAAGCACCTCAACGTTCATCAAGTCAATCTCCCCAAGTCAATGAGCTACATGAAGACAGGAATGATGACGAAGTGACATCTCCTCTCCGAGAAGAGGGATCAGTGCCAAAAGAAATACAAGTTAGAGAAACAAGGGGTCCGCCATTCCAGATTGGTTAAAGGAGAGGTTAACAAGGGTGATTGTGATCGAAGATGAAGATAATGTAATTGATTTAGAAAGCCTTGTTGGAAATTCTCAGGAAGTGACAGAGAGAAGGAAGGCTACCAAAATGTCCAAGATGATCAGAGATGAGACAGGGTCCAGGAAGTTGCAGATAGCTACACCCACAGTGGACAAATATGAAGGTGAAATCCTTGCAGAAGAGTATGATTTAGAAACATTTGAGCTTGGTCCACTCACAGCCGAGCAGACACTGGATGAGGCCACTGATTCATTTGAGGCACTTAAAGACAAGCTTAAAGAAGAAATGGAAAAGAATAGAAAGCTTGAGCGAGAGGTCGGTGCTTGGAGAGGCTACTTTAGCCATCTCAATCAGCCTTTGGGACGTCAGGATCCAACAGTATCTCCTGTGCAAGCACTTCCCCTTGAATCAGTTGGCGAGGCAGAAAGAGTTAAGAGCTTGGTCCAGCTTATGAGCTCTTGGATTGACAAATCCCATACCGTTGCCATTGAGTTCGCAACAAGAATGATGCAGACCACCCATCGAGCTATCCAGGTCCTTGAGATCATTCACAACCTAATGATAACAGTAGCCGCCTTTGCCCACACTAGAGATGTTATCATTCCTGTTCTGCAAGTAATCAGGCAAACACCAAGGAAGATCTTAGCACAAGAAAAGATAATGGATGGAGGAGCTCATAATTTACTCCAGTGGTCAACTCTACTTCAGATGAAGGAGGTTCTTTTCGAAGACATTAGTACCAAATGCAATCAAGTTGAGGAGGTCATGCACCCAATTCAGGACAAGGTGTTTGAGGTGTTATGTTCTATTCTTGGCAGGAGGATTGAAGATGAGACAGATGTGAATCTTCAAGAGTTGGAGGAGAAGGTCAAGGTCATCTTTTGCAAAGATGAGAATGTTATCACAGATGAGCAAAGAGATCAAATGTTCGCCACTATGCTCCTGATTGAGAAAATCAAAGAACTCGAGCCTGGATGGGATGCAGCTCTTCTCAAGGCTTTCGATTAGGTCATCCACTTGGAGGAACGAATGAGGAATCTTCCAGAGATTCCTATTGCTGAGATCGAAGGAATTGTGTCTAGATTCACTGCATATGCTAAGGAGCATTGGAAAGGGAACAAGGTTCTAGAAGAGAGGTTGTTATAGATGATGTGGCACCTTAATTATCATTGGTCTATGTTTCCTAGATTTTTGTGTCAATTAAATATTTGGCTATGCATTTAATATTGTTCAATAAAAGGGGAACTTTTTGTAGTAAAACCCTAATTAGGGTTTAGGTGTCAAAATCTCAGCCGTTGATCTTCTTTTGATCTGGGCCGTTCATTGTAATTGAGGATGCTATATATACCCTCATTCATTTTCATTTCATAATTAGAAAATTAGAAATAAGAGAGAGATAGAGAATAGCAGTTAGAAGATTAGAGCTTTTGAGAAGAAAGTTATTTTTTAGCAAGATTGAGCATTGAAGAAAGAATTTCAAGCAATTGTTGTCTATGTTGACTTTGAGATCAATAAAATATTGAAGTTATGGTGTTTTATTGCAATTCTCGTGGTTATCTTCATGGTTGTTTACTTTCTTGAATCATTCTCAGTCGAAGTAGTGTTTAAATTTGAAGGACTAAGTGTTGAGCTTGATCTTTGGTGAGATTCACATTCCAAACCACTAGCTTCTTAGTGATTGTAGGGATGCCTTGTGTGGTCAACTGGAAATATTTGGATTGCTTAAACCTTCAATCATTATTGAATTATTGATATGTACCTTCATGGTAGTGCCTATGATTCTTGATGATTTGAAAATCAATAATCACCTTAGAAGATCGCATCAATCTTAGTGGAGTTGTAATTCCTTGGCAACACTGAAATTGGTCGAATCTTGCCAAGTCTAGCCTATATTGAGTCATTCTTAGGATTAGATTATAATTCATCCCTTGCAAATCGTACCTTTTGATTTTTTTTTGAGAACTTGTTAGTTTTAGGGAAATCTATTCCTGAACGGAAACGTAAGGCCCCTTGATGAAACAACATTCACAACGACCACTGGTGCTTATCCACACCTAGAGACCCTACATCAAAGAACCTTGGAGTCATCCTGATTGATCCTTTTTCGCGACATCTTCAGCAATCAGAGGCTTTACTCAAGAGAGGATAAGGTACCCTTGGGTATTTTATTCTGTGTTTGATAGTGTACAAAATACACGTCAACAGGACCTTTGGAAGGACATGTCTTGAAATTCGCTCTATGTCCTTTGGAAGGACAAGGTCAAGGCGAAAAAGTTCACTCTATGTCCTTTGGAAGGACAAGGTCAAGGTGAAAAAGTTCGCTCTGTCCTTAGTACATCATTTGGAGAAGGATTCGCTCTAGACCCTTAGCATGGACAAGACGTAAAATTTGCTCTAGGACCTCTCCAAGGACATGGCTTGAAATTCGCCTTAGGACTTTTGGGAGGTACATGACCTTGTGAAGGAATTCGCTCTTGACCCTTGGCAAGGTACGGGAGCTAAATGCAAAAAATCGCTCTGGAATGTATTTGACTCCAAAATTCTCTTTCCTTAACAAGGTACGGGGTTAAGGTACTGGGCAAATTTTGCTCCAGCGAGGGAGCAAGGTACATATCCTTAGGAAAGACTCTTGACTTGGTCCTTTCACCTGACTTTGCTCAATTTGTTCAATCCTCAAGTCTTTCACCCATGAATCATTCTTGCAATATGCTTGATGACTTACTTCACTCCACTCAGGAGACCAACCTGACATGATGACCCTCTAGATACTTGAGAAACTCTATCCCTTCAATGCAAAGATTAATAGCAAAGACCCTAACACAACCCAAAACGCAAAAGTGGGGTTCCCCATTTGCAATGGGGCGATCTGTGAATACCTCACAACACTACCTTGCAATGTTCTTGTCAAATGCATGGTGAAAGCATTGTTCACTGTCATGTAATGTGCTTTGCCAGGGCAGTGTAACTGTGTATATGACTCACATGCTCTCATCTCTCCAACTCCCATGGCTACTGGACCTCTGTACATTAATCTTGCGTATTCATGAGCTTTGACAAGTGAGTATATGATGTATGAACTCATATAGAATGTCTTATCATGTGCAAGGCTCTTTAGCTGTAGATCAAGGTTATTGCTTATGATTCTTGCCCAGTTGATCTTCTCTTTTCTAGTTGATACTGCTTTCATAAAATAGTGTTGGCATTGTGTTGTCAATGATGTCAACCGGTATAAGAGATGTATGTGCAACACTGTCATTGATGCATACCGGATGTGATGTCTTTGATGTCACCTAGCTTAGCAGGTCTCCGGTAAAGGAGAGAATGTCACCCCGCATAATGGCCATTGGAGTCACTGGTACACAAGTTAGTGTTTGACTTGTGTTGAAGATATGGACATGAAACCGATATGATATAATAACCAGTAAATGATAACATCTGTAAGAGAGCACGATGAGGATGCTGGTCGGTTGATTGTTATGAAGAGGGGGAATGTTATCTAAATCACATCAACATCGAAGGTGAAGTATGTACAGGTCACCGGTACACTGTGTGGATGTCAATCGGCAGGACTCCCATCGGATAAAGATGCAATCACTATTTGAAGAGATGACTGATTGTTATGAAGAGGGTGAATGTTATCTAAATCACATCAACACCGAAGGTGAAGTATGTACAGGTCACCGGTACATTGTGTGGATGTCAATCGGCAGGACTCCCATTGGATAAAGATGAAATCACTACTTGAAGAGATGACTGACAGTGAATGTGCCCCAACCGGATCACATGTGCCTGTTTGAAGATATGCTGCTCAAATAGGGAAGCCACATTGGTGCATTGCAGAATGCAGATGACAAAGATCCACTCCCACCGGTAAGTGGAGCTTATCTCCTATTATGCATGGTGTGCATCATAGTCCTCTGAGATAAAAGAAAAGAGTTAAAGGCAGGTGATTGCCGGATCTATCGGTGAAACAAAAGGATGCCTCAAGTGCATGAAATCTGAGATGTGCACCAGATCAGAAAGAGTTGGCATGTTGTGCTACCAGGACAAAAAGAAAGAATTGAAAGATATGTATGTCAACTTGACAAACCGGCTGAGATGATGTTCGGGCTGATGATGAAGAAGGCAAGGTCGAGCAACTATAGATAGAGAGTGCAACCGGAATGCAGTTGCCTCTGATGGAAACAGTTAGAGGTTGATGACATGGTGTCATCAAGATGTTTATCGGTAATGCTGACAAAGTGCAGATGTAGAAGACTCCCATTTGATGAGGATGTGCATAAGTTAGGTTAGCAAGAGTGCTGACTGATTGAGTGTTCCACCGGAAGACGAGCGACAAAGTACAAACATGTTGGTTAACCGACAAAGTGTGAGATATCGACAGAAAAGATGGATCGGTTGTGTGTTGATTGTCGGTGACCAAGCCTAGTCGATACAGAGGTCTTTGTTGAGATGGATATCGACAAAGATGCTATGTGGAGTTGAGGTGGCATGCATGCGCAGGTCGGCAAAGTGCCTGTCCGCGAGGTAGATGGTGGCAGATCAACATTTATGTTGACTGTGTGATTCATGGGATGTGCAGCCGAGGTTTGTGGATCGAGGTCAAACTGACAATAGAGATCCAGGACAGATTGATTGAGCAGATCGAGGCAGGTGAAGGAAACCGTGAAACCATTCTTGGTGATCGACCAAGAAATCAGCTGACAGATTAAAAGCAGGCTGCTAAATATGGATGGCGTGTTTTGGAAGGCACGACAATGGCGAGGTTGATTGATGTGTTGTTGTTCATCAATTAAGGCGATCAGATCTAATGAGATTTGATTGGATTTAGTTTGCCTCAAGGTCCATGAAGAAACCCTAACCGCCCAAAGTTTGAATTGGTTTTTGGCAGGAAAACCATTTTATAAATATGCAAGCCAAAATCGATGAAGGGGTGTTGTTGTTGAATGAGAGGGTGTCGCTGCTGAAGAAGTGAATTCAGTCAAGTGCTCAAGAAGAAGAAGAAGAAGAAGAGACTGAGTGTGAGAAAGAACAAGGTTGAAGAGTTCAATCGGCAATAGTGAGGCAACCGACAGTCAGCCATTGAGTTTGACAGAGGAGTGAACCGACAGAGAAGAATTGCAGAAGATTGTAGAGAAGGCAAGCAAAGAACCGACAGTGTAGTACCGGCGAGAGCTGAACTGGAAAAGAAGAAGAAGAGATTGAACCGGTGAAGGTGAAGAAGAGAGTAAGTTGCATCAAGAGACAGAGTTGTAGCTGAGAGGTAAGCAAAGAACCGGGAGAGAATTGGAGAGAGGAGAACCGGTAGAGAGATTTGCAGAAGAGTTACAAAATTCATTTGTAACAAGATTATTACGTTTGTAATTGAATATACTCATAGTAGACCATTGATTTGGAGCTCGGTGCAGGGGTTGTAGCTCCTTGGGTTGGTGCCCTAAATCAAGGGTTGGTGCCCTAAACATTGTAATCAGAGTTTCATTGTGAGGTTGGTTTGGAGCAGTAGACCCCAACAACATTTCTCACTGAGGTTTTTCCCATCTTGGGTTTTCCTCATATACGCTGGTGTTATGTGATGTCCCTTTCATGTGTGATTGCATTTGTGATAGTCTCCCATCTAACCGGTAAGTCTGCTTTCTGTTAGATAAATAAAGGTAAAAGTTTGTAAACGATTGATTCACCCCCCCTCTCAGTGGCACATTGTGTCTAACAAATAGAACATCCAATTCTCAAATTGGGATGCTTGAGAGATTCCCATAACTCAGTTGGGAAAAATGATCAAATCACTAAACTCTTCCTTAAAATCAATCTTGTGAAGTTTGGTGGGTACCTTGGATATGCCGGACCTACTCTTCAATAACCAATAGTTGTCGATTATGCCAAGGCATTTGTCGAGGTCATCCTCATAGACTGCCTGTGCTCCTTCCCTGCTTTTGTAAACCATGCCTTTGGGATCGGGTATGTGGAAAGCTTTGCTGATAGCTGTCTCGAATAGGTAGGTAAGTACTCTACCATCGGGTACCACCATCGTACTTGTGCTGGCATCATAGTGTTTGGCACATTTGACAATCAGCTCATTGCATTGTATAGCCGGAGGGAAGCCTGCTGTTCTTACTATCCCACTCTCGATCATCATCCTTGAAAATCTGGAAGGTTTGATTGTATAGAAGGGGCATTGGAACTTCTTCATGTCCATTCCTCCTAGGTTGGTGTCACCTACGTTGCTCCAAAATGATGGTATTTTGGATTCCAAATCCTCTCCCTTTGAGTCTTCCTTGATGAGGGTCTGGCCTACACCTGCTCCAGTCTTTGGGGCTGCCATGTTCTACCTGAAAGAGGCGTCTAAGTTAGTTTGTTGATATGATGTCAATGCTCACAAGCTGAAATTAATCACCCAAGTTAGCAATTTTGTTGCTTGAGGCTGATAATTCATTAAAATCTTCAATATTGCTAAAACCCTAGGCTTTCAATCTAAAATCTTAGCTTGGAAAACCTGATCCTACTTGAACATAATCACCGAACAGCCATGAATTTTGCATTAAAACTTGTCAAATGATCAATTCAAGTGCTCTAAAGCATATTAAAAAATAATCTCAATGCCCGAAACTTCATCACAAACCCTAGCCATGAAGCTGTATCAGTGAATTAAGGTCTGATTTTTCAATGAAAATAATTAAAACAGCTTGTTTCAGACCTGGAACTGACTTTGTAATTGACTGGTGATCCCAATTTTGCCCTCAATCTAGCAGAATTGTCTTTGATTTCTTGTGAATTGACAAGGTTCATCAATTGACTAACAAAATTCACTGCTCTGGGATCAAAATCACTGTCTCCTTTGATGATGAATTTGCTGTTGCTGCATGAGAATTTGCTGTTATAGTTGGTAGATTTTCCTCCTCGGAAGGGAAATTCACTGTCTCTTGGACTCAAAAATCACTGATTTATAGCGATTGGGAGGGATGCATCTCTTCAATCCAAGCTGACTCGCCCTTTCATTTAATGTTTTGCAACATAACATCTTTCAATGTGCAAAAGCCGACTTGCTTTCTTTTGAAATTTTGAATCATAACGTATACCTTGTGTGGGTCCCTCCTCATATGTTGGCACTAAAACTTATGTTTCTCCCCTTTATTGTGGATGATGGGGGTCAATGACAATGAGCGATCGGGTTCTTGAAGCCTCAAAGGAAGTTTGTGGATTTGCATAGTCAATGACAATGCCTTGGTGTGAGGTCACAGATCTCACTAGGCAAAGGAAATACTAAATCGTGGCCTTGAGTGAGCATTTACAGTGCTCATGACTTGTTAATTGAATTGTCACTCAATTCGCTCCCTTCACTTGCCTTGTATCAGATTTTCATAGCCTATTAGGAACGTTCAAGCATGACCGGGATTCTCATTAGGCAAAGGAAATGCATGAGGGAAGGTTGTGGTTTTGGGGGGTCAAAGGAAGTGCATGGATTTGGCGCCCTAAAGGAAATGCCATCATTCTGATCGAAGATTTTGGGGGTCAAAGACAATGACACCAACCTTGTTTGTTTAAGCTCAAGATCTCTTAAATTGCTGAAAAAACATCAAATAATCAACCTCAATTAAAATTTCAAAGGTCTCCTACCTTGATTGAGCTTCAATGAGGTCAAGGAAGTGCTCAAAAGCTGATCGCACATTCAAGAGGGCAAAGAAAGTGCCCAAGCTAGATCGTGGATTTGACCAGGCAAAGGAAATGCTAGGTTGGGCCTTAAAGGGGTCAAAGGAAATGACCACAAGCTGGATAGGGCTTTTGAGGTGGCAAAGGAAATGCTCTCAAGCCTGATTGGACTTTTGAAGGGGCAAAGGAAATGACTTCAAATGTTCAACTTTGCTCATTTTATTACCCTGCCCTAAGCCGCTTCATGATTGTTTAGGCCTTAGCTTCTCCTCCCAAGCATTCACTCTCATTCAACAGAATTCAGCACTTCATCTCTGATTTTGCAAGCCAATGATGATCAAATGGAATGATCATCATGAATCTTTCATTTCAAAAGCATTGAGGACTAAGTCAACTCAACCTCATCAAATCTCAAGGATCATATTGCTGCCAATCTATCCTAAAACCTAAAACTAAAAGCAAAAGAGGGGTCTCCGTTTGTGATGGGGTGATGTATGAAATGGTCACAACAGGTATGATAACAATGTATGAAGTCCCTTTGATAACATTGTATTTTTAATGATGGGGAGGCTAGCAAAACAAAGACTTGGCATTAAATGCTATGACGCCTTGTCAAAAATTGGAGATCAAAAATTAAATGACTTTGTTGAAGCCTTTGGGTACAAATGCATGCTGAAATGAGTAATGATAACGTGTATTTGTAAAGTGCCTTGTAATGATGAATGTGATTTCGTTTCTGTCCCATGGGACTACAGTCAAAAGAGAGCTTTATTGAGAGTGAGTGGTCTGACCAGGCTTTATAAAATAAAAATCCTGTGAAGGAAGCATGCCTCCATAGGTGAACACAAAAAAATTTGCATACTGTTTACCACTGGCATCCAATACAGATAAAAGAAGGAAAGGGAATAGCATCAAAAGTGTGAGACGTCCATACTACTGGAGGATTTCAGGTGAACAGTGAAAAGAATTAATTAGAAAGCTTCTGACAGAAAACTATGTGAAAGTTTTTGAATCAACATTTCAGATTATTTTCTGTGATTCATATTTCTCCTCATCTTAAATGATAGATCATGGAGGATGATTCGAAATGTTGATTAAAAAATTTACACAGTTTTCTGCCAGAAGCTTTTTAAATTAAATATGGACTTTGGAAATATCACGTCTTTGAGTGAAGGAAAGTACAAATGAAGAATAAGGCAAGGGTTCAATTGACCCAACAACCTCTCCATTCAATTTCAAACGGTGGCTCACATACACTTAATGAAGGGAGTAACTTCCTATATACCAAATCACCTGATTTGAAACTTTATTTCTGAGATTCTTTGGTTTAACAATTTTTTAATTTTTTTGACCTCTAAACTATATAATGAACAGGACCTTTTCAGAAAGATGTTGAACCTGTTGGTTTACAGATGGGCGCTGTTATACAATTATAGTCACCGGGATACTCAGGCTGAAGGACAAAAACACATATTACAGGTTTTACTGTTATTCGTATTCTTCCATGCCATGTTTTGAAATGGCTTCCCTGACCCAGGGTCCGAACTCTCTTAGTCACTAGAAGGGCTGTAGACAAGAATTTTGTCACGTTGACAAACAAGCTGTCCTACGTTGTTCCTGCGACGATGTATTCAAACTTAAGTGATTGGAAGCACCAAAGAATTGATGACAATGAATTTCCTTCCTGACAGGCTATGAAATTCTGATTTTAGATTTTAATGAGTAATAAAAGAACCAATAAAATCTGAACATGTGGGTGACATGTTTAACTTTAAACATCTCAACCTTTGATATAAAGGAGGTCCACCAATGGTAAATGATTGTACTGCAATGGGAAGTAGGTGATAAGAGACAACCTTTTAAGTGACAAGAAGTAAGCAAATTTATGACCAAGTTAATAAAAAAGGTTAAGTGCTTTCTGTATGCCTTTGTAGTGTTTGCAGATATTATTCAACTTTTTGTCTAAGATGGTGAGTGGCCTACTCTTGTTTCAATTTTGTGTCGTTGAAATTAACAGTTAAAGAACCCAAGATACTCCTGAAGTTTGAAATATCAATCTGTTCATCTTGTAGGAGTACTTCTATGGCCCCAGTAATGACTTGTCCCCTCATTCCAGTGTTGCAAGTTTCAGTGATTTACATATATATCGAATTGGTGGAGGTCCTCAAGCACCACGTTCTGCCCTTCCAATTGGTGCAGAACCATCAGCAGATCCTAACCGTGTTGTTCAGATCACAATAAACAGTGATCTTCTGCATGTTGTACTTGCTGTTTCTTATGCCAAGGAGCCTGATCAGCTACTCAGTAGGTATGAGCTGTGTTGAGTTGTTTTTTATACTACTCACTGCAATTTCTTTTTTTGTAGGGCATATCTTAATGGTTTGGCCATTTTCTTACGTGTGTAGCTAATTATTTTTCCTTAAAATGCATTTGCAGCAATGTTGCTGGATTTATCCATATAACAGATGTTGATGTACAGAGGTGAGCTGAAAACATCTCTTGATTTAGTATCAGATTCAGTCAATTTTTAGAACTGTGATTTTTATTTTGGATTCCATATTTCAAACTGGTCTTCACAACAGAAATATTAATGCTTTTGCAGAATGAAGATTACTTATGTTGCTCCTTGTCCTGGGGAGCTTCCTAGTAGGCTACTTTTGGCAGGGTCTCTGACTTGGATGGATGAAGCTGCTTATCGTGCTGGATCATAGTTTGTCTGGATTAAAATTTGGCATCATATCCTTTTCAAGGGGCAGTATCTCCAAATTTGTCTTCAAACATGGTGTGCGCAAGCCAGCCTCATTTGATTTTCCATTTCTGAGATGCACAATATTTGGTGGATCTCAATTTTAGAGGAAAATGTTTTGGCCAAGGGTATGCTAAAAATGACCTAAAAAATGAGTTCTGCTTGTACAACTATAACATCATTAAAAGGTTCACCAGTCGTTCTATTGAGGCTGAGCTAAATATCAATATTTGTAATTTACAACTGGCCTGGGATGATTTTGAGGACCAAAGAGCTTCCGATTCAGTCTGATGGCTAAATGTTAGCAATACACTTTCTAATGATCTTTGGTGTAACATATGGCTGTTGTTGAAGATGAAAAGAGCATTGAGCTTGATTAGGTGTGTTATTTAGATTTTTTATGGTAATTCAATAGATAACTCATTAATTACTGGCATATATATATATAATACATTAATATTTCAGTGTTTTAGATCAAATCAGGACATTGCTTGCGTAATTTCTTATGGGGATGTTCATATCTGAGTTTAATTGATTATCATTTCCATATTTAGAGACATTGATTCATCTTTTATGTGCTTTGATTATCATTTCTTTAGTACACATCGCTTTAATAGGTGGTTAACCCTCAGTATCATACCATCACCCTGGATGACCAGTTTGATAGCAAATGGAACGAGGGACACCTGACCACCAAATCATTAATTAGGCTTACATGTTGGTCATGCAATTTTAGTACTAGTGTGCAGGTAGTTCAGATTCCTTCCACTCCTGACTTCATGCCTTAAAATCTTCGAATCTTCATGCCTTCCAAGTGGATCAGATTTGAAAATTAACTTCAAAACCCTTGATATTTAGTTTATTATCTTTTTTTGTCTTTGCTTTATCTCATTGTTCTTACAGGTGACCTTGAGGGTTCAAAATTGGGCCCTTTTGGTCTGGACTATGGTGCCTAGCACCCTAGTCCAGTCCATCAAGGCTGATTCAAGGTCTAAAAGTCAGAGCAGAGTATGAAGATCACAGATTTGGCATTGGTGTCATATTTTGTAGTTGTTTGTTGAGGCATCTGTGTCTTGTCCCATACATTAGCATTTAGCAGAACAAATTGAACTGTTTCATTCTCAACAGAAATTATAACAAGATTCTTCTTAATGGCTGCAATATTTTCTCCTCAACTGAACATTTTGTTTTCTTCAATAATTATAACCCTCGTTCCATATATATATATATATATAACCTTCCTTGACTATGAGAGCCAAATAAAGTGTCCAATGGTTGCAATTAGAACACAACCGTTAGCAACCACTTACAACCAATTCCTAGTATCTATCCACAATCTGACAAGTAATTCTCTCTCTCTCTCTCTCAAACACACACACACCCATATTTCATAAATGTTTTATTCCTTCATATTCAACTTAATTGAATAAATGATACATATATATGTTGAATTACGTAGGGCTTGGAATAGTCAAATGTTTGATCAGGTTCATGTTCAAGTAGTAGATTTATATAAATACCTCAAGGATTTGCAACACAAATGATACTACAGTTTGATTGGGTGGCTTCTGCCTTTGCAATCATCTTATCTTATTACAGCTAGAGTTGGGGAAAATTTAATTTGAAAATACACCGAAACTGGAAAATGTGCCCACCTTACTGGCCTTGAATTTCAAATTTTTATAAATTGCATTTAAAATAATTAACACCCTCTATAATATAAGCAATGCTCAAATGTCAAGCATATGGATTGTATTTTATTAGAGTACTGGAATTTCTCAGTTATAAGGTGCACATCTTATGATTTGAAAATCAATGGTCCGCTGGAAACAGCAGTTTCTTTGACTCTCTTGAAACTCTCTTTGTCTGAAGCCTCTGGTGTTCTCATTTAAACCAAGCTCGCAGGCTGTTAATCTATAGATGCTTAGCATGCGCACAAAGAAAATGCTTGCCTTAACCTTCGATAACTTTGAGTTGCAATGACGCATGATGGTAAGGATATACGCATTGACAAATGAGACGGTAGCCCTCAAATACGTTACAAGGATTTTAGTAGATGGACTACCAAGGTAACTATCAGGCATGCTTTTAGTTTAGGTACCCTCTATAAGATAAGCACATCTATTGAAGGAGGTCACAAAGTCGGAAAAAAAGCAGTCAACTCCAACAAAAGGCGCTAAAGAAGAGACCTTGCATCCTTCACATCACAATTAGTGAGGACATGAAAAGTAAGCCCCAACCTTCTATCTCATGTAGATTGCTAATGGGAAATTGGCCTATAAGTTCTAGGACTAAAGCAGCAATGCATTGATTGCCAATTGATGGTGGACACCTTTTGAATCATCTATGAACCAATAGTTTGTGAAATAACTCAATTGGATGGTACTAGTTAAAATTGTTGTAATCATTAAAGATTTTCCCTTAAATCTGGTAGGATATGTATGTAATGACCTCCTTGCATATTTTTGCGATGTCTCAAAAAATTTAGGAGTATGTTGCACTAGATTGAAAGCGTTTGTTAACCATAACTTAGCATGCTATGGGTTTAAATAGATCATGTATCTCTAGTGGCATATTAAAGCAAACACTCAACTCGATCCTACTTAATCTAAATATAAGAATAAGTTTGAAGTTAAATAATCGAAAAGTAATTGGAAAAAAAATTAATAATAGCATTAAATTTGTCAAGGAAGAATTTTTTTTTAAGAATAAATACTACAAAAATGCATAATCTAAAGGTATTTAGGAATAGAATAAAAAATAATAATATAGAATTTACTTTAGGAACCCTTAATAGGAAAAAAATTCTAGAAACAATACCACTATTTAGTTTGCATTGACAACAATAATAATTAGTCTTATCAGCTTTCCACAATCCATGCTAATATTCAATTATTTGTTTTTGGATTCGATTGTGTATACCGGTTTTTTATGATAAGAAACTGGTATACACAGTCAAATCCAAAAACAAATAATTTAATAACAATAATAATAATTTTACAATACAATAAGAACCAAGCCTATCCTATTCAGAAGACATTCAACATACAAGAGCTTATGGCAACTAGTAAGCTTTCCACAATCCATGCTAATATTCAATTATTTGTTTTTGGATTCGATTGTGTATACCGGTTTTTTATGATAAGAAATTGGTATACATAGTCGAATCCAAAAACAAATAATTGAATAACAATAATAATAATTTTACAATACAATAAGAACCAAGCCTATCCTATTCAGAAGACATTCAACATCCAAGAGCTTATGGCAACTAGTAAGCTTTCCACAATCCATGCTAATATTCAATTTTTTTTTTTTGGATTCGATTGTGTATACTCGTTTTTTATGATAAGAAATTGGTATACACAGTCGAATCCAAAAACAAATAATTGAATAACAATAATAATAATTTTACAATACAATAAGAACCAAGCCTATCCTATTCAGAAGACATTCAACATACAAGAGCTTATGGCAACTAGTACCGAGTTAATAATTTCAACAATAATTACCTAATTTGAAATCAATTCATCTTACATTTTTCAAATCAATCACTAGATTTTAAATCGAAATCTAATTTTCACTCATACAAAAAGATTCATGCAATTAAGTAGGACAAAACAAAAGCTATAGGGTCTACAGGGGTTTATGCCTTTATTATGCCTTTATTGTGTGATGCAATTTTTCTTTGTACACAACTATGCAATATTGTATTGTTTATGACCTATGATATTTATATTTGTATGTATGTTAAAATATTTGACATATTCATTCTTGAGATATATGTATGATCTTGTGATTAAATTCGTATGGTCGATTCAACTTTATATTTTAATCTAAAAATTATGCCAGTTAATTTAATTCTATGGATATGCATTAGTGTTTTGATAAATGATTAATTTGTATTTAATTAGATACTTTCATATTAACATGATGATGTCATAATTGAAATATTATTACAGAATAAATTATATGATGTTTGATTGTACTTAATGTTTCACCTATCACCATGTCATTGAGCAAATGTATGTAATGCTTGAATTGAGTGATATGCAAAGTTAAAATTTCAATGGTGATTTAATTAGGGAGACAATCTCAAGGGTATGTTTGATTGTGTTAACCTATTGTAACTTTATTAAAATGATTGACTTGCAATGTGTTTAAGTAGTTAGCCTTGTTTAAATTGCTTGTGATTTAAGATCCTTATCTCTATCAAATCAATGAATTGTCTATATTTCTTGCATGGCAATTTATTCTACATGCATTTGTTTTCCTTGAATGTGGGGGAAGTCTAATGGTTAAATTAAATTGATAAAATGCTATTTGAACTACTTGGGGGTCATTTTGATTCTTATTGTTGATTTTAACATGATAGAAAATGTCATTTTTAACTTATTCATGCAAACGGGGTCAACTCACAACTTGGTAAAAAAGAAGAAATCACTTGTTATAGAAAGTGGTCAATTTAGGTATTTTTCTTTGCAAATATTTTTATTGCCTTTCTTGACTTTTTTTTAATAATCACCTCAACCCCAGGGCAATTCACAACAATATCCAAATCCATGGAAAAATATAGACAATGAGGAAGCAACCTATGCTCAGATTGAGGGAAATTAAAAAGGCAATCGGATTGGAGGGCAAGATCTACTCTTCTTCTTTGAACCTTACCAAGTTCAAGAGGTATTTCTTGGCATGATTTGCATAACTGATACATATGAGGTGATGCAGTTGAAGTCTGAAGACTGAACCGATACAGGATAGAAGACTATTTGTGATGAAGAGATTGAGATTTTGTGATTAGATGACTTGAATAGTTATTTGTGTTGTCATTGATGGCAATTGATGTTAATGATGTTATCTGATGTTTGGTTTGTCATCTAAGTGATTTAGTCTACCGGAGACGGGGTTTACTGACAATATACAAAAGACTGTGAAATAGGACTTTAACCTGTATATGCATAGATGTTTTACTTGAAGCGGATGATTGGTGATGATTGGTGATTTGTGGTTTGGAATGTAAGTTTTTATCATGGTAATGAGTATTTGACCGAAACCGCATCTTATGATGACTATAGGAAGGCATGTTTCTAATTTCTGATGAAGTTTTGTCAGGGTTTAAAAAGGATTCTAGAACCGATGAAGAAATCATAAAACCGGTAATGATTTTTGGTATGGCGATGATCGACGTCAAGTCTACATGTTGATGATAACGCGACACAAACCGTGTGATGTGTTTGAAAGATGTTTTGGTGCATTTGGAGATTGAATTTCTTGGGAATATGCAAAGTGCTTAGCAGAATGAGCTAAGGGTTTGACTTTGTACCAAATCGACTTGCTGGGATGACTTATGATGATTCAACAACTGATATTGATTTGTAATTGATTATAATGATCCATATGATGATCTGTAATGAGTTGTAAAGATTTGTGATCTATGATGTAATTCAGGGTTTAGTGGCCGACCTAGTGGAAAGCTTTATTTATGTTGGCTTAGTTGATGTTCAATGTGTCGGTGGTCTTAGAGAAGAGTGTGAAGCCATACCAGAGAAGAGTGAGATTTGCCTGAGAGTTGCAAATAGTGGAGCATAACTGGATCTGATTTAGCAAGCTAAGAAGTGCAAGTAACATATCACTTTTTCACTGTTGTTTCCTAACAGTTGCAACAGATTAAATCCCTTAATCGGGTAGGTCCTGACAGATCTTAATCTTGTAAATCCCCTAACAGGGTAGCTCTAAAAAAGAGTGGTAAATCCTCTCACGAGGTTGATCCTAACAGGTCATTAAGCTCCTAACCAGGCTGCACATCCAAATCCCTTAACCGGGTGACTCCTAACAGGGTCTGCTCCTAACAGGACGTACTTCAAAAGAGTAAAAATCTTTGTGGGTACTAACTCCCATCGTGGTTTTTTCCCTATTTGGGTTTCCACATAAAAAATATGGTGTTCATGTGTGGAATGATTTTCATGTGATGCTATTGATTATCTTTAGTTTATTCATTATTTATGATTACATCGGTTATAGCAGTTTATCGGAGATTTTTCAGTGGTTACTGGTACTTTTTAATGAATTGGCATATATGTGGTAAATGAAGTTAGATTTGTTGCAAGTTTGAAATTGGTGTTAATACTGATTCACCCCCCTCTCAACATTAATCAAATCCTCATAGAATTAACAATTGGTATTAGAGCCTTGGTCCTTTGTGTGTAGAAAGCCTAACTGCTTGAGGGAAAGATTCTGAGGAAGTCAAGATGATGAAGAAAGAGGGTCCTAAGTTTAACAAGGATAACTACAAGATCTAGAAAGATAGAATGAAGATCTACATCAAAGGTCTTGATGTACAATATTGGAAGCAAGTTGAAACAAAATATGTTGCTTCTACTACTCTTCCCTTGACACCAGATGAATTCAAAGAGCAGTAAGAGAACATACAAGCCTTAGAAGCTATTGCCAGTACTTTATCTGATTCAGAATATATTGATGTTCAAGGATTGGAAACTGTAGGTGAGGTTTGGGAAAAGTTAAATATAATCTATGGAGAGGATGAGCATGTACAAAGCGCCAAAGAGGAAAGCTTGAGAGGAAAGTTTGATGACACGAGAATGCTTGAAGGAGAAAATATTGCACAATATGGTTAGAGAATCAAAGAAGTTGTTGGTGACATAAAGAGTGTCGGAGGTAAAATAGATGACGACACAATAGTAAGTAAAATGCTTAGAACTCTTCAACCTCAGTATGCTATAAGAGTATCTGCAATCCAAGAACTTAGATCTATTTCAAAGTATAAGGTAACTGTTGATTCATTGATTGGTAAGCTTACAACTTTTGAGTTGAATAGTTTTGACAATAGTGTGACAAAATCTACTAAATCTGCCTTTAAAGATTCACTTACTGGTTCATTTGCTAGAAAAGGAAATGATATATTTCAAAATCATGAGTGCAGGTCAAGTCATGGAAGTAACTGGGAAAATGAAGACAATGAAGATTAGGTGATGGAATTTGAGGCATTGTTAGCAAAACTATTTCCAAGAGGCATCAGTAAGTAGAAAGGAAAGGTACCTTTGAAGTGTTTTTCTTGTAGTAAAATTGGTCATATTGCCGCCAATTGTCCTAATGTTGATAAGAAAGAGAAGTTTAGGATGTTCAAAGGAAAATGCAAGAAACATTGTTATGTTGCAGTGGATGAAGGTGTGTCTGATGAGGAGTCTGAAGATGAAGATGACAATGAGGAAATTGTGTTTGTAGCCGTGAAGGAGGAATTGATAGATGAGAAGGCGCTGATATCTCATATGGAGAATAGTGATGAATGGATTATAGACAGTGGCTTCTCACACCACATGATCGGAGACAAAAGTAAGTTCACAACCCTTAGTGAATTTGATGGTGTTGTTGTTAGTTTTGGAAATAACTCTCTCTGCATGGTGAAAGGTAAAGGTTCAATTTCTCTAAATGGACAGAGCAATTTTGATGATGTGTTTTGGGTTGATGGTCTAAAGCATAATCTTTCAAGTGTTGGTCAACTCAATGATAAAGGTTATTTGCTTGAGTTTAAAAGTGGAGTCTGCAGAATTCTTAGAGGTAATGGTGAACTGATTGCTACCAGAAGCAAACTAGAGGTAACTTATTCCATTTGAATAGTAATGTTAATAATTGTATGGTTGCAAGAATGGAAGACAGTTGGTTGTGGCATAAAAGATGTTGTCATGTTAATTTTGATAATTTGGTTAAGGTAATAAAGTCAAGTGTTGTAAGAGGATTGCCCCAACTTGTTAAACTGGATAGTGTGATATGCAAAGATTGTCAAATTGGTAAGATGACCTCTATTTATTTCAAGAGCACGAATTGTACTTCTGAGAATATTTTAGATTTGGTACATACTAATCTTTGTGGCCCTATGAGAACAAAGAGTTATTATGGTGATAGGTATTTCATGATTTTCATCGATGACTGTTCAAAAATGATGTGGGTGAGATTTTTGAAGGAGAAATCAAAAGCATTTAGTAAATTTAAATCATTTAAAGATCTGGTTGAGAGTGAAACTGGTAAGAACTTGAAGTGTTTAAGATCAGACTGAGGAGGAGAATTCACATCTAATGAATTTGTTAAGTTTTGTGATGAATAGGGTATCAAGAGACAAATGTCAGCTCTGAGGACACCACAACAGAATGACATAGCAGATAGGATGAACATAACAATAGTTGAAGCTACTAGAACCATGCTATTATAGGGTAATCTACCTAAAATGTTTTGGAGAGAAGCAGTCAACACTGTTGTATACACTTTAAACCGAGTACTAGTAAAATGAGGTAACAACAAAACACCCTATGAGCTATGGTATGGAAAAACTCCTTGTGTAAGTTATTTCAAATTTTTTGGGAGTCAATGTTTTATTAAGAAAGATAATCACACTGAGAAATTTGATGAAAAATTTGATGACAAAATCTTTCTTGGTTACTCTAATAGAAGTAAGGCATATAAATGTTACAATAAGAAAACTAAGAAGATTATTGAAAGTGATAATGTGAAGGTAGATGATCTCTCTAGAAAGTCAGAAGGTACCAACAGATCTGAGCTTGAAAAAGATGATGAGAAACTTGTGATTATTGAACTAGAAGCACAAAACAATGAAGAACCGACAAATGGAGAGTTAGGTACTCAACTGGTAAGTGATGACAACGATGAAGAAAATGAAGAAAAAGAAGAAGAAGATGCAGAACCAGTACCAATATTGCCTAGGTATGTCAGATTAAACCATTCACAAGAGCAGATAATTGGTGATAAGAATGCTGGTGTGCAAACAAGGAGGAAAATTAGAGAAAAATTCTGCTTGATATCTACAATAGAACCCAAAATAGTAAAGGAATCACTAAACGATGATGATTGGGTTAATGCAATGAATGAAGAATTAGATCAAATTGAGAAAAATCAGACATGGTCACTTGTTCCTAGACCGGAGGATAAAAATGTAATTGGAACAAAATGGGTCTTTAGGAATAAGTTGGATGAAGAAAGGAAAATTGTAAGAAACAAGTGAGGTTAGTCTGCAAAGGGTATGCATAGGAAGAAGGTGAGGATTATGGAGAGACCTTTGCACCGTTTGCTAGATTAGGAGTGAGGATGTTGCTAGCATTTGCTGCATATAAAGGATTCAAAGTTTATCAAATGGATGTCAAATCAACCTTTCTGAATGGGATTCTAGAAGAAGAAGTCTACATTGAACAATTGGATGGATTTTCTCTATCTGATGATAAAGACATGGTATGTAAATTGCATAAAGCATTATGTGGTCTAAAACATGCACTGAGAGCATGGTATGAGTGATTACATGCACATCTGATCAAAATTGGATTCCAATGTACTAGTGAGGACATCAACATTTATTTGAAGACTGATGGAGACAAAATGCTGATAGCATAAATGTTTGTAGATGACATAAGTTTTGGTAGAAATGATGATATGTGTATGGATTTTGCTGATGTAATGTAAAAGGAATTTGAAATGTCTCTAATTGGTGAAATAACGTTCTTTATTGGGTTACAGGTCCAACAACTGGATGGTGGTATCTTTATTTATCAGAGCAAGTATGTCAAAGAGGTGTTGAAGACATTCAACATGGAAGACTGCAAATCGGTAGGAACACCGATGTTGACAAGCTGCAAGCTGTCTAAACAAGATGATTCTCCCGTTGTTTGTGAAAAAGAGTACAGGTCTATGATTGGTAAGTTGCACTACGTTGTTCATAGTAGGCCAGACATTGCTCATGTTGTTGGATTAGTTGCCAGATTTCAGAAAAAGCCTAAGGAGACACATTTGGTGGCAGTGAAGAGAATTTTCCGGTATCTCAAAGGCACAGTAGACTATGGTTTATGGTATCCCTATAAAGGATATTTTAATTTGGATGTCTTTACTGATGTAGATTGGGGAGGTAATGTGGATGACCGGAAAAGAACAACCGGTGAAGCCTTTCTTCTTGGTGGAAGATTATCGGCATGGACGAGCAAGAAACAAACACATGTTTCTCAATCTACAGCTGAAGCAGAGTATGTTGCCGCATGCATGAATTTCACACAGACAATATGGGTGAGACATGTGCTAGAAGGATTCAAAATAGATATATCTGAACCAGTGACTATCTATTGTGATAATACAAGCGCAATAAATATTTCTAAGAATCCTATACTTCATGCTAGAACCAAGCACATTGAATTGAAGTATCATTTTCTAAGGGAAAGAGTTCAAGAAAAATAGGTCAAGATGGAATATGTGAATAGTAAAGATCAGATAGTTGATATCTTTACTAAGCCCTTACCGAAGACTACCTTTGAGTTTCTTAGAGGTAAACTAGGGGTTAGACCCCTACATCGGAAGAAATAGAATGATGGAGATGCATCAATCCTATGGATCTAATGTTTATTATTCACTAAGGATTGATGAGGTGCAAGCTAATCTGTAGGGGGAACAACTCAGATATAAAGCTCTGATTTAATGATCTGATATAATGATTAGATATAATGTTCT
The DNA here is from genome assembly GCF_030272615.1 of Cryptomeria japonica. Taxonomy (NCBI): domain Eukaryota; kingdom Viridiplantae; phylum Streptophyta; class Pinopsida; order Cupressales; family Cupressaceae; genus Cryptomeria; species Cryptomeria japonica. The sequence goes on from NC_081405.1 coordinate 162,637,373, forward strand.
GATTTGGTTAGCAGAGATGATGATGACAGAAGCAAGAGTAAAGAAGAGCGATGATGCACATACACCTTTGGCATTGCTGTCAAAGGGGGAGAAGAACAAGATCAGATTTGGGAGAAGAACAAGATTAGATTTGAGAGAAGAAAAAGATCAGAGAAGTTGGAGAAGTATTGGTTTAGGGGGAGAAGACAAAAGGAAGAGACCGACAGATGATATGATACCGACAACAAGTGACAATGATGGTATTGCAATCTGATTGGTAGATTTGATTAGTATTTCCATCAATGCCAAAGGGGGAGAATGTTGGCATGATTGGCATAACTGATACAAATGAGGTGATGCAGTTGAAGTCTGATGATTGAACTGGTAGAGGATAGAAGACTATTTGTGATGAAGAGATTGATAGTTTGTGATTAGATGACTTGATTAGTTATTTGTGTTGTCATTGATGGCAACTGATGATTAATGATGTTAGGTGATGTTTGGTTTGCCATCTAAGTGATTTAGTCTACTAGAGATAGGGTTTACCGACAATATATAGAAGATTGTGAAATAGGACTTTAACCTGTATATGCAGAGATGTTTTACTTGAAGCGGATGATTGACGATGATTGGTGATTTGCGGTTTGGAATGTAAGTTTTTATCATGGTAATGAGTATCTGACAGGAGCCACATCTTATAATGACTATCAGAAGGCATGTTTCTAATTTTTGATGAAGTTTTGCGAGGGTTTAAGAAGGGTTTTAGAATCGGTGAAGAAATCATAAAACCGGTAATGATTTTTGGTATGGCAGTGATCGACGTCAAGTCTACATGTTGATGATAACGTGACACAAACTGCGTGATGTGTTTGAAAGATGTTTTGGCGCATTTGGAGAGCGAATTTCTTGGGAATGTGCAAAGTGCTTAGCAGAATGAGCTAAAGGTTTGACTTTGTACTAGACCGACTTGCTGTGACGACTTATGATCATTGAATGGTTGATATTGGTTTGTAATTGATTGTAATGATCCATATGATGATTTGAAATGAGTTGTAAAGATATGTGATGATCTATGATGTAATTTTGGGTTTAGTGTCCGACCTAGTGGAAAGCATTATTTATGTTGGCTTAGTTGATGTTCATTGTGTCAGTGGTCTTAGAGAAGAGTGTGAAGCTGTACCAGAGAAAAGTGAGATCTTCCTAAAAGTTTCAGATAGTGGAGCATAACTGGATTTGATTTAGCAAGCTAGGAAGTGCAAGTAACAAATCACTTTTTCATTATTGTTTCCTAACAGTTGCAACAGATTAAATCCCTTAATTGGGTAGGTCCTGATAGGCCTTAATCTTGTAAATCCCCTAATAGAGTAGCTCTAAAAAAGAGTGGTAAATCCTCTCACAAGGTTGATCCTAACAGGTCATTAAGCTCCTAACCGGGTGACTCCTAACAGGGCGTATTGTAAGCTCCTAACAGGGCGTACTTCAAAAGAGTACAAATATTTGTGGGTAGTAACTCCCACCATGGTTTTTACCTATTTGGGTTTCCACCTCAAAAATATGGTGTTCATGTGTGGAATTATTTTCATGTGATGTTATTGATTATCTTTAGTTTATTCATTAGTTCTGAATACACCGGTTATAGCAGTTTATCAAAGATTTATCAGTGGTTACTAGTACTATTTAATGAATTGGCATATGTGGTAAATGAAGTTAGATTTGTTGCAAGTTTGATTTGGGTTTAAAGTTTGAAATTGGTGTTAATACTGATTCACCCTCCCCTTAGTATTAACATATCCTCATAAAATTAACAATATTTCCTAGAGATCTTGTAGATGGGAACGCAACCAATGATACAAGAGATCTTTAATTTGGATAGGCTAAATGATGCGAATCTAGATATAAAATGGTTATTCATTCCCGTCTATGCATGGATTGTGTTTTTCATAACAATCATTTGCCTAATAAACAACATCACACACAAATCCTCTATGGATATAACATCAAAAATTTCTCTAAAGCTTGAGAAAAACAACAACACTAAATTCATAAATGATAGGAGAAAACTAATCCACTATGATATAACATTGAAAATTTAATTTTTTGTTTGCTTTAAATGGGTAGATTGCCAACTTTCGACCATCAAAATTGGTGCCTAATCTTGCAATAGAAAGTTAAATTTGGATAAAACCCTAATGACAAAGAAAAACTAATATTGAAATAAGCTCAATCTACTTGTCTTTATCTTGCAAAGTTCAAGCCCTCGCATGACCTTTTATCCCAATGATGCTCCTCTAAATAGTAATCTGTAGCTAGTCCAAAAGCACCACATATCATTCTAGAAAGGTCTCCTACCTTGGCATAAATTGCAATGTAAGACAATTTACAACACCCATTGGAGTGGAATTAACAATGAACTGATATAAAGAATAAAAAAGGTAAACTTAGGAGTTCCTTAAATCCTCTAAAATTCTTGAACAACCATGGATGTATAATACACAATCAATATTAAAGATGTCTTATATTAATTCATTGAATAAAATTTATAAAATCACTAAAAACTTAATAAAAAATTACCATATATTACATTCGAGATGTTGGTGTTACATATAGTATTCCACGTAGCCCAAATGAGATTTGCTTAGATGAATCAAGATAAAACACTTTAAGAAACAATAAGAATCCTTATATAGATAGGCAACTAGGGAGTGAAAATTAAGTTGATGGAGCGAGATTGAAAATTTTGTGGATCCTTGCTATCAAATTTGTGCATATCCACCTTTGGTATCATGTTCCTAAATCCCATATGAGTAGTATAATTTGAATCAAGATTAGCTTACTTGATGATTCACCTCGTTTTCTTGAGATATCCATTCTTGATCCTTTTAGACAAGGATCCAACATGTTCTATATGTTTGATATATCTCCTCTTATACAATGTATATCTCCTATCAATTGATGCATATGGCCCCTCATCTCCACATTCATTGATGAAATTTCTTCCTTAACCTTGTTGATTTACTCATATATACTCAAATATTACCTCGTTCTTATAAAGAGTTTTTTTAGTCGTGGCAATATTCTTTTTGCAAACCCCATCATGATGGAAAACAATAATTTTGTAATAAATCACACAAATGAAATTTAAATGATCTAAATTTTTATTGTAACTTATCAAGGTGAAGATCTCACTTACCCCCAAAAAACCAAGAAATTAGCAAATTTGTAGCCTTGAGAAATAAATTTTTAGAAACCCTCATTTTGAAATAATTCACTTAATTTTGCTCCAATTCCTTTGAAAATTGGATTGTAAATCCCTCAATGAATTTTTGAAAAATAGTTTAAAAATCAAGAAATAATTGCCAAGATTAGAGATATATGCACTTCCCAAATTAATTTGGCAAAAATCCTAATTTTGAACAATAAACCATTTAGTAATTCTTATATTGCTCTAAAAATTGGGTTGTAGATGCTTCAATATGTTCTTGAAAATCCCTTTAAAATTCATATTTTTAGTACCAAATTTTGAAAGATATGTACTTTTGAAAATTACCTCCAAAATTGAAAAAGTATCTTGGCTTCATAATGCAAAGATCATGCTTTGATACCACTTGTAATGAAATAATTTACACAAGGGAAAATTATAGTATGAAATATGATGATAATACTTGATTATAGATAACAATAACAATGCACTTCAAAATAGGAAATCGCTCTCCTGATGGCTCTCCTGACCAATGGCTCTCTCACCCACGTGCGTTTGGACTCCTAGACTAGCCTTGCTGGGATTTCTCTCCCCTTGGCTACCCTCGTGGGAACTGCCGCTTCTGGCATTGCTATTGCGAATGGTTTGGAGGCTCCCATGTTGGTGCCCCCACCTCCATTGATGTTGCTAGTAATCTTATTGTGCATGCTCCCAAAACCTTTTCTGTTGGTTGTCACAACTTTTCTCGTGTGACTCATTTTGCGGTGCACCCCTCCAGGGGATGCATCCTTTGTGTGTTAAATCCTCCCTGATGGTGGTTTGTGGACATGATGTTGTGGATAACATCGACTTCCATTAATGTTGCGCCTTGGTGTGTAGATTTGTGGGTTTCTATCCTTCTCTTCCAGACCTTCATCGTTGGGTAAGTGACCCCTGTAAGCCTTTGGATGCTCATAGCATTGAGATTTTCCTTGTGCCAAGGGGGTTTTTATTGCTTCTTTTACCTCCTCTCATGATCGAGACATAATTTTGGGCATACTGTGGGCACGGGGGGACCACTCTCTCTCAATTAAACCTTGGACAACTTTGTTTAACCCTCTTACTGAACCTCTTAATATGCACCTTGTTTGGGTTTGCCTCCCTAACCTCCCCCTTCATTTCTGGGAACATTCTTGCTTTGAGGCCATTGGTAACTCCATTGGACATTTCTTGAAGGTTGACGATGCTACTTCTTCTATGGATCACTCCACTTTTTCTCACATCTTAGTGGATATTGACATTTATGTGCCTCTCCCTGGGGATGTGGTTTTAATGGTTGGGGATAGGCCCTGGACCCAACCGCTAGACTTTGAGGGCCTCCCCTTTCATTATAGGAGATGCTTTGCTATGGGTCATTTTGCTTCCGATTGCCTGTTGCCTCGACACAAAGGTGCTACTACTTGGTGGAAAGATGCTACTACTAAACACCTAACGATTAATGCTTTGGACTCTATCTCTATGGGCTCTTCTCAAGAGAATGATGTCCCCTCCTGGGATGATTTTGCTGCTAAAGATTCAGACCCTCTTGCCTATCCGACCATTGAATATGAATCCTCCAATTCTACAGTGTTGTTCTTTTCCATTCGTTTCTGCTCATGATGCCTCTCTTGTGCAACATCCTATTGTTGTCTCATCCCTTGCTGTTGCTGTTCAACTCCCAACAAATCTCTCCCTGTCGAACTCTCCTTTTGTTGAGCCTATTGATAGCACTGGCTGGAATATGGTCAATTGCAGACAAAAAGGGAAGCCTCTTTCCACCCCCCAAAACCCTCTTACTTGAGTTGGGTTTTGGGTTATTTATGCTTTGATGTGATCTTGTTTTCCTACTAGGCTTGTTGTTCTAGGGTTTGTACCCGTCTAGGTTTTCTTTAATACCTATGGGTTGTTGTATTAAGGGTCAAAACCCTTGTTTTTTGGTGCTTCTTTAATAAAAACAAGGCACTTCAAGGGGAAAACATCTAAATATATCCAATGAGAACACAATTCACAATTTGATGATCAAATGAGACTCACACCCTCTTATATATACAATACTTATGCCTAGGATATCACCTATACTAACTTAGATAACCACATATTAGCTCTAGGTTGACCTAAATAACTAAATAACACTATAATATTGATAACATGACTCAATTAAGAATCAAGGTAGCCACAAGCCAACAACTCATAACCTATGCATAGTCTAGGATTAAGGGCATAACATAAACATGTCCTTGATCTTTGAACATGTTTTATGATCAAAGAACATGTTAGTTATAACCAAAATCATGTCATGAAGGTCATATATGGATATATTTATTAATTATGTTTAAATCTATGTGAAGAATGATGAAAAATATACAAAACATGCTACAAGAATCATAAAAAAAGATGTGAAATATTGACCATTGCAAGAAAAGGATCACTCATAATAACTCCTGATGGCATTGAAGTTGTCATTGATTTCAACATATGTGTGTGTAGGGCTGATTTGGTGAAGTTGCAGAAGAGATAATTGTGTTGCCATTGATATCAACAAGCTCATGTTGCAGGTTGCATATGAGATGAGGAGTAGTGATTTGCAGAGATGATAAGTGCCACAAAGAGTAAGTGTAGCATAACAGGGAATATGCAGAGTGATTGCTCCACACCCATAGGTCTGTGATACAGTAGGACAATAGGATGGCTAAGTACAACAATGCAAGATGATGAGGTCTCAAAGGAAGATCAGATTGGTTGATATGGTGTTGCATTAGGATAGAAGAGTTGTGTAGGTCGAATCAATATGCATGAAGGTTGCATGGAGTCAATGTCCTCAAATAAGATAGAGGGCTCATAAGAATCTACTATTGGACTGGTAGGTGATTAGAAGACCAAGGTCATAGTGCTTAATGGCATGGGGCAAATAGGATTGATCAGGACAAAAAGTGTTTCTGCAACATCATATAACACACCATGTTAGTCACACTTAGGGATACAAAAGGAAAGCATGGAGTATGCAAAAATGGACAAAGGAGACATAGGTCAAAGTGTGGCAAATGCATTGGGCAGTTTGATCTGACTCAGAAAAAGTATGGTTGTTGTTTGAATAACATGTCATGTTAGTCACACTCTGTTGCAGTCAATATGCGCATAACACATTGTGTTATCACAACCGTTGTCTCACAGTCAACTCTTTGCATTCACAAAGTGCTTCTATGAAACAATGAATAGGAGTTAGGGGCTGCACATAACACACAAGGTTATCAGTTTCGCCATTTCCTTGAGCAACACTCCATCCAAAACTAGGCCATTACGAAACTGTGACAAGAGGACTGGATTGTGCATAACACACAAGGTTAATGTCATCACCACTTCATAGGGAAGAAGTTCAAGTAGACCAAGGCAGCTGCAAAATTGTGAAAAGTGCATAACGCGAAGGTTATTCATTTTCGCTATTTTGCTGGGAAACTTTCTGTGCTAATCTAATGAGTTGCAAAATTGTGAAATGAGCATAACACATGTTATTGACTGTTCAGACTTTTCTCCATTTTATGGGTCAATTTCTTGCTTTGAGCAAGGGCTTCATGAAAATGTGAAATGTACATAACATGCATTTATTGATAGCCCATCTTTTGCTATTTTGTAGTCAATATTTTTCGTTGACTTTGACTCTTTGCGAAGATGTGGAAGTGTGGAGCCCACCTCGTTCGCGTGAGTATCTGTATCTAGGTGGCTTGTTGTGATTGGTCTTTGTAGATGATGTGTTCATATGGGACCGCTTTTGGGTGACGTGGCAGATCTTGGTGTGAGAAGGCTTCTGCCAGTTCGTAGTCAAAACTTTCCATTGACCAAGACCGTTTGCAATATTGCAAAACAGGTAACCGCAAGGTGAAGGGTGATCGCCTGGCTTTGGTAAGATGCTTTCACCATTTCGTAAGGTTGACCATGTTGATTGCCAAAGGGTTTACGATACCGTGGAAGGGTATTAGGCTAGTATGGTGGTGCATAACATTCGTGTTAGTCGTATTGTGAAATTCAACAGTCCGATAGATGACTTGTCCATGTGGGCATTTGATGATCTTTGACTAGATGATTGGGACGAATGTTTGAAGGCTTTTAATGCTCCCATTGGTTGTCGATAGTCAAACTAATCCACGTGTTGGCCAACCAAGTTTGACCAAGTGATCTGGATGTCGAATATAAAGACATATATGGAGATTATGATGATATGATAGATGCATAACTATTGGTAGAGGACCCGAATGACAAATAGGTTACGTGCAAAAATGCAAACTTCATTTAATGGTGCCTATTGCAGATTGATGCGTGGCTCAAGAGGATCATGAGATGTGATTTCTTGGGAGGATGATAAGCTTAGAAAGTGTTGGGATCCAAGAACATTGAGAGGGGGGGGGGGGTGAATCAGTGTTTTGCCGGTAAGATAATATTCTATCCTTTTATACCATACACATATAAACTAGTAAACAAATAACCATATAAATTGAAGCAAATAAACCATCCACATGAATGAACACCATAATACATAAAATTTATATGTGGAAAACCTCAAAGAGGAAAAACCACGGTGGGATTTGTGACCCACAATATCAATTCACTAGCCATATGGAAGGATATTACATATAATGGGGTCTTGCACATGCAAGAAGGCACACTTCCTAGAGCACATTGCTCATCACTAAAGAGTCTCACTGACTACAAGCTTCTGCTGAAGTAAAACGATGCAAATGAACTCACAAAATACATCTACTATGCCAAATAGAGTTCCGGTTCTAGCTCTGCTCTGTACCGGTTCATAAACCCTAAACACTACTACCGATATCACCTCTCCTCCAAGAATGCTTTCAAAACTATCTACAAATCATTGCATGATATAATATTCACATACAAATGATCTACATACATATTCTTCGCATCAACAGTTCTGCTATTATTCTCCTATGTCACAATATACAAAATGACATAGCAGATTGACCTATATACCCATTACAAACAATATGCCTTATGTAGGCTTACAATACATTACAAAAGATATTCAATGTCGGCCTTGACAATAATTACAAAATGATTTTCTAAATAAATCTTCCTAAATGTCGGCTTCCTTGAAGTACTTGATGCTGGTGCCAGTGCCGGTGTAACCCTGGATACTCCAATGTTGGTGTATGTCAGTATATGACTTCCATATAATCTTGTTTCCATCAATGACAACAAAATGAATCCGATGAGTGTCAATTGCCAACAATCTCTCCCTTTGGCATTGATGGCAACACTCATGTGAAAAATGGATTCCCTGTTGGTTCAACTGAAATATGCCCCCCCTGAGCAATACATTCCTTCTGATATTCTGATGTCCTTCCCATATGTTCCCGTCTGATATTTTTATGATATTTTTCACATAGATACACCCCCCTTTGGCATCAATGCCAAAGACTGGTGAAAGAATTGAAAGAATTCAAAACAAAAGAATGAGTAAATACTGTTTGTTTTATCAGAGCTTGACTAACTTCAAAATTTTTGGGTAAGCCTTATCCAACAATTGTAGGTATGTATCCCAACCGGTTTTGAGAGTTTCAGATATGGATGCTAGTCCACTTAGTAAGTGTGCCAGTGTTTCCTTCTCTTTGACTTCTGCCGATGTGGGTTTAGCAATCATGTCCATACACTCTCTTTTATGTACACCCTGTGAATCCAATATGGGACTCACCAATCCTCTAAGACTCCTTGCTCTCCAAATGATTTTATCTCTCTCCTTCTCAAAAGAAAAAAAATGGTTCTCTAAGGACAAAATTTGTCCATCAATAGATGTTGTCAGTGAGGCTAATCCATCAAAAGAATTAGCAATATTTGCAACCTTAACATGTAATTCTTTTAATCTGCTATCTGCATTTGTTGTAAGAGTTTCTATGTTACAACAAACCCTGCAGATATTTGTACATTGTTTCAAGAAATTCTCAATAAGAATGAGTTTAGCCTCAATTTTCTTTTTCTATTTCAATGATCTGGTCAAAGGTGGCTTTGTTAGCCACAATAAATCTTTCTAATGCCTGTCGGTTTGATATTTGCTGCAGTGATTGAAAATTGTTAGATATGTGCTCAGTTAATGCCTTAAGATTGCTGGAAGGGCTTGCTTCATTCTCAATCTGACAATCAGGGATTAATTTATGCAACATTGTAATTGATTGATCTATTATTCCCTTATCTGCAGATCCCTCCTTTAATAGTTTCTGAGTATCCATAATCATCAACTCAGTTGGACTCATCTCAGTGACTGATTTCTTCTCAACTTGAGAAGTGTCAATTGCCAAAACCTTTGCCGAGGAATCGATATGAACTTCCGGTGTAGATTCAATTCCCTTTACCTTATCTTCTTTAGCCTTGGTGGCTTCGCCACTTGGTGCAGTGTCAATTACTGCCGGTGGAGTATTATCCATAGTATTCACAGTATCATGTATATTGCCTTGCTCAAAAATAGTTTGTGTAGGTACAGACTGTACACTTTCCTTTACTGTTGGTTGTGTCTGTATATCTATAGTTACTGCCGGTTTAGTCAAAATTGGAGTTGAACTTCCCAAAATACCTTTCCCTTTTGATTTATCTGGAATGGTAGAAGTTGTTTGCTTAACAAATTCTTCATGAGATGTAAGAAAGTCTGAATTCCTCTGGAAGAATTTTGTCCAACCCTCATTGGTCTCATTTATCACCTCATTAACTCTGCCCATCATTAGGCTTATTTTCTGGGGTTTGCTACTAAAAACTATCCTATTAGCAACATCAACACATCTCTTCATTTCATCATTACTAATAGCACCACATAAAGTCAAAAGTTCTACCTCTTTGATCTCCCTATCTCTCTTGATTGCGTCAAGTCTTCTGGCATCTAGTTTATTGTACAATGATAGAGGTATTTCCTTCAAAATTTCCACTAAGGCTTTCTTATAGATATCTACATGCAATAAAATTGCATCTTCTAACTCTTTCTGCTCACTTTCTTCTAAATCCTCATAATACATAGATACATTTTTCAAAATTCCATCCTTTGTAATTTCATCAATTAATTTAGCACAAATCATTTTGTTCTTACCAGACTCAGTATCATCACTCTTCTTCTTTTTGCTTGGGGTTGTCGAAGTAGATGTAACTAGTTTTCTCTTTTGTATAGGCTTCCTTGTTGGAAGTGGCGGTGCAATAGGTTTAGTTGCCTTTCTAACAAGTCTCCTCCTAGGCTCCACCTTCCTCTACTCTACCAGTGGCTAATCTACTTTCTTCCTTTGTACCCTTCTGAAAGCTAGAGGTTCATTGTCCTCAAGGTCAAAATCAAAAGTGATGGTAGAAATGTAAGCTTGAGGATTCTTTACTTCTGCAATACTAGCCACTGTCGGTTCTGCTGTCGGTTTGGATCTAGAACCCAGTTGAGTGTCTATCTTATGAATTACATCCTGTATATATGCAGACATCTTGTCTATTTTCTTCTCCCTTGATCTTTCCAAGGTTCGACATCAATTTACTCAACTATTCACATAAATCATATTTTGCACCATTCCTTAGCATCTGATATGCAACATGAATGCAAGAAATAGCAATAGAATTCAATCAACTAGATTGAATTACCTTATAACCTATTATCATGCTTGCAAATTTCACATCAGTGTCGGTGATTGTGCTGATCCTCATTGATCTGCTATCATGTTACACCAATGAGTTTCTCAACCTCTGTGTTGGAAATTTTCTTGCTAGGTTCTTGTTCGACTTTGGGTAAGCCAGTGACTGCTTGAATAGCCTCCTTGGTGATCATGTAAGGCCAATCCTGCTAGATGAACTTGTTGTGAACCCTGCTCAAAACGTATCTGATGATCTCATCTTTGAATTCTGATATTGTACAAAATACCAGTTAACCCTAGATCCTCAATTACTTTGTATTCTGACTTGATGGTTCTGAAGCTGCCTAGTATCATGGATTGATACATCCCTTTGATTTCCTCTATGCTTAGATCCTCTAGGGTGCAGTGAATATATGCCCTCACATCTTCAACATACATCATGTCGTCAGGAACCGTAAAAATGCTCCCGTAGAGTCTTTTTTCTTAGCAATCCGGGAACCTCTTTGAATATGGGCCTCAACCTATCCTTAACTCTGAAAAATGGTTGGATTTGCAATCAAACTAGGAGCTGAATATCCAGATGCCATTTTTGAAGAATACCTAAAAGTGAATGCTGGTGGAAGATTGAGTGCTTCTTAGATAACTGCTCGAAATCTTTTCAGAATGCCTTTGCTCGCTCTTAATTCGCCTGAAATTTGCCTTTACTTCTCTCTGAATGCTTGAATGTAGGGTGAGTGAAAATTAATCCACTTTCCCTTTTTATCAGCGAATAAACCCTAATCTTCCTCTGTCATAAATGCTTTGCGATGTACTCTACCAGATGCCAGTTTCACAGTCTTATGCCGGGTGAACCTTCAACAATGACGAACTCAACTTTCCAGATCTCGTTCGATCTCCTCTAGGGGAATATGCTGTTAGGGTTCCCACAGATACTGAGAGGGGGGGTGAATCAGTATCTGACTGGTAATGAGATTTTCTTAAAATAGAACATGCAGAACATAAAGTAACAGTATACCAGTATGCAAGAATTAATGTAAATAACAGAATAAAAAAAATCCACATGAAAAGAACACCATAACACAAGATGTTTAACAAGGAAACCCGGTGTGGGAAAAACCTCAGTGGGATTTGTGACCCACAATATTCACTTACTGGCCAATAAGAGAATATTACTTACAATAGGGGCCTGCACATGCAGGAAGGCCAACTGCCTAGAGCACACTGCTCAATAAGAAGTCACACTGACTTACAATGAGGATTATGCAAATCCAATGATCTGTACTACTTTACAATAGCATCTTCAATGCCAGATTTAGTACCGGTTCTTGCTCTATTCTTTACATATACCCTTGACCTACAATTCGCACATTAGGTCTTCCTTATAATTTTCTTTATGCTTTTTATCCATATCCTACAAATGACTACAATGATCTCTTTTATATAAAAGAGTCATTTTACAATTTTCCAAGTCGGCTTACAATAATAAACAAAATATTACATATCAAAAATCTTGTCGGCCTCTGTGTCGGTATACATGTTCTCTTCTGTGTTGGTGTACATCTTTTGTGTCGGTGCCGGTGTAAATTGATCTTGTTGATGCCGGTGCACTGTCTTGTTTGAATAATGCTTTGCCGGTATAATGTCTTGCCGGTGCCATAGGATTGCAAGGTTGCCTGTGTAATGCTTTTGCCAGTATAATGTCTTGCCGGTGCCATAGGATTGCAAGGTTGCCTGTGTAATGCTTTTGCCGGTATAATGTCTTGCCGGTGCCATAGGATTGCAAGGTTGCCATCAATGACAAAACCTTCAATCACATACAATGTCTCATTGGAGTGTCCATATGCCAACAATCTCCCCCTTTGGCATTGATGGCAACACTCATGAGAAATTTCAAAAGGATATCCAAAAAAATGTGTAGACCAAAAATGTTACCAAAAATGTGAGAACTCCCCTTGAGCATATGATCCCTGTGTTTTTAAATTTTCTCATTCTACTACTCCCCCTTTGGCATCAATGACAAAGGTTAGTAGAGTTTGTAGTTGTACCAATCCATAACCTCAACCTTGTAGTTGGGTAGTTATTATCTGAAGAAGATCTCCCAAAATTAAGTTTATGCCATCCATAAACTTCTTACTATCTTTTATTGCTGTCTCAGTTCTGTTTACTATACCGGTAAGATGCTGCAAGTGCTCTGCCAGTGTTTTGCTTCCCTGTGTTAATGCCTCTGAGATTTCCTTCTGCAGAGATGCTAAATAGTCCAATCTTGGACTTAGTTTAGATCTCAAGAGTTTTGCCTTGTTTATTATTTTCTCTTTTTCTCTTTCCAATTTGAGTACTTCTTCCTCAAAATTTGTTATCTTTTCCTCAAAAACTGATAATGTATCAGGTGAGTTAACAAAATTATCTACAAGTTTATTGATCTCTTCCTGTACCTTGCTCATCTTTTTGTCTACATCTATGGTCAAAAAGTTTGTCTTACATGTGTCTTTGTACAAAGTTTTGTACTCTTTCAAAAAATTGCACAGTTTTGGTAGTAGTGTGTCAAATTCCCTATTGCACTTCTTTATTCCTTCCTCAAAGAATTTCTGTTTCTCTTTTTCTACAATTTCCTTTACAGTTTCTACCTTTGTTTGCTCAAAATTTCCAAAAATATATTTACAAAGTGTATCCAACTGGCCTAAAGAATCTTTATTAGCTATATTACAATTAGGAGCTATTGATTTCAAAAATGGAATTGAATCATCTATTGCTTTATAAGCTTGTGAGCTATAATCAGTTATTTTCTTGATAGATTCAAGTAATACCTTAGTCACATTTGATGGTGACCCAACAAATTGAGTGCCGGTGGAAGTGACCATGCTAGTATTGACCTCTGGTAGGTTTGTTTGTGTCTCCATCTCTTTAAGAACTGGTTTTCTTGCATCATTTCTTACCGGTGGCATCTGTTCTGGAGCCTTTAGCTCTGTTGGTTGCTCTGTTTGTGTTTCAGATTCCATCTTTTTCTCTGTATCTGCTACCGGTTGCTCTGTGTTTCCTGTTACCAGAGGCTCTTTGGATATACCTGATTTATCTGTTGTATCCTTATCTACCACTATGTTGATCTTCTGAGTATCAACATTCACAGTATATAGGACTTCAGGATTAGGATTATTATCCTCTGTATCCATACTCTTAGCTACCGGTTGATCTTTAGTACTTGTTGTTTTTACCGGTGGAGTATTTAGAGGAGGTGGGGGTAAGCTGTCTCTAATCTTAATACTTGGTGGTCCACCAACTTTACCTTTCCCTTTGTCCTTCTGATATACTAGAATGGGCTTAGGATTCCTATATTCTTCTTGTTTTTCTTTTTCAACCAAGAATATATCCCAACCATTTTCTGTTTCCTCTGAAACCTCTGTAACTCTACCTGCCATTAGTGAAATTTTCCGGTGTGCAGTGGAAAAAACTGTCTGGTTGGCTTGAGCTATCAGATCATCAATTTCCTTAGGTGAGTTAATCGGGTATACTGCAAGTAGTTTTTCTATTTTAATTTTCTTATCCAATTCAATTATTCCTTGCCTTCTGGCCTCAAGTATTTTATATAGCTCATCAGGAATTTCATTTAAGACTTGCAACAAATTTTTTTTATACATGTCCATGTGTAATATAACACTCTCCTCAACTTGTCCTTTCTCATCATCTGATAGGGTGTCATAGATTTTCCCTATGTTTTTCAATTTACCTTCCTCTGTGATCTCATTCAGTAATATATCAAGAGGGGCCAAGTCAGTGTTTGTCTTTTTCTTCCTTTTGGGTGTCAACTTCTTCTTAGGTGTGACCTTTTTGACTGGAGATCTCACAGCTTGTTGCTTCTGTCTTGTCCTTCTAGGTGAAGGAGTGGTTACCGGTGAGGGGTCTCTTTTCCTAACAACTCTTTTAAAAATTGCTGGCATATCTCCTTCTGAGGAAGTACCTACCGGTGATAGATGAGTTTCAGGTTGTTGGACTGCCAACTCATCTTCAGTTATGTCGGTTTTCTTTAATACATCTTCCTTTATGGCTTTTGCTTGTCTGGATCCTTTTCTGACAAATGCCTCAACCTTTTTCACTCTCTTCTTAGATTGAATTTGACTTTCTATGGTCTCAGCACTACCAAATACTTCTTCCTTTGGTTCATTGGGGGCTTCCAGAAGTGCTTTGGCATAAGTTTCCACTATGTGGTCATCTGTTTCATACCCCATCTCTGTTACCCAGATTGTCCTTGGGATGACTGCTTCCATCTAGATCTCATCCTTTTTGATTACAAAACATATATCATCCTTGTATTTGTTGACAATTTCCTGTGATAGTCTGATTCTTTTGTTCATTCTGACCTTTAGTGCTTGAAAATACTCATTGATATTCTTTTCCTTGTTTTCACCCATGTTGTTGAATAAGTCTGATAATTGTTTTCCTACCGGTATGTCGAATCCAAAATCCTTGTTGCCTATACCAGGAGCTTGTTTGGTTATATGTAGCATTAAGCATACAAGTAGATTTCCAAATCTAAAGGTTCCTTTCTTATCTTTCTTGATTCTGCCTAGGTTATCAATCAATTCATCTTTTAACCATTTGCAAACATCAATTTTCACATTGTCCTTAACCATGTCATAAGCACTCTTTATGCATAAACTGGAAACTAAGTTAAGCCTATTAGCATGAGTTGCTTTGTACCCTAAAATCATGCTAATGAATCTCACATTTGTATCAGTTACATCATTAACCCTCAATGATCTCTTGTCGGATGTTGCACTAGTTAACTTCATTACTAGGTTATTGGAGACCTTCTTAGTTTTGTCAGGTCTGTTACTGGTGGAAGGTAACCCTGTTACTACTTTCACAGCTTCCTTTGTAATTTTGTGCATTGAATCAAGCCAAAAGAATGAACCATGTACCCTGCTTAAAACTATCATAATCACTTCCTTGGGAAATTCAGGAATGCAGAGGATTTCAGTGAATCCTAGGGTTTCAACAACTTTATGTTCAGGTTTCACATTTCCAGAATTGTCACATATAATAGTCTTATACATGTTTTTGATTTCTTCATCACCTAATTCCTCTATGTTGCAATGAATATACATTCTAGGGTTTTCTGCATAAACAACTGCTTTTGGAATTTGGGAAAAAGCACTTGTATTGTCATCTTTCTTAGCTACCTCGGGAACTAGCTCAAACACAGGCCTAGGGTGTTTTATAACCTCGACTACTGTAGGGTTTGCTATGAATTCAGGTGCAAAGGAGGATGCCATGATGATAAATACCTTTTTTTTTGCCTTTGAATGGATTGATTGCTGAAGTGCTTTGCCTCTTTGCTCAAAAATGCCTTAGCTTGGAAATCTTCGCGCTCTCTGAAAGTTTGAATGTTCGGTGAAGTGAAATGGAGCCAAAACCTTATTTTATAAAGTCTTTTCTGCTACCTACCACATTAATTGCTTGCCAGTAATGTATTAGCTCAACTTTATTTGCCGATAATGAATGATTTTCAACTTCTTTTCTCTAACCGAGGGAATAATAGCACATGTGTCATTAGATTGCCAAACCCTCAAGATAATTTTCTTCAATTTGATGAAGAACATCTTACTGGTGGAGCATTGCTCTGTCCTGCCGGTGGAGCATCATATTGTCCTGCCGGTGGAGCATTTGTTGGTTCTACCGGTGGAGGAGTATCCCCAATATTTAGATCACCTTTTCTAATCCATTGCTTTGAGAAGTCTTGCTTAACCTCTTCAACCTTTTCTTTACCTTTCAAACTAGTACTTTTGTTGTCTACCGGTGTACCTTTACTTCTACAAAATTTAGCAATATGACCAATCTTGTTACATGCACAACAAGTTACATTTATTTTCTGAATAGCTTTCCCATAACCTATGCTGGTTTGTGTTCTGCATTGATTTGATAAATGACCAAATCTTCCACAAACATAACATCTTACATTCATTCTGCAATTTTTAGAGTTATGACCAATTTTGTTGCATTTGGAGCATTGACCAGTGGGAGGATTGATGTTATGATAATTCCTAGATCTACATTCATTTGCCCTATGACCATATTTATTGCAGTTAAAGCATTTTCCATTGAATTTATAAGTATTAGAAGGTCTTACCGGTTTGCTGTGATCTTGGGTATTTGCAGTATTGGAGCTTTCTCCAACTTCAAATCCAATTCCAGAAGTGTCACCTTTGGGTTTTTGATTCTTCAATAAGGTACCAAGTTCTTTTGAGCTTTTCTTGAATTTTTATTTGTGTTGATTTGTAGTTTCCAATTCCCTTTCCAAGATTTCTTTTTGTCTCATTAGTTCATTCGAGTCATTTTGAGTATGCATCATATCTATTTTCAACATGTCATTTTCATAGCTAAGTCTTGTGTTCTCATTTGCTGCATCACTTAGTCTCCTGGTCAATTCTTCTTCATTCTTCTTTCTGTCCTCAATCTCTTTGCAAAATCTCATAGTCATATCCTGCATTTCATTTTTTGTTGTCATGATCTCTTGTTTCAATTTGCTTATCATATCATTTAGTGATTCCTTTTCATCATTCTCATTTTGCAATTTTTCACAAAGTTCTCTTCTCTTATTTCTTGTAATAGTAAGATTTTCTTGAAGTGCCTGAATAATGTCCCGAGCTTCTTTTAAATCATCTTCTAATTTGATATTTTTCAACTTTTCTGCATCATAGTCAATAAGAGCTCCTTCAAGTTGCTTCATCAGATTTTCCATCTTTACCGGTGTCAAGATCTTCCTCAAGCTGTTAAGCTTCTAAAAATAGAGGACCAGGTTCTGATACCAATTGTTAGGGTTCCCACAGATACTGAGAGGGGGGGTGAATCAGTATCTGACTGGTAATGAGATTTTCTTAAAATAGAACATGCAGAACATAAAGTAACAGTATACTGGTATGCAAGAATTAATGTAAATAACAAAATAAAAAACATCCACATGAAAAGAACACCATAACACAAGATGTTTAACAAGGAAACCCGGTGTGGGAAAAACCTCGGTGGGATTTGTGACCCACAATATTCACTTACTGGCCAATAAGAGAATATTACTTACAATAGGGGCCTGCACATGCAGGAAGGCCAACTGCCTAGAGCACACTGCTCAATAAGAAGTCACACTGACTTACAATGAGGATTATGCAAATCCAATGATCTGTACTACTTTACAATAGCATCTTCAATGCCAGATTTAGTACCGGTTCTTGCTTTGTTCTTTACATATACCCTTGACCTACAATTCGCACATTAGGTCTTCCTTATAATTTTCTTTATGCTTTTTATCCATATCCTACAAATGACTACAATGATCTCTTTTATATACAAGAGTCATTTTACAATTTGCCAAGTCGGCTTACAATAAGAAACAAAATATTACATATCAAAAATCTTGTCAGCCTCTGTGCCGGTATACATGTTCTCTTCTGTGCGGGTGTACATCTTCTGTGCTGTTGCTGGTGTAGATTGATCTTGCTGATGCCGGTGCACTGTCTTGTTTGAATAATGCTTTGCCGGTATAATGTCTTGTCAGTGCCATAGGATTGCAAGGTTGCCTGTGTAATGCTTTTGCCGGTATAATGTCTTGCCCGTGCCATAGGATTGCAAGGTTGCCTGTGTAATGCTTTTGCTGGTATAATGTCTTGCCGGTGCCATAGGATTGCAAGGTTGCCATCAATGACAAAACCTTCAATCACATACAATGTCTCATTGGAGTGTCCATATGCCAACATATGCAATATTTTCAATGAATTTACCAACCCCTAAGGCCTATGCCTCAATTACCGGTGGAATTTCCTGCTGGTGCAGGAATGCTCTATTCTACTGGTGGAGTTACTGGTGTTGTTGCATTTCCACTTGGTTCTTCAGACTTTCTAACTAATCTCTTGGTGTGATCTTGTTGTATTTCATCTACCTTCTGGTTTCCTTTCTCATTATCTTTATCATTGCTAATCGATCGAGTCTTCTTTTGCGGTACTTAGCAATATGACCTATTTTGTTGCATGCATAACATGTAACATTATTCTTTTGAATTTCTTGAACATATCCAGTGTCATTCCTTGACCTATAATGATTAGCAAAATGTCCAAAATTTCCACATGCATGACACTTAACATTCATTCTACAATCTTTTGATCTATGACCATATTTCTTGCAATCTGTGCATTGACCGGGAACAAAATTGTAGTTTTGATTGATCTATTTCTACATTGTTTAGCCATATGCCCAAATTTATTACAAACAAAATATCTACTATTTAATTTATAAACATTAGATTGCCTTACCGATTTCCTTTGTTCTGATGAGTTCTGCACACCATTTGTCTAATCTTCATTTGCAGTACCAGAGCTTTCACTT
This sequence comes from Cryptomeria japonica, assembly GCF_030272615.1. Lineage (NCBI taxonomy): Eukaryota > Viridiplantae > Streptophyta > Pinopsida > Cupressales > Cupressaceae > Cryptomeria > Cryptomeria japonica. The sequence continues at coordinate 162,656,537 of NC_081405.1, forward strand.
TGTACAAATCCAAGTCCTCTAGAATCGTCAACTTGCCTTTGTCTTTTCAATAAGTCATCCAACTGTACAAAATTGATCCTAAAATTTTCTTTATACTCACTTGCAGTAGTCAGATCATCTCTCAGAGTAGTTATTTGTCTTTCAAGTTCTTGTTCATTGTTCCGGGAGTGTGCCGAATTAGTTCTCAATAGATTATTCTCATGAGTCAATCTGCCACATTCATCAAATTTGTTCTTCAAAGATATAACATGATTATCTTCCTTATTTTTGTCCTCAATATCTTTTGATAACCTCATTTCCAGGTCATGCATTTCATTCTTCATGAGCATGTTTGCTCGACTTAGTTTTTGACATTGTTCCTTAAGTGCATTTTTCTCCTCATCATCTGGGTTTTGCAAAAGTTCCTTTCTCTTGGCTTGAGCTGATGATAACCTTTCTTGCAGGATAAGGATGAATTCATTAGCAAAATTCAATTCATCTTGCAGTTTCAAGTTCTTCATCCTTTCAGCATCATAATCCTCAAGAGCCATCTCAAGTTGCTTCTCCATAGCCATGTTCAAATATTTTGATTTCAGGATCTTCCTCAAGCTGTTAAATTTTTTCCATCTCATTTCCTTCGTTCTTACTGATAGCAACTTGTCCTTTAACATTTCCTCTTCCATTGAGGGGGTGAATGATATGGTTAATGTATTACTCCCCCTAAGTTCCTGCATCTCCTTTAAGCCTTAGGAGATATCACCTGTGAATTGAATGCACATTTTTGGTCTATGGTCCTACTCTCTTCCTTCTTCCTCCAAACCTACTTAATCTCATTCTTCCACCCATTTGCAGTCTTGGGAGCAGGTCTTACCTTCTTCTACTGATTGGTCCTTGCTCTATTGGATTCTGCATCATGAATGGAAGCATTTTTGTAGAAGAAAACTATGTTCACGACAATCACATGATTGGAGGACGTTCTGTTAAACCGGTTAGACCATCTTATTTTGGTCATGTTGTTGCAACTGGTTACCAGAACCAATGTACCTCTTGATCCCGCAGGGGCATTTCTCCTTTTGTTCCATGCAACCCTTTGTCTCTTATATGCTCTATACCCATTTTTATATTGAGCATAGCTACTATACCGGTTGTCATGTGATTGAACTTTCCTATTCTTGCATTCATGACTTCTATGGCCAAGTCCATTGCATATATAACATATAGATTTTACATTTCTTGAGGCAACAAATGGACTCTTCTTATTATGTATAGGAGAAGATCTATTCATGTTTATACATCTTAAAATACTATGGACATATGCATTACTTATTGGACAGACAACATTCTTATTTCTAGACCTCTTTATGCATTCATCTATTCTATGACCATAATCTTTGCAAGAGGAGCAATAGTCGGTAAAGGATGGAAAATGACTTACAAATTTATTCTGCCATGCATGAGGAGATCTTACCATTTTAGTATCTCCATATCTTCTTCTCCAAGGATGGATTGTAGGTTGTTCACTTTCTACAGTTCTTCCATCTGATCCCTTCTTTTCCCACACTTGCTTTGTCTTGTGGGCGGTATAATTTCCTTGTCTTCTATCAATAGGAGGTCTTCTATGCTGTCTTATTCTGTTCTTGCTTCCAGTGAAGCTTGCTTCTCCCATCTTTCCTTTTCCTTTAGGATATGCATTGTTTCTCCTTCTTGTAGCACTGGTCTTCATCCTTAGCATCATATCTTCACTGGTTATGGTTAGATTAACCTTCTTCCTAGGAGTGTTCCAGATAGTGAAGGTTTGTCACTTGTTATCTCCATTAGAGGAGACAAACATAATGTATTTGTGGGGGGCATTATTTCTGGTGGAGTATTCACGGACACCACTTCCTAGTCCTCCGATATCCTTGGTATGCTTCTTCTTCTTCAACATTTTGTCGAAGGCATCACTACTGCCATCATACCGAATTCTTACCTTGAGTTCATCCTAACACTTCTCAAGGTCTTTTAGGAGATTCTCCATATCTCCTTCTAGCTGCTGATATTCTTTATCCTTTGCCTCTAGCTTTAATGCTAGATCAATACACCGACACTCCTTGGTGTCTTCTTGTTGAGGCTTCAAGTCTGAGATACATTTCTCAGATTCTTCAAGGCATCTAATCAACCGGTTTTGTTCCACAATGACAACATTCTTGAACAACTTGTATTCATTCCTCACTCTACTAAGTTCTTCAAGTACACTTACAATTTCACCTTCAAGATCAACCTCTGCATCATCTTCTTCTTCATCTTCACTATCACTGCCAAACACATCTTGCTGGTAGGAATGATCAACATGATCACTCTCAGATGTGTGTCTTTCATCTTCTGATTCTTGAGCCATGAAGAGGTGGGTTCCTTCTTCATCATTATTGTTGCTTCTCACTAATCTATCTTCATATAGGAACTCATTTGACACATTTCTCATCTTGTCTTCACAAATTGGTTCTACAGTGGTAGGCTCATTTCCATAGACCTTCTTCATTCTGTCCCATAAACTCTTTGCTGATTTGCATCTATCCACCTGTGAAGAAACATCACTAGATAGCCCACTAAGTATAACATTCATGGCTTTGACATTGCACTCATTTCTTCTTTATGCTTCAAGACTAGTGGGAGGACTGACTTTACTAGGGAAGCCATTTACTACTGACATCCATACATCAAACCCAAGGGAGGACAAGTAGACTTCCATCTTATGACTCCAAATAGAAAAGTTTGAACCATCAAACACTGGAGTAGGGGGTGACACTAAACAAATCATTGTGTTCAAATACTAGAATCTACCCAAGCTGAAGAAATCTTATCAATTGGGAACCTACGCTCTCATACCAATTGTTGAACATAAGATGCCATTGAGAGGGGGGGGAATAAGTGGTTTCCAAACTTAACCCTTTTCTATCCTATGTGTGTATATCAGTTAGCAGATCTAACATAAAGCACACATACCGGTTAGATAGGAGGATGACACAAATGTAACGACACACAAAAGGGATATCACATAACAACGGATGTACAAGGAAAACCCAACATGGGAAAAACCTCAATGAGAAATGCTGCTGGAGTCTACTGCTCCAATTCAGCCTCACAATGAAACATTCAGTTACAACATTTAGGGCACCAACCCAAGGAGCAGAAACCCCTGCACTGAGCTCCAACTCAGTGATTACAATATCATATATTAAATACAAAAGTTAATACCCAGTTACAAATGTGTTCTGTAACCTCTGAAATATTTCTTCTTTGATGCAACCTTACCGGTTCAACCTCTACCTCTTCTCTACCGGTACTCTACTCTTTACCAGTTCCCTACTCTCTCTAACACACTGCTGCTAGCCACCACTGGTCTTCTTCACTCTACCATTTCTTTGCTATCTGATCACTACCGGTTCTTCATAGATTCTCACTCTGCTCTTCTCTTCTCTGCAATCTTCTCTGCCGGTTCAATCATCACCGATGCACTTCACTGTCAGAATCAATGAGAGTCTACCGATGACCTTACCCTCGCCGGTTGAACTCTTCTAACTAGTTCCGTCTCACAAACTCAGTCTCTTCTATGATTGTCGATGAGCACTTGACTAATTAACTCTCTGGTTTTTACTCTCTTCACTTACTTTACTCTCTCATGTAACAACAAGCAATCTGGTCTTTGATCTACATATTTATACCAACCCTTCCCACCAAAACAAAATTTAAACTTCTGGTGCGCTAGGGTTCTTTCATCAACCTCGAGGAAAACTAAATCCAACCAGATCTCCTTTTAGAGATCGACCACCTACAATGGATCAATCAAAATCCACCAATCCTGCTGCATCCAGAACACATTTGCCATATTTGGAAAACACGACAACCTACACTTGTTAAACACCATGAAGAAATCACGCAGATAGCTTCACCTACTTTGATCAACATCTAGAAAAATTGCATCGATCCTGATGCCAAGGAATCCAATCTTTGAGCTCACATTTGTCTTGAGCCACACCCTTTTGCTCGTGGCCTGTGATTCACACAATCGACATTAATGTTGACTAGTCACCACTGACCTCATCGACAACACTTCACTGACCAAAAAATGCATAACACCTGTCTCCTATGTGTAATCTTTGTCAACATCCACCTTTGTGAAGTCTTCTGTGTCAGTCCAGACAAGATCATCGAAAACACACACAACTGGGTTCATCCCTACTGGTTCTCTAACCCTGCCAGTTATACCCTAACCGGTCTATCTTCAAACATTTTCTTCTCTTCCAATGGAACACTTTAACCAGTCACTTCACATGACAAAGCATATCATTCTCATATTTATCAAATAAAAGCCTTTCACTTCTGCTCTTTTCCTCGCTCACCAATTTTCCTACATATCGGTAATAACCTTGATGAAACATTGTCATCAATCTTCAACTATTTTGCATCTGCAATCTAGTTGCTCTCTTTGTCTATAGCTGCTCAACCTAGCCTTCAACTTCATCAACCTGAACATCATCTTAACTGGTTTGTCAAAGTGACAAACCTATCACTCCTTTACTCTTCCTTCTTTGTCCCGGTATCTCAACATGCCTACCCGACTGATCTGGTGCATATATTTGATTTCATGCACCTAAGGAAACTTAGTGTTTCATTGGTTCATCCAGTGTGAGGCTTCAATCACCTTCCTTCTAGTTTTCTGTCTTATTTCAGAGGATTATGATGCATTCCATGCATAATGGGAGATAAGCTCCACTTATCGGTGGGAGTGGATCCTTGTAATCTACATCTGGCGTTGCACCAATATGGCTTCCTTATCTGCGAAGGCATATATTCAAACATGCACACATGATCTGATTGGGCACACTCATTGTTAGTCTTATCATCACCCTGTGATATCTTCTTCATTTGGTGACTGCATCTTTATCCGATGGGAGTCACGTTGTTTCACATCCAAACATCCAACAACATACCAGTTTGCACTTCTGCATTAGTTCACCCTACTTTCTCACTCGTCGGTTGTCAACAATTCTCCATGTTTATACATGGTCATTGGTTGGAAACCATACACTATCAACACATCACTTACCGGTTGTTATCCAATACCGGTCTCCAATCCTTATGTCTTCAACACAGGCCAACACTAACTTGTGTATCGATGACTCCAATGATCATTATGCTAGATGACATTCTCTTCCTTATTGGTGACGTGCTATGATAGTTGACATCAATGAAACCATTTCTAGTATGCATGATTAACAACAATTCTCATCAATATCCCATACCAGTTTCCCTCCTATACCGGTTCACATCAATGGCAACATAATGCCAATAGAGAAAATTTCTCCTCTAAGGAGTGGACCTGGTCAAATGAAACCTCAAGATCATGATCCATGACATGAGGAGACCTCACAATAATATTCATCAGATTAATATCCTGAGAATTATTTTGTGTAATATTTGTAGAAGAGCGCTCAGTCATAATGCCCTGAAGGGGATGAGAAGGAAAGGAATCACTTAGATCTGCTGTACCTATGAACATTAAGCCTAGCTGAGTAGGACTATATAGATTCATAGGGATACTTGGTGTAGATGTTTTCCTCACCACAATGACAAGGGCAATCTAGGTCATAAAGCTCATAGACAAGCCCTACGACACTTTATCAACTCTAAAAAAGGGGTTTAGGGAAGAACTCAATACAAGTACTACAATAATTGATAAAGGAAATGCTTAAATGTTTTAAAGTTGATTACTTAAGACAATATTCATGTTGATTTCACCAAAATGTAGATGGGAAAAAATGAACCACTATGATAGGTGGATATCAACCTCTTGGGGACTCACTAATTAGCCTCTCCACTCAGGATGAGCACAAAACATAGAGCTTCCAAGTGCCCCGTAGATAACACAAGATAGGTCACAATGATCTTCTAAGGACCCCTATTAGTTCTTTTCATGAGTTTGCACACACGAGTCATGAATGAAAGTATGGCATGCTGGTGTCCTATCAGATAGAGTAAAAAAATTCATGCATAAAATATAGTGTGTGGCATGCCTACATCCTATATAGACAAAGTATAGAGTTTTGTACAAAAAATATATAGTATGATAGATATGTTTTCTAGATAATTTAAACTAAACACTTACGATGGAAATACAAAAAAATGACTATAGATACTCAAATAAAAGAGAAATGAACAAAGAGAAAGAAGAAATATTACAACCCATCCACGACTGAATATTCTAGAAATGGACCCCTCTCAACAACCTATAAACAAGCAACCAATATAGATTGTTGAGAGGGGTCCACTGCTAGAATCTTCAATCGTTTTGGTGTTTCCACCTCCACAAACAACCAATATAGATTGATAGATGAAATAGAAAGTAAATGTAATACTAATGGAAATAATAGTGAGAAGAGAAGAAATCCCCTTCCACACCCAAAGTGGAGAGATTTTTAGATGAAGAAGATGAAATATGAAGTCCATGTCAAAGCATGAAAATAGTGAGAGTCTAAAGCACAAACTTCACATTGTTAGAGCGACAAGGGTACTGGAAAATCAACAAGATGAAGCTAAAAGGAATACATAAAATCAATGGAGAGATAAGAGAGTTCATAATGCCAATCCAAAGAGTCTAGAGAGCCAAAATGAATATACCAAGGCAAGATACGAGGCTTGGGAATTGAACTAACATTAGTGTCTGTAGGAATAGATGTTACAATCTCTAATAGGCACATGCGTAACATTTACACGATCACCTTTAGCTTGCATATTTGTAGGATGATAGTGTAGTGCATAGAAATTTCCACAGTGTGCATGCACCCATGAGTCAACAATCAACATAGTCAGAAAAAGGACAAAGAAAAGGGTGATAGGGCAAGCCAAATGGATAAGGTCATAATAAAATTCTCCAGTCAACATAAAGTGGAGGTGCTTATGTAGCACGAAATTCTATGGGGTTCAATTTATGAAACTACAATGATATTATAATTTTGTATGAAATTATCCTCACGACGGAGGTTCATTTTAGAAGGATTAACATCATTCTTCAATGCTTCATCCTTAAGAGAGATCATTAAGAGAAGTATTAATAGTATGCTCTTCTTGCACCAAAATGTCCTCATTAGTGAGAAATTTTTTAGGAGAGGGATAATCATTGACCTCTTTGTTGTTTATAAAAGTGGTATAAAAGGTACAACATTAAATATCCATTGACCATTTTTGTGTCAACCTTAGTCATGCAGATAACCGATCTGCGAAAATCTTCAATATGGCTAATAGCCCTACATATTTTCTCTAAGGCCTAAACGCTAAACGTTTGAGGCATTTTTTGCCTTAGTCTTATGACCTTTTCTATTTTATTGTTGACCAGTTGGGGAGTTCATTTCACTTAAGGCCCACTAGTTAGAGGGGGGATTCTTCATTCATATTACTGGCCCCTTTTACCCGCTACCAACAAGCGGGAGGTTTATTTTTCTTTATTGCGAGGCTGAAATAATTGGGACTTGTCTTTTTGGTCCCCCCTTATGATATTGCAATTACCACTTTGGTTCTCATGGTTTCATAGCGGTCATAGCTCACAATGATTTCCCCTTGGCGATATAATGGTGGCTGCTATTGCTTCATCGCATTATCATAGTGTGTTGAAAAGAAGGTTTGGTCTCTTTTGTGATAACAGGTCGGTGAAATGTTTTTTATGGTTTTTGAGCAATCAATAGAAATGCTTTATCTCAAGTGTGAAACAACAATGCAAACTCAAGTTGTTGGGAGATAGTTTTCGTAGTTTCACGATTGTCTAGATTGACCACCAGGTTGAGGTTGCGATTTTGCGATGGCCGCCGATCGAGTACATAAGGATGTTATTGTAGGGTCATAATGGTTATCCTTAACTGTTGCTTGACCCTTGCAATATAACGATAGTTCTCTAGTGATAACTTTAATGATGATGAGTATTTGTCATAATGGTATTGCAACGATCAAAAAATAAGTTCTATCTTTGGCTGGGATATCACAATATGGTTTTTAAGTTGATGGGGCTGGTTTTCGTGGCATGGTCTTGACTGTCCATCCACGCGTGATAAAGAGATCCAATGGCCCAAATTTAAATTGGAATTTGATCTTTGAAATTCAAAACAACTGCCTGAAAGTGGTTGCCGATTTAATAGGTCAAAAATTAGTTTCTTACCTCATCGACTTACCAAATCAAATCCAATTTGTCTCAACGACTTTTAGACAACCAAGGGACAAATGCCATTACTCTTCCATTCTCTTGTAGATGTTCTCCTTGACTGCCCATGCTTATTTATTTTTGATATAAGACTTATGGGTATGGTAGAGGATGTTTAGATGCCATCTTAATGCAGGAGCTCCCTTAATTTCAGGGATTGCTACTCCTTAGTTTTGCAAGAGATCTTCAGGTACACAACTATCAGATCAATATTTTTTGCTCTGATTTCCCTTCTTTTGTAACTTAACCCTAGTTGGTTAGGGTTTCCAAACAAGTGTTCTATTTGAGCTATGCCAAATTTATAAAGGCAAATTTGTAACATATTACACGAGATCTTCTCCCTTTTTCTCTCATAGAACTTTATAATTTTTGCAACTATAAACTTACCTTGCCTTTGCATCAATTAAGTCAACCTTTTACCTCTTTCCAAGTTCATTTACTTCATGTAGAATTACCTTTCCTTTGTTCTAAATTTGTTTGTTATTGGATTTGTTTGATTTATATGTTGTATCAACTCTTCTTATAAGAGCTGTCTGTGGATGTTTTAGTTCCTCTCAGTTCTTCATTAAATCTTGATCTCCTATATGTCTTAGGTGCTAATTAAGGATAGGAATCTGTGTATGGTTTGGGTTGCTTTATTGATATTTTGTGTAGTCATAGGTAGGGAAAATGATCATTTAAATCTAGGTGCGTCACCTCACATTTCCCTTTCAATATTCCTTCTCTCCATTTTCACTTTAAATCATTAGGGTAGACTTTACAAGTGCTGGGTTAGTCCAACATTGCAGTCCAAATGGAAAGGAAGCCGACCTTCTTCAAAGACTCAACCTCACATGCACAAGGTCCCATAGTTTGGAGGTTGTTTCCATGCTTCACAAGGTTGTTGAGCACTTGTGTTCAACAAGGGTTGAAAATTTTGTGACAACAGTTTTTGGCATGCTCGGTGGGACCCAAATTCAACTTCTGTTAAGGATTCAGTGCCATTCTTAGTATTCTAAGCCTTTGGAGGAAACTATCAAGCACTTGGCAAGTCTGATGATGGATCCAGTCTCTTGTTTGTGACCTATTTCTGATTTCATTTTAATAACTCAAACAAGAGTATATTCTAGATGTATTTTTCAATATTGTGAGATTTCAAATTCTAGTTCTAGAAGAAGAAGGGGTAGACGTTCATTGTCACCAGTGAGGGGTACTAAAGTATTTATATTTATGCCCCTTAGGTCTCATTCTACTCTCCTTACTATAAGACTATAAAAACCTAGGACACCCACTTCTCAAGTCAATAGGCCATTATGTTTGATGGTTGTCTCTATAAATCATACTTTTGTCACCTTTTATGGGGGCAGTCCTATGGATTTAGCCTAAAAAGATGATATACCAATAGTTGCTTTAAAATCCATACCCTTTTTCACCGATGAAAAATGTTACCTCGGTTGAGCATATTCAGGATGTTGCTAGCATTTGCAATATATTTGATGTAATCAAAGACAATGTATGAGTTAGGCTTCTTGAATGATCCTTTAAGGGTAAAGCTTTACATGTTAGGTCCCAGAGACAACTGAGAGGGGGGGTGAATCAGTTGTCAACTAAATTCAAATAAAAAACAACTTAACCAACTTAATGCTTAATACCGGTAAACCAGTTAAGTATGTCGGTAGACAGTTTTAACAGTTAATTGCTATACCGGTAAAGATTAGTGCATGAAACATAAACACAAAGTCATCCACAACACATAACACCAATATTTGTACGTGGAAACCCTGCAAGGGGGAAAACCACAGTGGGAAACCTTACCCGCAATCAGATGATACTACTGCAGATAGTAAGTGTACATAAATGGGGTCTGCACATGCAGAAAGGCCAAGCGTCTAGAGCTCACTGCTCAATCACAAAATGGGAGTCACATTGACTACAATTGGATGGTTAAATCCAATAAGAATGTACTGCTCAAAATAGCATCTTCATATGCTGGATTTAGTATTGGTGTAATGCTGATATGCTTTCACAAAAACCTATCTTCACCTTCAAATGATGTCTGCGTGTATTGCACTGCTTAATCTCGCATATACCTTCACACAATTCTCTTTCACATTTCGCATTTGATCTTACAAATAAGATATTACATTTATACCATAACCTAAGACCAATTTTAGCAGTTCGGCTCTACAAGATATTACAATAAAAAACATTTTACAAACAATATAATATCCATTGCAATAACCGATTGAACATGTCAGCTTAATGCATTTACAATAATAATTAATCATTTCCATAGTATGCCATTGTGATCTGGAAAAGATAACCTGCCGGTGTAACCTTGGATAACCCTGGACCTACTTGCCGGTAAAAGCAAATATGCAAATATGAATATACCAATGATTAATTAATTAAGATAAGATGTCCACACGATGTCTTTGATATTACCAAGTGTCTTCCATATTATTCCAAGTGCCGGTGATCATTATATCCTACCGGTGAACCATATACTAGTAACTATGCAATAGTTACTTGCTTGCTAGTGAATGCTGCTGGATCTCCAAAGTGCTAGTGTTTTAGTAGGTGTTGACATCAATGACAAAACCATACCAAAATACCAACATTACAATGGTATAAGGGATTGCCTTCTAACTCCATCCACAATTGGGATGAGTTAGGAGAGAAATTATGTAAACACTTTGAAGACAAGAGTGACCATTTATCTCTTATAGAATAGTTATTTACTATCAAGAGAGTGCCTCATAAATTCATGGGACATTTCAATTATAGATTTTTGAAGACTTGGGATAGAATCCTTTCTTTGATCAAGCCATCTTCCAATCATGCTTTTTTGTATTTCCTTAGGGCTCTCAGTAGTGATATTGCTACTATGATACAATCAATGGGAGGAGAAAACCTACCAAGTGCATATGACACAACCATACGAGCATAAAATTGTTTAATACAAGTGGGGAAGATAGCTCGTAGACCCCCAATGCCCCTATTCCTAGAGGCTTCTACACAAAAGCCTATTTTGGCACCTCTCCCAATAGCATCTACAAGTCAACAACTCACACCTGCTCCCACATCATCATCTACAGAGATCTAGGAGCTTAAGGCTATGATACAATGTTTTGGAAATGAATTGGTTATAATAAAGAGATAGTAGTCTCAGACTAGCAGGTCCTAACAGACACAAAACCAAAATCACCAACAAAATAGAATTCCATTTCAAGGGCAAAACTTGTGGAGTAGCACCAAGCCTCTAAATAGTTTGAACCCTATGACTTGAAGTAGCTCCAAGACAATAGTCCCAACACAAAACAACCTTTCCTAGGAGCAAGATTGGTGCATCCCATGCAATCGACCTCACAATCAGATTGCATGCCAGAATGGAGAGCTTTCTCAGGTCCTAATAGCACAATGTGAACCAACTCCTTCAAGTCAATAGTTTCATGATTGTCCAACCCATGCATAGAGAGATTCCACCCTTATGAATTGGTAAGAATTTTTTTTTGGTGGTTTTAATCAATAAAACAGTGACCATGTAGCCAACTACACTAGGTCAAAAAAGAGTGCTATAGGTGATGATGTAGTTTCTATAGTAGCCCAAGATTCACAGACTGCTACACAAACTATAGATCCAAAAACCCCAGAGAAGATAGATGCTCCGAACAAAGATCAGGATATGACTTAGAGTAACAAGAGGCATGATCAACTTAAGGGTCCTTTAGTGGTAAGGCTTGCCCAGGCTACTTCTAAGGCTCTGCTAAAACTATGGTTCCCTTCAACATTGTAGAGAAAATGAAGAAGGATAATATCAATGCTTTTATGTGGGATACACTCTCTATTCCATCTCAAAGAGATCTTCTCTAGGAGGCTTTGAAAGGCATCAACAACATGGGAGAGGAAACAAAAGATTGCAGCTCATCCACCCCAATGAGTTTGGTACAACCTCAAGAGGTAGAGAGCTCAAACAAGACTAGTAAGATGCCTCCTTTCTATCTCTCTTTGATTACAGGAGATAATTTAGTTCACAATTGCATGATAGATTCATGGGCTAGCAGTTTAGTCATGCCCAAGAATGTGGATGACCGCCTAGGTATTAAATATGAACATGTGGCTAGGGGAGTTGTGAAACTTGATGACACCTCAGTTGAGACAGTAAGGGTGATTAAGGACTTATGCCTGACCCTACATGCATGCCTTGGTTCTAGTGTCTTACAAGAAATTTTGGTCATTGACCTCCCTACCTTTTTTTACCATTTGTTTATCAAGAGAATTCACTGCCAAGATAGGGGGATACCTGTCCTCATCTTGGTCCCATATGTTATTTAGAATGAGATATGGTAGCAAGGTTACCATAATGGTAGAGCCTATTGCAGAAGACCATATTAAGCCTTATATTCCAAGCCTTATAAATATGAATTGTACCCTCCATGATGTAAAATAAGACATTTCAATCAGAGAGCTTACTAATCTTGTAGAAAAGGTCCTTGACTATTTGCTTGATTAGTGGGCTAATGCTTTTCAATTTTACCCAATCGGAGAGATCATTGATACAGGTCTTGGTACTTGCTGCATTCAAGAGGAATGCACCTTTATTCCCAATCTCACCAAAAAGTGCATTGACCCCAAGGGATTATGGGACATGTTCTTTGATGGTTCAAGAAATAAAAATGGTGTAGGGGCTGGTGTATTGCTCGTTTCTCCTAACAAGAAGAAATATTAATTTTCTTTCTGGCTTCATTTTAGCTGCACTAATAATGTGGTTGAGTATGAAGAATTGATATTAGGTCTCTAAACAACACAAAGAATAGGGATACAATCCTTACATGCACATGGAGACAGTTAGTTGGTTGTCAATCAAGTTAGAGCTTAGAGCATAGCAAAAAAAAACCTTCTCAAATCTTACAAACATAGAGTTTGGGACTTAATGAAAGGGTTTGATTCCTTTAATATATCTAGTATCCCTAGAAATTAGAACAAACATGTTGATATGCTAGCAACAATTGGTGCTCAACATGAAATACCAACTTAGGTTACAAATAAGAGGGAGCAATAGGATAGGTTGGTGGTTAGGCCTGCTGTACCTGATAATCAAGTTAATTGGAAAGTTTTTGATTTACATAAGCAAATTGTCAAATTTTTACAAGAAGAGGTAGAGTTCTTAGTAAAGAACCATCCCCTACAACATAACTAGTATGGAGATTAGATCATGCAAATCAGTTCAAACAAGATGCCCAAAGGATTAATCACCTTGGAGGGGATCTTCAACTCAAATGATCAAGTGAAAGGGAGGGATATGAATTTGGTTGCATGAAAAGGAGATTACAAATCAATTTTAGTGGCTGATGGTAAGGATCTTGATGCAAAGAGTCTTGGAGCTTGTTCTATTCACCTTCTTGGTTTCTTGTCTTACACAACCCTCTAACTCCTCGAGCCCATCCAATGGCACTTGGTAGGGGTTTTTCTATCTAGACCTCCAAGGTCTGATCCACTTTGGATTTCCTCCAAGGTATAGCCATTGATCTTAGACAATTAACACCTCATGTTGAGGCTTCCACCTCAATCCCCAATACCACTCCTAAGGCTCCAACAACCCCTACAAAGGATCACAACACACCACATTGTGCTAGGTGGAAAAAATACATTTACATAGTGTCTTTGATGTCTTTTAGGGGTTTGTGCACCTTCAAACCCATCACTAAGGTTTCCTAACCTCTCTTTGTCTCCACCGGGCTCAATTAGGCCTAATACAATTAGCCCTCCTTTGGCGGTTTTCAGGGCTTAGTTTGAAATTGCCCTAAACAAGGCCACAAATAAATTGCAGATTCAAGTACCCTTTTTAGAGTTGCATACAATATTGAAGAATTTCACCTAGGTTTTCCATACACAAGTGGGAACCAAAAACTGCCCTATTTTCAAGGGTTTAAGCCTACCTGGGTGACTCACAAATTTGTGCTTGAAAAGGTTCACCAGTTAAATCATCTTCCAAAAATAATTGAGTATTATTTGAGGGAACTTAGAGGGATTTCCAACCATAGGTCCATTTCTCTTCTACCAATCCACACGTGCTCAGAATGTGCACATCTTCTGCTGTCCTAACTCACTAACTCCTAGCAGTGAGCCTAGGGTTTCATTGTAGCTTCTCCACCAAGGCCTACAAAACAAAAAAACCTACTCTATACTTATATACAAACCCTAACCTATCATTCCATTTGATTTCAACAGGTGTCATCAATGGATGCTTAGGTTAGAGCCATTTTCCTCTTGAACCCTACTTTGCAAGGGTTTTGTACCTAGTCACAGAGAATGAACTAGATCTCTGCAACCAAACATAAATTTTTTTTCTAATCTACCTTGTTGGAAAGAAACTTCAATAAAAAATCATGCCCTGCAATGATATTTCTCTGACAAGTCCGTACTAGATCATGCAATGCAATGAAAAATAAGGAAAAATTGTCAAAAATGGTGAAAAGACAAGATTTCTTGAAAACACAAAACTTGTTCTTGCATTCTAGATTCTCCAACTCATACAATGAAGTATATTTTGTCTTATATGTTGATGGTTTATCTGGTTGAACCAACTTTGCAACGCCAATCATAAAAAATACAACTTTTGCAAAATGTTGCAAAATGTTGCTCAACAACTTTTACATCTTTTTGACACCTTGGTTGCAACTTTGCATTCAAGTGCATTTCAAGGCTCCTGAAGGTCCTCAAGCATCCTATAAGATCTAAAAACAATACAATAGACCCCTATTACATGATGACAATGATCTAGAGTACTACTCCTGTGATCAACATTAGCATTACAACCTCCTAGGATAATAGCATCTTGAACACAAATGACACAACCAAAAGCTTGGACAACTCAACCATGGCTCTATTGAGTCCCAAATGGTTGGTCCATTATTACATTAAAAAAGACAACACAAAAATTTAAGAACAAAACAAAATTTTTCTGGAGTGATACGTGCCCTAAACCATACTCCCCTGGGACAAAGAACTCAAGTCCCTTGAGTTAAGAGGTCGAAAATCTCCACTGCATGCTAAAGTATATCTAATTCTCACATCCACATAGAATCTGATTCAGGTAGGCCTACCCACTTTACAAGATAGATCTTGTAGACTCCTTTCCTTGTCTTCTTTATCACCTTAGTGTTAAAGATACTCTCCAACTTGACCGGTTGACATGGTGGCAAATCTCTCACCCAATCTTCCTTAACCTATGATGAAATGTCCAATTGATGTGCTTGTGATTATCCCTTGTATGGATAGAGATCACACACATTAAAGATAGGAGAAACATCCAAGGTGGGAGGGAGTTCAACTTCATATGCATTTAGTCCATATTTGTGCACCACCTTGAGAAGTCCAATCTTATTCATCATTAGATTGGTAGGCTATCATTTTGGACGTCTCTCCTTCCTTGGGTATGCTAGTACTAAATCTCCAACTTTAAATTGCACATTCCTTCTTGTTTTATCAACATTCACCTTATAGTTCTTAGACTTTTGTTGTAAGGTCTGCCTTACCTTATCATACACTTCTTTGATACCTTTTGCAAAATTCTCCCCTTGTACACTCTTAGGTGCCATAGAATTGAGATCTATGAGCTCTATTATGCCTCTAGGATGAAATCCATGTTGCTGGTGTAACCTGTGAACCAATACCAATTGTTAGGAACTAAGGAGGACAACTGAGAAGGGGGG
This sequence comes from Cryptomeria japonica, assembly GCF_030272615.1. Classification (NCBI taxonomy): domain Eukaryota; kingdom Viridiplantae; phylum Streptophyta; class Pinopsida; order Cupressales; family Cupressaceae; genus Cryptomeria; species Cryptomeria japonica. The sequence goes on from NC_081405.1 coordinate 162,672,437, forward strand.
GGGGTGAATCGGTTGTAAACCAGTTGTCAATAAATTATAACCTAAATGCAAATTATTCCAACTTAAACTTAGTGCCGATAAACCAAACTTAAATGCCGGTAAAAGAGATTAACTGTTATAGCAGTACCGGTGTAATTTAATGCATGAAACAGAAAGAGAAAAAACATCCACAACACATGACATAGATATTTTGATGTGGAAACCCGGTAAGGGGAAAAACCACAGTGGTAAACGTTACCCACAATCAGATGATACTACTACTTATAGTAAGTGTAAACAAATGGGGTCTGCACATGCAAAAAGGACAACTACCTAGAGCTCATTGCTCAATCACAAAATAGGAGTCACATTGACTACAATTGGATGGTTAAATCCAATAACAATATACTGCCTTGGAATAGCATCTGCAATGCTGGATTCAGTACCGGTTTAAGCTCTGGACATGAGTGCCAAACACCTTCATAACAATATTCCTTCAACCTTCAGATAATGTTTGCATGATTCACACAAGGATTTGCTTATTTTCGCTCTTCAATATTCACACACACTCATCATGATCAATCTTCAATAAGATCTTACAATCATTTATACCAAACCTAAGACCTATACATGAGGTCAGCTCAATAAAGATATTACAATTAAATCAATTACAAATAAGTATTGATGTGATACAATATGTTGGCTTAATACATATACCATATTATCCAATCAATAAACCATTTCCAAGACGTGGCATGCTGATCTGGAATAGATATCATGTACTGGTCCATAACCTAGACCTATCTGTCGGTAAAGGAAAATCTGTCAACCCGATTAGACCAGTAAGCAAAACACCAAATCCAAACATCCAATCCATGTCTTCGACATAACCAAATGAGCTCCAGATGATAACAAGTTATCATCGCTGTCAGTAAACCATATAACCTGCTGGTGAAGCATATACCGGTGACTGTGCATAAGCCACTATCCATGCCGGTGAACACAATATGCCGGTTCAACAGTAAACCAATATAACCAGAGTGCCAAAAAAACAATGTAAACCTCCAAGAAGATAAGTGTTGACATCAATGACAAAACCAATGCAACACATGATGAAGTCATCCATAATACCAACAATCTCCCCCTTTGGCATTGATGGCAACACTAGATGGAAAAACATCTAAGTGCCAAAAACAGAATGCCAAAAACCAATAAACCAACAATCTTCAAAAATAGATCAATACAAAGTTTGATACATAACCAAAACCAAAATACATCACTCCAAAGAGTATATCTCTCCCCCAAGGTATAATGTTTTTCCATAGATATCTCTCCCCCTTTAAAATCAAATGCCAAAGTAGTTAAGAATTCAAAACATAACATATAGCTAACTACTCCCCTTGAGCAATAGCTCTTCTTCATCAAAGCCGACAAAAGATTTTTCTGTTAGTTTCTGTCAGTTTGTTGTCTCAAATTGGGCAGGAGATGTAGATGACAAAAAGAGTACCACTGGCGGTGCATTCTTTCTTGGCAGTAGATTGATTTCATGGATCAGCAAGAAGCAAACTTATACATCATTATCTACAGCAGAATCAGAATATGTTGCAGCAGTAACTAATTGTACTTAGGTATTATGGATTCAAGTAAATGTTGAAGGATATAAAGGTAAAATACAAAGAACCAATAATCATTTATTGTGATAATCCAACAGCAATTGATATATCAAAGAATCCGGTATTTCACTCTAAGACAAAGCATGTTTCTATTAAGTAAAATTTTCTGAAAGAGAATGTTGAAGCAAATGAAGTGAGATTGGTTTATGTGAATACTAGAGAGAAAATTGTAGATATGTTTACAAAGCCTTTTCCTAAGGAAACATTTGAATATATCAAAGAGTAGCTTGGGGTAATTTCCCCATCGGTAGAGACTTAGATGTTGAAGATGGCATCAAACCAACATAAACTAATCAAAAAATCTTTTTCTGGCTTTGATGAAGAAGAGCTACTGCTCAGGGGGAGTAGTTAGCTGTATGTTATGTTTTGAATTCTTAACTGCTTTGGCATTTGATGTCAAAGGGGGAGATATATCAATGGAAAATCATTATACCTTGGGGGAGAGATATACTCTTTGGAGTGATGTATTTTGGTTTTGGTTCTATATCAAACTTTGTATTGATCTATTTTTGAAGATTGTTGGTTTATTGGTTTTTGGATTCTGTTTTTGGCACTTAGATGTTTTTCCATCTAGTGTTTCCATCAATGCCAAAGAGGGAGATTATTGGTATTATGGATGACTTTGTCATGTGTTGCATTGGTTTTGTCATTGATGTCAAAACTTATCTTCTTGGAGGTCTACATTGTTGTTTTGACACTCTGGTTATATTGGTTTATTTTTGAATCGCCATATTGTGTTCACTGGCATGGATAGTGGCATATGCACAATCACCGATATATGCTTCACCGATAGGTTATATGGTTCACCGACAACAATGATAACTTGTTATCATTTGCAGATCATTTGGTTATGTCAAAGACATGGATTGGATGTTTGGATTTGCTGTTTTTCTTATTGGTCTAATCGGGTTGACAAATTTGCCTTTACTGGTAGATAAGTCTAGGTTATGGACCGATACATGATATCTATTCCAGATCAGCACGACACATCTTGGAAATGGTTTATTGATTGGATAATGTGGTAAATGTATTGAGACGACATATTGTATCGCATGAAGACTTATTTGTAATTGATTTAATTGTAATATCTTTAGTGAGCCGACCTCATGTATAGGTCTTAGGTTTTGTATAAATGATTGTAAGAGCTTATTGAAGATTGATCATGATGAGTGTGTGCAAATATTGAAGAGCAAAAATAAGTAGATCCTTGTGCAAATCACACATACATTATTTGAAGGTTGAAGGAAGGTTATGAAGATATTTGGCACTCATGTTCAGAGCTTAAACTGGTACTGAATCCAATATTGCAGATGCTATTATGAGGGAGTACATTGTTATTGGATTTAACCATCCAATTGTAGTTAGTGTGACTCCTATTTTGTGATTGAGAAGTGAGCTCTAGGTGGTTGGCCTTTTTGCATGTGCAAACCCCATTTGTAAACACTTACTATCTACAGTAGTATCATCTGATTGTGGGTAAGGTTTCCCACCATGTTTTTTCACCTTACTGGGTTTCCACGGTAAAATATTTGTGTCATGTGTTGTGGATGTTGCTTCTTTTCTGTTTCATGCATTAAGTTACACTGGTACTGCTGTAATAGTTAATCTCTTTTACCGACATTTAAGTTTGGTTTACCGGCACTAAGTTTAAGTTGGAATAATTTGAATTTGGGTTATAATTTATTGACAACTGGTTTACAACTGATTCACCCCCCCTCTTAGTTGTCCTTCCCAGTTCCTAACAATATTGATGAGTAAATATTGTACATAACCGGTTATAGGTTTCTAGGTAAATTTTGAATTTTTGATTCTTTTGACATCCTTTGTCATTGATGTCAAAGGTGGAGTAGTGTATGAGAAAAATGTACAGAAGGAGATCATTTTCTCAGGGGGAGCACACTCAGCTTTTGGACTTCATTTTTGATATCAGGTTTTGGATTTTTATCATGAGTGTTTCCATCAATGACAAAGGGGGAGATTGTTGGCATTATAATGAGAATAGTTGATGTTGTCATTGATGGCAATCAAATGGTAACATGGTTCATAGGTTACACCGAAAATAAACATCATCTATTGATACCGGAAATTACAACAAGTTTATTCACACCAGCATCCAATCCACACCGACAATAGATTATACCGACACTCTAAGCCAACTTGAAATAATATTGTTTTGTATTGTAATATTATTTGTATAGCTGACATGATGTATTGTAAAGACTCATATAGATGAGATCTTGTAGGTCATTTTGAAATGAAATTAGGAAATGTAAGGAAGCGATATATGAGATGTGATAGGTTATGATAGAGAATGAACTGTATATGCATTTTGATGTAATTATCCTATGAGCAAATAAGAGCAGAGAAGAGAAAAGCAAGGTTCATGGCAGAGGTATCAGATAGAGCTTAAACCGGTACTGAATCTAGCATTGCAGATGCTATTTTGAGCAGTACATTATTCTTGGATTTAACTATCCAATTGTGTAGTCAGTGTGACTCCATTTTTGTTGTTGAGCAGTGAGCTCTAGGCTGTTGGCCTTCCTGCATGTGCAAGCCCCTATTGTACAAGTAATATTTATTCATATTTTCCAGTGAGTAAATATTGTGGGTCACAAATCCCACCGAGGGTTTTCCCCTACCAGGCTTCCTCACCAAAAATATCTGTGTTATGGAGTGCATTGATGGTTATACTTTTGTTTCTCTTTACTGCATTATTATTTGTTTACTAGTATATTAATTTGGGTTGTAAAGTTGCAAACAAGTTTAAATATTTCATCTACTAGTTAGACACTAATTCACCCCCCCTCTCAGTGTCTTTGGGACTGTCCTAGCATCTAACAATCCATACACCATCTCAAAGGGACTTTTACCTGTGCTTCGGTTAACTGGGTCATTGTATGCATATTCTGTTTGACCGAGTATCAAATCCCAAGTCTTCCCATGTTGTTTTGTAAGACATCTTAGAAAATACCCAATGATCTATTGACTACCTCTGCCTAACCATCTGATTGAGGATGGTAGGCAGATGAAAAGGATAATTTAGCGCCCAACTTCCTCTAAATTGTCCTCCAAAAGTGGCTTATGAACTTCACATCTCTATCACTAACTATGCCGATTGGAAGACCATGAATTATAACTATCTCCTTGAAAAAGAGGCCTCCAATATAGGTGGCATCATTGGTGCTCTTGCAAGGTATAAAATATGCCATTTTACTGAACCTATCAACCACTACATACACACTATCAAATCCCCTTGGAGTTCTTGGCAATCCCAACAAAAAATCCATGCTCAAACATTCCCAAGGCCTCTAAGGGATGACCAAGGGTTGGTATATACCTGCATTACTTGATGATCCCTTTTCTCTTTGGCAAATTGTACATTTCTCTACAAACCTTCTCACTTCTGATTGGAACTTGGGCCAATAGTAAAACCTACAAACCTGCTCCAAAGTCTTATCCATGCCAAAATGGCCTCCTAGACCTCCTTGATGCTTTTCTTGGATAATGTTTTGTCTCATAGAACATTGGGGTATGCAAAGAAGATGTCCTTTGAACAAAAAACCCTCTTGTATCATATATTCTGAATAAGAGACATGTGAGGTGTTTGAAAAATCAGAACAAACAATATATCTCTGCAAAATATTTATCATCCTTGTAGAGGTCTTTTAACTCACTCAAACCCACACTTTGCAATTGTATCTCCTACATAGTCATGACTCTCCTACTTAGTGCATCAAGAACCTTATTTGCTGTTCCCTTTTTGTGCTTAATAGTGAAGGTATATGATTGTAAGTATTCAATCCACTTTAGGTGTCTTTGGTTCAACTTCTCTTGCCCATTGAGGAAACTAAGGGCATGGTTGTTAGTGAAAATTACAAACTCTTTGCCTAGAAAGTAATGACACCACTTATTCAATGCTTGCACCATGACATACAAATCCAAGTCATATGAGGAGTATCTTTTCTTAGCTTCATTTAACATCTTTGAGAAGAAGGCTATAGGATGACCTTCTTGGATTAAAACTACCCCTATTGCCCTTTGGCTAGCATCACATTCTACTGTAAACAACAAATTGAAACCAGACAATCTAAGAGTTGGCAGCTCTACTATCTTATTTTTCAACATTTCAAACCCCTTATTGGCTTCCTGTGTCCACTTAAAATGACATTTAATCCCTCTTTTAATGGCATTGAGTATAGGAGCACAAACATGGCTAAAGTTTCTCACAAACTTCCTATAAAAAGATGCCATTCCATAAAAAAATCTAACATCACTTATGCCCCTAGGTGTAAGCCAATTAAGTATTGCTTCTACTTTACTTGGATCCATCTTTAAACAACCTTGTGAAATAACAAAACCAAGGTAAACTAACTCCATTATTAAAAACTCACATTTTTCAAGGTTGATTTTGAGTTGAGCCTCCTTCAACTTCTTCAAGACCATCTCCACATGCTTAAGGTGTTCCTCCTTGGACCTGCTGAAGATAAAAATGTCATCAAGATACACAATAACAAATCTACCAATAAACTCAACTAAGACTTCATTCATGAGCCTTTGGAAAGTACTAGGTGCATTGGTGAGGCCAAATGGCATCACCAACCACTCATATAGGCCTGCATTGGTTCTAAAAGCCATCTTCCATTCATCACTAGGTGTGATTATTATCTGATGATAACCAGACTTTAGGTCCACCTTTGTGAAGTAGCTTGCACCACCTATATTGTCCAATAGGTCCTCAATCCTTGGCATGGGAAACCTGTACCTTATAGTGATCTTATTGATTGCTCTTGAGTCAGTGCACATCATCCATTTTCCTCCTTTTTTAAGCACTAATACAGTAGGAAAAACACATGGACTCAAGCTCTTTTTAATGAAACCCTTGTCCAAGAGTTCTTGCACTTGTTTGGCGATCTCTTCATTTTGACTAGGTGTCATTTCATAAGCCACTTTGTTAGGCAGATTTGCCCTTGGTATCAAGTCTATTTTATGATTCACATCCCTCATTAGAGGAAAATAATCAGGCATATCATCTCCTATAACTTCTGCATATTGTTTTAGTAAACCTTGCACCTCTTGAGGCACTTCACTCATTGGATATGCCTTTGCTTCATCTCTAGGCTTTAACATTGTAGCATAGCCTTGGTTACCTTCTTGTTTCAATACTTTAAGAAACTCTTTACCACTCAACAACATGACACTTGACCCTACATTCTTTTCCTCTTTTGGATCAGGTAATGGATCCATCTGATACTTCTTTCCATTTTTGGTGATGACATAGTTCTTGTTTTCTCCATCATGACTAGCTCTCACATCATATTGCCATGGACAACCCAAAAGAAGACGACAAGCATCCATAGACAATATGTCACATAGTAGCTTGTCCTTGTACTCACCAATTTCAAAGTCCACCCATTGTTGTTCATCAACTAAGACATGTTGACCCCGGTTGAGCTATGATACCTTGTAAGGAGTGAGATGAGGTAGCCTTTTTAGTTTGAGTTTATCCACCATTTCAACATGTTGGGTGAATATTTTGTCACTAGCGTACTAATGACAAAATATATAGTTCACACAATGCTATGCTAAGAAATTAATCTCTCCTCTCATCAAGGGGAGGTTCCCTATGAAATTTCTCCTCTAATTAATAAGAGATTAAATTTGTGGGTTGGTGTTGGGCATATAACTCTTTTTTTTCAGAGTTTATGTAATTTCCCTTCACCTAGTTACAATTTCTCTACCTCTTCAGATACTTAAAGAAAATAACTATTAATCTAACAAACTACACCAAGAGTTACTATTAATAAGCACACAGTCTCCTTTATGATAACACTAATTCACACTGATCATTACAAATTAAACAATTTAGAAACTTAGCTTAAAGCTCAAAGTCTTCAAGTATAGATTTTTAATCCATTAAACTACAAATAACCGCAACAATACAAAGCTTACCACAAGTTACTTAATTTATCAGCAAATTTCTCAAGTATGCTAAGAGCACAAAGTCTACTTTGCAAGATTTGAGAGCTCTCTAACCACATAGCAATATCTTAATGATCAAAGAAGTAAAGATAATATAGATTCAATGGACATAGGAACATCAAATTATATAAATGAGTTTATTGATACAACACAAAGTTTGTAATCAACAAAACTATTTTCTTTATTCGTTTGATAGGATTTTCACCACAAAAAGCCCAAAGTCCTAGTTGGGATAAAAAATCTGCAGAGTTTTGCTAAGCATGAAAAAGATAAAATATTTACAAAAAGGTCCTCCTTATATAGGAAAAGAAGTTGAGAAAAAGGTGGGCACAGTTGACTATTCAATTGCACAGTCCCATTTTACTACAACTACTACAAAAAGAAAACATGCAGTTGCACAAAAATTGAGAACATTTATCGGTGCAGTTGCATGAAGAAAGGATGCCAGGAGGGGGAACTTCATTCTTGATTCCCCTCTTCATTGGATTTCTGGAAATCTTTGAATTTAGCAAGGATGGCTTTCATTTCTGCTTCGTTCGGCATCAAGGTAGAGCTTGTGATGATTTGGATGTGGGACATTGCATCTTGAATCTTCACCTATTTCTTTTTAACATCCTTCAACATGGATGCGAGGACTTCAAAGCTGACCTAAATTTCTAACAGTTTATCAAATGTATCAAGAGAGAAATCTTGTCCTATGCATTGATCCATCAAATAAAGGAATTCTTGCATGACAACTTCAGCAGTGACGAGATTTTGATCGCCATCATATAAATAGCAAGGGAGATCACCAACTTTAGACAAAATAAGGTCAACTCATCGTCACCTTCTTTCTTCTCCCGATCCAGCTTTGCAATCATTAACTTCATTGTCTCTTGTTTATGAGACAATAAAGACAAGATCTAAATGTACTTCTACCTTGTGGGAATTACCTTATTCTCAATCAGGACATCTATCCCGAAGTCCTCCATTTTGCTCCACAAGGTAGTACTTTTCATAGCCTCCTCAATCTCCTATTATAAAGAGGTTTTGAGTCAGATCATAATCAGACAATAGTTCCACTGTTGAGCTTAGAAGATGAGATCCTTCTGACCTTAGCCTTGAAATCCACTCATCCATCACTTAGCCTTTAGCTCCCACCTGTTCAATCTTCTTGAGAGATTCGATATCTATTGAAGATCCTATAGGCTCTATCTCTTGAGAAGATTGTGTGACCTTTAGAAGAACGTTGGTCAGCTATTCACACTTCTGCTTCAAGATATTTTTCTCATCCCTCTCTTGATCCAATCTTCTCAATAAAGAATTAAGGGCTATTTGAGAATCTAATTTCACACTCTCATGTGTTTCCACCCCGAGCTCTACGACCCGCATGGTATAATCTTCAGATTGTATGTTGCCTTTGTCCTTGTCTGATGATGGCACCATAACTTCAACACATTTTCTCTTGGAAGCAGGGTCCACTACCACCCGAGATACTGTCTTCGGCTTTTTCATTCCCTTAGGTTTTGGAGGAACTAAAAGTTCAAAGTCAAACTCATCTGGATATATCACCTATTTTTTTCTCTTAGGGGCCACTACTTCCATCCAAGGGGGTAGTTCTGGATTGGCAGATGGAGTAGTAGCTTCTTACTGATTTGGAGTTGAAGCTTTGGAAACAGGTTGACTGGAACTTGGAGCAGTTGTGAGTGTTACTCAGGGTGCTGATATTGAGGCATCTAGTGGAACATTTGTTGCTGCTACCTCTTTAGTTACAAATGGAAGAGTGGAGGGTGCTGTGAATGTAACTTCAACACTTACCAATGGAGGAATTGCTATGGTGGTGGTAGTAGTGATGGGTAAATCTATTGAAACCTATTCTGTAAGTGCATCTTGCAAGGTCTCATTATAATCCATCATGGTGGATTCAAAAGTAGATGAAGGGATATCATCTAAATTAGAGAAGTTGGTTATTGTAAAAAACTAACCAACGGTCTCTGATTGCATCATACCCATACTTAGATCTCCATCTTCTTGAAAATCTTCATCTTCTTGGTTAGAGTCAGAGTCAGAGTCAATAGAATGGATGATTACTTATGAGGTAATTGGGGCATAAACTCCAGCTAGATGTGATACTTCTTCTGCCTGTACTTCCTCTTATTGAGGAATTTCACCTTCTTCAACCTCCTTTCCTTTTCCAACTTCGTTGGCAGGTGGTTGTTCTGGCTGCTTCGCCACTACTTCCTATGATGTTGATGATGATTCACCCTTCTTTGACCCTTTAATTGTAAATTTTATTTTGGGTCCTTTACCCTTCGATTGTATCACATGAGCTGAGGATAATGCTCGTGAGTCTGCCTTGCTCTTTATTCTTGTTTTAGCTATTGCTGTCTTACCCAATGGGCCATCACTGTTGTCATCATCTCCTGAACTAGTGGGAAGCTGTTTCATCCTAAGGTTTTGTTTTAGAAACCAAGCATTGGTGTTTGCTAAGATAGGAGAGATCCTCTGTGTAATAGATTTTCTTTATTTCTTTGACCATTGCACAAGTGGAATTGGGGAGTTAGCAATCTTCTTCTCGTAATAAACAGGGTCCACTATGTCATCTATGTCTTCCATGGTCATTGGGATCTTAGCTAGATCCAAATTTTCAATTTGTTCCAGAGTAAGGCGGCTAAAATCCATCCTTCTTATATCCTCCTCATTTTGACAATCTGCCCAAACATCCTCAAACCTACAAACATGAGTATAAGTCCTTTTGAGTTTGTTCTTTATACCCCAAAAATCAAAATCGGTTCGGGCCTTGAATCTTCTCATGGTATTCCACTGCATTTCCTCCTCCATATTTTTGGCCTTGGGATTGGTTAGCACTGAATACCTGCCAATTGACTCTGGGAATTTCAGCCCAGTCTTATGTGCTTGTGATTGTTTCTCATGCACACTAATCAGCTATCTGCACAGCTCCATAAGGATGATTTTGTCTGAAGGGAACCTTGGAAGAATGAAGGGATCACCTGAGAAACATCCAATTCGGATATAGGTGAATGTGGGAAACTATAGAAATACACACCCAAAATGAGACACCTTGCTGTAAGCGGCCTCTGATATTCTTCTCTTCTGCAAGCCTTTATAAAAAATGAACATCCATACAGAAAAGAAGGCATTATTAACCCTTCTATAATGATTACCTTTCTTCTTGATTGTCAGCTGGTCATAGTACTCCCAAACGGGCACCACTCTTCTGTCACCCTTGGTAGACAAACCTAGATATTGCCTCATTGAAGTAGCTACGTAAACCAAGTATGAGGTCATGTAAAACTTTAGTGTTACCTTGACCTCCTTCAATTGAGCACAAAGTGCATCATTGATCTGTTCCCCCCAATCAATTCTTGTGGCCCCCTTTCTGATTATATTTATGTAATAAGACATCCAACTTTGAAAATAATGAGAGTCCTTTAATCCTCTCACTCTGGATAACATGGTGACCACGTCGTTATATTCCTCATTAAAATCACTCCTGTGGAAGGACTTAGGCCATTGTGAGGTGATGGAAGTTCTTGTAGTAGAGAGATAAACAATATTGATCACCTTTTTGCATTTATCCTCATGTTTCTCATAGTACTATTGAGCACTCTCTTGAGAAATATGACCTTCTTCAACTGATGAACCTTTGAAGATACTATTGAAGAATACACTGTCTAGGGTCATGATGATATTTTGATCTTCATCTTTCACTTTCCTTGTGCTTTGATCAAAGTGATCAGCTACTGCTAGTACAAATTCAGGATCATGAGCCACAACTGGGAAAGATGCATACTTATGCAACTCAGATTTGATTAAACTGGTTAGACGTGTAGGAGCCTTTTGAACCTGGTCAACTAATTCTTACATATCAACATGCCCAATTTTGGTGTCTCTGATCTCCTTAATATTTGAGTCCACTGAACTCTCTAGGTACAGATTCAAGTACCTGTCATACTTGTATTTCATCTTTCTTGATGATGCTTTACTTGGAGAAGGTCATCTTGAGGAAGAGTCGGGTTTTTTGCGAGAGAGCTTTGACATTCGTTCACAATGAGTGTATTCAACACTAATGATTATCTATTCATCATTATCAAAATCAATTTTTCTCAAATGGATCGAAAAGCGGGACTCAAAATAGGCTTAGGAGTAAAACTGCCAAAAACAACAGGTCGGGGAAAAAAGTCTGACCTGCTCTTTTGAAAACAAAAATTGCACATCGGACTTTAAAGTTTGAAGTGAAATTTAAAAAAAACTTGATCAGCACATCGGAATTTAAAGTCTGATGTGCAATTTGGGATGAGTTATCAACACATCGGACTTTAAAGTTTGATATGTTAATCTGGGGAAAAACATTAACACATCGAACTTTAAAGTCCGATGTGTTGGGGAAAAACATTAACAAGTACATCGGACTTTAAAGTCCAATGTGTAATCTAGAAAATATTAAAGGCACATCGGACTTTAAAGTCCGATGTGCTTACAAAGGGGAAGGACAACTGGTTGGCATGTCGGGTTTTAAAACCTGACATGCTGACCTACTCCCCTCCGCATATTGGATTTTAAAGTCCGATATGTGAAGGTTAAGATCCTGCATATCGGACTTTAAAATCTGATATGCGGAAGGACTAATCTTGAGTTGCACACCGGATTTTAAAGTCCGGTATGTAGTTTTAGAAGGGGGGCTCGGGAGGGCAGTCAGGTTTTGAAGTCTGATTGTCCTCCGGAACAAGGGAGACAATCGAACTTCAAAATCTGATTTCCCTCCGGAGAGAAGTTTGAAAAAGACAAACAAAAACAAAAACAAAAACAAAAACAAACAAGAACGAAAAAAACCCGAAAAGAAAACAAAACCCTACCTCTTCCGCTATGATGATCGAAAAAAATCTAACAAGGAGAGATTTGCCTGAGTCATGGAGAAGAAAATACGAGTTGCGATGGAGAAAACGGAGGAGGGCGTGTGAAAGAAAAATGAAAATGAAAACCCAAAACGCAAAAATTAACTTTAAAAAGCTTCTTAACAAACCCTAATTAGCAATTAATGCAACAATAAAGCGAACACGTAGTTGCATGTCAGGCTTTAAAGTCCATCATGCAAGCTAGGAACACTTGCACGTCGGACTTTAAAGTCCGACATGCAAGCCATGGACAAGACACATGCAATTCAGACTTTAAAGTCCGAACCGTAGGCTGAACAACGTGCAGTTCGGACTTTAAAGTCCGAACTGCAGGCTTAGACCACATGCAGTTCGGACTTTAAAGTCCGAACTGCGGTTAAGAAAACATATAAATACATACTGGACTTTAAAGTCCAAAGTGTATTTGCCAACAAAGAACCCTGCAGTTCGGACTTTAAAGTCCAAACTGCAAACTTAAGGAACAAGGAAAACAATAAAAATGAAAAGCAAAGAACGAAACGAACTAACTGACCAAGTTGATTAAGCTCTCCCGGAGACCCTAAGGTATGAAACAGACCAGTTTCATTGGGTTGCCTCATGATTTTGGCCATGCTGAAATCGAGGACAACACAATTGATACAATGTTCTCTGTGGAACCTGAATCCACAATCACCTTACAAATTTTCACATGGGACTTACAAGTGGTCCTAAATGAAATTTTCCTCCGTGGTGGCTCTTGAGCTTGGGGTATCTTGAGCATTGTTCTTCTTATCATCATTTTTTCTCCATCTGTCACTAGTCATACCTTTCTAATTGGAGAGGTCTCACTTTGAGTGTCCTCCTCTTGCACTAATTGAGTCCTTCTTTCACCCATGTATGGGCTTGATGAGCTTGAGGCTTTTACTGGGCACCTACTCATGGTATGTCCAACTTGATTGCAATGATAGAACCTATTGGTGAAGACTGTATTTCCTCTTCCTGAGTTTCCAAACCTACCCCTAAAATTGCTCCTTCCTCTAAAGGATCCTCTAAATGTTCCTCTTTGTGATTCCCCACTTCCTTCTTGGATTTGCTGCTCTTCATTTCTTGAAGTATGCTGTCCTCTACCAAAGGTTCCTCTACCTCTGAAATTCTTACCACCTCTATGTTTTTGATTTTGTTCACTTCTCCTCTTGATCTTCTCCTCTGCCCTTAATGCCAACTGAAAACACTTATGGATAGTGTCTGGTGTGAGGATGCTGATTTCATCTTGTATGTTTTTCCTAAGGCCATTCATGTACCTTGCCAATTTATGCATTTCATTCTCATGCTTCCTAGCCCTCAAACTAAGTTTGTGGAGTTCCTTAGTGTATGCATATACATCTAGTTCCCTTTGTTTCAAATTTTGCTGTCTCTTGTGGATTTGAACTTCATAATCCTCTGGTAGGAATTGAGCCTTAAGCCTTATCTTCATATGCTCCCATGAAGTTATCTTCTTCTTACCTTCTTGTGCCCTTTCTTCTTGCATAATGTTCCACCAAAGTAGGGCTGATCCCCTCAATCTTGATTTGGCCACATTTACTCTTTTCTCCTTTGCTACCTCCTTATAATCAAAGTGATTATTTAGGACCTCTATCCAATCTAGTAACTCCTCTCCATTGAGGTTTCCTCCATAGGTGGGTAATCCATCCAAGTTATCTTTAGAGATAGATTTGACTACATCCAAGCATAGTTTTTGGTCTGGAGGCATTGCTACTACTCCTTGTTCCTCTCCATCTTCCACTTCTTCAGTTGTCTCATCTCCCCATTCTATCTTAACCTTCCCCTTCTCCTTTTTAGCATCTCTGGTTCCTTTACTTTCTTCCGCATCCTTCTATCATCTCTGCCACCATCTCCCGAATGGCTTCTGGAGTCATTGCCTTTGGAGGCATTGAACTTGCTTCTAATTCTTCACAGTCTAACATACACCAAACATTTCAAAGGGTGTCTCTGATACCACTCTGATGCAGATTGTCTTGGAGCTTTTTCTATTCACCTTCTTGGTTTCCTGTCTTACACAACCCTCTAACTCCTCAAGCCCATCGAATGGCACTTGGTAGGGGTTTTTCTATCTAGACCTCCAAGGTCTGATCCACTTTGGCTTTCCCCCAAGGTATAGCCACTAATCTTAGACAATCAACACCTCCTGTTGAGGCTTCCACCTCAATCCCCAACACCACTCCTAAGGCTCCAACAACCCCTGCAAAGGATCACAACACACCAACTTGTTCTAAGTGGGAAAAATACATTTACATAGTGTCTTTGAAGTCTTTTAGGGTTTTTTTCACCTTCAAACCCATCGCTAAGTTTTCCTAATCTCTCTTTGTCTCCACTGGGCTCAATTAGGCCTAATACAATTAGCCCTCCTTTGGTGGTTTCCAGGGCTTAGTTTGAAATCACCCTAAACAAGGCCACAAATAAATTGCAGATTTGAGCACCCTTTTCATAGTTTCATACAATATTGAAGAATTGTACCTGGTTTTTTTGTACAAAGGTGGGAACCAAAACTATCCTATTTTCAAGGGTTTAAGCCTACCCGGGTGACTCACAAATTTGTGCTTGAAAAGGTTCACTAGTCAAATCATCTGCCAAAGCTAATTGAGGATTATTTGAGGGTACTTAGAGGGCTTTCCAACCATGGGTCCCCTTCTTTTCTACCATTCCACATGTGCTCAGAATGTGCACATCTTCTACTGTCCTAACTCACTAACTCCTAGCAGTGAGCCTAAGGTTTCATTGTAGCTCCTCCACCAAGGCCTACAAAAAAAAAACCCTACTCTAAACTTATGTATAAACCCTAACCTATAATTCCACTCAATTTCAATAGGTGCCATCAACAGATGCTCAAGTTAGAGCCATTTTTCTCTTAAACCCTACTTTGCAAGGGTTTTGTACCTAGTCATAGAGAATGAACTAGATCCCTACAACCAAACACAAACAAACTTGCTAATTTACCTTGCTGGAAAGAAAATTCAACAAACACTCATGCCTTGCAATGATATTTCTCTGACAAGTTCGTACTGGACCATACAATGCAATGAAAAATAAGGAAAAACTATAAAAAATGGTGAAAAGTCAAGATTTCTTGAAAACACAAAAAATGTTCTTGCATTCCAGATTCTCCAACCTATACAATGAAGTAGATTTTGGATTATATACTTATGTTTTAGCTGGTTGAACCAACTTTGCAATGCCAATCATTAAAAATGCAACTTTTGCAAAATGTTGCAAAATGTTGCTTAGGAACATTTACATCTTTTTGACACCTTGGTTGCAAGTTTGCATTCAAGTGCATTCCAAGGCTCTTGAAGGTCCTCAAGAATCCTATAAGACCCAAACACAATACAATAGACCCCTATTACATGATGATAATGATCTAGAGTACTACTCCTATGATCAACATTAGCATTGCAACCTCCTAGGCTGATAGCATTCTGAATACAAATGACACAACGAAAAGCTTGGACAACTCAACCATGGCTCTATTGAGTCCCAAATGGTTGGTCCATTATTACATCATAAAAGACAACACAAAACTTTAAGAACAATTTTTTTTTTCTGGAGTGATAGGTGCCCTGCACCAGCTCTCAACTTGGGAAAGGTATGTTCCAACATAGACCAAGATGTATTTATCAATATTTGTAAATAATATAATGATGTCTTTTCTTTTACTTATGAAGATCTGAAAGGGTTTGATCCTAGTTTATCCCAACATACAATAGAGTTAGATCCAAATGCAAAGCTTATCAGGCAAAAGAAAAGACCCATAAACCCCAAGGTTGAGACCTTGATGAGAAAAGAGGTATCCAAGCTCATTGAGTCCAATATAATTTTCCAATAAAACATTCTTCTTGGGTAGCTAATCTTGTTCCAGTTAGGAAACAGAATGGGAAATCACATTATGTGTAGACATTAGAGATCTCAATAGAGCCTCCCTTAGAGATCATTACCCCCTCCCTTCCAAGGAACAAATATTAGATGAAGTAGTTCAGAAAGATTTTTTTTCTTGAATGGGTATTCAAGATATAATCAGATCCTAGTCCAAGAATTAGATCAATTCAAAACTGCATTTGCTACTAAATGGGGCACCTATGCCTATTGTAAAATGCCCTTTGGACTAGCCAATGCAGGTGCCACTTTTGAAAGATCTATTAATATGGATTTCAAGGGAGTATTAGCAGAGTTTGTGCTGGTATACCTAGATGATATAACTATGTACTCCAAGTATTCAATAGATCATTTTGGTCACCTTGAACATGTATTCAAAAAATGCAGAGAGTATGGTGTGTCTTTGAATCCTAATAAATTTGTATTTGCTACCGATCAAGGCAAATTATTGGGACACATTGTATCAAATGATGGTTTGGACATAGATCCAAAAAGGGTGGAGGCCAATTTGTCTCTTCCCCTCTCAAGTCAAAAAAAAATGTTTGCAAAGTTTCCTAGGTAGGATCAACTTTGTAAGGAGATTTATTCCAAACCTGGCTATTATGGTTAAGCCTCTCACACCCATGCTAAAGAAGGATAAATCTTTCAGATGGATCAAGGAAGGTAAATATGGTTTTGAACAAATCAAACAAGCAATTGCTTAGCCTCCCATCCTGGTGTAGTGTCATAAAATTGTGCCCCTAGCAATTTTCAACCATATTGGGTCCTCAAGCATGTGAGATTGAATCCCCTAGTCTAATCAGAGACCGGACACTACTCAACCCCTAAAAATGGCTTCTCCCTTGTCCTCTGCACCACCCTATCTACACTCTACCCTAGAGAAAAGGGCAAAAAATGGGCGTGATGCCCCTATCCCTACCCCTATCCCTACCCTATTTTGGGGTAGGACCTTTCTTGAGTTTTCATAGAAGGTTGTGAAGTGAGCAGGAAAACTTCACTGATGTCAGCCTACCACGAAAATTAGTTTC
Organism: Cryptomeria japonica; assembly: GCF_030272615.1. Lineage (NCBI taxonomy): Eukaryota > Viridiplantae > Streptophyta > Pinopsida > Cupressales > Cupressaceae > Cryptomeria > Cryptomeria japonica. The sequence goes on from NC_081405.1 coordinate 162,689,897, forward strand.
ATTAACCCTAATTGACAAGTATATAAGTTGCATTTGTCCTCTCATTTCCATAAGTTAGATGAGTGGTAAATTTACATGTGATCATGCATTCAATAGCATTCAAGCATTCCTTTCCAACATTGAGCATTCTCAAGTCTCCCTTCAAGGCTAGGTGTTGCATTCAAGTCAAGGATTCAACCATTGAAGTGGACATTGATTCCAACATTCAATTCCACACAAGAAAATATACCTACATTCTATCTACAACCTCCCTTGAGGTGATTTACATTAGTCTTTTAGTTACATTTACTTACAAGTACTTTCTTTCATTACTTGGTTAATTCCAAAACTAGGGTTTGACATGAAGGCAAACCCCCAATTCCAACCCCTTTTCCTCTCTTTTTTGTGTGTAGGTTGTAGGTGCACAACTGTACTTTCAGATTTAGACTCCATTTGTAGAGGTGGAAAAACTCTATTCATTTCACAGATTTTTCGGAGGACTGTGTACACTTTTGCCATGGTCCAGGCAACTTTTCCTCAGATTCATAGGGCGGATTTGTCTCGACATATTACTGCCAAATCTAGGTGCATAGCTTCATCCCACACTTTGATCTTGATTTATTATCAGTTCTTCATCTCTTTTCACTTAGTCTTAATACATAATTCAATAAATTCCTTTCCATTCCAAGTAGAAGAGGGGATTAACTTATCATTCTTAGTTCATTCAGAATTCTATCTTCTTCTTTGGAGGTTGAATCCAGTGAATTCGCCCCCCCTCTTCCAATGTAATGCGTGAAAAGTGTTTGAAGGGAAATCCGTAGTGAAATTCTCATATCTCCTTGGAGGGAAAGGGTAGCTTTCCTCTTGATCTCTCATTCACACATTTTTTAACCCACCATTACATTTTGGTGAACCCGACATCTTGCATGCTTTCCTTTGAACAAAATTGCATATATTTCATTTGCAAGTTTAAATTTTCTGCGAACTTAGTGGTTAAATCATTAAAAACACTAGTTTTTAAAATTAAAATTGAACTTGTGATTTGTAAAAATTGCTTGTGGTTATATTAAATTTGAAAATTGTTTTGTTTGTCAAATTCAATTTCCTCATTGTCTTGTTCAATTTTCAAATCAAATTTACAAAACTAAGCAGTTACTTGTTAAAACCCTAATTTTCAAAAATATCTTGAACTTATGCAAAAATTGGATTTCCATTTAATTTTCAGATTTGTGATTGTTCTCAGACTTGTTTTCATTCCTACAATTCAAATTTTCAATTTCCCTCCTTTTTCCCAAAATTCAAATTTCAAAATTAAGTGGTTAGGTCATAAAACCCTAATTTTCAAATTTAATTGGATTTTGTGCAAATTTCAATCAATTTCATTCAAACTCAGATTTCTAAACATTTTCCAAGGTATCGCTATCCATTAGGTTTGACCTTTTTCAAATTTGAATTCAATTCCTCTTTTTCTCCAAAACCCTAATAGGGTCCTATTTTTAAATTTGAACCTTAATTTCGCCATCTAGAAATTGTAAAATTTGCCAATTTTTTGGGGTTAGCTTTGGAATCATCATAATATTCATCCTTGAAAATTTCAAAATAAGTTGGTCGGACCATGTGTATTCCCGCCACGGTCCTCGACTTTTTTCCCAAAATTTTGGGAGACTGTTATGACTGTATTTAATAGCCTAAATCCAGAAGATTGGCTGATTTTGTTGATTTTTGATCCCTCTAGAATAAAAAATACCTCCAAAATTCAACATTTTAAATTTCAAGAAAAAATTTAAAATTAAGAGGTTAATTATAATCTGCCCTGATTTTAAAGATTCTGATTTTAAAATTAAGTGGTATTCCCTTGGCCATAATTTTAAAATTCTAATTTCCTTTCATTTTTGGAAATTGTGTCACCCTCTTCTTCCAACAAAGTTCAAATTGTTTAATTAGTATTTTCTTAAAATTTGCATTACTCAATTTTGTAAGCTTTGTTCCTATAATTCAAAATTCAAAATTCAAAATTCAAAATTCAAAATTCAAAATTTTCCTATGTGCATGAGTTTTACCACTATTAGTCCTACCTATACTATCACCGTTAGACAAAGCATTAGAATTAAGGCCTCCCAAGGTTTCATTACCAAGGAGATGGAACCTAATTTGGGTGACTTCTTTAATGAGGATCATGCTAATTCACCCCATTGATGAATCCCATGATCAAGAAGAAGCTTTAACTAGAGTCTCTATAGATCAACTTTCCACATTGGACAATCAATTTGATAACTTTCAACATGGGATGTCCCAAGAATACCCTAATAGTGAAGCTCTTCCATTAATTGAAGGCCTTAAGCGCATGATTCAAAGTGATAAGAATAAAATTGATATATTGCATGGCATTGTACATATTGTTGATTCTAATGTCATGCCTATCAAGAGTTGTGCTGAAACCCTAGGTTATTCACAACCTTCAACACAAGTCAATCCTTCAATTCCTTTGACTACTCTTATGACTAGTATTCCTACTTTTACCTCCAACATCATGGCTACTTCAACTCAAAATGTCATCCCTACAACCATTTGTAATGGGGGCAATCCCTCTTCTTTATTAAATCCTCCATATTTACCTATGTCTTCAATGAGTGTTCCTATTATCCCTCAACCAATCAATGTTACACAAGGGGGCAATTTCTTCAACAACTTTGTTCCTCCTTTAAGTGTCCCTTTCCCTACCCAATCATCACCTATGCCTACTTATCATAATGTCCCACCACCTTATTCTCATTCCATGCCTTCTTTCAATAACATCACACCACCTTCTCAATCAACTATGTCTAACATCAATTCTTCTACCGAAACGATAATTAACAATCTTGCTCAAACCGTGTCTTCCTTACAACAAAAAATTGCTTCTATGAGTCAATCCAAGTTTAGTGTGCCCACCTTTGATGTTGTGAGCCCACTTTCTCTTGATATTGTTAAAGTCATGCCACCTAAACATGTTGAGGTCCCTCAATTAGAACTCTATAATGGAAAAGGTGATCCTCTTATGCATGTCAAAACATTTCAAACCTTGTGTACTGAATTTGCTTATGATCAAAGATTGCTTGCAAAATTGTTTACAAGAATACTAAGAGATAAGGCTTTACAATGGTATTGCTCTTTGCCTTCTTATTCTATCACTTCTTTTCAACAACTGGCAAATGCTTTCATCCAACAATTTCAAAACAACATTGGTCCTAAACTCACTTTGACTGATTTAGTGCATTGTGAAAAGGTGTTAAAGAAAAAGTGACTGATTTCATTGGTAGATATAAGCATTTGCGTGCTCAGATTTCTTTTCATGTACCTGATAATGATAATCAACTAATTTTCATTTCTAATTTGCAAAGATATTAGGGAAAAGATTATTTTATCTGAGTTTATTTCCTTTCCGCAGTTCTGTGCAACACTCCACAATTGTCAACTAGCTGTGAGTCAAATGGAGCAATCCACTCCTATGGCTCCAAGTGATAAGGGGGAGAGTGTTCAACAACCATTTGTGAAGTTCAAACCAATAAAAAGCTTCATAAAGTTCAATGATACAATCAACAACAACAATGTGAATGCTATAATAGGAGTGCCACCTATTTCTAAATTTTTCTAAAGAGAAAGACAATTTACTCCTTTGAATGAATCTTTACATAGTATTATGTCTCAGTTGTTGCAAAGAAATGTTATCAAACTTCCTCCTATAAAACAAGTTGATCCTTCTAAACTTGCATCCCCTTATTTTGATAACAATTCATTTTGTCAATTTCATCGTCAGCCTGGTCATGATACCAAGAAATGTTTCGCATTGAAAAATAAGATTCAAGATTTGATTGATAATAATACTATATCTGTGCCAGGTGTGAATGATAAAGGGAATAAATCAGTAGCTCCTCTTAATCAAAATCTTAAGATTTTCACTGATCCCTTACCTTCTCATACCTCTAACATTATTGAGATTGTGCCTACTTCTTTCTCTTCTGAGGAATTCACCTCTATGGCTTCGAACTTGGTAAATATGGTAGAAAAACAAGATACACCTAAGGATCCTTATATTACATTAGTGAGACCATTAGAGCACCCGATGGCCCTTTATACATAGTTGTGAAGGTTAAAGACATACCTTATTGTGGTGTTCTTATTGATCCCTCTTGCATGGTTAATATCATCACTGGGGAGAATCTTTTCACTTTACGATTGTATAAACCAATATAAGATACTTCTAATGTGGTTGTGAAGTTATTTGATGGATTCTCTTATCCTCCCATTGACTCTATCACCCTTCCTATTGAATTTGATACTAAATCCATGGATGTCGACTTTGTTATCATACCCTCTTCTGAGAAATTCTGTGTAAAGTTGGGCTATCCTTGGCTATCTTCCATGAAGGCTATTGCTTCTCCAATCCATAAGTGTTTTAAATTTCCTCACAATGGAGAAATCATAACCATGAACCATAGCTTATTTATTCCATCCGAAAGACGCGCTAGTGTTCCTATTGATTTCTTTTGGCCTAAACAATTTCAATCTCTTCCATCAAGGAGTGATTCTCTTTCTCATATTATCAAAAATGGAAGAAAGATATGATCTAATCCTTAAGTCAACCTAGATCCCCAATACTTCACATTCCTATCATACTGGAAGATAAATTTCTTCCCCTCATGGATAGAACTAATCTCCCTCCTAAGGAAGATCATCAACCTATTCCTGTGGATGTGACTATACCTACTCCTAAGAAGAACAACAATATTCTTCCTAAGGTTAGACCTGTACCTCCTCCTCATGATGGACATGGTCTCCTTCCTACACCTAACATTCCTCCTTTATATGGTGCTCTTCCACCTCCTTCCTCTTATCGAGAGAAGAGGCCTGCTTCTCCTCTTGTTTAACCTAAAATACCTCAACCTAAACCTTCAACTATCAAGGAGAGAAACATTCCTACTTTTTCAAGTGTTCCTCCTCCTTCTTAGTCTCCGACTAAGACTCGACGAAATCATTGTGCGAGAGAATGCCAATGAAGACGCCATGTTCAAGCTTGTAAAGTTTTTCCCTTGAAATACTCAATCTCCTAAGACTCCAACAGTTGACATGATTCCATTTTCTCCCAAGCAAGATGTTCAACCTACATCTCCAAATCATAAGTTGCACAAAAAATGTGATGGATTTACTCCTATTCGTGTTCTTGCTCCTCTTTCTCTAAATTTTTTTTTGAAGAAATGGGTGAAAATGTTATTCATGATGGCAATACAACTCCTAATGCTTCTAATAGTGAGTATGAATATGTTGATGTGTACAAGCATTTATCAACTAAATTTTCACAAACCCTAATCCTAGCTCCTAGAATCAAACAAAGTGACTTACAACATGAGCATAGTCCTTGTTTGGATCTTGTGATAGCTCCATCTATTGTACTTGATGTTTCTCCTCTAGCATGTTGCTCACCTTCCTGAAATAGTGATCAACAAGATCGGGAGGTAGATGTCATGCTAGATTAGTAATATTAGCACTATAGATACTCTCTCTCTCTCTCTCTCTCTCTCTCTCTCTCTCTCTCTCTCTCTCTCCTTTCTTGCTCTTTTGTGACCATTCTTCTATGTGTATCCCTATTCTTCTATTATCCCCTTAATGTATACTTGAGGATGATGCAAAGCATTGAGATCTCTTTTGGTCTCTTTCATGTTGACTCAAAAGACTCTTATCTTCCCTTTCTTCCAAGGAATTTTCCTTTCTTTGGGGAATGTCAATTATTATATGCACATACATATATAATATACATGAGTTATCATACAACATATTGACCCCAAGGAAAGAGAAACTACGTCATGTTTTGTGTTCATTATCCTTGGGTTTTGGGGCTAAATCCTTGCAATAACGTGCTCCCTCTCTTCTCTCTCTCTTGGGTGTATCATACCTTAAAGAAATCACTCCCGATAAGGCTTGTGTGATTGCTTTAATGTGGGGGCATACACTCCGTTCATATTTTCCTTCTTGATACTTAGAGTTACTTAGTGTACTTTGTAATCTTTGGTATCCTTACTTTCATGACTCATAGTGAGGGGAACTTTTCTACTTGCAGTAATGGTTCTCCCTTTCTCGATCTTCCCTTTTACTTTGTCAATTGAAGTCGTAAGATCCTAAGTCCACTGGGGGCTTGGTGCATTTTGCCTCCTTGACATGGTAAAAGTCTTTCAATCTTGTTTCCTTGTACTTTATCAGTAGTATTGACGTACGCTCATACTCCTACTAAAGTGGGGGATAAATGTAGTGTCATAAAATTGTGACCCTAGAAATTTTCAACCACATTAGGGTCCTCACGCATGCGAGATCATTTCCCCTAGCTTGATCGAAGATAGGAGACTGCTCAACCCTTGAAAATTGCTTCTCCCTTGCCCTCCATACCACCTTGTCTACACTCAATCATGGAGAAAAGGGAAGGATCCACCTAGGATAGGGGTGTGGTGGACCTTTCCTGAGTTTGCATAGAAGGTTATGCAGTGAGTGGGAAAACTTCCTCGATGTCGGTCTATGAGGAAAATCAGTTTCATTAACCCTAATTGACAAGTATATAAGTTGCATTTTTCCTCTCACTTTCATAAGTTGGATGAGTGGGAAATTTACGTATGATCAAGAATTCAAGAGCATTCAAGCATTCAAGCATTCCTTTCCAACATTAAGCATTCTCAAGTCTCCCTTCAAGGATTCAACCATTGAAGAGGAGATTGATTCCAACATTCAATTCCACACAAGCAAATCTACCTACATTCTATCTACAACATCCCTTGAGGCGATTTACATTACAGTCTTTTAGTTACATTTACTTGCAAGTACTTTCTTTCATTACTTGGTTAATTCCAAAACTGGGGTTTGACCTGAAGGCAAACCCCCAATCCCAACTCCTTTTCCTCTCTTTTCTATGTGTAGGTTGTAGGTGCATAGCTGTACTTTAAGATTTGGACTCCGTTCGTAGAGGTGGAAAAACCCTTTTCGTTTCGTGGATTTTTCGGATGACCGTGTACACTTTCACCATGACCTAGACAACTTTTCCTCAAATTCATTGGGTGGCTTCATCTTGACATATTACTGACAAATATAGGTGCACAACTTCATGCCACACTCCGATCTTGAGTTATTATTAGTTCTTTGTCTCTTTTCACCTAGTCTTAATACATAATTCAATCAATTCCTTTCCATTCCAGGTAGAAGAGGGGATTAAGTTATCATTCTCACTTCATTTAGAATTCTATCTTCTTCTTTGGAGGTTGAATCTAGTGATTCCCCCCCCCTCTTCAAATGTAATGCGTGAAAATTGTTTGAAGGGAAATCCATAGTGAAACTCTCATCTCTCCTTGGAGGGAAAGGGTAGCTTTCCTCTTGATCTCTCATTCACACATTTTTTCACCCACCATTGCATTTTGGTGCCATTACACCTAGTAAATACCAATTATGAAAAAGATTTCATCCTCTTTACTTTAGGAGGATAGGCAAGTATCTCAGCTATTTTAACACAGCTAAATGATGATGGGTTAAAGCAACCCATTTCTTTTTTTAGTGAGGGCCTCATATATTTTGAGCTTAAATATAGCTACGTGGAAATGCAAGTCATCATAGTGGTTAAAGAATTGAAGAAGTGCAGACACATGATTTCTAACAATTGGATTCGACTCCTAGTCCCACATGCAGGTGTGGGATATCCTCTTGAATAAGAATATTGGTGAGAGGAGGGATGGATGGATCACCAAGGTCATAGAATATGACCTTAATATCAAAATAAATAAGTTAGTAAGAGGCAAGGGCTTGCGTGAGAAGTTTGTTTCATCTTTTGATAAAGATCCAGAGGTCACCCTTATCTGCATGAGGAACAACCAACCAACGATGATTATAGACAAACTAGTTGGTTTGATAACATGACTGCCTTCTTAAGGGATGGTAGTTACCCTCCTAATTTTGATAGAACTAAGATAATGCACTTCAAAATTTAGTCTATCTCTTATGTGTTAGTGAATGGCATTTTGTTCAAAATGGACCTTAATGGAGTCCTATTGAGATGCATCAAAGAAGACCAGGTTTGCAGATTGCTAGAAGAGTTTCATGATGGCCCCTTAGGTAGCCATTTTTATGCAAGGACCACTACCATGAAAATAATCAGGGCAGGCTATCATTGGGCATCCTTATTTATAGATTCACATAGGTGGGTGAGGAAGTGCAAAGAGTGTGCCCTTTTTTCAGGAAAACAAAGTTTGGCTACCCTTCCTCTTTATCTTATACAAACTGATCAACCTTTTACTTAGTGGGGCCTAGATTTTATTGTATTGGACTAATTAACCCTCTATCTAGCATCGACCATAAGTGGATTTTGGCCACCATAGAATACTTTATAAGGTGGACATAGGTGGTAGCTCTAAAGGATGATACTAAAAGTTTAGTGGGTAATTATTAGAGGGAATTGCAAACAAATTTGGTTCCCCTTGTACCATTATATCTGACAATGCCAAGGCTTTTGTTGGAGGTCATATCAGTTCATGGGCAGTTAGGCATGACATATACATAAAGACATCATAAAACTATTGCCCCCAGGGGAACGACCTAGCTAAGTCTTCAAATAAGAATCTCATCAAAATCATCAAGAGGACTCTAGATGACAACCAAAGATCTTGACATTTTAAGTTAGCGATAGCCTTATGGGTTGAAAATATCACACCTAAAAGAGAAATTGGCAATTCACCTTTCATGTTGATATATGAAAGGGAAGAAATGCTTCCCTTATCACTTGAATTAACCTCTATTGAATTAGAACACCAACTAATTCTCTTAGAGAATGATTCCATGATACTTAGATATTTAGAGTTGATGGAGTTGGAAGAAATCTGAAGCAGAGACATGCAAACCCTCTCTATTCATCAATGACGGGTCAAAAGAAGTTTTGACAAAGGATCCACTCATAGGACCTTCAATATTGTTGACCTTGTCCTAAAATGGGATGCTGGCTGAGCCAAACTAGGTCGGCACTCCAAATTTGATGCTATTTGGAGTGGGCCATATGTAATCATTAGATGCAAAGAGGACAATTCTTTCCACCTATCCAAGATTAATGGTGAGGCCCTTCCCATTGCGGTCAAGGGAATCCACCTTAAAGCTTTCTCTTGAGGTGATTTTGGTCCTTGTAAATATTAGTTAGTTTTATGTCTTCCAAGAAGTGCACAAGCATAAGCCATTCTTCCCTAGAAAGGCATAATTTTTTTCTTTTGAAGGTTGTAGGAGCATGGGTTTCTTATCATGTTTTAGTCTTGACTCTGCACCTAATGGATCTGTCAGGCTACTAGTCATATGCCAAGAAGGCTTTCCATCCCCTTCGAGTTGCAAAAATTTGACCATTTTTGTGTCAACCTTAGTCATACAGATAATTGATCTGAGAAAATCATCAATATGGCTAAAAACCCTACATATTTTCTCTAAGGTTTAAACCCTAAACCCTTAAGGCATTTTTTTATTAGTCTTTCGGCCTTTTCTATTTTATTATTGACTGGTTGGGGAGGAAATTTAATTAAAGGCCCACTGGCTGAAGGGGGCCTTCTTCATTCATATTACCAACCCCTTTTATCTGCTACCGACAGGCGGGAGGTTTATTTATAATCACAGGGTTGCAACAGTTGGGAATTGCCTTTTTGGTCGCCCTTGAAATGTTGTGATTGCCGGTTTAGTTTTTGTTGTTTCACAATGGTCAGAGCTCACAATGATTTCCCCTTGGCGATATAGTAGTGGCTGCTAATTCTTTATCACATTATTGCGACATGTTGAAAACAAGGTTTGGTCTCCTTTGTGATATTGCAATAATTGACTGGTGGAATGTTTTTTGCAGTTTGGCAGCAGTCAAGAGTAATGCTACATCCCAGATTGTGAAACAATGATGTGGTTGCAAGTTGTTTGGAGTTGGTTTTTGTGGTTTCATGGTGGTCAAGATTGACAACCGGATTGAGGTTGCGCTTTTGCGATGGTTGCTAGTTTAATTCATGAGGATGTTATCGCGTGGTCGCAACGATTATCCTTAACCATTGCTTAACCCTTGTGATATAGAAATAGTCCGCTAGTGGTAACTTTAATGATGATGATTATTTGTCATCGCGGTATTGTAGTGGTCAAAAAATAAGTTCTATATTTGGTTGCAATATCACGATATGGTTGTTAAGTTGATGGGGCTGGTTTTCGTGGAATGATCTCAGTCGTCCATCTGCACATGATAAAAAGAGATCCAATGGCCCAAATTTAAATTGGAAGTGATTGTTGAAATTCAAAACAACTGCTCGAGGGTGGTTGTCAACTTAATGGGTCAAAAATCAGTTTCTGACCTTGTCGATTAACTAAATAAAATTTGATCTATCACAACCACTTTCAGACGATCAGGGGATGATTGCCATTACTCTACCATGCTCCTACAAACATTTTCCTCGACTACCCATGCTCATTTATTGTAGACAAAAGAGTTATGGGTCTGATAGAGGATGTTCAAATGCCATCCCAATGCAGGATATCCCTTAATTTCATAAATTATTGCTTAGTTCTATGAGAGATCTTAAGGCACACAACTATCAGATCAATATTTTTTGCTCTGATTTCCCTTATTTTGTGACCTAACCCTAGTCGATTAGGGTTTCCAAACTAGTGTTCTATCTGAGTTATGTCTGATCTATTATAAAGGCAAATTTGTAACATATTAAAGAGGATCTTCTCCTTTTTCTCTTACACAATTCTACTATTTTTGCAACTATAAGCTTACCTTGCCTTTACATAAATTTAGTCAACCATTTACCTCATGCAGAATTGCTTGGCCTTTGTTCTGAATTTGTTTATTATTTGTTTTGTTTAATTTATATGTTGTATCAACTCTTCTTAAGGGATCTATCTATGGATGTTTTAGTTCCTCTCAGTTCTACATTGTTTTGATCTCATATATGTCTTAGGGGATGTTTAAGGATAGGAATTTGTGTATGCTTTAGGTTGATTTATTGATGTTTTATGCAATCATGTAATGCCCATCAAAATACCCTAGAGAAATTAAGCAACTGACATTCTAATGGAGATAATTTTTTTTATTTAACATCTATTAACAACTGACGTAACACATAACATCTCCATTTAACTACATTCATTTACTATTTATCCATTATGAACATGCATCATTACACATTTCACTAATTAACACAAGCAAAAATAACATAACATCATTAATCTTTCCCTAGGGTACTTCAACGTCATTACTTAATGAACTACCATAATGACATCCTACTCGCATGACAAAAACATTCCATTTGGAATTAATGTATCATTTTAAATTTCCTAACCATGAGATATGCAACCTACCAAATTATCTATCCATCATTATATGCATGCCATTCTACCATATTACTAACATATTACATTCCTTCTTTAAAGATACAAGACAACCCCAAATTCCTACATTCAATTTATGCACCAAATCTAAATGTGTTGTAACCCATCATTTCCAATCTACATGCTCTTTTCCTTTTCCATGATAATGCAATACTAATGCATGGGTATAATCCATCCTTACTAATCCATTTAAACATACTTCAATTTCATCTAATACTAACATGATCTCATTCCATCTATTATGATTATCTACTCATAATGTATAAACTATAACTCATTCTTCAATCCACATGATAAACTAATTCCCTTATTTCTTTACGTAATCACGAGCAAGAAAAACATCACACTATTCCTTCAATAATAAAGTTACTTTACTAAATTACAAACATATAACTACATAAATCCATTACTTCCAATATAAGTACATGGCATACATCATATACAGGTCATTTAATATCTATCTAGCATGATATATATTCCATTACTATGCAAATCCAGCCATTTCCTATTAGCTTCATTCTAAAGCCTCAATACCTTTTAATCCAAAATTTCTTTTACATTCCAAATTATCACAAGAACATACATGTCTCCTCTATCATGATTTACCTATTAGCAACATGATCTATTCACATTTATAATTCCTTCATTACATCATAGCTTACACATAGCACCGAAAGCAAATCCATGAATCCAATAGAAACAGTTTCCTTTCCTAATCCAACTACACATACAACCACTTTCCTAACATGATAATTTTATTTGACAATAACTCCAATGCATAACACAATAATCCTAATATTTTCCTTTCATAATCCTTTTGAATTCTATGCATACTTTTCCTAATTTCCAAAGTCTACACATATCGACATCATTACCTAAACCTTATCTATATTATCTAACATCCTCAATACTGACATTTAAGATTATTTCATTTCTCAGGGTTTTTTTCACATATTAAATCACAATATAAATAATAACCATAAAATTCCTTTCTAACCAATACAAGAAGATCATATTATAAATCACATCTATTTCAATTGAAACTCCATTGCCAAATTTGGGTACATAAAACCATTCCCTTCATTTAACAAAAACATATCCATACATCTCATTGCCACATTTTCAACTCATGACATACCCTAACTACCATTTATGAACTAATTATGAATACATTTAAATAACAATACATCATGAACATATCTCTTCCTTTTACATGATTCCCTCTTCCACATACAAGATACTATATACAAGAATTCCATCATATTCATTACATAAATCTGCTACAAGGTACATCCATAATCCATCAAGAAGGAGAATCCACATTCACACATGAAGAATCCAAGAGAAAATCCCAATGGCTAAGAAGAACCAACCACCTGACCATGTGGAATGAAAGGAACCACCACCCATGATAGGAGATGACACAATGTCCCAACACACACTCAAAACCTAAGATAGCACTTATAACCAAATATACTAACCACACAAGGACTCTCATGCAAGAACTCACACAACACAATAAGAATAAACTCCCAGTGGCGTATAACTCATCAAGACATAAATGCATCCAATAAGGCATAATCATAAATCATGAAATGGGAACACATGTAGAAGTGGAGTGTCATCACATGCCATCCTCAAAATATAATAACATAAGACACTAGATTGATGGACATGTGGAGCCATCTCAACCTATGAGAGACTAAGGGAGATTAGCTTACCATCTTCATGACCTTCTCATGCTTATGCTAAAACATCCTCCCTAGGAATAAGTCATGAGGCTCAAATCAATTTATTATCTTATTATTGAATCTAGATACCCAACCCATCAATTATTAGGTTATCACTTATTTACAAATCAAGATAAACTTCCAATGTGCCCTGGCGATCTAGACTTCATGCATCCTTACAAGGAACCTCATGCAAGCCAATCTCTCGTGACCCGGGTCATCACTTGGAAGCCCACTCCCCCTAACATGGCCCAACAATAAATCACAAGAGGCTCTAAACCATAATGAAATATGAAAATATAACATTCATATGCAACCAAGTGCATCCACTCATACTATTGTAGCATACACAAGGCTACAACATAATCATATATAACAAAATGAGCCTCTTGGCCAATAAACAGAAGGCATAACAAGGCCATCAAATCTGCCATCAAATAAGAAGATAACCTCACAAAAAGGCCAATCCACTTGCTGGTCCAAAACAACAACATAATCATCTCATCATCCATGGCTTATCAACATGGAGAGAGTGCAAATACAACCACAATAACGTAGGAAGACAAATAAGTATAAAACCATGCAAAAGCATCAAATCAGATCAAGACCAATTCTGGAAATCATCATCAAACCTCAAACAAGCCTCTGGTACAAAAATCCAATCGGAAAAATTATTCAAAATAAGCAAAACTATGAAAAACACATAAATTAGACAAGTTCGCACATTCACACAATAGGTTAGTGCATTTACCCAATAAGCTAGTGCATTTACACATCAGGTTAGCGCTTTTACACAACAGGTTAGTGCTTCTGCATAATAGGTTATCTCTTTTACACAACAGGTTAGCACTTTTACACAACAGGTTAGCACTTTTACACAACAGGTTAGCGCTTCTCTACAATAGGTTAGGGCTTTTACACAACAGGTTAGTGCTTTTACACAACAACACAAATACATAAATTTAACAAAAAACGTATAAACTTTCGACAAAAATATAAAATCATAAACAACCAAATTTCACGAAACAAAGACCAACAAGGTTGCCTAGAGAAGAAGAATAATTAGGTACAAACAAAATAGAAAATAACCAAGTATAAACCAAAATACATCAAATTTTTTCTCATGACAAAACTCAAAGAGAGTTCCAAAAAACACATACGGAACCTCCAAACAATCCAGCAACACTCACAAAATAATCTCTCTTAGAAAAAGATATCTTTGAACACCCAAACCAACCAAATCAAATTACAGGGAGAGAGTACAATCTCAAAAAAACTCATAGAGCCATGAACGACATTCACAGGAAAACTAAAATATTATTTCCAGCAAACTATATAAAATCCCATATAATATAAAGTTTTCCCCAAATATTATTTCTGAAACTTTAATAAAACTATAGAATATGTAAATATTTCTTCAACCCATACCCAAAAAACTTGCAGACACAATGCATACAGAGAGAAGCCATTAAAATTAAAATACAAAGGCTCAAAGCTCCAACATACAACCAAAAGTGATGCAATGTAGCTGAAGAAGAGATCCCCACAAAGCCAAGCCAAAATCCAAATAAAGCTCCAACCAAAATTGAAATCAAGCTCCAACCATAATCCAACCAAGCTCCAACCAAAATCCAAGCGCAAAAAATAAAAAAGCCAAAGGAAAAATGCTTGCAATAATTTTTTTCAAAGAATAGCCAACCCGAAAAACATCACGGGAATGAAAATAAAAAAGAAAACAATAATAAAAAACCTAGCGTAAATACCAACCAATCAAAATATTCCTTTTTGGAATATATTTTACCAACCCACCATATATCAAAATGAAGTATTTATCAACCAATCCAAAACTGAAACTTTGATCATTTGTATGACCACCCCTCAACACTTAAAAAGGAATAATCTTCGTTAGAAAACTAATTTGAAGACAAAGAAACCTATCCAAGAGAAGATCTTGAAGAAAATGAAATTTCTCTACATTAAATGCAAAATCCTTCTAAAGCATCGAACTTTCTTATACCTCTTTTGAAACTATTCACATGGTAAAGGAATTGAGTTTGACAAATAATCCTTGAAAACATGTGCCTTCACACAAAGGTCAACATTATCAAAATGCCTAAATTTTGGTGGCAAGATCTACCTGAAGTGAAAATCACCTATTGAATCACATGCCCATTTGTACAAGATCCCAGATCTTGAGATAAAAGGAAATAATAATAGAACCAAACATGTCATATGAGGAAAAACTTTGGAGAAGGTATCAAGCTATGAACATAGAAAATATTAGTGACGAACAAATTCAAGAAGCACAACAAGACCCCAAGTTCAAAAAAATTATGGAAAGGCTTCTAGAAAATGATAGAGACAAGTATCTATTAATGCTAAATAGTCATGGAGCCAAAATACTTGTTAATTTTGACCAATATCAACCTAGGGAAATACATAATAGAGAAGAAGAAAAACCAAACAATAATAAAAACAATGACAACAACGACAACAACCAAACCAACAACAACAACAACAACAACAACAACAACAACAACAACAACAACAACAACAACAACAACTCTTTGAATCAATTGACTCAACAAAATCAAAATCTCCAACAACAAATGCAGGATATGCAAAGAGGAACAACAAGGAGATATAAAGTGGAAGACATTTGTCCCTGTCCATTTGATTGGAGCATAATAATGCTTCCTTTTCCACCAAATATTGACATTCCAAAGTATGACAAATACAATGGCAAAACTGACCCACAAGATCATGTGATGGAATTTTGCACTATGAGTCTAGAATTTGCACACAACGAGACTTATTTGATGAGGTTATTTTCACGAAGTTTAGGTGGCCAAGCATGGAATGGTTTTCAAAACTCCCACCAAGAATCAAGACATTCAATAAGTTGGTAGACAAATTTGTGTCTCAATACTCATATAATATCCAAAATGAAGTCACCATGCTTGATTTATGCAATACAAGATAAAAGAATGGTGAACATTTTCTCACCTATTTACAAAGTTGGCAAAGATTTTTTTCAAGATCTCGAGAGATACCAGAAACATAAAAGATGGACATCTTCATCATTACCTTAACTGAGGAAATGTGTTATCAACTACAATTACAATGTCCACCATCTTTTTAAAAAATGGTTGAAAATGTTCTCAAAATCGAGGAGGCTCTTATAAAAAAGGGATAATTAAAACATCACAAAGGAGCTGGTCCTTCTAGTAACTACAACAATCCTAATACCAATGTTGACAAAATCCAAATTTTGAATGAGAAACAAGAACATAGTCAATGATGGCAGTGACACTCATAACGTAAAACCAAAACAACCAGATTGAAATTATTGGGAACTGCACTGGTCAACAATCTAGACAACAACAAATGAAAACCATCCCCTGCACCATATTGAAGGAAATTTACACCTTTGGGCCAATCACTTGAGTCAGCATTTCAAGAACTTTTGGTAAGGAAACTAATAACATTACCAAATACCAAAGACTATGAACCATAGGTAAAACCATTATGGTGGAAGGATGCACATCGTTGTGACTACCATCAAAGAAAGGGCCATAGAACCAACAATTATCAATGATTAAAGAATTTGCTCCAAGATTTACTAGACAAAGGTGATATAACAGTAGATGGACATAAAACCAATGATGATCATGAAGCATTCAAGAATCCACTTCCTAATTATGACAAAGGCACATCATCATCCTCTAACAACAAGGACGCCCATATAAATCATGTATACAACAACCTCATCAACCACATCTCAGCATATGACAATCAAATCAATGCCATTAAGATCAAGGACAAGCAAGAGCAAGTCCCGATAAATGTGACTACACGGTCCCAATCCAAGTATGTTTTGAAAGGAAACACTTCCAACATGTCCACTCCTCTAAAAGAACAATATAGCCTAGTAGATCAACTACAGAAAACACTAGTCCACATATCAATATTAGAGCTTCTCAAGATCTCACTAGCACACAAAAATATTCTTGAGAAAGCCCTTGTTGACACTATGATTGCAAATAACCTAGATATTGATCGATTCCAAGCCATGGTGGGGCATTTAACCATGCCTCATAATCTATCATTTTTTGAACATGATGACATCTCTTTAAGTCATCCGCATAATACTCCACTCCATATTGAAGTCCTAGTCTATAAACATTGAGTGAAATGAGTACTAATAGATGGAGGATCCGATCTAAATATTTGTACTCAAACTTATCCGTGCTTTGGGATTCTTAGAAACAACCATTGATCCTAAGAAAAAGATAACAACAAAAGCATATGATGACAAATAAAGATCATCAAAAGGGCTCGTGGTATTACCTATTCAATTAGGACTAGTTCAGAGGGATACTATTGGCATTGTGTTGTCATTGTTGTCAACCGGTATTGTATGGCAACCGGTATGGGAGGTTGAAGTGTATTGTTATCGTTGATGTCAACTAGTATTGCAGATCATCGATACACAAGTTAGTGTTGACTTGTGTTGATGACAACTATTGAAGACCGGTATGGTATGATGACTGGTAAAGTAATGTGTTGGCATTGAGATGTTTCCAACCAGTAAGCATGTGCTCGACAAGTTAGTAGGGTGAGATAATGATGAAGTACATATAGGTGGATGTGAAACTACATGACTCCCACCAGAAGACTAGGTCATTGCAGGATGGTGATATAACTAACAGAGTATGGACTACTGAAAGTTAGTAAGGTGGACAAAGGGGATGCATACCAGATTATGTGTAGGAGATGTATCTGCTCACACAAGGAGGTCATATTTGTGTAACACTGGAATTAGAAGAGAAAAATATATTGATAACTGATTCTCTCTTGTCATTGGCCCATAGGAGACAATGATTCACTTCTACTGGTAAGTGGTAATTACTTGGCATATCTCCTAACATGCATGGAATGCATTATGACTCTCTGGGATGAGACAAAGTAATCTAAGGTAGGTAATTTGATGCATAGACTAGATGAGTAAAGTAGAAGATGAGGAAGCCCCTTAAGGTTGAGATCAAAGATGTGCATCAGATCAACATGTGAAGACATGATGTGCTACTGGGGTAGAGAAGGAAGAGTTAAGATGGTGATTTTTCCACCTTGGCAAACTAGTTGAGGAGAGAACCAATCAAAAAAATATGAGGCTCTGCAGTTGCACACTTGGAGTTAACAGTATGTAGATTGAAAGTGGTGTTGCTACAGATGCATAATGGTTGGAGATGGATGGCATGAAGATATCATGTACACTACCGGTATGAAGGCAAAAACATGCCAATTGGTAAACAAGGAGGATACCAACATACTGCAAGGTGGACTGAGAGACAAAAGTGAAGTGGTCTTAGTTTGATGGAGATGCACATGATATGTCATCTGAGATTGCTACTAAGGATTGGAATGATTGATGACCGGGTTGACATGATCCACCAGCACAAGGAAGGTGAAGGTATGAAGATTAACTAGCAAGGCCAGGTATACAGGCAGGGTTAGAGAACTGGTAGGAAAAGAGGGACCGGTAGTACGAGGCATACACCAATTGTGTGTAATTGGTTTGTGACCATGTTGGATCGACATGGTGAGCTAAGGTGGATGTTGACAAAGGTGCCATGTGGAGTTGAGGTAGCGGACATGAATGCAGTAGTAGATGGTGTGTGCACTGACGAGGTTGCTGCAGAGTTGGTCGAAATTAAATGAAGACCTCGAAAATCATGTGATGTGTTGCAGGGGTGTGTGGCTTGAGGAAGGTCAAACAAAGGTGATCGAAGGGAGGCATCGATCAATGCAAATTGTCCAAGTGTAGAACGAGCTATGTGATGCAATCTGCTAAACCATCTATGGTGTTTGACCAAGTGCCTTTTTGACAGACTGTCTATGTTTACTAAACTTAGCAAATGTGTATTGGAAGCCGTGAGATTGGCAAAGCTTGATTGATTTTTTGCAGGTGGTCGATCTCTAGAAGGAGATCTGATTGGATTCAAGCTGCCTCGAGGACAATAAAGAAACCCTAACCGCCTGAAGTTTGAATTAGTTTTTGACAAGAAGACTTGCTTATAAATATGCAAGTCAAAATTGATGAAGAAGTGCTGTTAGAGGATGCTTCCAGAAGGTGCAATCCCAGTTGAAATAAAAGAGTTGATCTAACTATGAGAGTTAAGCAACTGAGCATTTGGAGGTGTAACCGGTAAGGAGGCGTAGCAAGGGACCAACCGGTAAAGGTCTGAGATTATGGTAAGATGAAAGAAGTGCATCAGTCAAGATAACCAGTAGTGTTAGAACTGACATGAAAGAGGTAGCAGAAGGAAGTAAGTAGCAACAGGTAAGGATTGAACAAGGTTTAACTGATACTATGGAAGTAACTTGTGATTAGGTGGAAATGCTGACAACCAGTAGAGCTTGAACTGGCAAGGGAGATGCAGTGAGTAGAGGTGAGTAGAGGAAGAGAGTGAGAAGAGAGAAGATAAGACAGAGGCTGAGTAGAGGAAGAGTTAAAGAAGGTGAGAAGAGAACCGACAGAGAGTAGAGAAAAGGTGGACTGGTGAAGAGACATATCTGTGAGGTTACATAATTGATTTGTAACCAAATTATAATCATTGTATTGATTTTAACTTTTGTATCTTAGTGAGTTAGATCTTGGTCCAGTGGTTGGTGCTCCTTGGGTTGGTGTTGGTTTCCTAAATCATGGGTTGGTTCTCCTTGGGTTGGTGCCCTAAATCAGGGGATGGTGCTCCTTGGGTTGGAGCCCTAAATCAAGGGCTGGTGCTCTAAATCAGGGGTTGGTGCTATAAAAATTGTAATCAGATTCTCATTGTGACACTGGATTGGAGCAGTAGTCTCCAACAAATTTTCTCACTGAGGTTTTCCCCATCTTGGGTTTTCCTTGTATATACCGGTGTCATGTGATGTGCTTTTGTGTGATTGCATTGTGAAGTCTTGCATTATCTCATTGGTAGGTTTTCTTGCGTCTGCTTAGATAACCGATACTCGCTGGTTGGATCAAAAGAAAAAGAGTTTTGGGAACCACTGATTCAGCCCCCTCTTAGTGGTACACTGTGTCTAACAATTGGTATTAGAACCTAGGTTTCCTATTAGATAAGCTTTCTCTAGCTTGGGTAGATTCTGGTATTTGGACACAACGGTTAAGGTTGAGTCAATTCTTGCTCTAGTGTTTAATAGGTCTAATTATTCCATTTGGTATTGTAGAATGGAATTCTATCTGTCTTCTTTAGGTTATGATGTTTGGATGTCAGTTGTTAATGGTCCCCCTAGTCATGTCAGTCCTCCCACCGGTTTAGAGGCAGAGAGAAGATAATGGTATGATTATGAAGCAATGAAGGCTATACTCTGTGGGCTCTCAGATGATGTTTCCTCACAGGTGGACAGATGTAAATCAGCAAAGAGTTTATGGGACCAGTTGAAGAAGCTTTATGGCAATGAATCTAGCACTATAGAAGCAAGAAGATAAATGAAACAAATACATGTGCAGATGATGAAGATAGATCAGCTAGCTATTGTAGCAGAATGATGAAGAAGGAATCCACCTTTTCATGGCTCAAGAGATAGAATGTGAGGAACACACATTGGAAGGTGATAATGTAGATTAATCCTACTGACTAGATGTTTTTGGGAGTGATGATGAAGATAAAACTAAAGTTGATCTTGAATGTGAACTGGTAAGTGCACTAGAAGAGATGCAAAATGTTAGAAAGGAATTTAAAAGGTACAAAGATTCAGTTCATGAAAATTCCACCAGGTTGAGAATATGCCTTGAAGAATCAAATAAAAATATTTGCATATTGACATCTCAACTAGAAGAATAAAAAGGATTCACTGGTTAATTGAAATTAGTCTTTGATGCTAAGGATAGAAGATGTGAAGAACTCTAGCTAGAAGTGGAGACAAAGGACAAAGAATGTCAGGACCTAAAAGGAGAAATAGAGAACATCAAGAATGACCTTGAGAAGTGTCAAAATGAGCTCAAGGTAAGGATCAAGTATGATGGTAGCACTAAGGCCTTGGACAAAATGTTGAGTAAACAAAAACACACCAAGGATACCGGAGGATTGGGTTATGTTGTCGGTGAATGCTCCACAAGTGAGGATGTCTCTCACAAAGACATTCAGTTTGTCTCCTTAAATGGAGATAACAAGGGTCAAAATTTCATGGTCCTAAGAGCACCAAGAAAGAAGGTTGACCTAGCTACAACCGAGGAGGACTTGAGGCTAAAAATAAAGATCGGTGCAGCAAGAAGAAATAATGCAGATCCTAAAGGAAAAAGAGAGCGAAGAGAAGATAGGTTCATCAGAAACAAGAATGCAAGATGGTATCCCAAGAGACTCCCCACCGGTGGAAGACAAAGAGATGCATCACCCCAGAGAAGTAAGAATGGAGAAGCCAAACCAGTCATATCACCTCATGTTTGGCAAAATGAATTTGTGAGTAATAAGCCTCCATTATTTGGTTACTGTTTTGCTTGTAAAGGATATGGCCATAGGGCAAAGGAATGCAAAATGATGTCTAGGAATAGAAAAAATGATCTTCCTAGGAATAACAATTCAGTTTGTAAAAGATGTATTGCATTTGGGCATAGAACATTAGAATGTAGAAACATGCATAAGCTCACTCTCGGTTATGCTAACCTGAGTCCATTTGCTGCTTCAAGAAATATAAATTATATATGTTATACCTGCAATGGATCTGGCCATAGAAGTAATGAGTGCAGGAAGAAGATGATTCATGCATATGGTAGCTAGCATAACAACTATTCCCAAAGGAGAACCGCTCGTGCAAGATCAAGAAGTCAATTGGAACCGGTAGCAGGCTACAATGGAATGCTCCTGAAAAGAAGATCAAACTGGTCTGATAGAAGGTCTTCCAATCATCCAATTGGGATGAGTGCAGTATGCTTCTATGGAAATGTATCCTGTCATACTATAGAACCTGGTAATACAAAGACCTATCAGCAGAAGAAGATGATACCTTCTTTAAAGGCTACAAATGAGAAGTAGAGGGAGTCCAAATGGGTATGGAGGAAGAAGGAAGAGAACATGACCATGGACCAACACTGTACATTCAATGCAAAGGTGATATCTCCTAAAGTTTAGGGGAGATACAAATACTTAGGGGGAGCTACATGTTGATCAGATCATTCATCCCCAATGTTGAGAAGGACACAGATTAAGAACAGGCTATTACATGCATGAGGGAGGAATTGAGATAAATGATTGTGTGCAATTGATATCTTGGCTACACATTCACATGGGTGAGATGGATCACTGCTGCAAGTGTCAAAGAGGGATGTGACACTGGAAGGAGAACTAGTGGACAAAGTATATTGGCAGAGATATTGAATTGGTATAATAAATCGGCAGGTGGAGTATGTTACCGGTAGGGACAGTTACATGTATTGAAGAATATGTGGGTCAATATATTTTGGTTGTGTTACAGTGGCTCCAATGGCCTAGACAGATGAATTTATGTCTCTGATGATATTGGAAGTTGTCCTAAATGATAGTGTGTTGGACCAGTTGCCGATCCCATGTGTATGAGACATCATGATGTCAACCGATATTGCAGGTTACCGGTAGAGTGTGTCAACTAGTATGAGTTGATTGAACTAACATAAAGAAGAGAAGTATGTTTTGAGTTAACATGGAATCAATGTGATTTAGCATTGTGGTCAGGTATGTTTATGTCACAAATATGGGATGGATGTCATGGAAGTGCAAGACCATCAACACTCATAGATACTCACTTCCACCGATACATGTGTAGTTTGGGGTACCAGTTTAGGACCTGAGGGTTGTGATTTAGGGGGTGTTCACAGTCATATTTTATGATGATTAATATCTGATACACCTGATACATGAGGAGATCAATTTGCATTGCTACTACACCATGGATTGGTATATAGGGAGATGCGAACAAAGATGTGAGTTACCTACACAGGGGGAGAATATGTCAAATAGATTGGTGTCAACTCTCCGGTTGAAGTGCTGCTAGTTGATAGGTTGCAGAGCATAGTGGTAAAAAGGGAACAAGCAACCAGTACAAAAAGGGAAGAGAGAGATTGTAGTTTGCCAGATGTCAAGACCCTTTGCCATTGCTGTCAAAGGGGGAGAAAGAATCTGTAGTATACCAAATACTACATGTATTGACATCAATGCCAAAGGGGGAGATTGTTTGCATTGTGTTGTCATTGATGTCAACCGGTATTGTATGGTAATCGGTATGGGAGGTTAAAGTGTATTGTTATCCTTGATGTTAACTAGTATTGCAGATCATCGGTACACAAGTTAGTGTTGACTTGTGTTGATGACAAGTATTGAAGATTGGTATGGTATGATGACCGGTAAACTAATGTGTTGGCATTGAGATGTTGCCAACCGGTAAGCATGTGCCCGACAAGTTAGTAAGGTGAGATAATGACAAAGTGCAAAATTGGTATGTAGGTGGATGTGAAACTGCAAGGCTCCCATCAGAAGATTAGGTCATTGCAGGATGGTGATATGAACGACAGAGTTTGGACCACTGCAAGTTAGTAAGGTAGACAAAGGGGATGTGTACTAGATTATGTGTAGATGTATTTTCTCACACAAGGAGGTCATATTTGTGCAACATTAGAAGAAAAAGAGAACAATATGTTGATAACTGATTCTCTCTTGTCATTGGCCCACATGAGACAAGTATTCACTTCTATCGGTAAGTGGTAATTACTTGGCTTATCTCCTAACATGCATGGAATTCATTATGACTCTACGGGATAAGACAAAGTAATCTAATGTAGGTAATTAAATGCATATACCAAATGCATAAGGTAGAATATGAGGAAGCCCCCTGAGCTTGAGATCATAGATGTACACCGGATCAGCATGTGAAGACATGATGTGCTACTAGGGTAGAGAAGGAAGAGTGAAGATGGTGAGTTTGCCACCTTGGGAAATTGGTTGAGAAGAGAACTAGTCAAACAAAGATGAGGCTCTATAGTTGCACACATGGAGTTAATGGTATGCAAATGGAAAGTGGTGTTTCCATAGATGCATAATGGTTAGAGATGAATGGCATGAAGATATCATGCACACTACCGGTATGAAGGCATAAACATGCCAATTGGTAAACAAGGAGGATACTGGCATAGTACCAAGTGAAGAAAGAGACAAAAGTGAAATGCTCTCAGTCTGATGGAGATGCACATGATATGTCATCCGAGATTGCTACTGAGGACCGACATGAATGATGACCAGGATGACATGATCCACTGACACAAGGAAGGTGAAGGTTTGAAGGTTAACTAGCAAGGCAAGATATACTGGCAGGGTTAGAGAACTGATAGGAAAATGGGGATTGGTAGTATGAGGCATACACCGGTTGTGTGTAATTGGTTAGTGACCATGTTGGATCGATATGGTGAGCTAATGTAGATGTCAACAAAGCTACCACATGAAGTCGAGGTAGGGGACATGCATGCAGTAGTAGAAGGTGTATGCACCGAGGAGGTTGTTGCAGAGTTGGTTGGCATTAAATGCAGACCCCAAAAATCATGGGATGTGTTGTAGGTGTGTGCATCTCAAGGAACATCGAATAGAGGTGATTGAAGGGAGGCATCGATCAGTGCAAATTATCTAGGTGCAGAATGGGGTTGGTGATGCAATCTGCTGAACCATCTATGGTGTTTGACCAAGTGTCTTTCTGATAGACTATCTATGTTTTCTAAACTTAGAAAACATGTATTGGAAGCCACAAGATTGGTGGAGCTTGATTGATTTGTACTTGTGCTTGAGATGCTCCTCCAATGGACTGAGCATGGCTCACCATCGATTGAGAAATTGTCGCTATTACCTATACAAAAAATGATCAAAGATTAAATACAATTAATATATTGATAAGTATTGTAGGTTAAAAACAATTAATGTAATATATCAAACAAAAGTGTATCGGATCCTGAGATACTTCTCCAAGGCACGAAGGAGGGCTCGCCATTGATGAAGCAACTATGGATATTTCCTATATGAAAAAATAATAAGATTTTAATTTATCACCAGTTCACATGTACACGTACATAAAGTCATGAAATCAAGAAAATTAAGTAGAGATACATACCTCCACCCTCTCTCGATCCACGGGCGAATGCTGATTATTCAACAAATCCACATAGCTCAATGGCCATTGTACATCTAAAATAGACAAAAAACACTAACCAATCTAAAAATCCCAACTAAGACAATTTCAACATTTTTCAAACAATTATACAACTAAAAATGTGTTTAATTACCTTCTTCCCAT
This sequence comes from Cryptomeria japonica, assembly GCF_030272615.1. Classification (NCBI taxonomy): domain Eukaryota; kingdom Viridiplantae; phylum Streptophyta; class Pinopsida; order Cupressales; family Cupressaceae; genus Cryptomeria; species Cryptomeria japonica. Next base: position 162,715,315 of record NC_081405.1, read on the forward strand.
GTTTTGGCATCTTCAAGGAATTATTTTGCTTAGGATAAGGCCTAGACATGGAGGGGGTACCCTAAAAAAATAAAATTAGCATGAGATATTAGTACAGATAATATATTAAACATAATTTTAAAAATCTAAAATGAAATGACTTGCATATTCCATCAAAATAATACATAAAAAAGGGTGTACAAAATATGATATTGTATAGCCTTGTAGGCCAAAATCGATCATTGAGAGCATGATGTCATCAATCTGGGACATTTGGTCCCCTGTCAACACCTACAAACCAAAAATTGGACGAAGCATTAAAGATAGTTAGTATATCTTATAATTTTTTTGAATTCAACGTGTACTATTCTATTTTAACATGTTACAAAATTAATACTTCAGCCATCAAAGTTGTAGCTGTAGTAACTGCGGGAGGAGTATGGGATGCAACTGCTGCATCTTGAAATGCATATTATTTGTCTCAAATTAATTTGACATATAAATGAAAATTCATTTATGTAATTACAAATTTAAAGTGAATGATAAATAAAATGCTATGAATTAAAATCAACACACCTATGTTTGTGGCTGATGGCCAAACAACATGTCCATTGTAATGCCCCGCCAGGAACCCTAAAGGAAAACAACACAACTAGGCAACTAAAGGGTGAAATAATTTTTTTTTTGGTTAAAGACTAAGTGCACTAACTAAAACCATTGCATGTTTAACAACACATCAGAAGTCTACCATATGTTTTCCTAAGGGTAACCAACGAAGATTAATTTTTTAGATTATATTAACACCACGGTTAATCCATTTAATTAGATAAATTGAATACTTAAGTTTAAAATTACACATACAACCAAATTTCATAATAAAGAAATAAAAGTATTCCAATGTATCCAATTTCCATAAACCATTTAAACATAAGATCAAAACAATAACATTCACTTCAATGACATAATAATATTACAATATCCATAAATACATGGCTTCCAATAATACCACTGGTTACAAAGATACAATATCAAGGTTACATAAACGTCTGATACAATGACCACCAGGTCTCAACTGAACAATGATCTCGAACAAGGGCTGGTACATAAACCATGAACCAAGAAACACCAGCGAAGCCTTTCCTCGCCTGAAGATACAATCCAGATCATCCGATGGGAAGTGGCACTACCACCCGACCATGTGATCCCAAAATGGAACCACCCCACTGTGCTAGGAGATAGTAGAAAACCCTTAAGCAAGCAAAGTAAGACAAGTATGAAAGGACTACAAGACTCTGCAAACAACCATGTGACTCAACTCACAAAACACTAGTGACTCTAAGAAGAGAGTGTCATCGCATAGCATGATGGTTACCATGGTACAACCTCCATAGGTCCCGGCCCCCATCCTTGGGTTTCTCCTGGTAACCTCTCCTGAGCCTTCAGTTCCAACTAAGTCTCATGCAGACCCTACCAATCCTTTCATGAAGACAAGGTGGTAAGTTTGCCATTCCAGGCCTTCTTGTAACATTATGAGCCCTGTACAAGCACTCACCTATGCACGAGGTACATTTATCTTAATTAATATTTAATCTACCCACCCCCTAATCAATTATTAGGTTATCACTTTTTAACTAACTCTCGACGGGTTATCCTGTCATCCACTTCGGGCACGACCCTCGCTCGAAAGTCACTATCTCTCCTAGCACACTAACAGGAAATATTTCTCTCCACGAGAACTCTATGGTGAAATAGACAACCATAAACAATCCTGACAAGCACAGGTGAAGGATACACAAATACCAACCCAAGATTGACCATTTGGACAAAAAAATACAATGGCTCATATCAAATAGGTTATACAACAACACCTGGTCTAGGAGAAATAATAACATAGGACACAATGACAATTTAACCAAAATACCAATGGAATTTAAGCTTGACTGAAAACACAATATACGCAAGATCCTATTACAGGCAATCTTTCTTTAAAAACAGCTAAAGCATAAATAACATGCAATTTACGAATTTCCAGATAACAAGAATTTACAACTATTTAATACTAAAAACATCCATCTTGTCATTTGTCCAAAAAGATTTAAAATAAATTTACATATGTATTAATCTCCTAATGTATTTCCAATATGTATATCGAATTTAAAATTATAAAAAAATTACTAAATTCTAAATTCTTTACTCTTAAATTGACAATTAAAATAAAATAACTATATATATATATACATATATATCTATTTAAATATATATATATATCTATTTAAATATACATATATATATTAACAAATTATAATTATTTTATTATTATTTATTTATTATTATTTTTCTTTAAAAAAAAACTAAATAACAAATAAAATAATAAATAAAATAAAAAATTAAAATTAAAAAAAACAAAAAAAAACCTAGTGATGGCTAGTGATGGCTACCAAGGTAGTGGTGCTACCATAGGCAGCTAACGCTACCCTTAGGTAGCGTTGCTGTCCTATGGCAGCAGCCGCTACCTTTGGGTAGTGCTGTTGTCCTAAGGCAGCAACCACTACCCTTGGGTAGCATTGTTGCCCTATGGCAGCAGCCACTACCAAAGGTAGAACTGCGTGGGTAGAGGCATAGCCTCCCCACATAATTTAATAAATTAATTTTTTTTTTTAAATTATTATTTTTTATATATTTTTTTAATAAATTTTTAACAGTAATAATAAAAACAATTATTTTCCAATAATTCCCTTTTCACAGAATTTAAGTAAAATAATAAAAAAAAACCAATATTTTTCCCATTAATTCCATTATCACAGAATTTAAGTAAAATAATAAAAATCACAATATTTTCAAATTTAATGAACCCAAATAAATTTAATGTGTAATTAAATTTATTTTCTTAAGGTAATTAAAACCATTTCTCAGGTAAATACCCTTTCTCACAAATCTTACAATTTCCATGCATCCTAAAATCTGACAAATTTCTATAATAATTTCTCTTAGTTTTCTCAAAATTACATACTTCCCATAAATTAGAAATACACATCAGGCATGGATTTAAAAACAAAACTCGAATTCACCAGAAGAAGGTTTGTATTTAAAAATAACTTTACACATACACACCAATCAAAGAAAAATAGGAATATTTACTAAAAACCCACAACTAAGAATTCATCCAACTTGGTATAGCTTTCCTGGAAAGAATCTGTAGAAGAGCCCTAATCCCTTCAATAACTTCCAATAAAATTTCTTCACCTAAATTCTAGACATGTTCTTGTGTAACTAAAATGAAGACCTAACCCCTATTTAAACTAAAATTCTAGGTTCAATAGCTTTTTCACAAAAAACCTAAATTTAGAATAATAGTAATTTTTATTTTATTTTCTAAATTTATCACATGCAATAATTGAAAAAAACATTATTCTTTCTTTTCTTTTCTCATGCACATTAATTAATTTTCTAAATAAAAAATTAAAATAATATTTTAATTCTAATTAATCCTTTTATTCATTTATTTAATTACAACTTTAGAAAATAATAAATACAATTAATCTAATTTATTTTTAAAATAAAAATATATTTCTAATACCATGCAACTTAATTAAATAATTTCTTTAATTAACTAAATTTATAATCTCAATGCATAAACAATACAATAATGAGATAATTTCATAAACTTAATTAATTAATTAAGTAAATCCACTAAAACACTCAAATTAAACAAATCTCAAGCAATTTCCCATAAAAGATAAAATGACAAAATACAAAGACCGAACTAACTGACAAGACGACCAACTGACGACACTCATACGAGTGCAACTGAGTAAAAATAGGGTCAACTACTATCTCCTCCACTTCCATCGAAAAATATAAGGCACGCTCAGACCTGTGAAGCCAGGTGAAGACGATACCCTGTACCTACCCGGTACTTGTACCTGCAATATCCTGCATCACCGAACCACACATGCATATATATACAATATAGAAAACACAGCATACACACCGATGAAGGAGAATCGCGACGTTCCCTATCTCACTGAAATGAGTGAAGGAAAATCGTCCCCTTGCATCCAATACACTCACAAACACACAACATATAATTACACATTGCATAGATAAAGTAAGATGTCAGTACATAGCAATAATCCATAAAATGCCATAAATCACAAATACTGAAATACTACAAATAAATTATACATCTCATCTCCAAATAAAGCATAATGTCATAAAAATCTGAATAATATATCATGGTAATGTATCCACTGAAAAACAACCAATAATAAAATATGAGTCTAATGAGTTCAAACTAGTAGGGGTACTACATCCATCAACTCCTTTGTCAGCGCCACATCCTCAACCATGTGGGTCTGACATCTACTCCCGCAAATTGTGCACAAATAAGATGTGGATCCATCCACAACAGCCTCGTCATTCGTCCCTATACATTTTCCCAAGAAATTGACACACACATGCTGAATGGTCTCTCTGTCGCCACCTGGAGCAACTAATGGCTCATCATCCAGTACAAGAGGGTGTGTTAACTATGTCCCATTCTAGATGATGACACTAGTTAATGATGTGGCCACTTGAAGAGTTTGTAGCTCCATCAAATCTTTTAGCTCTATCAGGATAACTTGATGCACCTTGGGTTTGGGTTCTAGGGGGCGATGACTCTCTGGGGTGAATCGCCTACGGGCTCCAAGTCTATCTTGGGCAGAGCCACCACCTCTACCATGGAACTCTCTCATGCCAAAATAGTTTGGCCACACATTGAGGACAAACTCATAGTATACGTTTCTCAAAAAATACAATGGCACCTCATAATTATTACAAGGTGGATCATCAAAGATCATCCACCACCTCTACCAAATAAGTTTCTTCACTGCACATTGGTACACAAATGTATGGGAAACTTCTTTGCATTAAGAGGTAATGGCTGACTAGTTTTAGGATCAACAAAAAGGGCATATATTTGTTGTTTACTAATATTTTTGTTTTTCACTCCCTCATATGATAACCCACTAGCATAGTATTGATGACACATATCTCTAAAGTTTTCCCATTTTGTAATTTGTGTGGAAATGGTTGTGGCACCACTAGCTAATGTTTCTAGGCTAGTGGCGAGGGATTTATGATGCTCAAGCTCAGATGTTTTCAATTTTTTAATCAATCCATTTATTTTAGATGTGTTTTGCCCTAATTGATTAATCATTTTCTCTTGTGTTTCAGGTGTATGGTCAAAAGGAGGAATTGGAGTTGTATCTTGTGGGTATTGGTCGCGGTTTTCAGGAGGTGAATCTTGTTGTTGTTGCTGTGGATTATTAGAATCTGGTTTTTGAAAAATAAAATAAAAAAGCCTAATCAAAATAAACCAAATTAAATTCAAAACATAATTTTTTTTGAATAAACAAGAAAGAAAGACAAAAATTAAGAAAAAATAACCTTGATCCATAGCATTTGGTGGAGAAATGTGGCAGCCTGTTCACGATTTTGTGGAGAAAATAGAGGAAAAAATGTTGCGGTCATGGGGAAAATAAGACCTAGTCGTTTAAAAAAAAAATGTGACAGGTATCGCGTACACTATTTTTCAGGACTTAAAACAACGTACGTGCTCACTTTCCTAAAAACACCGCGTATGCGATATATTTCTTTAGGCTCAGGAACAACAAACCTAAGGGTGTACGTGGTGATTTCAAATTTTAATACTATGTATGCGCTGCTTGTTTTTTCATGTTTTTTTTAGGTGGTGTCCATTTTCCTGATCACCATCTTTGTGCACATACCCCATGGGAGAATACTCTTTTGAACCATCCTTATGTCTATCAAAATGACCAATTTCACAAAGGTCTCAAGGACAACTGTCAACATCCAAGAAAAAATCTTCACAACCCATCAAACTCTTTGATGGTATGTTTATTCAAGTAGGAACACTAGCAAAAGAAACCTAAGAAAAGGATTTCTTGAACTGGTTATAGAAGGATGACGAGGACACACAAGAAACAATGTTAAGTGTAACAATCCGAACATAACAATATGGCAATTGATTTATAATCATGTAAAGGATGGGATACATTGGAAAAGGTCTTATTGGAAAGTGACAAGAGTATCATAGAATAAATTCAACCACACTTGCAAGTTTCCAAGGACAAATCTAGACTAGGATATGGACAACATCAATGTCAACCTGATAAAAAAAATCAACAACAATAATCCGCATGGAAATAGAATCAACAACAAGAAACCACATGATGACAACAATAGAAACATGAAATAACACAACAATACAAGGTGAAAAAAGCAATCCAAAAGCAAAAAGATGAGGAATGCACACAACAACAAAAATAATTTTCCATCAGAAAAGAAGAAGAAACTTAAAATTTCTATGAGCAATTCCATAAACTATAGGACATGTCTGACACACATTCAAATGAATGAGAATGGGATACTTGTTGTGATGTAATTTAAGACATTGATATAGATGTAGTTCATACATATACTCCTATACTCTGTGAAAGAGAAGGCTCAGGGTCTTGATCATTTGAATTTGGACCACAACATATTTATGATGTTAGTGAGAGTGAGAAAATCTGATACGATATGGGAAATCCTGAGGAGATTTCCATCATAGGCCTTGATCATATTGATAACTTTGAAAATGTCTCTATCATGACCCTTACAACATTAGACCTTAATCCACCTAATGATTCCTTACCCCAACTCATAGACATGGAACAACCTGAACAACTCAATATACCGATCTTCTCAGATGATGGCACTATTGTCCATTACCTCTATTCAGTAAACCCTAAAACATGCTCAACCAGTGAAAATCATAATGATATCTTCAACCAGGGTAGTGTTAGCAACAACCAAGAAGGAAGACTGAGAGGGGGGGGTAAATCAGTCTTCATCGAATCACTAAATTCAACAATAAAAATAGATCTGATAAACTATAGCAATAAGACAGATAAGAAAATTTAAAGGACAACACACAACACCGAGATTTTGATGTGGAAAACCCAATTAAGGGAAAAAACATGGTGGGAACCTACCCATAGTAAGATGATACTCTGCAGTAGTATGTGAAAATATTACAGTCAGGAATGCACATGCATTCGGGCATACTTCCTCGAGCTCACTAATCAAATATAATGGCTCAGAAGGCTAAAACCCTCAGGGAAGTCTCACTGACTTACAACAGGATTCTGACTACAATCCAGAAGAAATGAACTAAAATAATAGCATCTCCAAATGCCTGATTACAGTTCCTGTTAAGCATAAATGTCTTCTCTGCAACACCAATCTCTTCTCAATCACAAAACCAAAGGATGAATCACTTATTCACATGTAAAAATCTCTTTGATAATGCAGACATAACATCGACACCCAAATTACATGACAACATTACCTATATATTTAAATCATCAACCTTGACAATAAGGTCGGCTAAAACCTCAACCCTCAATTACAAAATTACATCACACGATACAAAGATCGATCACCAGACCAATATAATGATTTACTTGATATAACATGAACCTAAATCAAATTCTCAAACACTCAACTCCACCAGAAATCACACCAAGATCAATCGCAACACGCTACGCCACTAGGAAAACCTCATAATACAAAAATCATCATTGATTGAAAAAAACCACAAAAACTTGTACAATGATCAATGCAGATCACCAAAAAAAATAGGAAACAAATAGGAAACACCAGAAAGAATGTTAGAATCATTAGGAACAACTGCACCAACACCACTTATCAAATCTTCATCTGACAACGTCTGAAAACTCAAGAACACAATCAATCAACAACTATCACAAAGAAAGATAACTTGTAGAGCACCAAATCAAGATCCATATGAAATGAAGATACAAAAGACCATCCCAAGAAATATCCCAAAATCTCAGTATAAGATATGATCACACCAAAAAATACTGGAGGATATACTAAACTCTGCAAAACAGTGATCAACAAAACAACACTACAAATCGGATCAAAATATCTTCTCAATCTGCAATCACTGGAGAAAAACATAGGAATATGTTGACATCAATGACAACAACATATACTAGCAGCAAAAATGACCAACATAATCCAACAGGGAGTGCCAAGTTTTTTGGTCGCAACAAATAAAACACAAAAGGGATCCAATGGTGAAAACCATTTAATGGTAGTATTAGATCACAAAAAAGTAAAAAGAAAGGACATATCCAATGGTGAAAACCTATTTGAGGCACTGACAGATGAAATACTTGGTACTCTTCCTGGGCACTATTAGTAGAGATCAAAAATATTGATTGAGCCAACACAATAAATAAACATAAGCACAACAAAGATAGCAAAGACATTGCATCTAGCGGCATCCTTAACATATCAAGAGAAACCAGGTTTCACAAGGTTTTTTTGAAGAAAAGCAAGTCAACTTCACTTGGTCATATGCAGATATGCCAAGAGTAGATCCATATTTAATCATGCATCATTTATCAATAGCTCCAGGAGATAAGCCTGTCAAACAAAAGTTGAGAAAAATGAATTCACATGTGGTACTGCTAGTCAAAGTAGAACTAAAGAAACTACTGGATGTCAGTTTTATCCGACCAATCAACTATGAAGAGTGGATTTATAACATAGTACCTATTTCAAAACCTGACAAAAGTATCATGATATGCATTGAATTCAAAGATATAAATAAGGCTTGTCCTAAGGATTATTTTCCTTTACCCAGTATCGGCACAATTATAGACTTAACAACAGTTAATGCCATGTTATCACTTATGGACAGTTTCTCCAGCTATAATCAAATAAAAATAGCACCAAAAGACAAAGATAAAACATAATTCACATGCCCATGGGGTACCTACTGCTGGAATGTCATGCCTTTTGGCTTAAAGAATGTAGGAGCATTCTATCAACAAGTAATGACCACAATCTTTCATGATATGATGCACACGTTCAAGGAAGACTATATAGATGACCTATTGGCCAGATAATTTATAAGAGAAGGACATCTAGAGATTCTTGACAAAATCTTTCAAAGGTTGGAATAATTCAATGTGAGACTAAACCCCCAAAAGTGTATCTTTAGTGTAACATCCGAAAAACTATTGGGATACATAGTATCAGAAAAGGGAATCGAAGTGGATCCTGCAAAAGTACAAGCAATCATGGAGATGCCATCTCCTAAAAATATCAGTCAACTAATATCTCTACAAGGATGGCTACAATCCATCAGAAGATTCATTTCTCAACTAGCGATAAGTGCCTCCCTTTCACTCACCTACTCCACAAGAATGTTCCTTTCAGATGGGAGGTAAAGTTTGCAAAATAATTCCACCAATTAAAGAAGTACTTGATGAATCCCCCCATATTGGTGCCATAAATCACATACAAACCTCTACTTCTCTACATATCAGCCACTGAGGTATCTTTAGGAGCTTTATTAGAAAAGGAGGATTCAACAAGAAAAGAAAGAGCGATCTACTACATCAGCAGAACATTGAATGGATATGAGCTCAACTATACCTTTATTGAAAAGTCTTGTTTGGCTGTGGTTTTCACTTCTAAAAATTTTTGACACTATATTCTGTCACACAATCAAGCTAATAGAAAAAATAGACCCATTAAAGTATCTACTCAACAAAGCTTCTTTAACAGGAAGACTAGACAAATGGGTGATGATTTTGAGCGTATTTGACATTCACTACATAGACAAAAGAGAAATCAAAGGTCCAACTATCACAGATCAACTAGCAGAAGCTCCATTGCAAGACAATCATCCAATGCATGTTGAATTTCCAAACACAGTTTTCCTGACAGTCACAACACAACCATGGGTTTTGTACTTTGATGGATCATACACACAACATGGATCAGGTGCCGACATCTTATTCGTCACTCCAAAAGGACACACTATTATATGATCTTATAGATTAATGTTCCCTTTCCTAAATAACATAGTTGAGTATGAAGCCCTGGTCACAAGAATCAAGTTGGCGATAGAATGGAAGATCAAAAAGTTACAAGTCTATGGAGATTACCAATTAGTCACCAATCAGGTTAATGATGACTATCAAACAAAGGATGACACGCTGATGCCATACAAAAGAATGGTGGATGACTTCAAGAAATAATTTGTGGATATCAAATTCGAACAAATCTGTAGGTTGGATAATAAAGCTATAGATGCCATGGCAACTATTGCCTCACTCCTACAAATACCAGAATTCAAAGTCATTATGAGTTCTTGGTGGACCAATCATTTTTCCCTGCCCACGACAATCCTGAATCCTAGGTCATATGCCACCTAGTCACTTCCAACTCACCACTCTATGTGAAGATCTATTCCTACCTAACGGATAATACCCTTTCACTTGATCTATCTAGAAACTAGAAACACAACTTTATAAGTGAAGCTGCTCATTATACCCTAACCGCTAATACACTTTATAGATGAGGTCTTGATCGTAATGAATCTGAAACTGCCTTACAAGAACTTCACGAAGGTATTTGTGGAACACATTCAAGTGGTCCTACTATAACCCATAAAATTCTAAGGATGGGATATTATTGGCCGACCATGGAAAAGGAATCATACTTGTTTTCCAGAAATTGTCCAAAATGCCAAATTCATGTCAATCTTATACATGCACTGACATAGGAGCTGCAACCGTTCACTACAGCATGTCCATTCTGTCAATGGGGACCCGACTTAGTGGGAAAGATTAATGCTTCCTCATCAAATGGACATAAGTTCATCATCACCACCACTGAGTATTTTACAAAGTGGATTGATGTCCCTCCTTTAACTATGGTTACTAGCAAACAAGTATCCTCTTTTATCCTAAATTATCTCATTTGTCAGTATGACATTCCTAGTTCCATTATCTCTAATAATGGAAGAGCATTCAAAAATCAATATGTGAAAGAACCATGTGAACGATTCCATATCCAACTTCGTTTCTCCACACCTTATTATCTATAAGGGAATGGACAAGCAAAGGAATCAAACAAAACCATCCTGAAAATCCTAAAGAAAATAGTGAACGATGCTCGTCATGATTGACATGTAAAACTCAACCCAACATTATGGGCCTATAGAACTAGCATCTGCACACCTACATGAGCTACACCATACTCACTTGTGTATGGATCAAAGGCTATTTTACCTATTGAGTTCAATATTCCATCACTCAGAGTATCATTGAAGGGACTCATTCTAGATGAGGAATATCACGTAAACAGACTGCAAGAGCTAGAGCTGCTAGATGAGCACCGACAACGTGCTTTTGAACACCTCAAAGCGTATCAACAATGCATGTGCAAGAGATACAACCTGTTGTTCTCAAAATCCGATTCACTTTAAAACACTTATAGTCATATGATAACTCTGTATGCAGAAGAGAGATTAAAGAGAAGGAAACTTATAGGACAACATATGAAAAGGTTTGATTAACCTTCTACACTTCGAACTTATCTAAAGTTCAGGCGGGTATACCTTTGTGAAATGAATTCACACTTTTAAAAGATAAATCCACAGTAAACCAGTCTAAAAACCAGTGGATCTTATCACCATAAAACTAATTGAAACAAAAGAATGAAACTTATACTCATGTTCAGTATTGATCTACAAGATGTATAGAAGATAACCTTAATAGATAGCAGTGCCTTATCCAACGTTACAGAGTCATCTAAGTTCAAACAATACTTCCACAATCAAACATCTCTACATATTCCATCAGTTTGGCTTTTGCAGATCCCTATATATGCCTGACACACATAAGAATTTATTAATTCCCCTCCTGAAGAGAAAAGCTAAGAAACTTATTTACTGAAAATTGCCTTGCAACCCATATTCAAAAGGAATAACCCTAGATTACTCAGAATGAAATAGTAAACATTTGCAAACATACTTGAAGACAACACAAAGTTTAAACTTAAAACCAATGATCTGTGTATTAATATTTCTTTTGAAAGTATTACAAAAACATTCGAATATTCTCCATCAAACTTGAAAAAAGCTCAGATAAATTTCTGCAGCGTTTTCTTACAATTCCTTGCGATCATCTTTTCTACTCGTCCTGGTATCCATTTATAACAATATGGATGCACACATAGCTTTGGACTTTCCTAGGAGATTTTGTTACAATCATTACTTCTTAAGAAGAAGTTACAAAACCTTTTACAAATGCGGTTACAAGTCTCTTTCAACATCCATGGCTTCTTCCTCTTGTTGTTTTGTTGTAACATTTTCTAACTGCTCCACATCAAGCACTGCATACTTTCTTGTCCATTCCTGATACACCTCATCAATAGGCCATGAGAAGTTAGTTACTTTTGCTTTTGTCTTGGCTAATCTTTTCCAAGAATTCCTCATTTTATTGACCTCTGAATTCAGGAAACCATAATGAGATTTGATTTTCTCAATCTCTTCAATTGTTTTGACAAATATGGAGGCATCCTCTGATTAAACAATTCCTTTTATTCTTAGTGACAATTTGGCTTCTAATTCCTTAAGCCATATTTGTTTGTCCTTTAATTGGGTTGGGCTGACAAAACCTCCTGGGAGTAATTCAAAAACTTGATCAATGTACTCTTTCTTGTAAAAGTTGATCTTTCTATCTGCATTATCTACTCCTTCTACCAACTTTACTAAATCCTTTGTCATATCATTTGTAGATTTAATAATAGGGCCAGCCCCTACCTCATAGTAGGATACACAAATCAGATCTATGTCCTGCTCTCTGGGTCTCCATTTATCAAAAATAGGCATTAATACAACCTTGTCCCCATTTAACTCATTCCACATTTCCAAAATCTTACTCATGTTGTTATACATTAGTGAAGGCCCTATAGTGTTAGCAAAACTTAAAATTGCAGCCTTTACTCTCTCTTCATATTTCTTTGCATATATAGCTTGAGCCTATTTTAAATTCTCCAATTCATGAGGAGTGATCTCAATCAACTAAGAACTAGAAGGTGCTAGAGATGGTGGGAACTCAATAATGGGGCTGGTAGGTGGAGGTCTTGCAAGAGAAGAGGAGATCATCAAAGTTGAGGACTCACCTTGATGTTATTGTCCTACCAACTGGCTTTGTAGCTTAGCGATGATGCTATCTTTACCCCTTACCTCTTCCTTGGCACTATTGTAAGCTTTCAAAATTGTCTCCAACTTAAATTGGAGATCTGCCTTTTCCTTAGCCTCTCTTTCTGCTACTGCAACACTAAACTTTGCAGCCTCTAGCACAGTGCTAGCAGCTTCCACTACCCCAGTTCTCTGCACTCTTTTCACTATCATTCCTACAAGGTAACTTGACCCTGGGGTGTCCTTATTCCTCTTATTTTCATATCTTTTAAGAGACCACATGACCAATGCATCATTATATTTGCTGAAAGTGACTCCCTCCATAGGTTTGGTCTCCTTCCTTACTGCCTCTAAAACCAAGGCATCTGCTATGTCCCATTTGGGGAGAATAAGTACCCCAGCCTGTGCTACCATGTCTCTTCCCTGTTCAAGAGTGATGGTATTAAACTCATCAACCATTTCTTTCTTTATCTCTTCCTCCACCATAGTTGGATCTTTGTGGGGCTGCTCACCTTTCCTCTTTTCACACCTAGCATTAAATTTATCAATGTTCTGCTTCCAAATAAATTGCATGAAATCTCTTGATGTGACAAAGTTATTGTCAGCCAAGAAATCCTCATTGGCTTGCTTGATCTCAGGATCCCACTCCTGACATTTGAACTCATTAGTAGTAATGTTCACCTTAGCAGTAAGGGGCTCTTCTGGAATTCCCTCTTCCACTTCGTCATATGTGTATACTATCTCTCCAAGACTACCTAACTATAACAGTTGCTCAGCTGCTGCCTGTTCATCTCCTATATGAATAGGGGATTGAGAGGGGGAGTATAAAGGTTCATTAGATTGCACTTCCTTTCGCACTCTTTGTTTCTTTGGGCTATCTTGAATGTCAATGACATCCTGTATCTTCCTCTTCCCTTTTGAGGTAGAGGGCTCCCCTGTTGTAGGCATCAACAAACTATAGTTGGACTTCTTATGCAACATGTAATCACTAAGAGGGATTACTTTGGTAGATGCAGACCTATTTAGAACCAGTCTTGCTTTCTCAGGGTTGTTCTTAATTACAACCTCCCTCTTTTCTTTCAATGTTTGCATCACATCCTCAAAACAAAGAATTAAGAACTTTATCTTCTCTTCAAAGGGGTGAAAGTTAGACAAAGGGTCATAACTAGTGTCAAATTGGTGCACAAAGTCTAAAGCCTTTTTGTAGGCCACCCACTTTTCCTTCCTCAGCTCTTGCTCATCTAAATCAAACTCATTCCTAATGAGGTCTTCAGGAAACTAGAACTGGTGGGGTCTGCCTCTGCATATTGCCTTTTTTCTGAACATGCCATTGAAGAAATCTTTAGGGTTAGCACACCAAGATACTGTAGTTGACAAATGATACGGTTGGAGGAAATCTTCAAAACACTTCCAACCTCCTTTAATTATCACAAATTGATGTGCTATGGTAACTGTAGGGAAAATGGTCCCTTTACCTCTGCCTCTTGCACACTACCAATTTGTCTAAGGATCTCTGCAGTTCCCACTTTAAGAGGGACCTAATAGGGCAACAATAATGGAGTACCTTTGAAACCATATACTCTGAAAACTGTGGAGACAGGGTATAAGTAAATATCACTCCAATTGTGGAAAATTTTAACGTTCTCAGCAAACTATTTTGGCCTAATGAATTCCAAAAGAACCTTAGGGACTCTTGGATTCTCTGAACAGATAAGAGTCCTAATATTAGATGCAAAACATTTATCAAACTTTAAGAAGGTTGCATCTTCTCAGTCCCATGATAGCATTGTACTCCATAACTGCACTGGCATCTTCTCTCCATCTTTCTCTTTCACAATATCCATTCCACTTGCAAAATAGTCACCACCCTTGAACAAAAATAAATGCATAAGGAGGGAGTATCATCCAAAAGGCCTATCCACTTTCCCATTCTTTATTCCTATCAATCCTTCATGGATGGCATCAGTGATATAGGAAGCATAGTCAAAAGTCACTGCCAAAGAAGGGTTCAAAATTTGAGCAATCATTAACATATAATGAGTTGGCATATTTGCCTTAGCATCTTCTCCTAAAATTTGGTAGAGTGACCAGTACAATCCTTTGGCCGTAAGGGTAAATAGATTTAAAGAAAAAGGTTCCTCAGTGTTAGGTCGTATAACTGTTAACCTGCCTATCTTCACAAAGAATTCTTTTAGAGGCCCATTTCTAAGGTGATTCCTCTGCACACTATAAACTTGAGCTAGTGATTTAAAATTAATAGGCTCTAGAAAATTGGTAAACTCACTAAGCCCAAAAGCATTTCTGAACTCCTCATTATTTATTTCAATGAGGGTTTTCCCACTTATATCCTTAACACTTCTGGTGATTGGGTCATAGTTGTGTGCAACTTGAGTTAGGAGATCCACATCCATGAATACTCCAGGGACCACCAATTTGCCTACATCTAGCTCCCAGATACTATTGATTGGGGCTGGGGAGTTTCTCATACCAAATCCAACTTTAAATAATCCCAACCTAGACAACCCAATTTGAGGGTCTCTTAGCCAGTTGCCTTTGTCATACAATCCCTCTCCTATTTTTAGGCGAGGAGCTCTTGGCACTAGTTCTTTTACATTTTCTGCCACATTAGTTGACATTGTCAACTATTATAGGAAATCATCACAAATATCCCTCTCCTAGTAATTAACCTTTCATGAGAATTCTCTTTTAGGTGCCATCTTAAAAACTATGCAAGCAATTTAATTGCTAGCTCCAGCTATTCTGTAATAAATGAAAACCTCAACTAAAACACACTGTCAAGTAACTGCCAAATAGGAGTACAAGAGAACCTATTTTTTGCTTGAAGAAATCCGCTTTGCAATTGAAGAAATTTGCTTTGCAAGTGAAGAAATTTGCTCTACAAGTGCTTCTCTGCAACAACTTTTCAAAATGATGCCTTCATTCAATTGATCCGAGATCATATATGGTAGTTAGGCTCTTAACTGCCACATTGATACCGCATGCTTCAGCCATCCTTTCAAAATTGAATTCATAGAGGAATTCAAAAATTTCACTCCAATGGGTCACAACATGCTTGTATATTTTCTTTTCGCTCTTTCGACATTTCGCAGAGCATAACATCCTAGCAATTTCGCTAAATGAAATTACGTCAGCTGTCCGATCAAATGAGACTTGATCGGTCTTTATACTGCTTTAACCTTTTTGCCTTTGCATCGGGCCCTACCTCCTTTTCGCCATTTCGCAAGCTTTAATCCTCAGGCAGTTTCCTTTCGTGAAGCTACGCCAAGCGTTAGATGGAATTCTAACCACCCGACCTTTAACTTCTACTGGGACCGTCAACTTTTTCATTAATAGTGCCTCATCTTAATGGCTAACAGTTTTTTGCTATTTTGCAGAGGTTAATCCGCTTGCATCTTCAGGCCACAAAACAACGAGAAGTGTTGGATCAATCTTGAGATGACCATCTTTTAAGTGAGACCTTTATCCAGACATTGCTTACCCCGCTTATTCATCGGTTAACAAATGCCACATGGCATTCGACCATTAGCCCTAGAAAACTCTTTGGGTTTAGTTCAGAGTCAACCACATGTCTTACTTCCTACATAACCACTGGCTACACCTTGGTGGGCCCTTAATCACCTTTTGAATTATGTGTCAATTAACACATCACCATAAAGCTTTACAAGAAGTAACTGCTGTCACTCTACGTCATGCCCAGAAGAACCTCTTTTTCTCTTTCGCCATTTCACAGGCCTTAATCCTCATTTGATTTGTGGCCACAAAATGGTGAGAACCCTTGGATCAAAACAGAGTTGATCCTCTTTTACCTTTATGCTTTACCTATTCTTCAGGCCTGCTAGCTCTTTTGCCATTTCATAGCCTTTAAAACACAAGCATCTTACCTTCATGAACACATGCAGACCATTAGATTATATCAAACTTGTGTGATGTTTAACAACCTACTTGAATCTGGCAGACGAGGGTCATTTGACTCAACTTTATCCACCTGGTGTCTAGTCACTCCTGAACTGACATGTCAACCTTTTATTCGCTGAGAGAAAACATCGGGATCCACTGTATCCTTGCCACCTATATTTGCCAGGTCACTTCTTATCTCGCAGCATGACTCATCTTCTTGGACCCACCCGTTAGTCCTTAAATCCAATCCGCTGACCACTTTTATTTTCGACCACATGTCATTATCTTAATTGCCATCTCAACCAGCTGGACTGCTTGCTTGGAACACCATGTCATTTCGCTGTTTCATGAAAGCTATCTTTCGAGCATCTTTCTCTTGCAAAACTACGTTAGCCGTTAGATTTTTGAGAACCTGTGCATCTGTTATGCTTCTTATAAACCTCTCTTGTCCGAGCCAAAAACCTTTCACTGTTTCGCAGAGCATAACATGTGAGCATCTATCAGCCACGAAATAATGCGAGCTATTGATTTCTTTTGAACTTGATTGCCTTTTAGCCGTGGAAAAGTCTTCACCACTAGGTCCCGCAAAACCCTTTTGCCATTTCACGAAAGGTAACTTACTCGCTCGTTTCGGCTGCGAATCAACGCCAACTATTATATCCTGAGCAAGATGGAGTCTTGTTAAACCAGATCCAATGGACACAGCCGAACATGCTTTTTCCTTTCTCTATTTCACATAGCTTAACACACCTGCAACTTCGCCTAATGAAATAGTTAAAGTTGTAGATTCATCTAGAAGTTGTGCGACACTTACTGGACCCGACAACATTAGAAGGAAAAAGGCATAAGGCGTATATTTTTCAAAATTATTTAATGACCGCCTAGGCAAATAACAAGGGGGGACACTTCACACGACCCCAAGACCCATTACTTAAGTGAATAATGTAACGCAGGAATAGAAACCTGAGGGTTTTAATCAAACATTTGAGCAATTTAAAACTAAAACCCTTAAAGACCTAAAATAGATTTGAAGCAGTTAATAGCATACCTGACTCAAAATTTCAAAAGACCTAGCCAATCATGGGAAAAGAAAACCCATTTCTTGAACACTGATAACAGCAGCTCTGACTGTGGCTGATTGATCTCAAGGTCAACACAAGAAACTCAGGAAACTCAGGAGAAATAGACCAAAACACAGACCCAAATGAAAACAACAGGAAGCAAACAAAACAAAGTATATACAAACAAAGGACCTACTGTGCATGGACTTCAAAAGAAATAATGTTTCAGGAATTGTCCATGCATTGGAAATTCCTATACTTCATCATTCATATTTTTCATAAAATAAGAATCCTTTCCATTTAAATCACAGACCACAAAAGGGCCCATCCATAATGATTCAAATTTCTTATGTTTTCCCTTGTCCTGTCCTCTTGCATTATAGTGAAGAACAATATCATCAATTTGAAACTTCCTTAATGATGTCCTTTTATAAAAAAGGTATTTGGACTACAATTGGATCTTCAGATTTCTCTTATGAGCTAGAGCTCTGATCTCTTCCACTTTCACTATTTGAATCAGTCAGTTTTTCATAGGTTCAGATAGCTCCATGTCTTCAGCTTGCAGGAATTTATAAACTGGAAGAAGATTGTTTACTGGCAGTCTAGCTTGTGTACCATAAACTAGTTCAAAAGGTGACATTCCAATGGCCTTCTTGATTGTTACTCTGTCAGCCCACAAGGCTAATTTCAACTTTTGGTCCCAAGATCTCTTGTTCTCTTCCAGGGTTTTTGTGATGATTCTCAAGAGGCTTTTATTACTAGATTGAGCTTGTCCATTTCCCTAAGGGTGATAAGGTGAAGAGTAGGACATGATTATTCCATGACTAGTACAAAATCCAACAAACTCTTCTAACCTGAAACTCATGGCATTGTCCATTACTAATTTTGTAGGTATTCCAAATCTAGTTATAACATTGTCCATCAGGAAGTCAATGACAACTTTACTCGTAGCTCTTCTTGTGGGAATGGCTTCAATCTATTTAGTAAAATAATCAGTGGCTACTATGATCCATCTATGACCTCTTCCTGATCTCTCAACAATCTCTCCAATAAAATCAATGCTCCATTGGACAAAAGGGGCTTCCACTGTGACTGGATTTAGGGGTAAAGCTCCTTCATACTTCAATTTGGATGAAATTTTTTGACATGGGTCACATTTTCGGACATGTTCATGAGCATCCTTGAATAAAGTAGGCCAATAGTACCCAACCTGGATTATCTTACCAATAGTTGTCTTAGCAAAGTAATGGCCTCCACATACTCCATCATGCATTTCAATCAACACCCTTTTAGCCTGGAATTCATCCAAACACATTAGCAGTTCTCTATCTCTTTTTCTCCAAAATAGATCACCTTGAATGAGAACATATTTTTGTGACTTGAGTTTCAAAGTCATTCTCTGATTATGTGTCATTCCTTCTAAAAATGTACCATCTCTTAAAAATCAGACTATCTCTGAATACCAAGGTTGCCTTTCAATACTAGTGACTGAAGTACTTTTGATTTCAACAGTTTGTATCTCAACATTCAGAAGATTAGATTCAGTCATGAGCTTGGCTAGACCTAAACCTCTCACCAATTTGGTGATCTTTATTTCCAGGTCAAACTCTTGGATTCTATTAATCCATCTGCACCTTTTTCCTGTAACCTCAGATGGGATAAAATATCCTTGACTGCAGCATGTGGGACATAAGCAGTGATTCTTGCATTCACAAGGTATGGCCTGAAAGCTTTGACAACTTTAACTAAAGCGTAAGCCTGTTTCTCCATGGTTTCATACTTTAATTCTGCTGCTTGCAAAGACTTGCTATAGAAAGCTATGGGATGTTCATATCCCTCATTATCTTTTTGTAACAACCCTGCAGCTACTGTATAATATGAAGCAAAAGAGAACAGAGAAAAGGGCTTACTGTAATCAGGATATTTCAGCACTGGTGCTTCCTGAATGGCCTTTTTAATTTCAGCAAAAGCCTTTGAGGGTTCTTGATCCCAGCAAAACTTGGTATCCTTTTTAAGCAACTTGACAATGGGTTTCACTATCTCTGCAAAGTTTGCAATGAATCTTCTGACAAAGTTGACCTTACCCAAAAAAGATTGAATACCTTTAACATTCTTTGGTTCAGGGACTTTGTTTATTGCTACAATTCTTTAAGGGTCTATTCTTACCCCTTCCTTGGAAACAATATGCCCCAATAATTTTCCTTCGGTGACCCCAAAATGACACTTCTTGGGATTTAATGACACACCAAATTCCAAAGCTTTATTGAACACCTTTTCCAAATGTCCATAGTGGTCATCGGCCTTTTTAGAGAAGCAAGTTAAATCATCTTGATAAACCACCATGATGATATTGATGAATTCTTTGAAGGCTACATCCATAGCTCTCTGAAATGTAGCTCCAGCATTTTTTAATCCAAATGGCATTCTTACATATACATATGTTCCCCATGGAGTAGTGAAAGCAGTTTTGAACTGTTCAGATTCTCTCACTAACACTTGATTGTATCCTAAAAAACCATCCATCATGGACAAAAAATTACAACCTATTACTCTCTGCAGCTTAGCTTCCATATTGGGGGAAGAGTAGTTGTCTTTTAAAGAAGCAACATTCAAATTTCTAAAATCCACACACAATTGAATGTTTCCATTTTTCTTTCTTACTGGGACTAAATTGGAGACCCATGAGGAATGTCTTATAGGTTTGATAATCCCCCCTTCTCTTAACTTAGTCAATTCTTGCTGCATCTTAGTTTCCAATAGGGGATTAATAGGTCTCTGCTTCTATCTGAAAGGGTTAGCATCTGGAAGTAAAGGAACTTCATGTTGGAAAAGGTCTTGTCTATACGCCTTTAGGTCTTCATAAGACCAAGCAAAAACATGTTTATATCTTTTCAATAAATTAATAAGATTAGTTCTGACATGAGGGGGTAATTTCTTCCCAATATATACTAACTTAGGGGATGATTCAGTCTCCAGGTTTACCTCCTCCAACTCTTCTAACTTAGTGGTAGACTGCTAATGTAAGTGACTGTCATTGTAACTAAACATTCTATCTAGCTCTACCAACCCTTTAGGTATCTCATTTGTTTCCAACTGGACCAAGTCATTTCCAAACACTGTTTCCTTATTGTCAACCACCTCCACCAATGCATTGCAATCAATCTTCTATCCATCATAATCATCAACACATTGAATGAACCTAAGAATATCTTCATCATCAGTAAAAACTTGCCAATTATACACATTATCAGGGATGGTAGGCCTAGATTTTATTTCCACAGTGGAGATGCCAGTTAGTGTTGCATCATTATTTTTCAATGCAACATTAGCTAGAAAGTCTACCATAATATTCTTTGATCTCTCTATCCAATTAATAGAAAATGCACTAAAATTCCCAATGACATCCCAAACTGCATGTTTATACTTCTTTAATCTATCATTTTTGGATGCATATTTGGATCTTACTTGAGAGACAACCAATTTTGAGTCCCCTAAAACTTTCAACAGTTGGATTCCATGCCTTTTTGCTACTTCAAGCCCCAATAAGAGGGCTTCATACTCTGCAGTATTATTTGTGCACTGGAAAGCTAGTAAGAAAGAATACTTAAAAGTTATACCTAATGGAGATACAAAAGTAACTCTTGCTCTAGATCCTTCTTTGGAGCAAGCTCCATCAAAATACATCTGCAATAAACCATGCTATTGTGATTCTAGTTTGACTACAATGGGGTCAGTATTCTTCAACTGAGGTAAAATTGGTTGTAGTTTGAAATTTTCAAGATCCACATCAATCATACAATTGAGCATACTAGGATCTACATTTTCAATTACCCTAGGAGCACGTGGTTCTCTGGAAAACTTGATCAGATTCCCATTGATTGGGATGGTAGCATAAGATAAATCAAGTTGGATATTTCCTCCTATTGCTGCTACCCACTGCCTAGACAACAACATACCATAATGGGGTTTAGTGTCAGTAACAATAATGTCCATTTTGTAAGTTGCTTCAGGGAATGCTGCTATTTTTACTTCAACATCTCTCATTGTACCTATCACAGGTACTTCCCTATTATCCATAGCATAGGATTTTCCATATACAGTGGTTACTGATAGTCCTAATTCTTTCATAACACCACAGGGCATCTGTGTGGGGGAAAAAGTGAGACTAGGTTAACATGCCCTAATCCTACCTTTTGACACACATTACGGAATACGAAAGAGCCTAGAGATATCGCACAACTGGCTACTTCTTTTTGTGAAAGAGAGAGCCACGGGATATCTATTAGGATTTCTATTCCCTTGTTGAAATTGTAAGATCAAGTAATGCAAGTTCAAACCCTAATCCCAAAATGCAAGTATGAACTAATAACAAGATTGCAGAATTGAGATTAAACAATGAACAGCTGTAAATACAAGGATGAAATAAGAATGCAGATGTGTACCCGGAGTCAAAATCAGACTGAAAATGTTCGGGATGGGGGCGCGGGCGCCACTGTCCTGAAAACTGCACCGGAAACTGCTGTTCTGCACTCTGGAACACTGTCGGAAAACTGTCTGAAAGCTGTCTGTCCGGAGGACCAGGGCACCCAGTGCCTCTATCCTAGGGACCAGGGCACCCAGTGCCCCTGTCCTGGCAGGACTAGGGCACCCAGTGCCCCTGTCCTAGTCTTCTGCTCTGCAATTTGATACAGAGTGCTGTCTCGACCTTCTTTCTCCGGATCTGTATCCCGCGACGTCGTCTGAATCCCGAAACCTGCAGTGATATCTGGAAAAGGGTGTATGGGTGGCTATATAGGGTTTTGCCTTAGTCAAACCCCCGCTTCGGTGATTTCCACCTCCACGAATAGCCAAGTTGTTTTGTAAAATGTATTGTGTGTGCAGACCTAGTGTGTGTGCAAGGTCCTAAAATGCAAGAAAGCAAACTAGAGCAACCTAGAAAGTAAACCCTAATTGCTTGTAGATGATAATGTAAATGCTCTAAATCAAGATGCAAATTGATCTAAAACATGAATAAATGATGTATTGAAGCTTATGTAAAGACATGAAAACAACATGAAATCATACCCAACCCTCAAGGGAGGAGTACAAGCCAATCTTCAGTCGGTAATCTCCTATTGTTCTTCAATGTCTTCCAAGCCCTAAGTGGATGAATGAATTTGATAGATGCTTGATAGAAAGATGTTGTAAGATGTTGAAGTCTTCAAAGATCTGCCCTTTCGCTGCATATGAAGTTCCTGGAAACAAAAATCGGATCCCTTCAAATGAGGAAAGAGAGCTTTTATGTATGAAACCCTAGGTCATAAATTTGTATTTTGGCCGACCTAGAGATTGAATATCCCGCCAATTTCTTGGGGTTAAGCTTTATTTTATGATTGTATCGTGCTCCTAAAATTTTGGGAAAAATGTCCAGGACCATGTTGCACTCCGGGCGCCACGGTCCCGACAACTTTTCACCAAATTTTCAGGGCCGTTGGATATGATGATTTTAGAGAGAATTCCGAAGTTACAGGTGATTTCGAGATGTTTTGACCCCGAAACCAAGCCCCCAAGTTTGAAATAGGACTTAATTAGGGTTTTTGATTAAGTGGTGCATTGGAGGAATAAAATGCGAAGGGCACGCTTTAGTGAAAAGGGCCCAATTTTATGATGTAGGGAATGATGAAATAGGACCTTAGACCTAATTAATTTGATTAATTAAGTGCTTAAGGAGAAATGCAATGCAGAATGTAAAATACACTAAGGCGGGTGCTAAACTAGGTGTGAAATTGTACCACCCTAGCAAGTGCGTACAATTTACGACGCTACATTTAGCCCCCACTTTAGCGGTCATATGAGTACTACGTGCATATGCAAGCTAAAGTACAGAAAAGTAAACATTATTTGAAAAAGGATATATCCATAAGTTGTCGGACGAAGCCCCCAGCGGTATCTGCAGTACACAGTTAGGAACCGCACCCTACAAAACACACGTTAGATCACAAAATCACCTAATGCTTACTAGGGAAAGTGATGAAATCTGTGAGTAGCTATATGCCCCCCCTGTTTCGACTTGCTTATTAGGGAGGTGAAACAGGGTAGCATGTTTACTTGCGACAAATTGTGTAAGAGAGTATTGATGAGGGGTGTTCACTAAATAGGCTTCATCAGAGCACTTTTTGGAACATCCTGAGAGTAGGGGAAGGAAAATACAATTCCAACGCAACAAACGGTTCGAAAATCGCATCTCCCAAACTCAAGTTATGATAAAATGAATGACAAAGGAGAATTAGGGTTTCAAAAGTGAAAACAAATGAGAGTATATACTTTGAAAGTGACACATTTGTCACTTTGTTGATTTCAAAATACTATTCAGTGCAGCGGAGCCCACATAGCCATCATCATGCCTTCACGACGACCAGAGCATCCCACGAGGATCGAGATCTTGCGCCAGGCCGTGATCGACGACGAGCCACTGGACGAGGTGAGTTGACTAAAAGTTTGACTTTTGATTCTTTCGCATTTTGACTTTTTTGTGATTGTATGCGGGCCTTGAAGGCTGACCGGGGCCCACCCAGGGCGCCATGGTCCCTGTGGGGTGCCCTGGTCCCCCCAGGGTGCCATGGTCCCTGACAGGGGCGCCATGGTCCCTTCAGGGCGCCATGGTCCCTGACAGGGCGCCATGGTCCCCTCAGGGCGCCATGGTCCCTGACAGGGCGCCATGGTCCCCAATCAGGGCCTGGCGAGGGGTTACAAGGCTAGCATACAATGTATGATAGTTTGCATTAGCATTCTTGATGATCGAGTACTGATTACAGCCATGTTTTGATGTTGCAGAGTCTCCCGTACATGAGAGAGCATACAGCGGGACATATTCTTCGCACTTTGCAAGATCAGATTCCGCAGCTGACTCAGTCAGAGAGAGACACACTATCGATTGTGGGATTGTGGTCTGTGATTCTCATGCCAGCCATTCGATTTCATCCTGCGATGCTGATGGCCTTGATGGAGCGATGGGATCCTGACACATGCACTTTTCACCTTCCAGTAGGAGAGCTGACGGTCACACTCGAGGATGTATACCGTATACTTCATCTTCCTATCAGAGGAGCGACAGTTACATACGCGACCGATCGATCAGCGGAGGATCATCAAAGAGAATAGGTGTATTGCATAGGGAGAGTCATGCCGAGCGAGATGAGAGGTCGCATCATGGTCAGCTGGCTCTTACATCCTACAGGGGAGGTACCCCTTCTGAGACGCCTTATGATAGCCATCATAGCACTAGCCGTCTGCCCTAATGGGCGAGGGATGCATATGCATGGGGGTCTCACATGGTGTATCAGAGCGATGGAGAGACACAGGAGAGTGTATGCTTGGGGTCAGAGTATGCTTGCACATCTCTATCACGACCTTGAGGAGTATGTATTCGGACAGGGGTTCAGTTTGATGACATGCACACTTCTGCAGGTGTGGATTTTAGAGCACTTCACATGCACCAGGCCCGTCGGCTTTCCACTGAGTACAGTGAGCGAGCGACCTAGGGTGTTCGCTTATCCACTTACCAGCGAGTGGAGATTTGGAGATTTGTTATATTGGAGAGTGATTTTTGACAGACTAACAGCCGAGGTGATAGTGTGGAGACCTTACCTACAGATGCACAAATGGGATGGTATGGAGAGACAGTTAGCATGCCTACTGCGAGGATGATATGCACACATCATAGTCCCTTTCTACTTCGACCGAGTACGGAGGCAGTTCGGGCTAGAGCAGTGTGTTCCAACCGATGTGCCCATCTATACTCGACACTCACGGGTCCTTCCTAGACCTAGAGCAGTAGCGAGACCGACGGTAGATGACATTGAGACTACAGACTTAGAGGGATCTAATCAGGATGTAGTCACTCACTACTCTGCAGAGCCTGGAGCACAGCGCAGGTACGTCTCATGGTTTATGAGATCATATCCAGGTCCTATCTTTTCACCAGATCATCCGATAGGCTATCCAGGCCCATGGAGACATGGAGACCAAGACGAGGACTAGGGATCCAGGTCAGAGGAGCCAGAGGAGGGAGAGGATCATGAGGAGGTGGGAGATCCTGATCCACCTACAGGCGATCAGTCCAGTGCTGAGGAGGAGGAGGAGGAGGATAGAGATGATGAGGAGGAATCGGATGCAGCTCCCCACCATTCAGGAGATGATACCATAGCTCTGGATCCACCTCTTATTCCCCAATAGGGGGAACATGAGGCGATACGGAGACCTGTTCCTAGTACCGTCCAGCCTACACCCATCATGCATAGATTATTCGAGCGAGGGGAGCCTAGCGGTGCCCAGGCACAGATGGTACCATATCATGATCCCTACTGGCGTGAGGGAGATCCAGGTATAGTAGTTTTATATTGATTGATTAATGTTTTGATGATATAGAATGGTACTAACAAAAAATCTGTTCTACTACCATAGCTAATGTGCAGGAGTGGCGCTCCCTGATTCAGCAGGCAATGACAGACATTTCCATGATAGCACAGATCCCCAGTTCCTCACAGATTGCCTATAGGCCTCAGGGGAATGCGGGTCGGCATGAGGACTTGTTTTCCCCATTCCGAGTACACGTAGATATATGGAGGGAGAGAGAGAGAGTCTTATTAGAGGACGTCCAACGGGTGTAGCAGAGAGAGAGAGTCCTATCAGAGGACCTCCAGCAGGCGCGGCGAGATCTAGCAGCAGCTCAGGCCGAGGCTACCACCTATCGCGCGATCCTTATGGATAGGGATCGTAGGAGTTCCTCTCGGAGTCACTCACAGTCTGTATCACGCTACACACCCATGGGTCCACCTTCACGGCCAGATCAGGAGGGAGCGTCCAGTCGACACTCTCCAGCCACTAGCCCTAGGGATAGGAGATGATTTTATGATGTAAAAGAGAGGTCACATTTTGGATATACAGTGACCTATTTTTGTATACGATCCACATATATATATATATATACATGCTTCTCTTTGTCTCAAATGTGTTATCTTTAATGCTTAAAACAATGTATATTTTGTTTTGATTAAATCTAATTCATTTGGTAAATGTACATGTATGTTCAGAATTTAATTTCCATGTGATTGATTTCTCAATGCTCCATGATTAAATTGATACATGTGTGACTTAATTAAATATTTAATCAAGTACTACATTGATGATAAGGAAGACATATGCATTAAGTCTAAGAATCATATAACTAATGTGATTTAATTCTGAATTTAAACACAACATGATACGGTTCTACTTAACACATAAAGACACTGTATAATATGCTAGCATAATAGGAATGTAAATCTTTTACAATTTACATAAATGAATTCAAGACAAACTATAAAGTAAGAAGACACGCTTGTCAGGAACGAAGCAATATAGATTAAACAACATAACATTTAATTCTATTTTGCTTTAATTAAGAGATACTAACATATTATCCAATGTTGAAGAATTGAAAAAGAAGATAGATGAAGAATTAAGCATAATATCTACGCAAGTACATAGCATTAATAGGTTCTTTAAGAGGCGTACCGTCTACATCCGCTATTTTGTAAGCACCTGATCCATAATCCTCAATAACAATATATGGTCCAAGCCAATTAGGACTAAATTTTCCCTTTTCTGCAGGTAAGGCATTCACATTGCGCTGATTCTCATAAAGGACTAAGTCGCCTACTGAGAAGGAACGTTGAATGACCTTATCATTATAGCTTCGTTGTAGAGTTTTGTGATACGCTTGAATATGCTCAAGAGCATTTATGCGCTGTTCATCAAGCATCTCAAGCTGTTGAAGTCATTGTTCTCTATAAGAGTCATCATCTACTATACCTTTGAGAGAAACCCTAAGTGATGGAATCTCTAATTCTAAGGGCATAATAGCATCAACACCATAAACAAGATTATAAGGAGTAGTTCCCATAGCAATTCGTACACTCGTTCGGTAGGCCCAAAGAGCATAGATCAGCTGGTTACTCCAATCCTTACCATGCTTATTCATGGTTTTGCGAAGAATTTGTTCAATTATCTTATTGGATGATTCGGCTTGGCCATTTGATTGAGGATAGTAAGGTGTAGAAAATCGATGTTTGATATGATACTTCTCGAGGAATTTCTTCACGTCCTTGTTCTTAAATGATGTCCCATTATCTGAGATTATAGTGGAAGGTATCCCGAATCGAGAAATAATGTTTTCTAGAAGAAATTGACAAATCACTTCAGCAGTAGTAGAGCGAAGGGGAATAGCTTCTACCCACTTTGTAAAGTAATCTGTTGCGGTTATAATGAAGGTGTGTCCTTGAGATGAAGGAGGAGATATTTTTCCAATAAGATCCAAACCCCATGTGGAGAAAGGCCAAGAAGCTACTTGAGAACGGAGTTCTTGGGCAGGAGCATGAATCAGATTATTGTGTTGTTGACATTGATGACATTTTTTAACAAATGAAAAGGAATCCTTCTGCATAGTTTGCCAATAGTATCCCATACGAAGCAATCTATGAACCAAAGATTTGCCCACAAAATGCCCCCCACAGGCACCTGAATGTGCCTCTTCAAGAGCAACAGGGATTTTCGACTTGTTAAGACAACGAAGGAGAAGACCATCATAACCCCTTCGGTATAGGACATTAGAAAGAATGATATACCTAGCAGACAGCTTGCGGATTCTAGCCCTAGTGTTCCTATTAGCGGAATCAGGAAAGGTACCATCAGTCAAATATCTTACGATATGCGAGTACCATTCGTCTGAGTCTACAAAGTCACAACATGTTACCCGGCTAGAATCATCTACAATAGCTGGAGAAATAAGGTTGTGAATAACGAATTTAAGATCGACCACAGGGTCCTCTAAAGATACCAGAGAAGCCACACATGCCATTGCATCCGCATGTCGATTATCTTTTCGAGGAATGGGTTCCATAGTATAAGAATTGAAATTTTGTAATAAAGAGACAGCAAGGTCTTTATATTGTGATAATTTGTCTTGTTTTGCTTGATATATTCCTGTTACTTGTCTTATAATCAATTGCGAATCTCCATAGATATGTATGTGTTTTATATTCAGAGCTAAGGCTACTTTTATTCCCGCTATAAGAGCCTCATACTCAGCAATGTTATTGGTACACAGGAAATTTAGACGATATGATAAAGGAATGGACTTCTTTGTAGGATAAATCAGAACAACACCTGCCCCCGATCCCATACGACACTTAGAGCCATCAAAGTATAACTCCCAAGTTTCATCTTTCTCTATAGAAAGAATGAAGTCGTCAGGAAAGGACTCAGGGTTAGGGAAGGAGAAAGGTGAAGGGGCCTTAACTAAGTGATCGGTCAACGCTTGTCCTTTAATTGCTCTTTGTGAAACAAATTTAAGGTCAAATTCAGTTAACATCATAACCCACTTAGCTAGATGTCCTGATAAATCAGTTTTAGAGAAAAGATGCTTCAAAGGATCAAACTTTACCATGACATGGACTTCTGAATTCAAAAGATAATGTCTCAATTTCTGAGTCGCAAATACCAAGGCCAAGCATTATCTTTCTATCGCAGAATATCGAGTCTCATAATCGAGTAAGGTACGACTTATGTAATAAACCAGACATTCCTTACCATCTTTATCATGTTGTGCCAACAATGCTGCGAGAGCATGAGAGGAAGCAGCTGTATACAGAAGGAAGGGTTTAGAAGGTTCGGCAGGTTGAAGAATAGGAGGACTAGCCAAATACACTTTTAAATCTTCAAATGCTTGCTGACAATCCTCATTCCATTGAAAAGTGATATCCTTTTTAAGAAGTTGAGTAAAAGGAAAGGTACAATCCGCAAGCTGAGACATGAACCTACGAATAGCTTGAATATTTCCTTGTAAGCTTTTAAGTTGAGACACATTTCTAGGAGGTGGCATGTTGACAATAGCATCTATTTTCTTAGTATCCACCTCAATCCCACGATGCGAAACTATGAACCCTAATAGTTTTCCACTATCCACACCAAAAACACATTTTCGGGGTTTCAAGCACATGTGATATTTATGAATTCTTTCAAAGATTTGACGAAGGACTTTAACATGATCCATGCGAAGAAAGGATTTGGCCAAAATATCATCAACATAATCCTCTAAAATCTTATGCATATAATCATGAAAGATAAGGGTCATCGCTTGTTGATAAGTCGCACCGGCGTTTTTAAGTCCAAAAGGCATCATTATCCAACAAAACGTACCCCAAGGAGTGGTGAAAGCAGTTTTGAATTGATCTTGAGGGTTAATAAAAATTTGATTGTAACCTAAAAAACCATCCATGAAGGATAACAAGGCATGTCCTGCCGTAGAATCAACTATCATGTCAATGTTTGGAAGAGGGAAATCATCTTTCAAGGAAGCTTTATTCAAATCTCGAAAGTCAGTACACATTCTTATTTTGTTATCTGGTTTAGCCACAGTGACAATATTTGAAATCCATGGGGAATAGTCAATAGGGCGGATAAATCCAGCCTCCAATAATTTTTCAATCTCAGCCTTAACAAGCAGAGCCACCTTAGGATTCATTTTTTGAATCTTTTGTTTCATGGGCTTAGCATCAGGGACTAAGACAATATTATGAGTAACAATCTTAGGATCTATACTAGACATGTCAGAATATGTCCAAGCACAGATCTCAGGGAATTCATGCAATAGTTCTTCATATTGTTTCTGTTCCTCTTCATCCAAACATTTTCCAATTTTAATAACTTTCTCTTTATTGCAAAGGTCTATCTTAACATCAGTGGTATCACTTATGAGAAGATTACTTTGTTGAGGAGTGTCCTTTAACTGAGGGAATTCTTTCACAATCTCATCATTATCAATCTCTTTTCCAAAATAGGCTTCGGTGTTCAAACAATAAGGGAGTCCCCTATTGTGATGATAACGAGGAAGAGTGTCATAGGCTCCCAAGAACTCAGCTAAAGCATCATCGGTAGGGAAGATATCCATAGCATAGTCGCCCGAAGGATCCCCATCAATATACTTAGGGTGCTGCATTGATAGAGATGTAGAAATAGCATTAACACTAATGCATGGTCTTTTAAAAGCTTTAGTACGTCTGCAGGGATTATAGCCAAGTCCAAAGGCATAATTGTGAAAATTAGTCTCTAGAGGAACTCTTATCCCTTGTTCATGAGCACCACAACCTTTTCCATGATACCCATTCTTAGCAAAAATGTGAAAACCATGACCATAACGATCAGCCATTTCAAGAAGAGAAGGTGGTTTTTCATAAGACAAAGAATCAAACTCTTCATAATTATAGATGTGAGGAGAAGAAGTTTGAGAAGCGGCCACAAAATTATTACTCATAGATTCAGGTAAGGTTGATTGATTTTTAGCTTCTTCTTTCTTTTCAACTTTATGATTTTCAGCTTCTTCCTTCTTTTCAATTTTAATTTCTCTAGAAGGAACCTTATATTCACCTACAAAGGTAGGGTTAAAATCAAGAGATCCCCAATCATCCTCTGCGAGAACCTTCTCAGGATCAAAATCCTTTTTATGTGTAGTTTCAAGTCGAGAAGGATCCTCTTCAGGAGCTCCAGACTCATCCAAAGAATTCCGATCATCGAAGAGCGAGGATTCATCGATAGGTTTCTTGTTTAAAGAGTCATCACTAGACGAGGATGGCTTAGAAGAACTCCCTTTGGAAGTAGATGTTTGTAGACAAGCTTGAAAATTAGTATCACCTATCAAAGTGTATGTCTTATTGTTATAAACGAATTTAACTTGTCCATGCAATGTAGAGGGGACATCTTGCATGCTGTGAATCCAAGGCCTCCCTAATAACAAGTTATATGTTAAATTTCCCGGCATAACATGGATAGGAGTAGGCAAAGTAACAGTTCCCACTGTGAGAGGTAAGGTGATGATACCTAATGAAGTCTTAGCCACATTGTCAAAGCCATGAATGGGACGAGAGTCAGGCTCAATAAGAGACGTATCCACATTCATCTTATGCAATAAATTAATGCTACACACATTAAGGCCAGAGCCATTATCTACTAGTGTTCGTCTTATAGCAGTGTCTTTCATGATAACCACAATCATCAAGGGATCATATTGTTGTTGAATTTCACTAGTAGGCAACTCATCTTGGGAAAACACAATTTGAGCTTTAGGATTCATCACAGAGTTAACAAAAGATGCTATATTACTAGATGTATTCGGTGGAGGAACATTCAAATCTTTCAAGGCATCTTGTAACATTCCATGATAAGCGGAAGAAGTTTGAATCAAATCCCAAAGGGATATCTTAGCAGGGGTAGCTTTAAGTTGTTCTATGAGATCATATTTCTTACCCATAACTTGCAAAATACGAGGAGCTTGAGGAAGAATTGGTTGAGGATTAGGAAGGGAAACTAGAATAACAGGAGGAGGATTAGGTTGCCTATTATTTCTAGTATGATAAGTATGGGCAACCACATGATAAATCTCTCTAGTTATTTGTTTAGCATAACTGTAAGGACTTACAGGTTTTCTTCCTTGCACGGTGATGATTGGTTTATTCGGGGTACGAAAGGAATCATGATCATACCTTCCTTGGATAGTAAGGAGAGGTGATTTAAGAACTTGAAAGGTGGGAGAAGGATAAGCACCTTGGACTTCAAAGAGAGGCTTAATATGTTCATTCAAGTTTATCATGTTAACCAATTTAGAGGCCTTGTTCTTGTTTAAAGATTTCGATAAAGCCACAAAGTCATCAAGAGCATCATCCAACAAAGCATGATCATATCGGTTAAAAGGTTTGTCTTTTGATTCAAAAGGAGACATCTCTTCATAGAGGGGATTATTGAAAACAACCATGTTACTAGATTCAAGGGAAGAGTTGATAGGAATGTATCCTTGAGAGGAATCATTCGACTTCTCTTTCTCATCACACCTAAATGGCATAGTAACAAGGTTTATGAGTTTTTGGTAAAATGAAGGTTTGGCATCTTTAGGGTTTAAAAACTCATCTAAAGCTTCATCTAATTCATCTTGGCTATACTCATAATAATCATCAAAAGCATGAACATTTTGCAAATAAAAATCTGACATTTTGAAAAGATTGCATAAAATTTAAACACACAATGCAAAGAAACACACTTTTTTTCTTTTTCTTTTTTTTTTCTTTAATGAAAATGAAATGAAAACACACTAAATCTAGATCTAGATCTAACAAATGTAATGCAAGAGGAAGCAATGATAGATTCACGTCGGGTTCACCAAAATGTGTGGGGGAAAAAGTGAGACTAGGTTAACATGCTCTAATCCTACCTTTTGACACACATTACGGAATACGAAAGAGCCTAGAGATATCGCACAACTGGCTACTTCTTTTTGTGAAAGAGAGAGCCACGGGATATCTATTAGGATTTCTATTCCCTTGTTGAAATTGTAAGATCAAGTAATGCAAGTTCAAACCCTAATCCCAAAATGCAAGTATGAACTAATAACAAGATTGCAGAATTGAGATTAAACAATGAACAACTGTAAATACAAGGATGAAATAAGAATGCAGATGTGTACCCGGAGTCAAAATCAGACTGAAAATGTTCGGGATGGGGGCGTGGGTGCCACTGTCCTGAAAACTGCATCGGAAACTGCTGTTCTGCACTCTGGAACACTGCGAAAAACTGTCTGAAAGCTGTCTGTCCGGAGGACCAGGGTGCCCAGTGCCTCTGTCCCAGGGACCAGGGCACCCAGTGCCCCTGTCCTGGCAGGACTAGGGCGCCCAGTGCCCCTGTCCCAGTCTTCTGCTCTGCAATTTGATACAGAGTGCTGTCTCGACCTTCTTTCTCCGGATCTGTATCCCGCGGCATCGTCTGAATCCTGAAACCTGTAGTGATATCTGGAAAAGGGTGTATGGGCGGCTATATAGGGTTTTGCCTTAGTCAAACCCCCGCTTCGGTGATTTCCACCTCCATGAATAGCCAAGTTGTTTTGTAAAATGTATTGTGTGTGCAGACCTAGTGTGTGTGCAAGGTCCTAAAATGCAAGAAAGCAAACTAGAGCAACCTAGAAAGTAAACCCTAATTGCTTGTAGATGATAACGTAAATGCTCTAAATCAAGATGCAAAGTGATCTAAAGCATGAATAAATGATTTATTGAAGCTTATGTAAAGACATGAAAACAACATGAAATCATACCCAACCC
Source organism: Cryptomeria japonica (assembly GCF_030272615.1). NCBI lineage: Eukaryota > Viridiplantae > Streptophyta > Pinopsida > Cupressales > Cupressaceae > Cryptomeria > Cryptomeria japonica. The sequence continues at coordinate 162,749,508 of NC_081405.1, forward strand.
TCAAGGGAGGAGTACAAGCCAATCTTCAGTCGGTAATCTTCTATTGTTCTTCAATGTCTTCCAAGCCCTAAGTGGATGAATGAATTTGATAGATGCTTGATAGAAAGATGTTGTAAGATGTTGAAGTCTTCAAAGATCTGCCCTTTCACTACATATGAAGTTCCTGGAAACAAAAATCGGATCCCTTCAAATGAGGAAAGAGAGCTTTTATGTATGAAACCCTAGGTCATAAATTCGTATTTTGGCCGACCTAGAGATTGAATATCCCACCAATTTCTTGGGGTTAAGCTTTATTTTATGATTGGATCGTGCTCCTAAAATTTCAGGAAAAATGTCCGGGACCATGTTGCACTCCGGGCGCCACGGTCCCGACAACTTTTCACCAAATTTTCAGGGCCGTTGGATATGATGATTTTAGAGAGAATCCCAAAGTTACAGGTGATTTTGAGATGTTTTGACCCCGAAACCAAGCCCCCAAGTTCGAAATAGGACTTAATTAGGGTTTTTGATTAAGTGGTGCATTGGAGGAATAAAATGCGAAGGGCGCGCTTTAGTGAAAAGGGCCCAATTTTATGATGTAGGGAATGATGAAATAGGACCTTAGACCTAATTAATTTGATTAATTAAGTGCTTAAGGAGAAATGCAATGCAGAATGTAAAATGCACTAAGGCGGGTGCTAAACAAGGTGTGAAATTGTACCACCCTAGCAAGTGCGTACAATTTATGACGCTACAACATCACATTAGCAGCAACTCTTGAATCTATCATGCAGTTTTTTATCAACCGGTTATTCACTAACAAAGTAACATAAAAAGGATCTACCTATGAAGGCTCTTGAGTAATAGTGGTTCCAACATAAACCTCTGGGGTTTGGAGTTGTTGATCCTTTCCATTTTTAGCTAAATCGGTGGGTAGGACTGTGTCACTGTCAGATATACTAGAAAACAAAGACAAAGATGCATCCTTATGTTCTTTTATTTTCAGTAATTATATTAATGGGACAGTAACTTTCATTTGTGTAAGAGCTTGAGCCATGTCAAATGTGGAACTACTGCTTAATTCAATTTTAGCTCTAACTCTTTCTGCCTTAAGCTAACTTGCCCTTTTTGCTGTGGTAGCTCCTTGTATATCATTGGCAATTTTATCATCTGTACTCTTGGGTACATCTTTAACCTATTCCTTCTTTTCTTGACCAATTTTAGGGAAAGTAGTAGCACTACTTGTTGCCCGCTTTTGAGTAACTTCTTTTATGAACATGGAGCTAGGTTCACCCTGATCAGTGTCCTTCTTGGTGCTCCTTAGGTTGTAATTGTGTTTTGCTTTAGCAATAGCAACTTTGGTGAGATTTTTAACTTCTTCCTCACTAGGCCTTCTAAGATGAACTTCTTCATCTTCAATTGTTACCACATTCAAGGTAGGATGCCAGTCCATTGTTAGTTGTCCTTGAACAGACCTTTCATTATCCAACACATCACTGTATTCACTTTGTACAGATTCGTCATCACTTTCTATAATAGTCTCAAACATGTTAATGTCAGGTTCAACTTCTTGTCTCATGGACTCTTAAAGGGCTTGAGCTACTGCACACTGATGAGGAGAATGTGGCCCATCACAAGCAATACACCAAGGAGTGTTTTCTATATTATGGACATTTTTCCCTTTTAAGGGATCTAGGGTATCCTGATTCTGAGCAATTTTAGGCTTCTCATTTTGGGGTTTACCATCTTTCCAGTTGGTATTATAAGGCATGTCATGCAGTCTAGGGGGTTTGTCTTGCCAGTTATAATGAGGCTTATCATTTTTGTTTACCTTGGCAGTCAAATCCTTCATAGCAATAACCAACTTTTCTATCTTGTCTTCCTCCTTTTCCTTCCTCATTCTTTCCATCTCTCTCTCATGTGCTGATAGCCTATGAGAAATCTCCTCCGTATTTCTAGATCCAGTTCCATCATCCACCCATTTCTGCTTCCCTTTATCAACATTGTTCCTAGGACGCTGTGAATCACCAAGTACTTCCCTATTTGGTTGGACTACTGACCTATATACTAGCTTAGCCTTAGGGATTATAATTTCTTTGATTACAGGGCCCTCCTCATCACTCTTTTCTTTTTCCTTAGCCAACACTTCAAGATCAGCTATCTGTCTAAGAAGCCTATCTCTCTCCATTAGTTTTGCTTTGACTTCTTTTTCCTTATTTGCTTCCTTTTGGGCTCTTAGGGAGATTAAGTGGTGAACCCTCCTATTTAAATCTTCTATTTCTTGTGACACTTTATCTTCATCAGGGAAATTCTCCTTAGAGTCAGATATATTGACTTGATCTATATCAATCAAGCTAATATTTCCATCAATTGTTCTAGGAAAAAAATGTCTGATTGCATTTGAACTAGTCCTATCTCTCGCAGACACACTAACATGAGATATATCTTGATTTAAAGCATGAGCATTATCTATATTTCCAAACAATCCAGAATGAAAACCTAATATATCATGTTCAAATTCTTTGGAAGAAGAATTAGACTTTGCATAAATAGGTCGATCATGTATCTTATCGGTATTATTATTCTTTTGCACCCAAGCAACATTTGATGGTTCATGAAGCACTGACCTCTTCTGACCTCTTCGTGACTGTTCTGACAAACCTTCTTGCAAAGTTTCATGAGGATGCTTCTTCATGAATGATCCGATGTTTTTTCCTCCTTGCATTATGCTTATCTTCCTTTTAGAATTTTATGTATTTCACAAGGTCTGGTTCCAAGATAACAGAGTTGCCACCCACAAGACTATGGGAATTATGAAAACAAGATTAGAATAAAACGTTGTAAAACTTCAGACCAAATCAAATATCAAAAGAAAATAGAGGGAACTTCCGAAAAGGGGCGTCCAGACACCACTGCTATATTCACCGAAGCACCAATCTATTCCATGAACACACAATGATTCTTCTTTATAAATCTAAGCACAAATTTGCATCTGGATCCTTATTGTGACTCTCCCCAGCAGAGTCGCCACTTTTGTTGTTCTCAAAATCTGATTCACTTTAAAATCCTTATAGTGATATGATAACTCTGTATATAGAAGAGAGATTAAAGAGAAGGAAAATTTTAGGACAACATATGACAAGGTTTGATTAACCTTCTACACTTTGAACTTATCCAAAGTTCAAGTGGGTATACCTTTGTGAACTGAATTCACACTTTTAAAAGATAAATCCACAGTAAACTAGTCTGAAAACCAGTGGATCTTATCACCTTAAAACTAACTGAAACAAAGGAATGAAACTTATACTCATGTTCAGTATTGATCTACAAGATGTATAGAAGATAACCTTAATAGATATCAGTGCCTTATCTAAGGTTACAGAGTCATCTAAGTTCAAACAATACTTCCACAATCAAACATCTCTACATATTCCATCAGTTTGGCTTCTGCAGATCCCTATATATGCCTGCCACACATAAGAATTTATTCATACCAAACTAAATTGTGTTCATCAAAATTCAAAGTATTCCACAAAGAATTTATTGGTAAAAATGATTCCTGCGTATTTAATTCCCCTCTTGAAGAGAAAAGCTAAGAAACATATTTACTGAAAATTGCCTTGCAACCCATATTCAAAAGGAATAACCCTAGATTACTCAGAATGAAACAATATACTTTTGCAAACATACTTGAAGACAACACAAAGTTTAAACTCAAAACCAATGGTCTATGTATTAATATTTCTTCTGAAAGTATTACAAAAACATTTGAATATTCTCCATCAAACTTGAAAAAAGCTTAGATAAATTTCTGCAGCGTTTTCTTACAATTCCTTGCGATCATCTTTTCTACTAGTCCTGGTATCCATTTATAACAATATGGATGCACACATAGCTTCAGACATTCCTAGGAGAGTTTGTTACAATCATTACTTCTTAAGAAGAAGTTACAAAACCTTTTACAAATGCGGTTACAAGTCTCTTTCAACATCCGCAACTTCTTCCTCTTGTTGTTCTGTTGCAACATTTTCTAACTGCTCCACATCAAGCACTGCATACTTTCTTGTCCATTCCTGATACACCTCATCAACAGGCCATGAGAAGTTAACTAATTTTGCTTTTGTCTTGGCTAATCTTTTTCAAGAATTTCTCATTTTATTGACCTCTGAATTTAGGAAACCATAATGAGATTTGATTTTCTCAATCTCTTCAATTGTTTTGACAAATATGGAGGCATCCTTTGATTTAACAATTCCTTTTATTCTTAGTGACAATTTGGCTTCCAATTCCTTAAGCCATATTTGTTTGTCCTTTAATTGGGTTGGGCTGACAAAACCTCCTGGGAGTAATTCAAAAACTTGATCAGTGTACTCTTTCTTGTACAAGTTGATCTTTCTATCTACATTATCTACTCTTTCTGCCAACTTTACTAAATCCTTTTCTCATATCATTTGTAGATTTAATAATAGGGTCAGCCCCTACCTCATCATAGGATACACAAATCAGTTCTATATCCTGCTCTCTAGGTCTGCATTTATCAAAAATAGGCATTAATACAACCTTGTCCCCATTTAACTCATTCCACATTTCCAAAATCTTACTCATGTTGTTATACATTAGTGAAGACCCTATAGTGTCAGCAAAACTTAAAATTGTAGCCTTTACTCTCTCTTCATATTTCTTTGCATATATAGCCTGAGCCTGTTTTAAATTCTCCAATTCATGAGGAGTGATCTCAATCATCCGAGAACTAGAAGGTGTTGGAGATGGTGGGAACTCAATAATGGGGTTGGTAGGTGGAGGTCTTGCAGGAGAAGAGGAGATCATCAATGTTGAGGACTCACCTTGATGGTATTGTCCTACCAACTGGCTTTGTAGCCTGGTGATGATGCTATATTTACCCCTTACCTCTTCCTTGGCACTGTTGTAAGCTTTCAAAATTGTCTCCAACTTAACTTGGAGATCTACCTTTGTCTTAGCCTCTCTTTCTACTACTGCAACACTAAACTTTGCAGTCTCTAGCATAGTGCTAGCAGCTTCCACTACCCCAGTGCTCTGCACTATTTTCACTATTATTCCTCCAAGGTAACTTGACCCTGGGGTGTCCTTTTTCCTCTTATTTTCATCTCTTTTAAGAGACCACATGACTAGTGCAGCATTATCTTTGCTGAAAGTGACTCCCTTTATAGGTTTGGTCTCTTTTCTTACTACCTCTAAAACCAAGGCATTTGCTATGTCCCATTCGGGGAGAATGAGTACCCCAGCCTATGCTACCATGTCTCTTTCCTATTCAGGAGTGATGGTCTTAAACTCATCAACCATTTCTTGCTTTATCTCTTCCTCTACCACAGTTGGATCTTTGTGGGGCTGCTCACCTTTCCTCTTTTTACACCTAGCATTAAATTTATCAATGTTCTTCTTCCAAACAAATTGCATGAAAGCTCCTGATGTGACAAAGTTATTGTCAGCCAAGAAATCCTCATTGGCTTGCTTGATCTCAGGATCCCACTCCTGACCTTTGAACTCATTAGTAGTAATGTTCATGTTAGCATTAAGGGGCTCTTCTCGCATTCCCTCTTCCACTTCGTCATATGTGTATGCTATCTCTCCAAGATTGCCTAACTGTAACAGTTGCTCAGCTGCTGCCTGTTCATCTCCTATATGAATAGGGGATTGAGAGGGGGAGTATAAAGGTTCATCAGATTGTACTTCCTTTCCCACTCTTTGTTTCTTTGGGCTATCTTGAATGTCAATGACATCCTGTATCTTCCTCTTCCCTTTTGAGGTAGAGGGCTCCCCTATTGTAGGCATCAATACACTATAGTTGGACTGCTTATGCAACATGTAATCACCAGGAGGGATTACTCTGGTAGATGCAGACCTATTTAGAACCAGTCTTGCTTTCTTAGGGTTGTTCTTAATTACAACCTCCCTCTTTTCTTTCAATGTTTGCATCACATCCTCAAAACAAATAATTAAGAACTTTATCTTCTCTTCAAAGGGGTGAAAGCTAGACAAAGGGTCATAGCTAGTGTCAAATTGGTGCACAAAGTCTAAAGCCTTTTTGTAGGCCACCCACTTTTCTTTCCTTACCTCTACTTCATCTAAATCAAACTCATTCCTAATGAGGTCTTCAGGAAACTGGAACTGGTGGGGTCTACCTCTGCATATTGCCCTTTTTCTGAACATGCCGTTGAAGAAATCTTCAGGGTCAGCACACCAGGATACTGTAGTTGACAAATGATATGGTTGGAGGCAATCTTCAAAACACTTCCAACCTCCTTTAATTATCACAAATTGATGTGCTATGGTAACTGTAGGGAAAATGGTCCCTTTACCTCTGCCTGTTAACTCTGCCTCTTGCACACTACCAATTTGTCTGAGGATCTCTGCATATTCCCACTTTAAGAGGGACCCTATAGGGCAACAAAAATGGAGTACCTTTGAAACCATATACTCTGAAAACTATGGAGATAAGGTATAAGTAAATATCACCCTAATTGTGGACAATTTTAACATTCTCAGCAAACTCTTTTGGCCTAATGAATTCCAAAAGAACCTTAGGGACTCTTGGATTCTCTGAATAGATAAGAGTCCTAATCTTAGATACAAAACATTTATCAAACTTTAAGAAGCTTTCATCTTCTCTATCCCATGACAGCACTATACTCCATAACTGCACTGGCATCTTCTCTCCATCTTTCTCTTTCACAATATCCATTCCACTTGCAAAATAGTCACCACCCTTGAACAAAAATAAATGCATAAGGAGGGAGTACCATCCAAAAGGCCTATCCACTTTCCCATTCTTTATTCCTATCAATCCTTCATCGATGGCATCAGTGATATAGGAAGCATAGTCAAAAGTCACTACCAAAGAAGGGTTCAAAATTTGAGCAATCATTAACATATAACGAGTTGGCATATTTGCTTCAACATCTTCTCCTAAAATTTGGTATAGTGACCAGTACAATCCTTTGGCCGTAAGGGTAAATAGATTTAAAGAAAAAGACTCCTTAGCGTTAGGTTCTACAACTGTTAACCCGCCTATCTTCACAAAGAATTCTTTTAGAGGCCCATTTCTAAGGCGATTCCTCTGCACACTGTAAACCTGAGCTAGTGATTTAAAATTAATAGGCTCTAGAAAATTGGTAAACTCACTAAGCCCAAAAGTATTTTTGAACTCCTCATTATTTATTTCAATGAGGGTTTTCCCACTTATATCCTTAACACTTTTGGTGATTGGGTCATAGTTGTGTGCAACCTAAGTTAGGAGATCCACATCCATGAATACTCCAGGGACCACCAATTTGCCTACATCCAGCTCCCAGATACTATTCATTGGGGCTGGGGAGTTTCTCATACCAAATCCAACTTTAAATAATCCCAACCCAGACAACCCAATTTGAGGGTCTCTTAGCCAGTTGCCTTTGTCATACAATCCCTCTCCTATTTTTAGGTGAGGAGCTCTTGGCACTAGTTCTTTTACCTTTGCTGCCACATTAGTTGACATTGTCAACTATTCTAGGAAATCACCATAGATAGCCGTCTCCTGGTAATTAACCTTTCTTGAGAATTCTCTTTTAGGTGCCATCTTAAAAACTATGCAAGCAATTTATTTACTAGCCCCAACTGTTCTGTAATAAATCAAAACCTCAACTAAAACACACTATCAAGTAATGGCCAAACAAGAGTACAAGAGAACCTATTTTTTGCTTGAAGAAATTGGCTCTGTAACTGAAGAAATTTTCTCTGCAAGTGAAGTAATTTGCTTTGCAAGTGCTTCTCTGCAACAAATTTTCAAAATGATGCCTTCATTCAATTGATCTAAGATCATATACGGTAGTCGGGCTCTTAACTGTGACATTGATACCACATGCTTCAGCCGTCATTTCAGAATTGAATTCATAGAGGAATTAAAAAATTTCACTCCAATGGGTCACAAAATGCCTGTATATTTTCTTTTCGCTCTTTCATCATTTCACAGAGCATAACATCCTAGCAATTTTGCCAAACGAAATCACGCCAGCTGTCCAATCAAATGAGACTTGATCGGTCTTTACACTGCTTTAACCTCTTTTCCTTTGCATCAAGCCCTACCTCCTTTTCGGCATTTCGCAAGCTTTAATCCTCGGGTACTTTCCTTTTGTGAATCTACTACAAGCGTTAGATGGAATTCTAACCGCCCGGCCTTTAACTCCTACCGGGATCATCAACTTTTTCACTAACCGCGCCTCATCTTTACAACTAATGGTTTTTCGCTATTTCACAGAGGTTAATCCGCTTGCATCTTCGGGCCATGAAACAACGAGATGCGTTGGATCAATCTTGAGATGACCATCTTTTAAGTGAGACCTTTATCCAGACATTGCTTACCCCACTTATTCACCAGTTAACAAATGCCACATGGCATTCGGCCATTAGCCATGGAAAACTCTTCGGGTTTAGTTCAGAGTCAACCACGTGTCTTACTTCTTGCATAACCGCCGGCTACACCTTGGTGAGCCCTTAATCACCTTTTAAATTACGTGTCTATCGACACATCACCATTAAGATTTACAAGAAGTAACAGCTGTCACTCCACGTCATGCCGAGAATATCCTCTTTTTCTCTTTCACCATTTCGTAGACCTTAATCCTCGTTTGATTTGCAGCCACGAAACGGCAAGAACCCTTGGATCAAAACAGAGTTGATCCTCTTTTACCCTTATGCTTTACCTGTTCTTCGAGCCCACTAGCTTTGTCGCCATTTCGTAGGCTTTAAAACACAAGCATCTTACCTTTGCGAACACACGCAGACTGTTAGATTATATCAAACTTGTGTGATGCTTAACAACCTACTTGAATCCAGCAGACGTGGGTCGTCTGACTCAACTTTATCCACCTGGTGTCTAGTCACTCCCGAACTGACATGTCAACCTTTTATTCACTGAGAGAAAACATCGGGATCCACTGTATCCTTGCCACCTGTATCTGCCAGGTCACTTCTTATCCCGCAGCATGACTCATCTTCTTGGACCCACCCGTTAGTCCTTAAATCCAATCCGGTGACCACTTTGATTTTTGGCCACGTGTCATTATCTTATTTGCCATCTCAACCAGCTGGACTGCTTGCTTTGAACGCCATGTCATTTCACTGTTTTGCGAAAGCTATCTTTCGAGCATCTTTCTCCTGTGAAACTGCGCTAGCCATTAGATCTTTGAGAACCTGTACATCTGTTATGCTTGTTATAAACCTCTTTTGCTTGAGGCAAAAACCTTTCGCTGTTTCATAGAGCATAACACGTGAGCATCTATCAGCCATGAAACAACGTGAGCCATTGATTTCTTTTGAACTTGATCGCCTTTTAGCCATGGAAAAGTCTTCACCGCCGAGTCCCGCCAAACCCTTTCACCATTTTGCGAAAGGTAACTTACTTGCTCATTTCGGCTGCGAATCAACGCTAGCCGTTAGATCCTGAGTGAGATGGAGTCTCGTTAAACTAGATCCAATGCACACAACCAAACATGCTTTTTCCTTTCGCTATTTCGCATAGCTTAACGCACCTGCAACTTTGCCTAATGAAATAGTGAAAGTCATAGATTCATCTGGAAGTTGTGCGACACTTACTGGACCCGACAACATTAGAAGGAAAAAGGCATAAGGCATAGATTTTTCACAATTATTTAATGACCGCCTAGGCAAATAACAAGGGGGGGACACTTCACACGACCCCAAGACCCATTACTTAAGTGAATAAAGTAACGCAAGAATAGAAACCAGAGGGTTTTAATCAAACATTTGAGTGATTTAAAACTAAAACCCTTAAAGACCTAAAATAGATTTGAAGTAGTTAATAGCATACCTGACTCAAAATTTCAAAAAACCTAGCCAATCATGGGAAAAGAAAACCCATTTCTTGAACACTGATAACATTGGCTCTGACTGGGGATGGTTGATCGCAAGGTCAACACAAGAAACTTAGGAAACTCTGGAGAAACAGACCAAACCACAGACCCAAATGAAAACAACAAGAAGCAAAAAAAACAAAATATATAAAAACAAAGGACCTACTGTGCATGGACTTCAAGAGAAATAATGTTTTAGGAATTGTCCATGCACTGGAAATTCCTATACTTCATCATTCATATTTTTCATAAAATAAGAATCCTTTCCATTTAAATCATAGACCACAAAAGGGCCCATCCATAACGATTCAAATTTCTTATGTTTTCCCTTGTCCTGTCCTCTTGCATTCCACTGAAGAACAATATCATCTATTTGAAACTTCCTTAATGATGTCCTTTTATCAAAAAGGTATTTGGACTGCAATTGGATCTTCAGATTTCTCTTATGAGCTAGAGCTCTGATCTCTTCCACTTCCACTATCTGAATCATTCGGTTTTCCATAGGTTTAGATAGCTCGATGTCTTCAGCTTGCAGGAATTTTTAAACTGGAAGAAGATTGTTTACTGGCAGTCTAGCTTGTGTACCATAAACTAGTTCAAAAGGTGACATTCCAATGGCCTTCTTGACTGTTACTCTGTCAGCCCACAAGGCTAATTTCAACTTTTGGTCCCAAAATCTCTTGTTCTCTTCCAGTATTTTCTTGATGATGCTCAGGAGGCTTTTATTACTAGATTCAACTTGTTCATTTCCCTGAGGGTGATAAGGTGAAGAGTAGGACATGATTATTCCATGACAGGTACAAAATCCAACAAACTCTTCTGACCTAAAACTCATGGCATTATCCATTACTAATTTTGCAAGTATTCCAAATCTAGTTATAACATTGTCCATCAGGAAGTCAATGACAACTTTACTCATAGCTCTTCTTGTGGGAATGGCTTCAATCCATTTAGTAAAATAATCAATGGCTACTATGATCCAACTATGACCTCTTCCTGATCTCTCAACAATCTCTCCAATAAAATCAATGCCCCATTGGACAAAAGGGGCTTCCACTGTGACTGGATTTAGGGGTAAAGCTCCTTCATACTTCAATTTGGATGAAATTTTTTGACATGGGTCACATTTCTGGACATGTTCATGAGCATCCTTGAATAAGGTAGGCCAATAGTACCCAGCCCGGATTATCTTACTAGTAGTTGTCTTAGCAGAGTAATGGCATCCACATACTCTGTCATGTATTTCAATCAACACCCTTTTAACCTAGAATTCATCTAAACACATTAGCAGTTCTCCGTCTCTTTTTCTCCAAAATAGATCACCTTGAATGAGAACATATTTTTGTGACTTGAGTTTCTGAGTCCTCTGATTATGTGTCATTCCTTCTGAAATGTAGCATCTCTTAAAAATTGGACTATCTCTGAATACCAAGGTTGCCTTTCAATACTAGTGACTGAAGTACTTTTGATTTCAACATTATGTATCTCAACATTCAGAAGATTAGATTTAGTCATGAGCTTGGCCAGACCTAAACCTCTCACCAATTTGGTGATCTTTATTTCCAAGTCAAACTCTTGGATTCTATTAATCCATCTACACCTTTTTCCTGTAACCTCAGATTGGGATAAAATATCCTTGCACTAGTACATTTGGGCCTAATTTCCGATGGCTAATTGTTGGATTTGCAATGACCAAACGTCGGTCTTTTGACAAACTTTACCATCGAAAACTCATCTTCAGAAATTCCGACGATGCCATTTCCATTGGATTTTCAACGGATGTAATGATTGCTCCTCGATGACCATCTAACATGGCAGTGATGTCGGATATATAGAATCCTTGTCGGATGTTCCATTAGTTGTTGTCAGAATTCTGACGGTGAGAGATGATGTGGGTCAAACGACTTTGCCGTCGGTGAATGAAAGCATTGAACGAGTTCTATTTTTAAAAATTGCATTAAACATTTTAATTTATTTGATTCAGTGTTATTTGCAAAAAATGATTATCAATGATGTTTCCTTTCTCCAAGAATTGTCTAGGATCTTTCTGTCAGATAATATGTAACATCGAATGACTAAATATTTTCATTACAAATGCTTATTTTATTTAATTATTATTTGAGCGTGAATTAAAATTTATATTTGTACGGAGGCAGAACATAAAAGTTGAAGAGTCATGTGCGAGCAAATTTCCTAAAAGAAAGCAAGCAGGCATTATCTTGAATGACATGGAAACAAGCTCATCAGCTACCTAGAAGAGAGAAAAAGGAGAATGGCAGAGGAAAGTGTTTAAGGGTGATAAATAGATAGAGAGTATGCAATACAAACAAACAATGTCTGGAGTGTCTGATGTGACGTCTCTAATTTATGTCTGGAGGGACTAACTAGTTTTGGAGTTCCTGCGAAACCTATTGGGCCACGCTTGGAGGAAATCAATGTGTTCATGCAAGGAGCACCTTTTTTCTATTATGAGAATGATACTTTTGCACCGAGGGATATTTGGAAGTCAATATCCAAAAATTTCTATAGAGTGGAACCAGAGTTGGCAGACTCGAAGTAATTTTCAGCTTTCAGAAGACCAAGAGGTTATGTACATGATCTCCCAATAGAAGGGAAATTTCAAGCATTACCTCTCCCCCCATGACTATTCAGGAAGCACTTCCTTAGACAAAGGACTATTGGCTTCCATGGGATCAAAGAAAAAAATTGAAGCATAGACTCTAGATGATGTGGTGGTGTCCTTCGTGAAGAACTCTGCACTATAATTGAAAATTCACGAGGGAAACTACAAGATAGTGAAGGGAAATATAATCTTGAAAAGTAGGAAGAATGGATCTTGGTTTGGGTGGGGCCAAGTCAGGTGGCTCCTCTAGAGGTTGACTAGAGAGAAATCATATTAGGATTTGAAAAAGATCACACTCGTGGAACTTCGTGTGTGAGTGATCGATTGCAGTCTTTGGGAATGCATTCCAAATAGATATAGTTGCATGCCATCAGGATAAAAGTCTTTAATCAAGACATTACCCATTTGGAATGCAACTATATCTATTTGGAATGCATTACCCAAACACCACAATCGATCACTCGCACACAAAGTTCCACGAGTGTGATCTTTTTCAAATCCTAATATGATTTCTATCTCGTCAACCTCTAGAGGAGCCACCTGACTTGGCCCCACCCAAACCAAGATCCATTCTTCCCACTTTTCAAGATTCTATTTCTCTTCACTATCTTGTAGTTTCCCTCATGAATTTTCAATTATAGTGCAGAGTTCTTCACAAAGGACACCACCACATCGTCTAGAGTCTATGCTTCAATTTTTTTCTTTGATTCCATGGAGGCCAATAGTCCTTTGTCTGAGGAAGTGCTTCCTAAATAGTCATGGGGGGGAGAGGTAATGCTTGAAATTGCCCTTCTATTGGGAGATTGTGTACATAACCTCTTGGTCATCTGAAAGCTGAAAATTACTTCGAGTCTACCAACTCTGGTTCCACACTATAGAAATTTTTGGATATTGACTTCCAAATATCCCTCAATGCAAAAGTATCATTCTCATAATAGAAAAATGGTGCTTCTTGCATGAACACATTGATTTCCTCCAAGCGTGGCCCAATAGGTTTCGCAAGAACTCCAAAACCAGTTAGTCCCTCCGGACATAAATTAGAGATGACACATTAGACACTCCAGACATTGTTTGTTTGTATTGCATACTATCTATCTATTTATCACCCTTAAACACTTTCCTCTACCATTCTCCAATTGCTCTCTTCTAGGCAGTTGATGAGCTTGTTTCCATGTCATTCAAGATAATACCTGCTTGCTTTCTTTTAGGAAATTTGCTTGCACATGACTCTTCAACTTGTATGTTCTGCTTCCGTACATATATAAATTTTAATTCACGCTCAGATAATAATTAAATAAAATAAGCATTTTTAATGAAAAGATTTAGTCATTCGATGTTACATATTATCTGATGGAAAGATCCTAGACAATTCTTGGAGAAAGGAAATATCATTGATAATCATTTTTTGCAAATAACACTGAATCAAATAAATTAAAAATGTTTAATGCAATTTTTAAAAGTAGAACTCGTTCAATGCTTTCATTCACTGACGACAAAGCTGTCTGACCCACACTATTATGCATAATAGAACAAATCAATTTAATAGGCTATTATAAAGAATATATACAAAAATATGAAAGAACATTAATTTACCATTACAAACCCATAAACCATTAAATAGTGAAAATAGATATAAATTTGTAAATGCCTCCCTATAAACACCACAACCATAACCAAAACAAAAAAAATTCTTACCCGCAAAAACTTAGCTGGTGAGTTGCAAGTCTACAACATCTCTCAGATGATCAAACCGTTTCTTAATTTTGTTCTTTTGGTTAGTCAATGGATTTAGTTGCATGTTCAAGTTTTCTATTTGAAGCCTTCTGTTTCCCTATATTTCAAACATAATAAAATTCTTGTGAGTAGGAAATTGATTCAGGAGTTACGTGTGAAGAATTTGGCAAAGTAAATGATGATAATCAAACTCAAATTTTATCTGTCTTGATTAAAGAATTTTATCCTGATGGCATTAAATTAAAGTTCTTTCTCTATTTTTTGGTGATCTCTGGAGCAGAGGTTGCTTTGCATCGACCTGGGATACATTTAACTTGTGTTGTATCTGCGTAAATATGTATCCTAGGATGATGCAATGCAACCTCTGCTCCACCAATACCAGATAGAAGAGAAAGTACTTTAATTTAAAGCCATCACGATAAAATGCTTTCAAGACATATATTAGGTATAAAAGGAAGCCTACCCTATCATTTGAAGGGGTTTACCTACAATTCAAGTGATCTCTTAATTATAAAATCAATTCAATTCCAAGTGAACATGCAATCAAGCATTCATCAAGAATTGAAGGAGAAATCAAGTTAATAAAGATATTTAATAAAGATATCATCTTTTAAATTAAGAAATGGGCAGGAGATTAAGAATACAAACCTTCCATATTGCACACTTCAAGGTATATTAAAATTAGTTTAAAGTGTATTCATTTAGGGACCTTTCATAAAATATTCTCAACTTACATATCATAAAAGGATCTTAAAATATTCATTGTTTATAATGATCAGAATTTGGTTGTTCCATACACCTTCCTTTACTATTTTAAAAATATCATCGACCAAAATATTGAGCAACAGTAGTATGGAGTGCATTCATCTATTTTATGTCTAAATATTTCATCATACCACTTTCTTTTCAAAGGTGACTGATCGATTGCGGTGTTTGGGTAATGCATTCCAAATAGATCCAGTTGGGACTCAATGAAGCCATTAAAGACTTTTGAAGGTCTTAGGAGTGAAAAGCCAATCAATTATGACGTCTTAAGGGGGCAGCCTTAAACAACACACACTAAGATTTGACTGCTTAGGTGTGTTGTGGGCCCATTCCTTCCCTTGATGTCCCTTCCTATCTATTTCCGTTAAAAAGACAATCACCGTTAGCATTTGAATTCAAACAGTGTTCTCGCATTTGACTGCATAGAACAAAGAAAATGGCATAAGAAACTCTCATCTACCTCGCACCTGTCGTAGAATACCTCCCCAAGGAGATATTCTCATGTCTTTTCCTACTTTATGCTGTCGATGAAATACATAAGTGTCCTCACAATGCAGTCAATGCAACAAATAGATTTCCATTTTGATCAGTTTTATTTGCCAATGTACTCTCTACCTGTGCCAAAATGGGAGCTTTGGAACAGAGTATGGGCTTCCATCAAAGTAGAAGGTAAGGGCAATTAATATTAGATGCTTACAGTTGGCAATGCTATGTTTGACATGTTTGGAAAATGTGGAAGTATAGACATGAAAGCGCATGAATTGTTTAGTGAGATGCATCAAAGAAACTTGATCTAATGGAATGCTATGATTGCAGGATATGCACAAGATGTGTTTGAAATGGATTTAGAAACTTCCAACCAAATGTGATTAGTGAGAATAGATGTTGTAGTGCAACTTCCCAGGTACACATAAATTCAAAATATGTAAGCTTAGATAAGGCACATGAACTGTTTGACATAATGCCTCAAAGATCACCCAATATCCAATGACGGTTGGGAGAAAGAAAACATCAATTTTTTGATAATCTTAAATATTTCTTTATTCATCACTATAAATCTATTATGAATTTAGTCTCAATATTGCAGAAATTTATTCTATTATGAATGCAATATTTAGGGATGTAATCTTTATATATATTTTTTAATTAGGAAAAGGTCCTAATAGAATCCCCAACTAATTAATATAGAGAAAGATACCACTAAAGAAAGAAATTCAATCCTCACCACTATGGTCTTGAAGGCTTTTAAGACACTTGGATTCCTATTTTGGCCCGCTTTTCCTTGACCCTATGTTAAGATAGTAAACTAGTTTGAGAGAATCTATTGGGTGGGAAATTGTGTATGGTTGCAATTATTTTCATGCATGGAAAGTGATTTAAAGTTTGGACCAATAGAGGATAAGTATTTCTTGAACCTTCAAGGACATGTGTAGAGCACTATGTTTTGGATTGAATTTAGGTAAGCGAAGAGGTAATGGAAGAATAAAAGAGGTACACAAAGGAAGAAGAGTGAAATAGGTGGTTTGGGATGGAGGTTACAAGTATATATGATAATTCGTATGGATAATTTGTTGTCTATAAAGAGGCAAATAAGCTATCACAACTTCAACATGAATGAATGCCTCATCTACAGAAGCAAAAGGTACCTCTAATGGTTTCAAAACTTGTCAAAATAGTTATGATATACCAAATAATCAAGTGGAATATCCTTTAGGTAACTAATATTATCTTCAAACTATTTATTTTGATTTTCATCATATCCTTTCCATGTGCATTTCCCTTGGTTTTAGTCCCATTTTTTCTTTATTTTATTCAAAACAAAATTTATAGATGCCTCTACTTGTCTCACCACTCATTAATTGTTTGGGATTTTCATTCCATTCACCAATGTTGGCATCTATTCTAAGATTTTGTGTCATGGCCAAGCTAAATGATTTGCCTCTAGTTTCTCTCCAATCTAGTCACCTAGTAGCATGTGAAATCTATCTCTTCCTAATTATTATTCTCTCCATCTTGTTAATGGCCATTTCATTAATGAATCCTTCCTCATAATTTTGGATAAGTGAGACAATGTTAGCTCAAGGAATATTTTCAATCCTCTTTCAAGATTCTTTCCCAAGTAATAATCTTGCATATTGGAAAATAAATTATGCTTCTATTTTTCCAAGCTACTCTTCCTTATAATGTTTAGATTTATTCTAAAGTGCTCATTGTGACTCATGTTTACTACTCTTCCTATTAGTCTCATTCCAATATCTCCTACAAAAATATGGAATGATTACATTTATATTTTATTTGTGTCTCCTAAATATCCACAAAATTTGGAACAATAATACAATTTTTTAATAATATTTAATTGTAAAAGAAAGGATTAAAATGGAACTAAACACTCTAAATAAATTAATCAGGGTTAAAGGGATAAACTAGGATCAATTCATGAAGGCAAGATTTGTTATCTCAAAATTAATAGATTCATGCAAGAAAAGAAATATTAAATCTAGAGATAAAATTCTTGAAAAATTTAGCTAGCTAAAAGCGAAAGAATGCTGTCAAGCTCTCATTTTCGCATAGACTGACAAAGGTTGTAGTGGAGAAATCACTATTGAACTTACCCCTGTCTCATATAACCCTATGTTGGCTAGGCCCCACAATAATTAGAAGATCCTAATTACTACTATCCTAAACCTTGCATTGACCATCACAATTTCAAAGTGAATTGAGTTAATTAGTCCATTAGCGAGATTGGGAAAGAGTTTGGTATTTAGTTAGGTGTTGGTGGAAGGTTTAAGGAGGTACACTATCATCATAATTAATGTTAGAGAGTGTTGTGTGAAGAATAATGGCCACAAAAGGAGTGATTGTCCTAAGTGCTTGAGACTGTAAAAAAAAGTGAGTGTTGCAGCAGTGAATCTTCCTTTGACCTTTGTGTGTTTGGGAGCGTAAAGACCCATGGTGGTATATGTTGAGTGGTTGGGAGGGTAAAGACCCACATATCAACTATCTACTTTGACATCCTAGCATGGTGTCCACCTACTCTAAAACCTTGTGGGCACTCTCTGTCTAATACTAACATATACATAACATGTGCCTCTCATATAACCCTATGTTGGCTAGGCCCCACCATAATTAGAAGATCCTAATTACTAAAAACACTAGATTCTCGCCTAAAAGGTTGTTGAGTCATAGAAGGCCTAGCTTGATAGCCCTATAGTCTCTCATACCTAAAATATCCTTGTGTCTATTATGGTCAAATGTGACTATGGCCCCTAGTATGCCCTAGTAGACCTATGTCCCTAATATTGATACTATTGGGTTTTTCTTTGTAAATCATATAGTAAGTCTAAATTATCCTTTGAAGGATGGGGAGGCCTATGGACACTTTAGTCCCTTAATCAAGGTTACAAACTTCTCTCATGCCTCTTGTGTCCTCCCGCGTACCTCCTATTCCATAAGAGACTTTGCCATAGCAACCCTAAAGTCATTTGGATTGGCCATATGTAGGAAAACTAAAATTTTGGGCTTTCCACCCCTAATGAAATAATTGACAAGTAACTTGTCTTGAATGTAATCTACAAACTACAAGAACTCCAAAAACTAACTCTCATGTTGAGACACTATGAAACCTTATTATGTAAATTGTGAAACTCATCTATGCATCTCTGTCAAAAATATTTTGAAATAGAACACACTTTGAAGCACTCCAAAATGGTATCTGGAGAGGGTTTCCAATGTGAGTTGGTGCATTTTATCCTCCCAGTACCACAAGGTGGAAGCAAGTCCTCTCAAAAATTGTATTGAAAATTATGCCTTTAGGTTGCTCACATATAGATGCAACCCAAAGCATAAGTCCAAGCTAATTAGTAAACAAGACTTATCCTCAACCCCATTTGTGGATCTTAAAAATGTAGAGGATTGGAGATGAAGAAACTCTTGAATATGATCCTTTGGCTCATGATATGTGCTTTCTATAGTATATACCTCTTGTATTTATGCATGATGAGGCTAGGTAATGTGTATTGATCAATATTCTATCTCCTCTATATGTATTTCCCAAATTCAAGGCGAACTCCTAATAAGATCCCAAGATGCAAGTATATGCTCCTCTACTACAAGTGGATCCTCATGGCTTGTAAGATTTGAGGTCCATACTCAGGCTACTCATCTTGGTGAAAACTCTCAAAGTGATATGACCCTTCCTTCCATTTCCTACACCCTATTTTCTAACCCACACCTCATAACCTTTACCTCACTTCCTATCATTATTACCTTCCATCTACCTTTCATATCCACTATCTTAACCTCCTCCACTTTCCTACATCATATCCTACCCCTTAACCTCATACACACTTACTTTTACTTCACCTACCTAACCCCATTCCATCCTTCACATCCTTTTATCTCCCCCCATTCACTTTCCTACCTTCCAAACCCCTAACATATCCTAACTTACTCTTTTACCATTAAATCCTTCATCACTTACCTCCCTATCTTATCCTAACCCACACCTCATAACCTTATACCTCTCAGCTTCCATTTTATAACACCTTCCTAACGGTACACTTATGCTCCCCTCCAAAACACTGAGAAAAAATAGCACTCGATCACTACACATTGCTCTCATGGTTCTACAGTAGGGATTTTCTCTCACTACCATATATACCGACATCCATAATTAGGATATATTTTACATAATGGCACTCGATCACGCAGATTTAGGTCATCCATCCCCTTAATTAGGATATATTTTAAATATGAAAAGTAGTGTTAATATGTTTCAGGCTAACTATATTGTTCATTATTTAAAATGCAGTGTTTAAATAATACATGATTGTAGGATTGTTCAACGGTTTAGGTCTTGTAAGAAATTCTTCTTTTAAATCGATCATATCATATTACAGAAACCTCTCACCATCTCTGCTATTGCCAATTAATCTGATAAATATATAATAAAATTTGCATCTAAATATTTGAATATGTATAACAATGAATTTGTTGATTGTACCCTACCTTTTTCCTGCAGCAATTAAACCATTCCTATATCCTGCAGTGATTAAACCCACAGGGAACTATGTCCACCTCCCTCCTTTGTGTTCATTGAGGGATGGCCCCTACCTGCATGTTCCCTAATGTGATCCCCATTGTGATCCCCTAATATGCGCCGAGACAACGCGGACTAAGATACCTTGAGAGGGCCTTTAGGTAGGCACTCGTTCGCTTGACTGGGAAGGGACGCTTACGCGAATAGTTGTGGTTGAAGCTAGTGAAGATGGATAGAGATTTGATAGTGTGGTATATATGTTTACAAAATGTGGAAGCATCCGCAAAGTAGGTGAGCTATTTGACAGAATGCCTCAAAGAGATGTCATTTCGTGGAACACAATGATGGGAATGGTGAATACTTAATGCTAATGGAAAAGAACCATAAAATTCATTTATCTACTTGATAGTGGAGCACAAGTCTTAGGATAAAAACCTATCAAGAGCCTAGAATTGAGGGTTAATCATTTTGCCAAATCACTTGGAGTTGTGATCCAAGCTTTCTCTATTTTGAACTATTTTGATATTAGGGCCTTGCTCTTAGCCTCGTCAAAATACTTGATCCCAAATAGACTCATTCACCTCTAAACCAAAAACCCAATAACACTTCCAACATCATTAAATATTTAATAAACTTTTCAAAAGATCTTTTTGTTATTTATGGGAATTTTTTAACAATTACATAATTCTCATATAGACTGGAATAGAAGAATAAACATATGTAAAAGATTTGTCCACAACAACATCTACTACTGAAAGTTTGGACCATTACATGCACCTGCAAATTCATATTTTAACATAAACATGATATAGGACAATAATAATTTGAAATAAATGTCCACCACACATCCGATCTCTTTCAAGATAAGCATTAAAATATGAAGTACACAACCTATCTTCCCTACAATGAGGAAAATACAAATTATCTAACACCAGAAGACACAATAATCAACTTCACTCCAATGGCTTCCTAAAAACCAAAGCAGGATCTATCTAGCCATAGTTGGAAATTTTTCATACCATTTAAAATAATGTCTCCCATTACCAGCGATTGATTGATCAATGTCGGCTAGTGTCCGCCTCCACTTCCACCAAATCATACTCCATCGCCACTTCTAGCCTGACATGGCAGTGATATCGGATATACATCATAGAGGAAGCTCTTATTGCAGGTGAACTTCTTCCTCCGTCTGTAGCTTTTTTTGTAGGTGAACTTCTTCCTCCGTCCGTAGCTCTTATTGTTGTTGATGGAGGCTCGGGCATCACTGTTTACACAGCCCATTTTGGGCTCCCTTGTAGTCATCCTCACTGGTTATGTGCCAGCCCTTGGCACTTTGTTCCCATGCGCACTTCGTGCCCCCGTTCCCCGCTGCGGTCATGTTTGTCACACCAATGATCTTCCGCCCCATAATTAAACCCACATGTTCGGTACAGAGGTGGGACGAATGAGAGGCGGGATTTTGTAAAGAGGCGGGATTTATGAAATGACTTGGTCTTTTCTTTTTTTTTAAGTAATGCACGTGATCGTCAGAATTTTGATGAATGCGGGCACTTTTTCTAAAAAAACCCAAATTTCATTGCCAATTCCTTCTTCGTCGAAACCAAATGTTGCTTTATCATTGGAATTCCGATGAAATCGAGCATTTTTTCAAAAAAAAAATCAAGTTTGATCACTATATACCTTCTCCGTCGGAATTTTAGGCTAAATGTATTAGTGTTGACTGCAGCATGTGGGACATAAGCAATGATTCTTGCATTCACAAGGTATGGCCTGAAAGCTTTGACAACTTTAACTAAAGCATAAGCCTATTTCTCCATGGTTTTATACTTTAATTCTGCTGCTTGCAAAGACTTGCTATAGAAAGCTATGGGATGTTCATATCCCTCATTATCTTTTTGTAACAACATTGCAGCTACTATATGATATGAAGTAAAAGAGAACAGAGAAAAGGGCTTACTGTAATCAGGAGATTTCAGCACTGGTGCTTCCTGAATGGCCTTTTTAATTTCAGCAAAAGTCTTTGAGGCTTCTTGATCCTAGCAAAACTCGGTATCCTTCTTAAGCAGCTTGACAATGGGTTTCACTATCTCTGCAAAGTTTGCAATGAATCTTCTGACTAAGTTGACCTTACCCAAAAAGGATTGAATACCTTTAACATTCTTCAGTTCAGGCACTTTGTTTATTGCTTCAATTCTTTCAGGGTCTATTCTTACCCCTTCCTTGGAAACAATATGCCCCAATAATTTTCCTTCGCTGACCCCAAAATGACACTTCTTGGGATTTAATGACACACCAAATTCCAAAGCTTTATTGAACACCTTTTCCAAATGTCCACAGTGATCATCAGCCTTTTTAGAGAAGCAAGTTAAATCATCTTGATAAACCACCATGATGATATTGATGAATTCTTTGAAGGCTACATCCATAGCTCTCTGAAATGTAGCTCCAACATTTTTTAATCCAAATGGCATTCTTACATATACATATGTTCCCCATGGAGTAGTGAAAGTAGTTTTGAACTGTTCAGATTCTCTCACTAACACTTGATTGTATCTTGAAAAACCATACATCATGGACAAAAGATCACAACCTGTTACTCTCTACAACATAGCTTCCATATTGGGGGAAGAGTAGTTGTCTTTTAAAGAAGCAACATTCAAATTTCTAAAATCCACACACAATCTAATGTTTCCATTTTTCTTTCTCACTGGGACCAAATTGGAGACCCGTGAGGAATTTCTTATAGGTTTGATAATCCCCCCTTCTCTTAACTTAGTCAATTCTTGCTGCATCTTAGTTTCCAACAGGGGATTAATAGGTCTCTGCTTCTATCTAAAAGGCTTAACATCTGGAAGTAAAGGAACTTCATGCTGAAAAAGGTCTTGTCTATATGCCTTTAGGTCTTCATAAGACCAAGCAAAAACATGTTTATATCTTTTCAATAAATTAATAAGATTAGTTCTGACTTGAGGGGGTAATTTCTTCCCAATGTATACTAACTTAGGGGATGATTCAGTCCCCGGGTTTACCTCCTCCAACTCTTCTAACTTAGTGGTAGACTAGTGATGTAAGTGACTGCCATTGTAACTGAACATGATCTCTAGCTCTACCAACCCTTTAGGTATCTCATTTGTTTCCAACTGGACCAAGTCATTTCTAAACACTATTTCCTTATTGTCAACCACCTCCACCAATGCATTGCAATCAATCTTCTATCCATCATAATCATCAACACATTGAATGAACCTAAGAATATCTTCATCATCAGCAAAAACTTGCCAATTATACACATTATCAGGGATGGCAGGCCTAGATTTTATTTCCATAGTGGAGATGCCTGTTAGTGTTGCATCATTATTTTTCAATGCAACATTAGCTAGAAAGTCTGCCATAATATTCTTTGATCTCTCTAACCAATTAATAGAAAATGCACTAAAATTCTCAATGACATCCCAAACTGCATGTTTATACCTCTTTAATCTATCATTTTTGGATGCATATTTGGATCTTACCTGAGAGACAACCAATTCTGAGTCCCCTAAAACTTTCAACAGCTGGATTCCATGCCTTTTTGTAACTTCAAGCCCCAATAAGAGGGCTTCATACTCTGCAATATTATTTGTTCACTAGAAAGCTAGTAAGAAAGAATACTTAAAAGTTATACCTGATGGAGATACAAAAAGAACTCCTGCTCCAGATCCTTCTTTGGAGCAAGCTCCATCAAAATACATTTGCCATAAACCATGCTGTTGTGATTCTAGTTCAACTACAATGGGGTCAGTATTCTTCAACTGAGGTAAAATTGGTTGTAGTATGAAATTATCAAGATCCACATCAATCATACAATTTAGCATACTAGGATCTACATTTTCAATTACCCTAGGAGCACGTGGTTCTCTGTACAACTTGACACGATTCCCATTGATTGAGATGGTAGCATAAGATAAATTTAGTTGGACATTTCCTCCTACTGCTGCTGCCCACTACTTGGACAACAACATACCATAATGGGGTTTAGTGTCAGTAACAATAACATCCATTTTGTAAGTTGCTTCAGGGAATGCTGCTATTTTTACTTCAACATCTCTCATTGTACCTATCATAGGTACTTCCCTATTATCCATAGCATAGCATTTTCCATATACAATGGTTATTGACAGTCCTAATTCTTTCATAACACCATAGGGCATCACATTAGCAGCAGCTCCTGAATCTATGATAGATTGTCTCCTCTATCTATTAGGATATGTATCATAGCTTTTGCATCCATCTAATCTAAGCCATTGACAAAGATTCACCAAAAAATTTAAATGCAACACAATCTTGGACACACTTAGTGTTACTCACTATCCTTGATTATCCAAAAAGGTTATCCGCATCATATGTCACCATGGCTTGGTGATCGATGTACATATCCATTATTGAAAGAAGTGGCTAAGGATGGGGGCAAAAATCCTGACTTCGTTGGGAGAAACTCACCTTTTGGGCTAGGAAAACAAACAATCAAATGCATAAACGTAGATCTACTAAACTCAAATGAAGATTATGACCATCAATGGTAAACATCAACACAAGAACTGAATGCACAAACTGATTTCTGCAATAAAACTAAATAAGGATACATTTACAAGATGTTTTATCTGAAAAATTACATGGGGTAGCATGCATGTTTACCTATGGTAGTTTTTTAATTTTTGTGATCATATCTCCTAAGTGACTCAAGGATGTCTTAAGACTAGAGATAGAAGGAAGGAGTTTGATATTTTCTTGGTTTGCTATTTGTGAGTGAAACCATATTACTATGCAAATTTGCCTTAAGACGTGATCAAGAAACATATCATTGAGGACATTTCAAATTTGTATAGGACAAAGGTTAACTCTTGTCTATTTTACGCAAGCAACACTCAGGTCATCTTGGTTCAAATATACCTTGACACTTGTGTCATCTTGCAATATCAAAATCCATGTAAGTTATACACATGTCATCATGGTTCAAATATACCATGCTGCTTGTACTAAATTTCAACATTTAAAAAGCTCAATGATGATAAAAAGGAAGCACTACAAATTTGATCAAAAGGATGACTATCTTAGAGGGTACATTTCATATCATTTAAAGTGCATTTAGTTTCAGTTTTCATATAATGGCATTATAATATCGTATCATTCAATTTGGATTTAGTGGCATTTGCACATAATTTTGCATTTAGTATCATATCTTTTAATTTTATAGCATTTAGTATCATTTCATTTAGTGTCATTTACATTTAACTACTTATCATTAATCATTTAATATCATTTCATTAGTATCAATGATCATATCATATCATTTAGTTACATATCATTACCATTAGTACCTTTAGCATAATATCAAAGCATTTATCATATCATTTATCAACATCCAAAGCATTCAAAAGCATGTTAAAGAGAATCATCATATCAACATCACATCTGCATTTCACCATCCATATCATCTACACATGCATACATCAAGAGAGCATAAATAAGACATTCCTTTATCTCATGTAAATATCCACATCATAGAACATATCCATATGCATTGCATAAATCATCATTTTCATATATCTGCACATCATCAAAATCATCATATAGGCATATATCACCTTCAAAACATATAGCATCCATCAATCATGATCATCATTTGCACACATCTACACATCATAAAAATCATCATATAGGTATATATCACCTTCAAAACATATAGATCACATCATCATAGAATCATATCATCACACACATCACATAGATATCATCGACATCATAAAAAAACAAAATCATGCATATAAACATCTAGATCATCAAAGTAAATGCATCCATAAGACATATAAACATATCATCATGCAAAAAGTAACCCATGTGGATCCAAAGGAAGGTTGCTGAGTCATGTCAAAATGAATCAACAGAAAGAATAAATGTCCAAATTCCTTTGATATCATCTCACGAATAAAATGTACATAACAAGGAGATCCAAATCATCACTATACATCAATGTGTACATATCGTGTCATATCAAAATCCTCAAAATAAATATATCAGTGCATACATCTCATCAAGGACTACATCAAAATGATCAGAATACATCAAAGTGAGGGCAATCTAGGAGTGGATGCCACCCAAATCTACTGGCCTGGTACCCAAACCACCACCTGTACCTACAAGACCTACATCTATATCGTCACCACCAGGATATCTCCTAGGTCTTAGGACTCCTCGGCTACCCTCCTATCTCTGATATCCCCCATGCTGAGAAATCAATACAAAAGATGGTGCTCGCCTCTCTGGAGGCACAACCTGATGGTAGAGACTCCGATAGTGCTCTGCTCGCTCTGACTGCCGGATGAGATCTCTCTATTAGATACTTGATTAGTCCCAAAGACACTAAGAGGGGGGGGTGAATCTGTTTCTAATCGGTAGATGAAAGATTTAAACTTATTTGCAACTTTACAACCCAAATTAATATACCGGTAAGCAAATAATAATGCAGTAAAGAGAAACAAAAGAATAAGCATCAATGCACTCCATAACACAGATATTTTTGGCGAGGAAACCCGGTAGGGGAAAAACCTTGGTAGGATTTGTGACCCATAATATTTACTCACTGGCCAATATGAATAAATATTACTCAGTACAATAGGGGCCTGCACATGCAAGAAGGCCAACTACCGAGAGCTCACTGCTCAACAACAAAATGGAGTCCCATGGACTACAATTCGATGGTTAAATCCAATAACAATGTACTGCTTCAAAATAGCATTTGCAATGTTGGATTTAGTACCGGTTTAAGCTCTATTTGATGTTAGGTCTTGGAGACAACTGAGAGGGGGGGGGGGGTGACTCAGATGTCCAATAAATTCAAACCAAATTAACTTAACCAAAACTTAATGCTTAATGCCAGTAAACAAAACTTTATGCCGGTAGACAGTTTTATTAGTTAATTGCAGTACCGATAAAGATTAATGCATGAAATAGAAAGACAATAACATCCACAACACATAACACAAATATTTATACATGGAAACCCTGTAAGGGGAAAAACCACGGTGGGAAGCCTTACCCACAATCAAATGATACTACTGCAGATAGTATGTGTGTACAATATGGAGTTTGCACATGCAGAAAAGCCACTTGCCTAGAGCTCACTGCTCAATCACAAAAATGAGAGTCACACTGACTACAATTGGATGGTTAAATCCAATGATAATGTACTTCTCAAAATAACATCTTCATATGCTTGATTCAGTACCAATTACGCTCTGATATGCCTTCTTCAAACCTTCCTTCAACATTCAAATGATGTCTGCGTGTATAGCTCTGCTTATTTTCACATATACCTTATTACAATCCTTTTTCCAATCGCATATCAATCCTATATCAATCTCACAAATGAGATCTTACATTTATATCATAACCTAAGACCAATTAAGTAGGTCGGATTACTAAGAGATATTACAATAAAATCAATTGCAAGTGAATCAATATCTGATGCATGATGTCGGCTCAATGCATTTACAATAATGATAAATCATCTCCATAATGTGTCGTGCTGATCTGGAATAGATATGCTTGCCGGTGCATAACTTGGACCTATTTTCCAGTAACAACAAATATGCAAAACCGAATAGACTAATAACCAAATCACCAAAACCAAGTGATCAAATAATATCTTCGACATAACCAAGTAGTCTCCAAGTCATTCCAAGTGCCGGTGAACAATATAACCTATCATCTTATCGCTTCCTTACATATCATAACCTATCATCTATATATATTCTTAAAATGACCTACAAGATCTCATACATATATGTGTCTTTACAATACATCATGTCGGCTATACAAATATATTTACAATACAAAACATTTCACATAAACAATATTATTTCCAAGTCGACTTGGACGGTCAGTATAATCTATTACTGGTGTAACTGGATGCTAGTGTGAATAACCCTTGTAGTGACTGTCGGTGCCTGTAGGTAAAGTCTATTGCTGGTATAACCTTTGAACCCTGTTACTAGTTGGTTTCCGTCAATGACAACATCGACTATTCTCATCTAAGTGTATAATGCTAATAATCTCCCCCTTTGGCATTGATGGCAAGACTCATGAGAAAAATCCAAAATAGATATCCAAAATGAAGTCCAAAAACTGAGAGTGCTCCCCCTGAGCAAATGATCTCCTTCTGTACATTTTTCTCATTACACTACTCCCCCTTTGACATCAATGACAAAGGATGTCAAAGTATCAAAAATTCAAAATTTACCTAGAATCCTATAGCCGATTATGTACAATCTAAAAAATGTCTGCCAAAACCAAGTTAAGACCTTGAAAAAACTTTGTACTGTTAGAAATTACAGTCTTTGTTTGTCGGATCATTCCGGTGAGATAATGCATATGCTGCTCTGATGATCTTTCTCCTTGAATAGTTACCTTGGTTATCTCATTCCGGTGTGTTAACAAATTATCCAATCTAGGACCAAGTTTGTTCTTTAGCTCTAGGGTTTTCATCTTCAACCTTGCCTTTTCTCTTTCCAACTTCTCAATCTTCTCTTCATAAATTGCCATCTCTTGATCCAAAACTAATGTGAGTTCTGAAGAACCAATCATATTGTCAGCAATGTCATCAATTTCTTTTTGTTTTTTCTTTATTTTCTCATCAATGTCTTTTGTTAGATGGTGAGGTTTACATGCTTCCCTATACAATTCCTTGTATTCCAGAATGGTGGAATTCAGTGTCGGTAACAATGAATCAATCTGTCCTATATAGTCCTTTATTGTTTTATCAAATAATTCATCCTTCTCCTTATTAACTCTTTCCTTAATGGTCTCCTCATTTATCTTATCTACAGTTTGAATGTTAGAAGAAATGAATTTGGACAATGTATCCAATTTACCTATAGACCCAACAATGTGATCAACCTTGCACGCCGATGCTAAGGTATTGCATTTTGTTATCTTCCTTATTGAATCTAGTAATACATAAGTAATGTTTATCAGTTTGTAATCCATAGTTGATATACTAGGAGAAGTGCTAGGTTCTGCAATAACTTTCTTTTCTTCTCCAGATACCTGCTCAGTTGCCTCACTTCTTTATCCACTTTCTCTTTCTTCTTTATTCCTATCCTCATTCTTATTTACTGCCGGTTCTAATTGTGTCTGTTCTTGTTCCTTTTCTACTTCAACCAGTATCTCAATATTCTGCTGAGTGTCCACAGTCTTGGTCGGTGATTCAGGTTTCTCAATATTTATAGCTTCAAATTTCTTCTCTTCTGCAGTTTCCTTATCCAACACGATATTGATGTCCTGAGTGTCAACATTCATTGTGAATAGAATGTTTGACTTGGAGTCGACATTATATGTTTTCACTTCCTTTGATATCTTTTCTTCAGGCTCATTTTGTATTTCTACTAGTGCCTTTGCTACTACCGGTCGGGTGTCCTATGCCGGTGGCGGTAAGTTGTCCTTAACTGTGATGTCAGGTACACTGCCAACCTTACTCTTACCATTATCTATTTTTTGATATACTTTAATAAATGATTTATCAATTTTCTATCTTTCTCTTCTTTCTTCTCTTTCTCAAAAAAGAATATATCCCATTTAGCAGTTGTTTCATCTGCAATCTCTTTTACTCTGCCGGTCATAAGACTAACTTGTCGGTGACCACTCAAAAAAATAGTCCTGTTAGCTTCGGATATTAAATCATTACTTTCTTTCTTTGAATTAATAGGATGAATGGTTAACAGTGCCTCAACCTTCATTTTCTTATCTAACTCCATAACAAACATTCTCTTTGCTTCAAGTCTTAAGTATAAATCATTAGGAAGAACATCTACAACCTCAATAAGAACTTTCTTATATGTGTCTAGATATAAAATAATACTTTCCTCAACAGTATCCTTATCTGATTCCTTGAAAGAATGATAAAACTTATTAACATTACTAAGATTTACTTCTTGAGTTATTTCATTTACCAATTCTTCTGGTGAAAGAGTGTTAGGTTCCTTGTGTTCTGGTTGCTTCTTTGGTGTGACTTTCTTCTTCTGACCACTGGGCTCTCTCATAGCCTGTTGTTTCTTTCTGAGTGTTCTTGATTTCTTCAGAGATGGAGCAGGTGTCGGTGAGGGTTTTCTTTTCTTTCTGGCCACCCTTTTGAATTCAGCTGTCTTACCACTGTCAGAGTCAAATGAGGTAGCCATAGGAGAAATATGTGCTACCGATTGTTGTTCTAATTTTCATTCTTGTTCAACAACACTTTTCATTTGATCAAGTTTCAATAAACCCTTCTTAACTATTTCTACAAACTTTGAAGCATCTTTTATTTCTTTTTCTCTTTTCTTCCTTTGCTTCTGCATAGCAACACCACTCTTTATAGTTTCAATATTACCAAATATCTTCTCTGTTGGTTCCGGTGGAGCATCTAGGAGTATTTTGGCATATGTTTCCAAGATGTGTGAATCCACTTCATAACCCATCTCTATTATCCAGATAGTTCTAGGTCTAACTGCCTCCATCCATACTTCATCTCTTTTCACAACAAAGCATATTTGTTTGTCATATTTGTCAACAATGCTTTGGGGAATCCTTTCCCTTTAACTCATTTTTTCTTGAAAGTTCTTGAAGTAATCTTTTACTAGTTTGTCACTATATGATCCCATGCTGGTAATTGCCTCCTTTATCTATTTTCCAATAGAAATATCATAGGCAAAGTCCTTGTGTCCAATACTAGGAATCACCTTTGATAAATATAACATTAAGCATACAATCAAGTTCCCAAATTTGAAAGATCCCTTATTGTCACCTTTGATCTTGTTCAAATTTTCTAATAGTTCATCTTTCAGCCATTCACAGATGTCAATTTTTGCATTATTCATAAGCATCTCATAGGCACTATGAATGCATAAACTTGAAATAGAATTTAGCCTATTAGTGTGAGAAACTTTGTATCCAATAACCATACTAGCATATTTAACATTGTTGTTAGTTATATCACTAACCCTAAGTGATCTGTTGTCAAATGTAGCACCGGTTAAGTTCATAACTTCTTTGTTTGGAAATTTCTTTTTCTTATCAGGCCTAGTACCGACAGAAGGTAAACTAGTGACAACCTTGATTGCTTCCTTACCGATCTTGAAAACTGAATCTAACCACAGAAATTCTTTGTGAACTCTGCTGAGAACATAACAAATAATCTCATCTGAGAATTTAGGCATGTGAAGGATGTTATTGAACCCTAAATCTTCAACAATCTTGTGTTTCAGTTTGAATATACCTTGGTTGTCAGTAATAACATTTACGAACATATTCTTTATATCCTCAGACCCTAAATCTTCAATGTTATAGTGTATGTATGCCCTAGGGTCTTTAGCAAATGCGACTCCCTTCAGAATTTTTGAAAATGCACCAATGGAGTCATCCAACTTAGCTATCTTAGGGATGATTTTGAAGATTGGTCTAGATCGCTTGACATTTTCCACAATAGTAGGGTTTGCAATGAATTCAGGAACAAAGGATGAAGAAGCCATTTCGTAAGATAAATACCTTTTACTATCGAATGCAAGTGAAAACCTTGGATGCCCTGAAAAACCTTTGCGGCTTTGCCTCTAGAATTTTGGTGCTCAACTTTCATGCTCTTCAAATGCTTGAAGGCTTTGGTAAGTTGAAATGAGAAATTATCGTGCTTTATAACCAAAAAGTTAACTCACAACCACAATAAATGCTTCGTCGGTGAAGTGAATACTCAACATGTCTATCGGTAAAGAAGAATTATAACTTCTTACCACCAACTGAGGGTAAATGCATGATCTTCAGTTAGTTGCCTTACCCCTAAGGATTATTCCTTAGTTAGATGAAGAATCTCCTGCCGGTGCAGGATTGCCTTGTTCTGTCGGTGCAGAGATAAATTCATCATTTCTCTGATCTCTCTTCCCAATCCATTATTTAGTGAATTCTTGCTTGATTTCATTCCCCTTTTGTTTGCCTTTGTTATTATATCCTCTATTGTTTTCCAGTATAGTCTTAAATCTACAAAAATTTGCAATATGCCCAATCTTGTTGCATGCATAACAGGTTACATTGTTTCTCTGAATAAATTTTCCATAACCTTGACCAGTTTGAGTTCTGCATTGATTAGATAGATGTCCAAATCTACCACAAATATAGCATTTCACATTCATTTTTTAATTATATGAGTTATGACCATTTTTATTGCATTTGGAGCATTGACCAATCGATGAGTTTGTATTTTGATTATTCCTAAATTTGAATTGATTTGCTCTATGACCAAATTTGTTGTAATTAAAACATTTGCCATTGAATTTATAATAATTAGGTTGCCTTACTGGTTTGTTGTGATCATGATTGTTTGCAGTTCCAAAACTTTCTCCATGTTCAAATCCAAGTCCAATTATTTCTCCATCAGGTTTTTGACTTTTCAGCATATCATCAAGCTTGTCTGAACTCTTCTTGAATTTGTCTTTGTATTCATTTGTAGTAACCAACTCACTTTCCAAAGTGCTAAATTGTCTCATAAGTTCCTCTTTGTCATGTTTCATGTGAATCAAATCTATTTTAAGCATATCATTTTAATAACTAAGCCTTAGAGATTCATCTAATCTTTCATTAAGTCTTCTAGCCAAATCTTCCTCATTCCTCTTTTTATCTTCAATATCCTTGCATAGTCTCATTATTAAATCTTGCATCTCATTCTTCATGTTACTGTTCTCTTGTCTCAGTTTCTTTGCAATATCTCGATTTAAACTTATTTGTAACTTTACAACCCAAATTAATATACCGATAAGAAAATAATAATGCAGTAAAGAGAAATAAAAGAATAAGGATCAATGCACACCATAAGACAAATATTTTAAACCCGGTAGGGGAAAAACATTGGTGGGATTTGTGACCCACAATATTTACTCATTGGCCAATATGAATAAATATTACATAGTAAAATAGGGGCCTACACATGCAAGAAGGCCAACTGCCTAGAGCTTACTGCTCAACAACAAAATGGAGTCCCATTGACTACAATTGGATGGTTAAATCCAATAACAATGTACTGCTTCAAAACAGCATCTGCAATGCTGGATTTAGTACCAGTTTAAGCTCTATCTGATACCTCTACCTTAAACCTTGCTTCACTCCACTCTTCTTCTTATTCGCTCTCAAAATAAATACATCAAAATGCATATACAATTATTCACTATCATAACCTATCACATATTATCGCTTCCTTACATATCATAACCTATCATCTATATATATTCTCAAAATAATCTACAAGATCTCATACATATATGAGTCTTTACAATACATCATGTCGACTATACAAATATAATTACAATACAAAACATTTCGCATAAACAATATTATTTCCAAGTCGGCTTGGACTGTCGGTATAATCTACTACCGGTGTAATTGGATGCCAGTGTGAATAACCCTTGTAGTGATTTCCGGTGCCGGTAGGTGAAGTCTATTGATGGTATAACCTTTGAACCCTATTACTAGTTGGTTGCCATCAATGACAACATCAACCATTCTCATCTGAGTGTATAATGCCAACACTCTCATGGTATTCATAATCAAGCCCTGAGCGGTTGTCTATTGGATGGTCTGCTTGAGATGCTCAACATGGTCCCTTTACTCTATCTATGTGCATCGCTTAGTGGTAAGTCGAGAAACCTAAGCCTGTGCAACCTAGAAACCCTATTGTGCTATATCCCTCTCCACCCTGGCTGTATCTTGCTCTAGGGTAAGGGAGGTAGCTTGTCTTTGCATCTGGGCTATTTGTGCATGTTCCTGCATCAGCTAAACCTATAGCCCCTATACCATAGACTGTAGGGATTCTATTTGTTCCTATTTCTAATGGGGAGGCACTGAAATTGGTACCTCTGACGACTATGATGGATGCAGATCTTGTGCAACTTGTGATGAAGTAGCCTATATAGAGGTAGCAAGTGGTGGCATGTCTATCCTCCTCTTCCTCCTCCCTAATATCCCTCATCCCACCCATCACCTCCTCTCCCAACTTCTCTGACTTCATGTCCTTAGATGACCCCTCCTCATCCTCAGTCCCCTCCATGTCTGACTCCTCACCTCCTACTCCTCCTGCCACCTCCCTTAGCTATAGTGGCCCTCCCCAGCCTATATCCTATCACCATCCCCCACCTCTCCCAATTACACCAGCCTCGCCTTGCATCTCCTCCACCATCACCACCTCTATCTCCTTTCCACCATCTCCTCCTCAGTTGATCTGACCTCTAACTCTACCAATCCCACCACCTCCCCTACCTCTACCTCATCTTCCACCCCTTCATCCTATTATCCCTCCCTAATCATCATCATCATCTACCTCCTCTAATTATGGTACTATCTCTCCTATCCTTGTAAGTCAAGGGAAGGGATGCTTTGAAAATTACTAAGCATACTACCTGATCATCCTTGCATCCACCAACCCCAAACACATCTCCCACCATACCCATGAAAGTGAGTAGAAATCTTCCTACGCTATATCAAAATATAAGGTTGGACCCCAATCTATCCTCTCCTTGTGCACTCGGGCATATATGGCAGCACCCTGAGGCATCCCCTAGGTATGACCAAACTGCCAGTACACATGAGTCAAAAGAAATCGCTCTACTACATAGGGGGTCTGCCCTATCAGTTACCTACTCTGGAATAACACAGGGATCTCTGTAGCATCCTCAGCCCAAGCCTCACAATCCATATAAGGTCTCCATATCACAAAATCCATATCATCTAGATCTCATCTCCATTACTTTGAATTCCCGAGCATGGGCTGGGAAGCTGCTTGCCGATCCATGAACAAATAAGGAAGCTCAAATAGTCGTGATCTCTCCACCACTGGTCGGGTCACTGCTATATGCTCCCATGCCTAGATATGAAGAAGTATCACCCATGTTGACAAACTAGCTACCTCATCATATACTACCTGGTGCAAATCATGGTATAGGTGGGCCAACACAAAGATTTCCCATGCATAAATCATCCTTTGCCCCACCATCTCCTCTAGTATACAACTCCATCCAATCAAAAAACCATGTGACCTCCTGTTTGGACAAATAAAGCCACCAATGAAACCTGCTAGCATCGAAGGAAGCAACGCATACTGATCAACCATGTCCTACCATGTAATCGAGTATCCACTAATATGCAGATAACCAAAAACCTCTCATAGTTCCTCTGTCCCTCCATGCTTCTCAACATCATAGGTGACCAACTTAGCTGTGATAGGAATATGCAAGATCTGGTATACATCCTTTGGTGTCACTATGATCTCTCTAGTCGATAGATGAAAGGTGTTATGCTCACTATGCCACCTCTTTGCTAATGCAGTCAATAGAGCCCCGTTCTTCCAATAATATGATATGAACAGGATATGAGATAATCTACATGCAACAATAGCAACCCTATCATCATCAGTAGGATCTCCCCTCTTGGAGAATGTCTTCAGGTATCTCTCCCAAAGCATCAACACACCAAATGAGGCCTACATCAAGGTATCAACACCATATTAGTTCTATCTATCAAATGGATCAATCATCATGACTTAAATCAAACAAGTATTCTATCTACTCAGCATGAGATCTTAATCAATCTCATTGAGCCCCTATCAGTTACAAAAGTCATGCTATCATTCAAGAGTTTCGATCACAAAATCTTATCAGTTGGGTGAGTTCATCTTAGCCTATCCTATTAGTGATAAAAGTCATGCTATCATTTAGGAGTTCGATCACAAACTCTTATCAGTCAAGTGGGTTCATCTTAGCCTATCCTATCAGTGACATTAGTAGCCCTCTTAGACCAAGAGTTTTGATCTTAAACTCTTATCAACATAGGAAGGTTTTGTTGGCATTATACACTCAGATGAGAATGGTAGATGTTGTCATTGATGGAAACAAGGTTCAACAAGGTTCTACAGGTTCAACCGGCAATAAACTTCACCTACCGGCACTTGTAGATATAATAAGGTTTATTCACACCGACATCTAGGTTACACCGACAGTAGATCATTCCGACATTCTAGGATGACTTGACAATAGTATTGTTTATGCAAAATAATTTGTAATGTAAATTATAATTGTATGGCTAACATATTGTATTGTAATGACTTATATATTTATGAGTTCTTATATGTCATTTGGTATGTATGTATGTATGTATGTATGTATGTATGTATGTATGTATGTATGTATGCATGTATGTATGAAGTAAGCGGTAATATTAATGGTATACCGGCAAGGGTTTTTAGCAGAAGCAAAACCGGTATCAGGCAAAGTATAACATAGAACTCATCCAAAATTTTGATGCAAGTTGTAAGAGTTCATTTTGTATTTACATCAGTGTGATGTTGTAGTCAGTGAGATTCCACTTTTGTTGTTGAGCAAGAATTGTCTAAACAATGGGTCAAGAAGAGAGATCAGAGAAATGATGAATCTGGTTTTGCACTGGTAGAACAGAGCAATCTTGCACCAGTAGGAGATTCTTCATCTAAATAAGGAATAATCCTTAGGGGTATGACAACTAATTGAAGATCATACATTTTACCCTCAGATGGTGGTAAGAAGTCCTAATTCTTTTTTACCGACACATATGTTGAGTTACAATGGAAATTCACTAAACCGGTGAAGCATTTAATTTGGTTGTCAGTTAACTTTTTGGTTATAAAGCATTGAAATTTCTCATTTTGATTCACCAAGCATTCAAGTATTTGAAGAGCATAGAAGTAGAGCACCGACATTCAAAAATGAAGCAACAAAGATTTCCGGGGCATCCAAGGCTTTCACTTAAAAGGTATTTATTTTACGACATGGCTTCTTCATCTTCCGTTACTGAATTCATTGCAAACTCTACTATTGTGGAGAATATCAAATGTCCTAGACCAGTCTTTAAGATAATCCCTAAGATAGATAATATGGATGACTCTATTGGTGCATCTTCAAAAATTCTGAAGGGAGTTGCATTTTCAGAAGACCCTAGAGCATACATTCAGGGGATTATTGAAGATTTAGGGTTTGAGGATATAAAGAACATGTTCATGAATGCCATCACAAACAACTAAGGTATAATCAAACCTGAACATAAGATTGTGGAAGATTTAGGGTTGGTAGACATCCTTCATATGCCTAAATTCAAAGATGAAACTGTTTGATATGTTCTTAGTAGAGTTCACGATGAATTCTTATGGCTAGACTCAGTTTACAAAATCACTAAGGAAGCAATTAGGGTTGTTACAGGTTTACCCTCTACCCGCACAAGGCCTGAGAAGAAGAAAATTCCAAACAAAGAGGTTATGAACTTAACCGACGCTACATCTGATAATAGATCACTCAGGGTTAGCAACATAACCGATAACAATGTTAAATATGCCAACATGGTTATTGGGTATAAGGTTGCACATACAAATAGGTTGAACTATGTTTCCAGTCTATGCATTCACAGTGCCTATGAGATGATAAAGAGCAATGCTAAAATTGATCTTTGTGAGTGGTTGAAAGATGAACTGATAGAAAATTTGGACAAAATCAAAGGTGACAAAAAGGGAACATTCAAGTTTGGGAATTTGATTGTATGTTTAATGCTATACTTCTCAAAGGAGATTCCTAGTATAGGCCACATAGACTTTTCCTATGATATTTCTATTGGAAAACAGATTAAGGAGGCAATTACTGGCATGGGTTCACAAGGTAACAAGCAAGTAAAGGAATATTTCAAAAACTTTCAAGCTAAAATGAGGCAAAGGGAAAGAATCCCTCAAAATATTGTTGATAAATATGACAAATAGATATGCTTTGTTATTAAGAGAGATGAAATATGGATGGAGGCAGTTAAACCTAGAACTGTCTAGGTAACCGAGATGGGATATAAAGTGGACTCAAACATTTTGGAATCTTATGCCAGGATACTTCTAGATGCACCACCGGAACCTAGTGAAAAGATCATTGGCACTGTTGAGACCATAGAAAAAGATGTTGATATTCATAAGCAAAGGAAAAAAAGAGATAAAATATTGAAAGATACTTTGAAGTTTGTTGAAGATGTTACAAAGGGATTGATGAAACTTGATCAGATGAGTGGTGTTGCTGCAAAAGAAAGAAAATCTTAAAAGCAACCGATAACACATGTTTCCCTTGTTGTTACCTCATCCAACTTTGATAGTGACAAGGCTGCAGAATTTAAAAGGGTGGACAGGAAGAAGAGAAAATTCTCACGGGCACCTGCTCCATCACCTAAGAAGACAAGGACACTTAGAAAGAAACAACGGGCTGTGAGAGAGCCTAGCAGTCCAAAGAAGAAGGTTACACAGAAGAAACTAGAACAAAAGGTAGCTGATGCTCTTTCCCCGGAAGAGCTTGTTAATGAAATAACTCAGGATGGAAATCTCAGTAATGTTAGTAAGTTTTATCATTCTTTTAAAGATTCAGATAAGGACACTATTGAAGGAAGCATAATTTTGTACTTAGATATATATAAGAAAGTTCTTATTGAATTCATTGATGTTCTCCCTAATGACTTATATCTGAGACTTGAAGCTAAAAGAATGTCTATTATGGAATTGGATAATAAATTGAAGGTTGAAGCACTCTTGGATATTCATCTAGTTAATTCTAAACAAGAAATTGATGAATTGATATCTGAAGCCAACAAAACTATTTTTGCAAGTGGTCACCAACAAGTAAGCCTCACGGCCAACATAATAAAGGAAATATTAGATGAGACAATAGATAATGGGATATTTTATTTGTGGAGAAAGAGAAAAGAGAAGAAAAAGAAAGACAAAAAGATGATAAATATTTTACTAAGGTATACCAAAAAGGAGATAAAGGAAAGAATAAGGTTGGCAGTGTTCCTGGCTTAACAATAAAAGATAACTTACCACCATCGACTCAGGACACCCCATTGACAGTAGTAGAGGCACAGGCAGAAGTGAGGAATTAGCTTGAAGAAAAGATATCAGAGGAAATAAAAATAGATGATGTTAATCCTCAGTCAAACATTCTATTTACAATGTATGTTGACACTCAAGACATCAATATTGTAATGGATAATACCTCCATTTCAGAAATTTTTGAGGAGAAGAAATCAGAATTTGTAAATGTTGAGATCTCTAACTCACCAGTCAAGGTAGTTGACACTCAGTAGAATATTGAGATACCGATAGAAAAAGAACAAGAATAGATAGCATCTGAATCGATAGAGAATACGAGTGAGAACAAGGTAAGGAAGTGGTTAAGGTAGCTAAACAGATAATAGGAGAAGAGAAGAAACTTAATGCAGAACCTAACAGTTCTCCCAGTACTTCCACTGTGGATTTTAGACCAACAACTGTCATTGAAATACTTTTGGATTCTATAAAGAAGATAACAAAGTGTAATGCCTTATCATTCAAGGCTATAGATGACTCTCTACTGATTTTGTAGATGATTGCACCAAAGTGAAAGGTAGATCATATTGTTGGCTTGATAGGTAAACTAGACATTTTGTCTAAATTTATTTCTACTAACATTTAGACATTAGACAAGATAAATAAGAGAACTATTCAAGAAAAGGTTGATAAAAAAAAGGAAGAATTATTTGGAAAAAAAATAAAGGATTGTACTTAATAGATTGATTCATTGCTACCAGAACTGAATTCCACTATTTGGAATATAAGGAATTATATCGGGAAGCTTGCAAACCTCATCATTTAACTGAAGATATTGATGACCAAATAAAAAAAAATCAGAAGGAGATTGATGATATTGCAGATAACATGATTGGTTCTTTGGAATTAACATCAGTCTTAGATCAGGAAATGGCTATTTATGAGGAAAAGATTGAAAATCTTGAAAAAGAAAAGGCTAGATTGAAAATGAAAACCCAAGAGTTGAAGAATAAGATTGGTCCAAGATTGGACAATCTACTAACTCACCAAAATAAACTATCCAAGGAGACAATTCAAGGAGATAGATCACCGAAACAACAAATACACTATCTATTAGGTAGACTGAAGCAATAATTACCAACAGTACAAAGTTCTTCCAGGGTCTTAACTTAGTTGTTGCAGATATTTTTTAGATTGTACATAACTAACTTTAGGTATGTAGGTAATTTTTGAATTTTTGATACTTTTGACATCCTTTGTCATTGATGTCAAAGGGGGAGTGGTATAGTGAGAAAAATGTACAAAGTAAGCCATGGTGAAAAGTGAATAGAAGGAGATCATTTGCTCAGTGGGAGCACTCTCATTTTTGCTTTTTGATTTCTCTCATGAGTGTTGCCATCAATGCCAAAGGGGGAGATTGTTGGCATTATACACTCAGATGAGAAAGGTAGATGTTGTCATTGATGGAAACAAGGTTCAACAATGTTCTATAGGTTCAATCGGCAATAGACTTCACCTACTAGCACTGACAGATACAACAAGGTTTATTCACACTGACATCCAGGTTAAACCAGCAGCAGATCATACCGACATTCCAGGCCGACTTGAAAATAGTATTTTTTATGCAAAATAATTTGTAATGTAAATTATAATTGTATGGTTGACATACTGTATTGTAATGACTCATATATTTATGAGTTCTTGTAGGTCATTTGGTATGTATGTATGTATGAAGTAAGCGGTATTATTAACAACATACTGGCAAGGGTTTTTGGTAGAGGCAGAACTGGTATCAGACAGAGCATAATAGAGAACTCATCCCACATTTTGATGCAAGTTGTAAGAGTTCATTTTGTATT
Organism: Cryptomeria japonica; assembly: GCF_030272615.1. Taxonomy (NCBI): domain Eukaryota; kingdom Viridiplantae; phylum Streptophyta; class Pinopsida; order Cupressales; family Cupressaceae; genus Cryptomeria; species Cryptomeria japonica. Next base: position 162,790,291 of record NC_081405.1, read on the forward strand.
TACATTAGTGTGATGTTGTAGTCAATGAGACTCCACTATTGTTGTTGAGTAGTGAGCTCTAGGCAGTTGGCCTTCCTGCATGTGTAGGCCCCCTTTTGTACTGAGTAATATTTATTCATATTGGCCAGTGAGTAAATATTGTGGGTCACAAATCCCACCGAGGTTTTTCCCTTATTGGGTTTCCTCGCCAAAATATCTATGTTATGGTGTGCATTGATGTTGATTCTTTTGTTTCTCTTTACTGCATTATTGTTTGCTTATCAGTATATTAATTTCAGTTACAAAATTGCAAATAAGTTTAAATATTTCATCTACCAGTTAGACACTGATTCACCCCCCCTCTCAGTGTCTTTGGGATTAACTATGTATCTAACAAGTTCATCTTAGCCTATCCTATCTGTGACCTAGTCATGAATCTATCAAACACTTGGAGTGTCGATCATACACTATCAAGTAGACCTCTCCTATAAGTGACACAAGTCACACTATCAATCTAGAGTTTATTTCATTAACTATATCAATCCAAACACAAATAGACACAAAACCAAGTCCTATCAACATCAACACCCAAAATTCCCACAAAAATAGAACAAAATCAATACCAATTGATCATTGAACCAAGTATCCACATCATCTACAATCTAAATATCAAATTTGCCAACTTCAAAAATTTCACAAAATATAAAAAAAATGTTATTGTTTTGTATGCGCTAAAATAAATTTCATATGTGATAAAACATATGCACTAACAGACACACTATATATGCTAATAAACTCATCAAATGCGCTACAACAGTTTTTATATGTGCTAATTAAATGATCATATGCGCTACTAAATCAATCAAATGTGCCACACAACAAATCAAATGCGCTACAATAAAAATCATATGTGCCATGCAAAAAATCACATGCGCTTCGAAATCATTCATATGCACGAAAAAATGAAAAAAATAGGGCATGAGAAAAGTATGAACAACGTACAAAAAACATGAAAAATTTACCAAACATGCTCAAAAATCACATAGGAGAGGTTCTAAATCTCACTTACTAGTGGTTCATACTCAGCTCGCCTATCATATCAGCAAACTCTCCCAAATTGATGAAGATGGTAGGGCGGTGTAATATCAAAAATGTTATCCCTTGTAATTAATATGAAAAATGGCGCTTTCCTCCATGTCATCGGAGGTCAGGCTCTGCCATCTTATCCTTTTGTCCACCTCGATCATTCTTGTTAGCTCTGGTCGAAGCATTACCAACTTTGTTGGCCTGTCACCTTCGTGGATATAAGCATGGTGTGGAGACATCCACGTAGTGTGCTAGCATCCCACAAATCTGATAGTCTGCAGGTGGTTGTTTGAGTGTTATGCCCATGCCTAGAAGGAATTGTAATGCCTCTGCATGTTCCCACCAACGTTTGAATTCCTTCCTGGGCCTTTATCTTTCACTTTGGAGGCATTTTGAGGGGATTCTTTGGTAAGTTTGGCAATCTTCTTGTAGGTTAAACTCTTGGAGACCAATTTGGGCTTCATACTATCAACACCACCATTGTTGCAGCATCTCAAGCACACTACACTGTTAGAAACTTGATTAGTCCCAAAGACACTGAGAGGGGGGGTGAATCAGTGTCTAACCCGTTAACAAAAGATTTAAACTTGTTTGTAACTTTATAACCTAAATTAATATACCGGTAAACAAGTAATAATGTAATAAAGAGAAATAAAAGTGTAACCATCAATGCACACCATAACACAGATATTTTTGGTGAGAAACCCGGTAGGGAAAAACCTCGGTGGGATTTGTGACCCACAATATTTACTCACTGGCCAATATAAATAAATATTACTTATGCAATAGGGGCCTGCACATGCAAGAAGGCCAACAACCTAGAGCTCATTGCTCAACAAAAAGGAGTCACACTGACTATACAATTGGATGGTTAAACCCAATGACAATGTATTGCTCAAAATAGCATCTGCAATGCTGGATTAAGTACCAGTTTAAGCTTTGTCAGATACCTATGCCATAAACCTTTCTTCACTCTACTCCGCTCTTTATTCGCTCATAAAATAATTACATCATACTGCATATATAGTTATTCACTCTCATATACCGCTTACATTCATATCCTAATTACATATCCTTACTTGCTTACAAAATGACCTACAAGATCTCATACATATATGAGTCTTTACAATACATATTTTTGGCTATAAAAATAATATAATAACAATAGAAAACAATATTATTTCAAGTCTGCTAGAGTGTCGGTGTGATCTACTGTCGGTGTAGACTGGATGCCAGTGTGAATAACCTTGTAGTGCCTGTCGGTGTTGGTAGATGATGTCTATTGCCAATGTAACCTGTGAACCATATTACCAGTTGGTTGACATCAGTGACAAAATCAACTATTCTCATCTGAGTGTATAATGTCAACATACACCATCATTTCTAATAACTATTCGTGAAAGGGGAGTTTTCTCAATCCTCTCTTTCTTACTTTCCAAATCTTCATTTCCAATTTTGTATTGCATTTTCAATTGTCTTTATCATATTATTATTCCCATGGCTTCTTAGGTTGTCCATGGAGGTGGAAACACCAAAATGGGGGTCTGACTTAGGCAGGATCCAAAACACAACCCCCAACATTTTCCTTTCCTGCATGTGTGTAGGTACATTTCTGTGAAGAGGAGATTAACTTGTGAGAGGATTCATAGCATGGACCTTTTGTTTGTCTATTTCCTTCCCTTTTCTCCTTCCATTTTATCTTGGTTATTTTGTATATCACATTTATTAGCTTATCTTCATTATTTTTTGTATTTTTATTGCATTATAATCACACTTAAAACTTTATGTACGAACTCTACCCCTCCTCCGTATAGGACGACAATGCGTTGTGCTAGTGTCCTAGACCCTCAAGCTCATCCTTCAAATAGAGGCTTGTTAGAGTCATCTGAGAGCCTTAGATTGCAAATAACTGCTTAACTCTGTTGTCTTTATTCCTTGACTCACCTTAGCACCAATTCACAGAGGTAATCAGAAGGACAATTTGTCCTCAAGGATACATCATCCTGGAAAATTCCTTCCATTACATTTTGGTGAACCCGACGTGAAACAAGATTATCATTGCATTACTTGCTTTCTACTTCATTTAGGTGCATATACTCTTTTAAATTTTCAAAAGTTAAAAAATCTGAAAACAATCTTAAAAAAAAGAAGAGGAAAACAAAAAACAAAAAACAAAAAAACTTTCATTCGCATTTAGTTTAAATTTTTGTATTTTTTCGTTTATCATTTAAAACCACTTTTATCGTTTAGTGTCCCTGTAGTGTGGTCCTGAGCATCATGTGGCTTGTGTATGAGCTTTATGACTCAGACTGCAATAGGAGTCATAGTCAAAAGGTTGTATAGGTGGAGTTTTCCCCGTGATTGCTACAGTCCTCCTCTACTTGGCACCATGCATGGTGAGTATTCATCCAATCTCAATGAGTTCTTGACCTCTCATAGTTTGAAATCTATTCTACCTGGGGGGTCTTCTCCTTATAATTTGAAACCTAACTCTCCTAGGAGTTCTACCCTATCTTCCCCTCATGTGGTTGACCATGATTTTGTGATCACTGTAGAATTTGAGAAGATCAATATGTTAGAGAAGAATCTGAGAGACTTTGAGGGTTTCTTGAATAGAGAGAATGTTGTGATTACCTTGAGGGACATGTTAATCTTCAACAAGAGAGGCCTAGAGATGTTGAGGGATTTGTCCATGATTGTTAAAATCCATGTGCCCCTGGTGGATGCACCCCCTATGGACAATAAATATTTGGTTCCCAGGTTAGTGTCATCATTCCAAGGCTGAGCATACACATAGTGGACTCCACCATACCTAGTGTTAGTGCTTCACTCAGTCCTTGGGGCTACACAGACATGGCTAGTAGTTTGACCTTTTTCGCTGCTCAAGTTTTAGTAATCAACGCTAACACTATATCTGTCGGTGGCATTGATCCTTCTGGAGGTTCCGGTGGAGGTGGCGATGGATCTGGCCCACCTTGACCTCCTCCATCTTCTAATCATGTCCTGAATACAAACTTACAGAACATGGGGTAGTTACAATTGCAATTGATGAACTTAAGCTCTTCCTTTGGTCAGTCATTTGTTCTTGTGTATTATAGGAAGAGTGCTCTAGACATTACCATCTTGAATACTATCCTTCCAACTGCCGCTGAATCCTTGAAGTTTGATAGGTTCAATGGTGATGGAGACCCAAACGTGCACATAGATTCCTTTATGACTTTGTGTAGTGACTACCATAGTATAGATTTCATGTTGTTGAAACTGTTCTCTCATTCCCTCAAGGGGACAATGTTAGAATGGTATAGCTCCTTACTTGACCATTCTATTCGTACCTTTGATCAGCTTATGGATCTTTTCCTCAAGCGGTTTCAGGCAAACATTGGTAGTAGGGTCACTATCGCTGACCCTGTTCATTGTAAATAAAATCCGAGTGAAAAGATAAATGATTTCATTTCGAGATATCAAGCTACCTCAACCAAGATCCCCTTTGCCCTTCCAGATAGTGATCTACATAAGGATGTTTATCCACAATTTGTAGTCGGTATTGAGGGATAAAATATCTCTTTTAACCAATATCATAACTTCACTAACATGTGTTCTGCTCTCACTGATTACCAACACATTGTGTCATAGCTCAAAGATACTTCTTCGAACCCTTGCAATGGGTTCTTTGCAGGCACGACCATGGATGGGTCCTAGAAGAATAAGGTTATTGCTAATGTTGCGGCTGTTCCTCCAATGGCTGTTGCACAAGCCCTGCAACAAAATAGAGTGTTCACTAAGCTGAATGACTCCTACTTGAGCATAATGCAATGGTTGTTGAAAGACAACCTCATTACCCTTCTAGAAATCAAATGATTGTCTGATAGTCATCCTTATTTATGTTGGTATGATGGTTAGAATTTTTGTCATTATCATTGTGTGTTTGGTCATGACACTGAGTGATGTCATTGTCTTCAACATGTTGTCCAAGACCACATGGATAGTGGTGCAATCGAGGTGGATGCACAGAAGAAAAAATCAAACAAGCATGTTGATAAAACCAACAACGACTTGCAGATTTATACCAGTCCTTTCCCTCACATTTGGAAAACTTTATCTCTACATTGGATTCTTCCTCGGATGATGGTCCATATGTGAGCATGGTCACCATCACCCCCATTATCTCACCTCCGGCCTTGAAGGGGAAGGTATCTAATATGTCCTTGTCATTTACCCCTTTCAATGCCCCGTATTGTGGAGAGCTTGCTCCTCTTTACGTCCCTGCCAAGATGAACGGTCAAACTGTCACAGGTATGATGGTTGACCCATATAGCAGAGTTGATGTTATCATAGAGGAGAATCTCTTTGTGAAAGACTGCTATAGATTGGCATATGATGAATATCGTGCAACTTTGAGGACACATGATGGGTTCTCTATTCGCCCCTTGGGTAGTATCACCTTGACAGTCCTTGTAGGGCCTAAGGTGGTGTCGTCTGTGTTTGTCATCATTCCTGAATTAGACCTCTTCCAAGTTAAGCTTGACATTCCTTGGCTAATTGCTATGGAAGAAGTCCCCTTGTTTGTGCACAAATGTCTCAAGCTTCCCCATGAGGGCATGGTGCATGTCATCCAGGACACTAGATACCAACCCTTGATCGTCCATGGGGATTTTTTGTTGGACCACTTTTGGCCTGCTCTAGTGGGGCCCATGCTTCCCCATAGTGATTTAATGTACCACACTTATTATTAGTATAAAATGGAGGAGTCAAACCCTAAATTTGTGCAACCTAGTGTTTCATTTCCACCTCCTACATCGACCCCTCCTCCATCGATTCTAGTCTTGGAGAGGGTAGTGCCTCATGTCTCCTCATCATCGAGGGATGAGGCTAAGCTTGCTCCCTTGAATAGACCTCTGCGTCCACCTCGGACCACACAGCCTCCAATGGTGTCTACTATTCCTGTGACTGTGCCTAGTGCAGCAAAGGGAAAGGCACCCATGTTGTCGAAGTCCACGCCCCTCCCTCCCTTTGAGCCCCCGATCATGACTGATATTCCTCGACCCTCTCGTTATGAGAAAAGGTAGTGCTCTTCTCATGTCCCTTCATCACAACCTATAATGGCACCCTCTATTTCTCTAGCTACTCCTTGAGTGAAATGAGGTTGGGTGCTTGTTTTTGTCGATGTGGTGCCTCTCCAGGATGCACCTCCTATTTCATCAATTGGGGCCTTCTCCCATCCTTGACACAATTCTAGAGGCCTCTCCTATGGAACATAATACTCTTGAATCCTCTCTAGCTCTGGTTGTTGGTCCTCACCTTCTATGGAATCAACATGCACATGAGCATAAATTTTTTTGACAGGTTTGAGTTCGCGAGCGTGACGTTGCCTTACAGTTTGCTAGTGTGGCTCCGACACCTAGTGCTGCTATTTTGGAGCCTATTCCCTTAGTTTCTCCTATCCCTACACTTGTTATGGTCTCGATCCCTCTTTCTTCAGGGTCTCTTGATAAACCTTGACGCTCTAAACAGGTACAGGTTTTCATCACTCCTTCTTTGGAGCCGCCTCTTAGCACTTCTTTTCCAGACATGCTTCCCTTGTCCCGACCCCTTAACATGTCACATACATAGGTGGTGCCTAGTGAAACTTTGTCTTCCCCTCCTACTTCACCACCACTCTAGAATCCAAGTTTTCCTCGGGTCCTTGAGCCTACTATGGTTGATAGGAGGCCCAACATTCCTATCCCGTGTAAATGTGAATTTGAGCAGGGCCCTGTTCCCGAGTTCTGATGATGCAAGTCTTCGTAGTTATGTTCTTGATACCATCCTTTTCTTGTCTCAGTGCCTATTGGTTTTCCTATTTCTATTTGCATGATTGAGAAGGCTTCACCTTCTTGATGTAGAGGTCGACAGTAGTAGGGTGATAAACCCACCTACACACCTTGGTCTTCTTACCTTGAGTCTTCCTCACGGCTATGTTTCACACCTCAACTGTGAAATCAAACTCTTACCCCTAACCAGGATGGCACAACACTTCTACTCACTTCCTAAGACCTATCCATTATACTATTTTGAAGCACAAGACAAATATTGTCTTTTGAGGTCTAGACAAGCCTACTAGTACAGGTCTACCGGCACAGGTTTCATAGGTTTACCGACACCGGTCTACCAGTTAGTAGCCCTATTTCACTATATTTTTGGAATTTTCTCCATATAACACCAAACAACACCTTAAACAAATTTAGGTTTCAAACACCATTTTGGGATTACTATCAGATTCCAAAAGATTGTAATTTCATCCTATTCCTACACTATTCAACACCTACTTGGGTCACAAACCTAATTGATCAGGTTAGACCAATTTCACAAAGGAGGTATATGAGAATGGGATCATAGGAAGGTTCCAACTCTTCAAGAAGTTTCTTCTATTTTCAAATACTCCAATTCCATCAATTCAACTCATTGTCTCATCATTGTTCATTGTATGCTCAATGAAACTCATCTAATCTAATCTAAACCCTCAACCGATTTAGACTAGGGCTTGGTGGTAATGTACCAACCAACTCCTCTAACCTCACCCCTCTAGAATCTCAAAATACATGTCCCTAACTTGCATTCTACCCATGGCCATTGGATCCCAATGAGTATATTGTGAGTTAGGGTCTTATTTGCATGGTAACCCTTGAAAATGGAGGGTTTCAAACCTGCAGAGGATAAAATGCTTATAACTTCCACTAAAATTTACTTCCCAAGGTCAGACCAAGTGCATTGGAAGGGTGTTTTAGGGTTCTTTCTAACTAGATCAAAAATTCATCAGTAGGTCTCATGCTTTATATGGATAGTATGGAAAAATATCATGGTTATGGTGAAATCAAACTTGTTCTATTCACTTTCGACACCGTTCTTCCTATGGTTGTCTAGGCATATACTAACTTTTGAATAGTTAGGACCATTGGAGAAGTAGTTGGAATTCTACCGACAACATTGAAAAGTTGCCTGACAACAAATACAACATTTTGCAACTTAGGACAACATTGGTTATTAACCACCTAGACCTTATGGAAACACATCCAAGGTCATTATTTGCCATTTTTTTAGACTCCAAACACCTAAGACAACAACCTAGACATACTAACATTGAAAATCCAAATTCCAAGCCTCCATGGCCTAATAGATCTCTAGGTTTATATGCTCACCTAAGAGATTATTGACCATACAAATAGGAATTTAATTACATCAAGGGTGATCATTGATCCAACCCATTATTACATCACAAATGAACCTGTAGACACCACCATGTGCTTGAAAATATATGTGTAATGGAATGTGCTCTACACCATACTCCCAGGCCCAAAAGAAACTCAAGTCCCTTGAGTTGGGATGTGTGCAAAGCGAGTTCCGTTCTTCTCAAAGGCCTCAACAATCATCCATGTAGCATCCTCTAAAGGTTGATTCTTCCATTTGACTAGGTACTCCAAGTAAGTCTTCCTCCTTGTTTTCTTGCTAACCCTTTGATCCAAAATGCTCTCAATCTCAGGTTTGAGAGGGGAAGGGAGTCCTTCCAACATAGCAGAACTGGAAGAATTAGATGGACCTGCAACACAAACATCATCCACGGAACCTTTATATGCATATATATCAGATACATTGAATATAGGAGATAAACCAACATCAGGGGGTAGATCTATCTTGCATGAATTTGTTCCCCATTGTTTTAGGACCTTAAAAGGACCTATCTTTTTCATGAGTAGCTTGGTGTACTTCTCCTGAGGGAGTCTTTCTTTTTTGAGATGAATCATCACCATGTTTCCCACTTTAAATTGAACATGTCTCCTTGTGACATCTGCTGCTTGCTTATAATTTTCAATGGTTTGTATCAATCTATCCCAAACTTGTTGATGTATGTCTCTCATCACTTCAGCAAAATCATCCGCTTGAACACTCCTTCTTTCAATATTCTACACTTCTTTAAGTTCAAGAACACCTCTAGGATGGGTTCCATATACAATTTGGAAAGGACTCAGTCCAGTACTTTTGTTCATAGATTCATTATATGAGAATTATGCTTGTGGAATAATAGTATCCCAAGTGACCCCATGGTCCTTAATCAAACACCTCAACAAATGACCAAGTGATCTACTAATCACCTTTGTCTGTCCATCAGATTGAGGGTGATAAGAAGAAGAGAAGGACAAAATTGTCCCTAACCTACTCCACGAAGTCCTCCAAAAATGTCCTACAAACTTAGGATCCCGGTCTGAGATAACGCTTAAACGTAACCCATGAAGTCTAACAAACCTACAATATTGGAAGCATCATGTGTAACTTTGCATGGCAAAAAGTGTGCCATTTTGGAAAACCTATCCACAACAACATATTGTCATATCCTGATTTAGTCCTAGGAAGACCTAAGACAAAATCCATGCTAACTGAATCCAAAGGTTTGGTAGGGATTGGTAATGGAGTACATAGACCTACATTTGAGCTTGTACCTTTAGCTCTTTGGCATACCACACACTCTGTCACATACTTTCTCACATCTGATTGCATTCTTGGCTAAAAATAAAACCTTCTAACCAACTCAAGTGTCTTATCAAGTCCAAAATATCTTGATAAACCTCCATAATGCTTTTCTTTTACAATATTTTTCCTCATGGAGAAGTTAGGAATACAAAGATGCCTGCCTTTGAAAAGTAAGCCTTCTTGGAGGATATAATTAGAAAAATCAGTATGATACCTGTCATTCATGTCCTTACAAACTTCATAGGCCTCCTTAAAATCTTCATCTCCTTGATACATGTCTTTCAAGGCATTGATTCCCATGCTTTCCAATTGAATCTCTTGGATTGCTAAGTTCTTTCTACTAAGGGCACCGACAACTTTATTAGCTACTCCTTTCTTTTGTAGGATAGTGAAAGTGTAAGCTTGAAGATATTCCATCCACTTCATATGTCGGTGATTTAGTTTCTCCTTCCTGTTCAAAAAACTTAGAGCATGGTTTTCAGTATATACAATAAAATCCTTAGGTAAGAGATAATGTCTCCACTTCCTAAGAGATTGCACCATAGCATACATCTCTAGGTCATATGTAGAATAATTTTGCTTTGCCTCATTTAGTTTCTCACTGAAAAATACCAATGGTCTACCTTCCTGACTCAAGACTCCTCCTATGGCCTTATTCGATGCATCGCATTCAATAGTGAAAACCTTATGAAATTCAAGGAGTACCAAAATAGGTTACTCTAAAATATTAGTTTTCAAAAAATCAAAATATCTATCAGCCTCCTTAGTCCAGACAAATTGACATTTACTGCCACCTTTTATGGTTTCTATCATTGGTGCACTAACCCCACTGAAATTCTTAATAAATTTTCTATAAAAACTTGCTAATCCATGAAAACCTTTTACCTCACTTGCTGACTAAGGGGTTGGCCGGTTTAAGATTGTCTCCGCCTTAGATGGATCCATTTTCAAATTTCCTCGAGAAATCACAAATCCAAGGAACAATAGTTCTTCCTACAAGAAGACACATTTATCCAAATTGATCTTCTACTACTCCTCATGTAACCTTTACAACACCAAATCCAAGTGTGATAGATGTTCATTCCTGTCTTTACTGAAAATCAATATATCATCTAGATATACTACTACAAAATGATTAATGAAGGGCTTAAGAACCTCATTCATGAGTCTCATGAATGTGCTAGGGGCATTGGAAAGTCCAAATGGCATAACCATCCACTCAAATAGGCCTTCACTGGTCTTAAAAGTTGTCTTCCATTGGTCTCCATCTCTGATCCTTATTTGATGATAACCACTTTTCAAATCCATTTTGGAATAATACTTGGCCCCTCCTAGAAAATCCATCAAGTCCTCCATTCTTGGCATTGGGAATCTATATCTGATTGTTATCTTATTGATGGTCCTAGAGCTAGTACACGGCCTCCATGTTCCTTCCTTCTTAGGAGCTAGCAGTATCGGGATTGCAAATGGGCTTATACTCTTTCTAATGAACCCTTTCTCAAGTAACTCTTGGATCTATCTAGCAACTTTTGCATTTTGTTCAGGGGCTAGTTTATAGGCTTCCTTATTAGGTAGGGTAGCAGCTGGTATCAGATCAATACAATGATTGATTTCCCTTTGAGGGGGTAAGGAATTGGTACTATCTGCAACTATTCCCTTATACTGGTCTAGCATATTTTGAGATTCTTTAGGACCTACTTTCCTTTATATCTCTTGGTTCTTAGGCTAATTCTTAGGTTTAGTCCTAGGCTTGACAACTATTACAAAACAAGGAGTATCCTTCTCTTTCAAACCTTTCATGAACTCTTTCTCATCTACTAGCATAACACTAGTCACAATGTGCTTATCCTTATTGTCATCTAAGAGAGGTGTCATAGTGAAGTTCACCCCATTCTTGGTGATGGTATAAACATTATTCCTTCCCACATGTCTAGCATCTACATCATATTGCCAAGGCCTACCTAGTAGTAGATGACAAGCATCCATTTCTACTACATCACACAACACCCTATCTTTGTATTCACCTATTAAAAATTCTACCCAAACTTGCTCACTAATCAGGGCTTGTTGACCTTTGTTCAACCAAGACACTTTATAAGGATGGGAATGAGGTATTCTTTGCAAGTTAAGTTTAGTAACCATTTCAATAGAAGCTATATTATCTATGGACCTTGAGTCCACAATGACTTTGCATACCTTGCCTTGTACTTTGTAGGAGGTTCTAAAAAGAGATTTCCTCTGAGGTGGTTCTTTGATGGTTGGTACTTTCAAGAGGGTCCTATTTATCATCAAGAGTTCTCCTTGCTCCGGATCTGCAAACTTTGAAGTTGATGTGTGGTAGGAGGTTGTGCTTTAACTATCCTCTTCTTGTATTAGATGTGCCCTCCTATCACCTCCTTGGCTACCATTTCTTATTTTCTCAGGACATCTGAATGATTGATGCCTAGCTTGGTTGCATGAAAAACACCTACCGATAAAGACACTAGGTCCTCTTCCACTGAATCTTCCTCTACCATTTCCCCTCCTTCCTATAAAGCTACCTCTATTCCCTAATTCTCCCTCTTGTTCCTGATGGCTAGACTCTCCTTGGGGTTTAGGAGATGATCCTCTTCCATTGAATCTACCTTTGCCTCTAAAGCTTGTACGCTTTCCTCTATTATTGTGTTCTCCTCTCCTTTTTTGCTTCTCCTCAATCCTAAGTGCCATCTGAAAACACTTGTGCACTGATTCAGGGTTAAACAAACTTAGTTCATCTTGAATAGTGAACTTAAGACCATTCATGTACCTTGCTATCTTTTGTGTTTCAGTCTTTGACATCTTTACTTTAAGGGTCATCTTGTGGAACTCCTCAGTGTAAGTACTGACATCCAAATCTCTTTGCCTTAGATTTTGTAATCTCTTGTGTAAGATTATCTCATAGTCCTCAAGAAAAAATTGCCTTTTGATCTCTATCTCCATCTTCTTCCATGAGAGTATAGGTCTCTTTCCTTCTTCATCTCTTTGATTTTGTAGAAAGTTCCACCAACTAAGAGCTAGACCTTTCATTTTGGATTTAGCCACCTTCACCCTTTGGTTTTCAGGTACTTCTTCACATTAAAAATAATTGATCATTGCTTCTATCCAATCCATACACTCTTTTAGATTCATCTTTCCAGAGAATGTAGGTAGTTATACTCTATTATCTCTTCTTCCTACCCTATTAAGGGCTTCAACAAATTGCCTTTGATCTGTCGGCAACAATAGTCTCTCTTCTTCCTCTTCTCCTTCTCCATCATATGCTGATGAAACTCCCTTGCTTGCCTAGTCTTTCTTCAACCTTTCTATCTCCTCCTCCATCTTTTTATTCTTAGTCATCTGCTCCCTCACTATCTTGCCTAACTCCATGTTTTTCATGGGTTTAGTGGGAATCTCCTCACTATTCTTTGTTGCATCTTCCATTGCTTTATTATTCTCCAAGGCTCTTTTGAGGCTTTGATACCACCTAATGTAGAGGTCAACAACAGTAGGGTGATAAACCCACCTACACACCTTGGTCTTCATACCTTGAGTCTTCCTCGCGGCTATGTTTCACACCTCAACTGTGAAATAAAACTCTTACCCCTAACCAGGGATGGCACAATACTTCTACCCACTTCCTAAGACCTATCAAGATCTTCCACAATGCTATTTTGAAGCACAAGACAAATATTGGCTTTTGAGGCCTAAACAAACCTATCGGTACAAGTCTACTGACACAGGTTTCATAGGTTTACCAGCATCGGTCTACCTATTAGTAGCCCTATTTCACTGTCTTTTTGGAATTTTATCCAGATAACACCAAACAACACCTTAAACAAATTTAGGTTTCAAACACCCTTTTGGGATTACTATCAGATTCAAGAAGATTTGATTTCCACCTTATTCCTACACAATTCAACACCTACTTGGGTCACAAGCCTAATTGATCAGGTTAGACCAATTTCACAAATGAGGTATATGAAAATGGGATCACTGGAAGGTTCCAACTCTTTAGAAAGTTTCTTCTATGTTCAAAAACTCCAATTCTATCAATTCAACTCATTGTCTCATAATTATTCATTGTATGCTCAATGAAACTCATCTAATCTAATCTAAACCCTCAACCAATTTAGACTAGGGCTTGGTGGTAATGTACCAACCAACTCCTCTGACCTCACCCCTTTGGAATCTCAAAATACATGTCCCTAACTTGCATTCTACCCATGGCCATCAGATCCCAATGAATAGATTGTGAGTTAGGGTCTTATTTCCATGGTAACCCTTGAAAATGGAGGGTTTCAAACTTGTAGAGGATAAAATGCTTATAACTTCCACTAAACTTTACTTCCCAAGGTTAGACCAAATGCATTGTAAGGGTGTTTCAGGGTTCGTTATAACCAAATAAAAAATTCATCAGTAGGTCTCACGCTCTGTACGGATAGTATGAAAAATAATCACGGTTATGGCGAAATCAAACTTGTTCTATTCACTTTCTCCACCAAACTTTACAAAACTTTTGACTCGGTTCTTCCTACGGTTGTCTAGGCATATATAAACCTTTTCCAATGTCCATAACCAACTTTTGAATAGTTAGGACTATTTGAGAAGTAGTTGGCATTCTACCGCCAATTTTGAAAAGTTACTTGACAACAAATGCAACATTTTGCAACTCAGGACAACATCGGTTATTAACCATCTAGACCTTATGGAAACACATCCAAGGTCATTATTTTCCATTGTTTTAGACTCCAAACACCTAAGACAACATCCTAAACATACTAACATTGAAAATTAAAATTCCAAGCCTTCATGGCCTAGTATACCTCTAGGTTTATATGCTCACCTAAGAGATTATGGACCATACAAATATGCATTCAATTACATCAAGGTTGATCATTGATCCAACCCATTAATACATCACAAATGAACCTATAGACACCACCATGTTCTTGAAAATAGATGTGTAATGGAATATGCTTTGCACCACTTCTCCTGAGTTTGTCCCTGTCCCTCTTCCAGAGGTTGAGAGTCTTGTTCTTGTTTCATCTTCTCCAAGTGAGTCACTTGCTTCCTCTACAGTGGCCTACATGTTCGACTCCTTGGAGGACATCTTGACCTTGTCTATGATCTTCACACATTCATTTTCCCTTGCCTCCTTTGAGCATGTAGATGAAGACATCATTGTTGCTTCATCTCTTTCCCTCACTACTGGTGAGGCATCCGGTGCAGCCCTTGTGATAGTTCCTCTTTGAGCTCACCCCTCTTCTCCCTATGACCTAGATTGGGAGGATGTGGCTCTTCTTGAGGATGATGATCTCCTACAGTAGGATCCCCTCTTAAGGGTTGATTGTTAGGTCTTTTATTGTTCATCTACATCTACTTGCATGTGGTTTGTTTGTGTTATCCCATGCTTTCTTTATTTGTTTGTTCCCTCCTAGAGGACCCAAGTCACTCCATAAGTACTTGGATATGGGAGGTTGACTGTTTTTATCTATTGTGCTCTCTTGAAGGACACAAGTTACTTCATAGGTATCAAATACAGGGGATTTTCTGTCGTACACATTACTCTATTTATCTACCCCCTTTTTCTATTTGTCATATCTTATTTTTATACATTCAGGAATGATGCAAAGCATTGGGGGAATTCTTTGCCTTCTTCCATGTTGACCCAAATTTTCATTTTCTCTTTGTCTTCATGTGCTCTTCTTCAGATCCAAGAAATTTGGCACTATGACGATACACCTATATCGTGGTGATACTATATATCTTTTTGACACTACTATGGGTTCTGATGCCAAACTATCAAATCCCCCTATCCTCTTACATTTTATCTTTTGATGTTGTGGACATTTATATGTCACTATCTATTGCTGGCATTCCACGGAAACATCTCATTATGTTGACGCACCACAATTTCTCTTCTCCTTAGAATTCCATGCCTTTTGTGCATGTCATTCTAAGGGGGGGCCATCATATCTACACTTGTCTTTTTAGCTTTGGCATTTATCCTTTTTGCTTTTGCATTGGTTTCTTTTATTGACTATTTTTATTGCTTGCCTAGGTGGGGGCCGAACCACTCGATCTTTCCCTTTTCCAAGATCACCTAGGTGGAAGCCAAACCACTTGATATTTTTATTTTCCCAAGCTCTCCTACATGGAGGAAAAACCATTCTTGAGTGTCCTTGTAGGGGATAATATACTACTCACCAAATTTTTCTTCCCTATCTCATGGCTATCTAGCGCGTCACTACCCATGCTCGCAAATCTATCTTTATCTGCCCTATTGCATGGCTATCTAGTGTGTCGCTACCCATGCTAGTGAAATTTTATCTTTATCTTCCCTATCATATGGTTATCCATACCAACATATCATGCCCTATCGTATGGCTATCTAGCATAATGCATCTTGTTACCCATACTGGCGTATCTTATACCAATGACAACTGTTTATCTTGTATCTTTCTATAACCAGGGGCTTTCCTCCAGGCAATGTTTGTTTATGTTACGTTATCTTATCCTTTCCTTTACCTTACCATCCATCAGGCTAGTTTGCAGCTAGCGGGTTTGTGATGTACCAAGTACCAATATTTATTCCAAATCATAGCATCACTCGTTGGGGGAGACCTCGTCTGATCAACAAAAAATTGCCTCCTTGTTGTGACTTTTCTTTCTCTGTATCTTCCTCTACTTTAGCTTTGCATCCCTCAACAAAGGCATGCTCGCTAAAGTGGGGGCAAAATATAATATAAAAATGTTATCCCTTGTAATTAATGTGACAAATGGCACTTTTACATGTCATCAGAGGTCAAGATTCACCATCTTGTCCTTTTGTCCACTTAGATCATCCTTTTTAGCTCTGGTTGAAGCATTACCATCTCCATGGACCTATCACCTTTGGAGACATAGGCATGATGTGAAGACGTTCGCGTGGCGCGCTAGCGTCCTGCAAATCTGAGAGTCTGTAGGTGGCCATTTGAGTGTTACGCCTAAGCCTGGAAGTATTCATAACGCCTCTGCATGCACCCACCAACATCCGAATTCATTCTTGGGCCTTTATCTTTCAGTTTGGAGGCATTTTGAGGGGACTCTTTGGCAAGTTTGGCAATTGTCTTGCAGGTTAAGCTCTTGGAGACCAATTTGGGAAGCATACTATCAACACCACCATTGTTGCAGAATTCAAGAACACTACACCAACATTTCCAATAACTGTTCATGAAAGGGGAGTTTTCTCAAACCTCTCTTTCTTACTTTCCAAATCTTCATTTCCAATATTGTATTGCATTTTCAATTGTCTTTATCATATTATTATTCTCATGGCTTCTTGGGTTGTTCGTGTAGTTGGAAACACCAAAATGAGGGTCTGACTTAGGTAGGCTCCAAAACACAACCCCCAACACTTTCCTTTCTTGCATGTGTGTAGGTACTTTACCGTGAAGAGGACATTAACTTGCAGGAGGCTTCATAGAGTGGACCTTTTTTTTGTCTATTTCCTTCCATTTTATCCTAGTTATTTTACATATCACATTTATTAGCTTAGTTTCATTATTTTTTGTATTTTTACTGCATTATAATCACACTTGGAAATTTTTGTACGAACTATGTCCCTCATCCATATAGGACGATAACTTGTTGCACTGGTGTCCCAGACCCGTGCGCTCGTCCTTCAAACAAAGGCTTGACAG
Organism: Cryptomeria japonica; assembly: GCF_030272615.1. Lineage (NCBI taxonomy): Eukaryota > Viridiplantae > Streptophyta > Pinopsida > Cupressales > Cupressaceae > Cryptomeria > Cryptomeria japonica. The sequence goes on from NC_081405.1 coordinate 162,807,537, forward strand.
AGTCGTCTGAGAGCCTCTGATTGTGATTAACTACTTAACTTGGTTGTCTTTATCCCCTGGCTCAACTTAGTGCTAGTTCGTAGAGGTAATCGGAAGGACGATTTATCCTCAAGGATACATCATCCTTGAGGTGGAAAATTCCCTCCATTATAGGTGGCACCATGTTTCTCCTTCTCCTCTTCTCCTCTCCAAGATCCAATCTCCAAATGACAAGTGCACAAATGAGCTGGAAAGAAAACCCTAGGGGATTATATAGCGAGTGGTAATGTAAGCAGGGTGTGTTACCTAGATGGACGTGTGAGGCATGTGTGTTCTTTGACCATACCACATTTTCACAAATCAAACATTTTTTTATCAGGAGATCAAAATCGAAAAAAAAATGAAATCCAAAATATTGAAAAAAAATTGAAATATCATAAAAATCAACGAAATCGACTTGATCATCATTTTTTTCACAATTCATCTCCCGAGGGGGCATAATTATAAGATTGGCATCCAAATCAATATTTGGGGCACAAAATTAAAATTTTTGGCAACGACATGAAAACAATTTTTTTTGGCAACATATCAAGCGATCTTTCTTTGAATCAACATGTGGTCACATGTCACTTCAAAGAGGGGAAAAATGTAGACGTATAAATCTAACCACATTATTAAATAAATATTTAATGTTTATTTAATCCATTAAATCAAATTCCTCTATTAATTAAATCACATTTAATTAATCCCCCCACATTCTTCTATTGATTAAATAAATTATTCAATTTATTTAATTGACCACATTCTAACCTTAAATTAAATAAATCATTTTTATTTAATTAAATCCCCATTTCCTATTTAATTAAATTTACATTCAATTAAATTATTTATCCTATTTAAATAAATCAAATTTATTTAAATATTCATCCAATGCAAATTGTAAACACTTTTTGAAATAAATCATTTTATTTAAAATTAAATCCAAAAATTCCTCCCACTTGCATTCTCCTAACAAATCCACTTGCATGACTAAATATCTTCTAGGTTCTTCTAGATTCTTCGAAACCATCCTAATTAAGCCTAAACCCCCCTTAAGCATTCACACACTCCTTAAGAAAAGGGTTACTTGTCAAAAACCCTCAAAGTCTTCATAAACTATTAAAGGCTTTATGTCTTCAACAAGTTAACTTCCAAAGTCTTCAATAACCATTAATGGTTAACTCAACCTCAACCCAAGGTTAGAGACTTTCTCTCTAACTTAACCCTTATCTAACCTATGGGTCTCTTCAAGCACTAATTGCTTTGACCCTAGTTATCCTATTAACCCTTGCACAAGGGTTTATCCTTTGGACAAAAGGATTATCCAAGAACTCAACCCATACCTAACCCTAACCTTACCTCCTAAGGTAACCATGATGTCTTCTTAGGCATCTAATGTCTCTTGCATCTCCTCTCAACCCTCCTCATGGTGACACTTGTCAACATGGAATTGGGTTGAAAATATCACATGGATTTAAGTTCATTCAATCCTAGCCCTTGTTAGGATTATTCAATCTAGACCATCCAATTCCCCAATTCTTCTATAAATAGCTCCCATTTCTTAATAATCAAGATCCCAAGTTATACATAATCTTTCTTGTGTAGGTTATCAAGGAACTCCATTGGCCATCTCTTAGCAATTTGATCATTTAGTAGAATTATATTCGTAGAATAATCATGTTTAGCATATCATAGCCTATCATATTGGTAGTATATCATCTTAATACCATATTCATGCTAGCTTAAATATCATCCTAATCTCATCATCTTTCAACATATGATAGTTGCATATCAATATCATGTTAAGATCTTAGTTTCTTTGCATTTATATCTTTGATCACACACCCCTCATTCTTTAGGTAGTCATCCTAGAGATCAAGTGCTCATCCAAGCTAAGAGACACCTTGATTTGAAGGTTCCTTAGAGATAGAGAACAATGAGATGATTTTAGGAGTTTGATTGACTAACTTGTTTGTTCATTTAAATATCTAATGCAATGTTTCATTGGTACATTTGAATGTGTTTTCTATCATTTGGTTGACCCCTCTTATCAACTGTACATTTTTGGCACCCACCGTGGGGCAACCCACTCATTCTAATGAATTTTTCCATGGGTTCACACCCAAAAAAAATACAGGAAGTTTTAGGGCATATAACATTTCCTGTGGAGCACACACACCTTGTTCTAGTGCATACAAACTTTTTGTTAGCACATATACACATTATTCTAGCGCATACAAACTTTTTGTTAGTGCATATACACATTCTTCTAGCGCATAAATGTTTTTTGTTAGTGCATATACACATTCTTCTAGCGCATACAAACTTTTGTTAGCGCATATACCATTTTCTGTAGTGCATTTGAACTCTGTTCTAGTGCATACAGTCTCTGTTTTAGTGCATTTAACACATAGAGTAGGAAAAAAATGTAAATGATCAAGAAATCAGGCTTTTGAAGCCCACCATCAGATTTGATTTTCTAATTGGTTGCTTGCAGGTCTAACAATGGTTTTGCATGAACAAAGAAGGAGTTAGCTTAGTTTTTCTTTCCTTGCCTTCAAAGTTGGTAAAAATAATTCACTTTCCTTTTTACAAAAAGTTAAAAAGTACATGTTCATTTGGTGTAACTAAAAAGGACCTCGTTCTCATTTGGTGCTTAAAAAGAGTCAAATCTTTCTTTCTTGCAAGGGTAAAATGAACAACAACTCAAACTTGATTTTTCCAAGTTAGAATCACATCTCTTTTTGGTCTCTAAAAAGAACAAGGCAATTTTTCAATTCTTGGAAGGATAAAAAGAACAATCAATCTTATTTTGCAAGTTAAAAACAACAAGACATATTTGATTTTGGTACTCAATTTCTTTTGTTGACTAGGTTTGCTTTCAAGTTCAAACAAATTCTATGTGAGACTAAAATGAACACCATGTTTGTTGGAGCAACATCTCCAAATAGCAGTTAGATAATCATTGCAATGAACGATTAAAAAGAACAAGTTGCAAGTTGTGTCTCGAAAGTGATAGGTATATTCTCTCCACTTAATTGGGTGATCAAAAAACCAAACTCACTATTTAAAAGTTTTATTTCTATTCTTGCAATAAGATAAAACCTTTAGCAAGTCTTCCCTCCCGAGAATCCCATAAGGCCGGTGAGAGGGGGACAAACTTAGTGGGGAATAGCTAACAACAAGTATTTCAACCCACTATAATCAAATGTAGATATGATGAAAATCACGTTCAACAATTTTGCTCAATGACTAGCCTTCCCCCAGTATACTTGAGATACGTAAAGCCTTTGTTCTAAAGGTTGGGAAGCCTCTCAAGGGAGTTTATCATTGAAGACCTAATGAAAGCCTTACTAAGAACCTTAGAATTAGAAACCCACTGAGTCAGTATCCAAACATCCTTAATATCATAGTGCAAGGGTGGGGACAATCCGCCCCCAAGACACTCACCATATATCTCCCAAGAAAATGATCCAATTGAGGAGCAATCTTCTTTGGTTCAAATTTTTGACAAAGGCAAAAAAATGGGCACACCCTAGGGTGTGACATGACTGTTTGAGCTAAAGGAGTATTGAGCTATGGGCTATGATATTATTGATGACCCTTGAGATTAGAGACTCTTCTTGATGTGTCTTATTATTCAAAATCAGTGAAAACAAAGGGGATTTGAAAACATCCTTAAAGAACATACACTTCATGTTTTGGATGAAAGCTACTATTGTGTTTATAAGTGTTCTTGTCAGATATCAAACAACCATTTTCCAAAAATATCAACAAAGTCAAAAATCAATTTACAATATGTAAATATCAGAAAATCCTATAAAATAGCACATTTGACTACTTGTATGGTGCATAGGACATTTTCTGTGGCACATATGATGTTTCTGCTAGTGCATTCAATCATAACAATGTCACATTTGAACAATAAGTGGTGCATACAACCAAAGAAGTGACACATTTGATCAAAAGTCCAATCCATATACATTAGCGCATTTGAGATAGAGGCTATTTCCAAAGAAGGTTTTCAAAAATCCAAAAATTGTTTCGAGTACCCTTTTAAGTGATCTTTAAGATTCAACTGTCACAGATCAGGTTTCTTCCAAAAAAATAAGAAAAATATCAACCAAAGTGATCCAAGTTTCGCATTTTCAACCAATATCAACATTAGATACTTAGTCTAGGTATCCAAGTTGGTCGAAACAAATCTAGTTTCCGAATTCAGGATCTTTCATCCTTCATCAACAAACTTTATCACATATTTTTGACATACTTAGTCATATCAATAGGGTAATATTGAACCCCCTATTCGACTTAATGGACTTGAATATTAAAACAAAGTATTTATCAACCAATCCAAAACCAAAACTTTGATCATTTGTATGACCACCCTCAACACTTAAAAGGAAGAATCTCCATTAGAAATCTAAGTTGAAGAGAAATAAACCTAGCCAAGAGAAGATCTTGAAGAAAAGGAATTTTCTCTACATAAATCACAAACTCCTTGTAAAGCATCACACTTTCTTATATTGCTTTCATAGCTATTCACATGGTAAAGGAATTGAGTTTGATGAAGAATCCTTGAAAATGTGTGCCTTCACACAAAGGTTGACATTATCACAACACCTAAATTTTGGTGGCAAGATCAACTTATCTTATCTACTTGAAGAGAAAATCACCTATTGAATCACATGCCAATTTGGACAAGATCCTAAAGCTTGAGACAAAAGGAAATAGAAACAGAACCAAACATGTCATACGCCGAAAACCTTTGGAGCAGGTATCAAGATATGAACATATAAAATATTAGTGATGAAAAATTCAAGAAGCCCAACAAGACCCTAAGTTCCAAAAATTCATGGAAAGGCTTCTAGAAAATGATAGAGACAAGTATCTATTAATGCTAAATAGTCATGGAGCCAGATCAACCTAGGGAAACACAAAATAGAGCAGAAGCAGAACCAAACAACAACAACAACAACAACAACAACAACAAGGAAACACATAATAGAGTAGAAGTAGAACCAAACAACAACAAGGAAACACATAATAGAGCAGAAGCATAACAAAACAACAACAACAACAACAACAACAACAAAAACAACAACACCACCACTACCACCACCAACAACAACAACAACAACAACAACGATGACTCTTTGAATGCATTGACTCAACAAATTCAAAATCTTTAACAACAAATGCAAGATATGCAAAGAGGAACAACAAGGAGGTATAACGTGTAAGACATTTGTCCCTATCCATTTGAAAAGAGCATAATCATGCCTCCTTTTCCACCAAATAGTTACATTCCAAAGTACGACAAATACAATGGCAAAAATGACCCACAAGATCATGTGAGGTAATTTTGCACTATGAGCCTGGAATTTGCACACAACGAGACTTATTTGATGAGGTTATTTTCACAAAGTTTAGGAGGACCAAGCTTGGAATGGTTGTCAAAACTCTCATCAAGAATCAAGACATTCAATGAGTTGGTAGACAAATTTGTGTCACAATACTCGTATAATATCCAACATGAAGTCACCATGCTCAATTTATGCAATACAAGACAAAAGAATGCTGAACCTTTTCTCACCTATTTACAAAGGTGGCGAATTTTTTTTTCAAGATATTCTTGAGAGATACCAGAAATAGAAAATATGGACATCTTAATCAATATGTTAACTGAGGAAATGTGTTATCAACTGCAATTACAATGTCCACCATCTTTTTTAAAAATGATTGAAAACGTTCTCAAAATCTAGGAGGCTCTTATAAAAAAGGGAGTATTAAAACTTCACAAATAAGGAGTTGGTCCTTCCAAAAACTACAACAATCCTAATACCAACGTTAACAAATCCAAATTCTGGACGAGAAATAAGAACATAGTGAATAATGGTATACTTGACATTCATAACTTAAAACCAAAATAACCAATATTGAACTTATTGGGAACTGCACTGGTCAACAATCCAGACAACAACAAACCAAAACCATCCCCTGCACCATATCGAAGGAAATTTACACCTTTGGGTCAATCACTTGAATCATCATTTTGAGAAATTTTGGAAAGGAAACTGATAAAATTACCAGATACCAAAGACTATGAACCACAAGTAAAACCATCATGGTGGAAGGATGCACAAAGTTGTGACTACCATCGAAGGAAAGGGCATAGAATGAACGATTGTCAATGATTAAAGAATTTGGTCCAAGATTTACTAGACAAAGGTGATATAATAGTAAATGGACATAAAACTAATGACGATCATTAAGCATTCAAGAATTCACTTCCTAATTATGACAAAGGCGCATCATCATCCTCAAATAACAAGGGGGCCCATATAAATCATGTGTAAAACAATGTCATCAATCACATCTCAGCAAATGACAATCAGATCAATATTATTAAGATTAAGGACAAGCAAGAGCAAGTCCCAATAAATGTGACTACACAGGTCCAATCCAAGTATGTTTTGAAAGGAAACACTTCCAACGTGTCCACTCCTCTAAAAGAGCAATATAGCCCGATAGATCAATTGAAGAAAACACCGACCCACATATCAATATTAGAGCTTCTCAAGATCTCACCAGCACACAAGGATAATCTAGAGAAAGCCCTTGTTGACACTACGGTTCCAAATAACCTGGATATTGATCGATTCCAAGCCATGGTGGGGCATTTAACTGTGCCTCATAATCTATCATTTTCTGAACATGATGACGTCTCTTTAAGTCATCCGCATAATAATCCACTCCATATTAAAGTCCTGGTCTATAAACATCAAGTGAAATGAGTACTAATAGATGGAGGAGTGGGTCTAAATATTTGTACTCTAAAACTTATCTATGCTTTGGGATTCTCAGAAACAACCATTGATCCTAAGAAAAATATAACAAAAAAATCATGTGATGATGAAGAAAGATCATCAAAAGGGCTCGTGGTATTACCTATTCAAGTAGGACTAGTTCAGAGGGATACTCTATGTCAACTCTTGGACATAGACTTATCTTACAACATACTTTTGGGTCATTCTTGGATCCATGAAATACAGGTATTGCCATCTACATACCACTAGTGCCTAAAATTCCCATATGATGGAAAAGAAATTTCCATCACACTAGACACTATTCCTTTTCAGTATTGCAATAATCTCAAAGCAACTTAGAATGTTCTTGTAGCACACAATAGGGAAGCTCTCGCTTCCATATCATTAAATAGTGAGGACTAGCTTGAATATCTATCCATAGATTTTGAGAAAGAAGTTAAAGGAAAAAGACATGGGAGAATACTCTTTTGAACCATCCTCATGTCTATCAAAATCGCCAATTTCGCCAAGGTCTCATGGACAACCATCAACATCCAATGAAAAATCTTCACAACCCATCAAACTCTTCGATGGTATGTTTATTCAAGCAGGAACACTAGCAGATGAAATAGAATACAAGGATGTCTTTAACTGGTTATACAAGGATGACGAGGACACACAAGCAACAATCCCAACAGAAGAATATGGCAACGGTTTCCAAATCCAATATAGCAGTGGTCCTTCTGGTTGTACAATATGCTAGGAAAGTGACATTAATCTTTTCATTTATCTATGCAAAGTGTGTATTTCAGTGATTATGATGAACTTTTCCAATATTATTGGCTAGACTCTCCTTTTGATAACATATGCTAGTACAATCTAGACGTAATATGCTATATTGTTTCCCTATTTTTTATGTAAATATTAATTCAGACACTATATCCTATTATTTTTTGTTTTGGCATCCATTCGGAATGGTGAATCCCTATGTACCCTATGTAATCTTCTTGGTAATATATTATCAATTGAAAAAAATGAGAATAAGGTTAAATAAGCCACAATACTATCTTTAGAATGTGATTGAAAATCTAATAACTAATTTTAATCAATAAAAGGATATGTGAGTGCACATTTGAAAAAAGGATAAGATAAAAAATATCATAAGTGACACCAAATTTATGTGGAGAAACCTTTTTGAGAAAAAAATACACACAAGAAAGAGGGAAGGAAAATTATTAATCTTCATCAAATAATGAACAACAATACATTTAAATTTACCCCTCTAAGATATTTGATAGCATTTTGATACCTACAAATTAATTATAAAACTACTATATCATGACTCCAATTTATAGAAATTTGTGGGAGGGAAAAATATTATGGTAACTCAAAACAAGAGACAAAAGAAGCTTGCAAATGCCCACACCAAGCATAATGGGTAGAAAATAAATAATCTATAAAATAATTAATTTCGCATTTCTCTCACATGGGCAACTTACCCATAGCCATTAAAAATTTATTTTTCTCCAGTGCACCATAACTCTTTGATGTCTTTGAAATCTCCATATATCATGCAACAAAATGCACACTTGGGTGCTCCACTCAAGAGAACATATAAATGACAATAGTCAACATGCATCGACATGCAAGATAAGATTCTTCCACTCCCAAAGAGGGTGACTATGAAGAATAATATAACATTATAATTTATAACCACCATTAAGACGTCTCCACCTCTATGAAATATAATTAAAATTTGTCATAGAACATAAATAATAAATATTTTGAGTCTCATGTCCCCTAGAGCACTTCCCATGAAGTATGGAGACACATGAGAATGAGTTTAGCATGGAAGGTTAATGTCACTTGCTCTAGTCAATCTAAACCCTCCATTTCAATAAAACCCTATTTATTCATTTTTTGATCAACACATATATAAATATATCCTCATCCTTAATCAATTTATTGATCTAATAGTTGCAATATATTATGCTAAAAATCCAAAGGTTGTTTGTCAAGCCTGCATCAAATAAGGATAAACATAGATGGATATTACTTTTTATTTTTATAACTCATGATCAACCAAAAAAAAAAATACAAGTTTTCAACAACAAGATATAATGTTTATTTTTCATTAAAAAATTTATTTTTTCTTCTTATCTGAATCTAAGGTATTCTTGAATCTCAAAAAATAATTCTCTAGATTTTGTCTATTTCTCCCTTGTTTTACTTCAAATATATGATATATTTTGACACTTCTAGTGGGAGCTGCATCCCTCATTTGATTTTAATTTTTTATATTTTAATAATTAATTTTCTATAATTTTTCTATGCAGTTTGGTTTTCAATTCTAGATTATTGTATTTGCCTATCTTATCATATTTTCTTTAAATAGTAACATATTTTCCTTGTATTTTATCATTTCAATGCCTTCTAATTACTTTTTGTAGGATTGATGAATTTATTTATTTATTTATCATATTTGTCTAATATTTAATATATTTTCTTTATATTTTATCATATTTTCTTTCTAACTATTTTCTATTGGTTTAATCTACATGTTTTATATTTAGATTTTTTTAATTAATAATTGTTGTATTTTTTGACATTTTATCATATTTTATTTATATCTATTATATATATTGATATGTTTGATACGTGTTTTCATGTATGTAACCAAATTTAATTTATCTACTTCTAGACTTCTATTTTCTTGATTTTCATTTTTAAACACTTCCCTTGTAAGTTTTATACTTCTAATTTTGTAACTACTAATCAGTTTTTGCAAAATCATTTCTCCTAGGTATTGTAAGCTACTAACAATTTTCACATTGGCTCATGTGTCCAAGATTTGATTTTAAAACAAACATAATTGTTTCAAGTTAATAAATTATTGAATATTTTTTTATATTTTTATGTGTGTAAATCCCTCTTTCTAGAAATAGCCACTTTCTAGAAATAGAATTTCAACTATCCCAAAGTGGCAAACTAGGACTTATCAACAAATCAAAAAATAATATTAATGTTGGTGATATGGTTTGAACAAATATATTATTTTATCACCAAAAATAAATAAATTAAATAGACTTTCTATAGATAGGAATTCGGAAATCATCAAAACAAGTAATATTAATTATTAGTTCAATCACAAAAACTAAAATGCAATGATAACAATCCTAAAAACATTCAATGAAAGCATGAAGATAAAACATTCAAAAGTAAATACTATGCAAACCATATGTGGATATGAATGCTTCCTTCATGTGGCTCCATTGTTCTTTTTTCCTCTTCAAATAGTTTGGTTGTGGATCTCACCTACAAGTGCACACACATAATTGAAAGCATGTAGACATGATTATTGATCAAGAGTACTCGAAATGTGATTGATTAGAAATTCGATAATCTGGCTAGGGGTCAAGAATCAAGGGGTTTGATTGAAGAAATTCATCCAATTTATAGACAAATTGGAGAGATGGATCAAATTAGCATGATTCAATTCAAATGGAAATTGCAAATCAATTATGTCAATTATGACAAATTATGACAAATTATGCACTTTCTATGCAAAATTTGTTGATTGATGATTTATGACAAATTATGACAGACTTCTATGTCAAAAATTGATTGATTGTCAATTATGACAAATTATGACAAATTGACATGTCATTTCCATGAATTTAGGAGAGAAATAAGAGGAAATTGAAATTAAGAATTAGAAAATTAGAAAATTAGAAAAAGAGGAATTAAGAAATTGATGGAAATTAAAAATTAGGTAAATTAATTAATAATTTATCATTTATTAATTAATTCACAAAGAGGAATAATTAGCCAATTAAATGAACATTTAATTGTGACAAGAAAACTTAGGATAAATAAATAATTTATTAATCCTAAAGGAGGAAATGACAAACCAGGTTAAATGATTAAATCATGAAACCCTAGAAGATGAATTAGGTCTTGATGAAAGATAATTGACTTGATCATGATTTTGAATTGATAAATGACCAATGTGATAAATGATTTGATTGAGAAAATGCGCCAATTGACGAGGAACAATGACAAATTGATCCAAATTGACATAATTGAGACAAACAATGATCGATGACAAATCGATCGCAAAATGACAAGATTGACAAGAGGACAAGAATCGATGACAAAATAAATTGCAAGATGACAAGATGACAATGATCGATGACAAATCGATCGCAAGATGACAAGATTGATAAGAGGACAAGAATCGATGACAAAATAAATTGCAAGATGACAAGATGACAATGATCGATGACAAATCGATCGCAAGATGACAAGATTGATAAGAGGACAAAACCCTAATTAGTATTGACGATGTCCAAAATGATGACAAATGAGCATGCACATTGATGCAATAAGATAAGATCGATTAAAATCATGACTGGAGATTGTTGTCGACAAGACCAAAATTGAGAGCGAGATGAATGAAGAATGTAGAAGAAGGACTCGATGCTCGCAAATGATAAAAACCAAGTGCGTGACATAGGAGAAATGTTAATGCGACGCAAAAACCTAAAATGAGGCAATGCGCAAATGTTAAAGTATGACTCCGCAAGCGTTGACCATTTTTAGGTGTCTACATTTTGCCCCTCTTTGAGACAATGCAATTTTAAGCGTTGTTTCAAAGAACAATAATGAAAATGCCCCAGACAATGACAATGACATATGCATGCCCCCTCGAGGAATTGGCCGGAAACATGCAGAGAAGAGGCCAATTGATCAATAAAAATGATAGGATCGAACGGACTAACAATCAGAGATCGGATGCATGAAGGACAAGTAATTAACGACACAAAAGACCGTGACCAACATAAGATGGAGAGGGTGCACGTCCATCTATGCGCTGACAAAGATCTATAAATGAGACCAAGAGAGGGAAAATTGCTCATTTGCACTAGCTCAAGAGGAGAATTTGTTGCTCTGGAAAAGGACACTTGCAGAGAGATGGCGAACATTCCAATGGTGGATCACCTTGGGGAATGTGTACGCACATACAGATGATCAAACGATGCAGGAGCAGTGGTATGGATCTCAAAAACCCATATTTTCAATTTCATGAATTTTGATTGCTTTCGAGACATTGTGGGGCCCACAGGGGATGCAGAAAAGGACTCCTACGCTTGTGTAGGGCAAATCCTGCACTTGTGTAGGGAGACACAGGCACAGGTTACATGACACAGGCGCAATTGTGCATTTGTGACTCAATTTTGGTTCGAAACTACATGCAAATGATCCAAAAAGGGGGGATAAGGGTAGGATAAGTCAGAATAGATGAAAAACACCCTGATTTGGACATGATAATGAGGAAATGCAACCTGTAGGAGCAAACCCTAATACTGACAAAATGTGCCCCAATTTGTGATGCAGAGTCGACAGTATCCGTTGATCACACGGGAGAACCGACCTGACGGCTTCATGCTACGACATAGACTCAGGAGCATGGACAGAGATACATTAGCAAGACTTGGGATATACTATGTCACGTTCATGCCTGAGATTAGGGCAAACACAGGACTGCTTACCGCATTGGCAGAGCGATGGCATTTAGAGACTTCTTCTTTCCATCTGGCGACTGGAGAGGCGACAGTGACACTGGAGGATGTATGGTGTATCCTCCACATTCCGATTCATGGAGAGATGATAGAGTATGACCCAGTGATAGGGAGAGACACTTTGTGCAGATTATTTGAGTGCGATGCAGATGATCTGGATATCGTCGAGAGGGAGATTGGCTGGGAGACCATGGCATTAGAGTATGATCGGCGATATGTGGTGATAGCTATGGTTATAGCATGCCTACTAGCAGGAGACAGACGAGGACATGGATTCCCTATTGGATGGGGAAGAGTGTTGGAGCGGATGGTGACAAAGGGGACAGTGTACGCATGGGGACCATGTGTACTGGCTATTTTATATTTTCAGCTGCATCAAATAGCGTATCAGGGAGTGCAGACTTTGAGTTGTGGAGTCACATTGTTGTAGGTATGGGCATTTGAGCACATAGCGATATGTCGACCAATTACAGATAGACAGGTAGTACCACATCGACCATATGTGAACTGCTATGGGGGAGCACTGAGATAGGGTCCTTTTGGATACATATTATATTGGCGACATGAGCTAGACAGACTGAGAGAGTTCATATGGAGGCCATATCATGATTGCCCAGGTTGGTCAGATGACAATGATGAGTTACCATATTGTAGACAGGAGAGGTACCTGATTGGGTGACCAGTGAATCGCCAGAGAGTGATTGAGTTGTACCTACCAGAGAGGGTGAGACGACAATTTGGAGAGAGGCAGGATGTACCCAGGAGGACTGCACACTTTGCCCGATCTCACAGAGAGACGAGTCGGTGGGGGAGTATGATTCAGCCACACATAGCATATACAGACTTCAAACAGCTGCAGAAGAGACAGTGGGATTGGGGATCAGATGTGGTGGATGCTGGGACGACAGAGGAGTATGAGAGATGGTTTGCACGATGGCGGCCAGTGCCATTGATAGATCCGGATATTCCAGTACCGAGGCGACAGGAGGACTTCCCACTCATAGGAGAGGAGGAGGGAGATGATGAGGATGAGGAGGATGAGGGTGGGGATGAGGATGATGGGGATGATGAGGACGAAGATGAGGATGGGGATGACGAGGACGAGGAGGATGAGCTAGATTCAGGCGAGTAGGAGGCATTGCAGGATCTACCCTTAGAGCCGGAGACAACTAGGATAGAAGAGATGGAGATGTGCAGGGCTACCATAGCGAGTCAGTAGGATCACATTGCGACTTTAGAGAGATAGCAGGAGTAGTTTAGAGCAGAGATAGCTAGACTCAAAATGGCTCGAGATACAACAATTGCTCAGGCACAGCGAGAGGAACAGAGAGTCATTGAGTACATTGGGTCGATGCGGGATGCCAGTGCACGGGAGATGGCACAGATGCTGGTAGAGACCGGAGAGGAGATATGCCATTGGAGGACACTATATGAGAGTGCAGTTCCACCAGAGCAGAGAGCACCTTCATATCGGGCATGATCGAGGATAGAGAGTAGGGCACGCTCTCGGAGGTCATTGAGCAGCATGGGAGTGAGTGGACCTATGAGACCACCACAGCTAGGACCAAGAGGGACATCATCCGTGAGACATGGCAAGGATGAGGAGGACAGAGGGAGCACCCAGTGACAGAGGCACATGCTCCTTATGATGGACATATGTAGTTTGATGTTATGTAGTCAGCCTGCGGGCCATACTTAGGACAGACAGTCCAATTTTTGTACTCCGATATTATTGTGACATATGATATGATATGCATCGATATGATGGGATGCAATGTGTTATGACTGATAGCTATATTTTTCATGTATGGATGACTTATGCACTGTTGATTGGGGAACATGTATGGATGCATTTTTATGTGTTTTTGATACATTGATAATATGAAATGGATAAAAGACTTGATATGATGCTTAATGTAATGCAAATGTACTAACCAAATGAATGCAGGATGCAGCATGTATGTTTGGGGAAATCGAAGCACTAGACCGAACTGACTATCCGAACTGACGGAAGAAATGTTAGTAAGAAGAAAATGAGATAGAGGACAGTTAGAGATGAAGAAAAACTTGCTTTCAGTAATGCACTTTGTAGGTGAGAACCTTTATTTTTATGTAGCAAAATGGATGCGTAGCATCATGGCATTGAAGGCCAGAGCTGAAATGCAACCCTTTTTGCAAAAGACAGACACATCACAGACAAACAACAATTAGAATCAAAAAGAAAAAGACCATGATCCATCCCGGTCACTCTAAATCACTCAGTGACATCATTGAGCAACATAGGAACATGATCGAAGACAAATCAATAAAAAGATAGGATGCACAAATTCCAACAAATCAAACAAACATCTTGATCTTCCTTGTCAAAAGTTGAAAGTGTTGATAGGACAATCATGCTATCTGGTTTCAGGACATGCGGTACCCTGTCTAAGATAGGACATAGTTTGGTTTCGAGTATACCACACCCTGTATAAGACCCATGATAGTGTGCCAAGGACAAATAAATTTGCGGTTGATTGACATGACAAGTGCGATTAGTTTGAATGTCTGGTTTGAGTGAAAAAGCTCATCTGTTAACGCATGATTTCATTAAAGCACAATGTTGGATTGCGAGTTGTTGGATGTATGCTCAGTGATTTGTCTTATGCACAAAAAGGGATCCTTTATTGACAAAATGCTTGTTTTTTTGGATTTTAATGTTTTGAAATGTTTTTGTATTCACTTTTTTCAGGACTTTATTTGATTTTTAGAGATTTTTTCAGGATAGTATTTGATTTTTTTATGATTTTTTTCAGGACAGTATTTGATTTTTTATGATTTTTTTCAGGACGTTATTCAAATTTTTTTTTGATTTTTTTTCAGGACCTTTTAAAATGTTTTTGAGGTTTTTTTCAGGACATTTTAAAATGTTTTTGAGATTTTTTCAGGACATTTTTAAATGTTTTTGAGATTTTTTCAGGACATTTTTAAATGTTTTTATGATTTTGCCCCCAGTGTCTAGCAAGGCAAGGAATATGACAAGTGAATAAATAGGCTTGCTGAAATGATGGTGGATAGAGGGAAGACAAAGACCTTTCATCATGGAGACAATACAGATGCAATTTTGAAGGGCTATTACGTGATGGGACAAGAGACTGGATATGACAATGTAAAGTAGGAACATGGCATGAGGGACATGTCAAGAGATTTTTGAAACCATGTTTAAATTTTGCGTCTTTATTTCAGATCAAGATCAAGGAAAAAAAAGGGTGTATGGATAGTGATAAGATATGGATAGGATAAGCAAGACCAAGAATGGATAAGGGACATGGACTGAAGTTCAGGGTAGGCTAAGGGATAGTGGCAGAAAGTTGCAATAAGCTAGGGAATATGGATGAAAGGTTATAATAAGAAAATGGATAAATGACCAAAAGCTATGATAGACTGAAAGCTGCAAACAAGATGCATGATGCTCATGACGATCCTCATCCTTGTCAAGATCAAAGGTGGAAAGAGGAAATGGACATGAGGGACAATAGGATAATGGAGGGTAATGACAGGGGTTCAATAGGATAATGGAACAATGAAGGACAAAAGGATATGAAGGAGGAAACCTGCCCCCAAGTGTGGTGTGCAAGAAGTTCATAGATTACGCATGTCGCCTGTTTGCTAGGTTTTCATCATGGAACTTGCCCAAGGCGCCTGTTTGCCAGGTTTTCACCAGTGGATGAATTATTTTTCTTTACTTTTTTTTTTTTCTTTTGTCTTTTTTTTTTTTTTCACTTTTTTTGATTTGTTTGTATTTTGACCTTTTCAATAGAAGATGGACACATGATAGGGGATGGAAGAAGGACTCAAGTATCTTTTTTTTTGGATAGTAGCCTTGAAAAAAAAATGGACCATGACCTTTAAAAGTATGCTCAAAGACATTGGTAGGATAAGGACATGGAAAAAGAGATAAAACTAAGGCGAGGATTTATGCAAAGGATTGGATCAAAGGGATGGAAGGATGGAAAATATGCATTGGATAATAGGTAGGGTATTGGAAGAATTGGGCTTCAGCGGATGGAAATGAAGGCAAGATCGACATTGGCACACACCTTGAGGGGTGATGGACTGATGGAGGAAAGACGTATTTTGTATATTGAGATTTTGATGGAGGAATAACTTGGGATTTTGGGACATAAGGGCCCAAAATGGATGAAGAAGGTGATGGAGGAACAGACTTGGAATGTTTGGATGGAGGAATAGCAATTTTGGATGCCAAGTTGGATGTTTCTTTAGGCTTTTGCGCTTCAAGGAGCCGCTTAGGGATCCACATGGTTTTTGATTTTTCATGCTTTTGTGGTTCCTTGGAGTGCATTGCTTGCATAAGGGATTTAGGAACCCATATATATTTTGACTTTGCTTTATTTTTCTCAGTGGGCCTTTGTGGCCTTTTGGATATTTCTTTTTCTTTAGAGATCATATTTTGCTTTCTTTTGACATGTTGATTATATTGGACATGTTGATCCCTGAATACATGTGGATTGTGAGACTTATGACGTTTATACTTGGCATCCAAATTGCTTGGAGGGAATGAATGTCGGTGTGGATGGGAATGATATGGAGGCATGTGGGATGGATGGAAGGTTCTCCAAGATGTGTGCCTTTGCTGATGTTGCATAGGAGATGGGGGGATATAGGGACCTAGAATGGATGGAAGTGATGATGGGGAAGGTGGACATTTGGATTTTGACTTTGAAGGGATACCAGCGCCTTGAGTGTGAGCTCTGTAGCCATGACCATTAGTATATTCTTTGATATGGAGGGGTTCTTGCTCATGAAGGTCTACTCCTTTGCCTTTATGAATATCTTGACTTGTAGGATACTCTTTTCTTTGGGAAGAAGACGCAAGTCCATTATGAGGTGGATATGATATGAGAGAAATAATGAGATCTTGAAGTGGATCAGATTGCACCAAAGTGGAAGAACCCATTATGCATGTCGAGGGTTCATGAACATCTTGCACTGACACGTTAGAATCATGAGGGGGATTAGGATCATGAGAGGGACTAGGATTGTGTAGTGGACATGGTTCAATGACAGGCTCTTTAAGAGATGGAATGGGAGAAATAATGGGATCATCAAAAGAAATACGATCTTGGAGTGTATATGGAGCATTAAGACAAGGAGATGGAGGAACAAAAGGATCTTGTGGAGGATTTAAAGGAATAATTTGATCTTGACAAGGAGGAAGATCATCGGAACCCTCTTCAAAGGTGCTTTGCTCTTGACTTTCAATGGGATCATCATAAAGGATGGAAGGGATATCTTGATCTTTCTTAGGAATTGGAATGTCAATGGGATTTGAAAGGACATTTTGTTCATGAAATGGAAGGGGATCATTTGGGATTGGATGGACTGGGATATCTTGATCTTGCCCGGGGAATGGAGTGTCAATAGGACTTTGGATAGGATGGACAAGAATAGGGGAATCATCATGAGTTTCTAGGAAGATGAGATCTTGGTCAACAATTGGATGGGATGATAAGGTTTCGGGATCTTGATCTTGATTTTCTTTAGGACTCATTTCTTCGTGCTCTAAATTATCCTCTTGACATGGGGTTGGACTTTGGATATGCATGGAGGATTCTAACAAGGGATCAATGGTTTGGCATGAAGGAAATGCACTTTGAACATTTGTGATGGATTCTGGTAAGGAACCAATGCTTGAACATGAGGAAGAGGGACTTTGAATGGGGTTCTCTAAAATAGGTAATGGCAATAAAGTGCATGGTTGCACTAGGTCTAGTATTTTTGAAACATGACAAGGATGTGCATCATGAATTGGATTATCGTGGCAATCAATTATGGATAGCCCTTGGCTAATTGCATCCTTGGGTGTATTGTTTGATGAGGACAATATGGAAGGTTCTTGGGAAACTTCTAAAGGTGTAGGGATAGATGCCACTGGAGAGTCAATTTGCTTGTGAGGGGATGAGGCATTGCTAGACATAAGTGTATTATCTTGATCTTCCTCAATAAACTCACTTGGTAATTTCCTTAAGAGCATTGCAATTAAGCCACCTTTCTTTCAAGGTTTTGACATGATTGGATCTGGAATTTGAACTTGTTTCTGGTTTGATGTCATGTTTTGATATTGGACTTGGTTCAATTGTTCCGACATGTTTGAAACTTGGGTTGGTGTGTGTTGCAACCTTTGTTTTTGAATGTTTGGTAGTGGTTGTTGACATTGATATGTTGATTGAACTTGAACTTGTTGATATTCCACCATTGGTTAGACTATTTGTTGACATTGTATGGCTGGTTGGACATATTGTTGAAATTGAACCATTGGTTGTGTCTATTGGAAATGTTGGAGCTATTGAACAATTGGTTGTGATGGTTGAAAATCTGATTGATAGTAAACACCTTCTTGTTCTTGTTGTAGAGGCACATAATCTTGAAATTGATGTTGTCTCTTTTCTTGAAATTGTTTCATCATCTCTATTTGTGAGAGGAGAGCTGGTATGTCTAATCGTTCAAGAAGAGATCTTACATCAATTGGCTCAATCTTTAGATTTTGACCTGGAAATTTTTGAAACATTTTGGACATTTGTGATCTATTCTTCTCAATGTTTTTCACTCTTTGTTCCAATATCTCCTCTTCTTGAGCTAGTTTCTCCTCTAGTTTTTGTATTTGGACATTTACATCATAAAGAGTTTGATCGATATTGCCTTGTTGTTGGGTTCGATATAATTGTGATTGCCTTTTCGGTTGATATGTGAAACTTTGTTGCATCATTGGTGCTTGGAACCTTGTTTCAATAGATATGTCACTATGCAAATGCAATATTTTTGGAATTTTTCAAAGATAATGTATGATATGCAACTAAATGCAAACTAGATAGACGAGTATGCAATCTATGTTTTTGGTTGTTTTTCAAGATTTTGACAAACTTTTTGGAATGCAAATCTAAAAAGAGACCCTTAGGAAATTGAAATAATGTCTAGACCTCAAAGGAAAAAAGGGCCAAGTGACAAAAGGACAAATGACAAAGTCTCCCCTATATGCTTGGATACTAAGCTAGGTTTGACCAAATGACAATAATGACATAAAAAGAAAAGGTTTGACAAGGTCTAGACTTCTTAACAATGACTTAGGGTTTATCAAAGATTTGGATTACTCAAGTATGACAAAACTTAGTTTTGAGACTATATGCAAAAGGACAATTACTATGCAAATGACCCTAATATGATATGATAATGACCTAAACTTAATGAAGATACCTAGGGTATGCAAATGTATGACAATGGTATTACTCTAATGCAAGAGGACACATGCAAATGGATGACCCTTATTGATATGCAAAGGAGTATGACTTAGGTGAAACCTAACCTTGGTACTTGATAATGAACTTTGCAAAATGCAACCTAGGATGAACCTAAATGTAAGTGACATGAATGTTAAGACAAGATTTTGAACAATGTTTGACAACCATGTTTGAAAGTGTTTTGAAGTTTGTTGGATGAAATGCTCTTATGTTTAACCTTGTTTTGAATCAATTTGTCTTGGTTTTGAAATGATATGCAACTCAAATTTTGACAAGCAAAGAAGACAAGATATTTTAACATAGACTCAAGACAATCATGCTCATTCACACATTTCTTATGGTAGGCAAGGACAGTAGGTACTTGAGAGGTAGACTCATTATAAGATTCAAGGAGAATACATAGATGCTTGACCCCACGGGCTCCCCTCCAAGGCACTCACTTCTCAGGGCAGCCAAGCATCAGTCCCCATGGAAATATCCCCATGGAAAACTTAGTATCTCTTCCAAGTATCCGAACTTGTCCTTCTCAAGCAACTAGAAGGGTTTTTTTGGCCTCTAAAAACAAGGTGTTTAGTAAGGATTTCTATTAAGCGTTACTCCTTGATGTCACGCAAGCATGATTGAGACATTAAGCCCATCAAGATACCAAACAAATGTAGTCGCACAAGCATGATTTAGACCGTGAGGTCCTACTTAGATGTTGATATGAGAAAGAGTTCAAGGGTCATCACTTCCCAGGTAACTGCAATTCCCACGTAACCCTTCCTTCAAAGCTTTCACCCATCAGGTATTTTTTTATAGTGAGTTAGAATGCCAAGGTATTCTAGCCATAATCACTTTGGGTCATTCCCTTCTCATGATTATCACTTGCTTGCAAAAGCAAATGGTCGGGAAGGCAGGCCCTCTAAAGGTGACACACAATAAACAATGAGCATGGTATCGAAGATCTGGATTTCTGATCACCCTAAGAAGGATGAGAGCATACTCTCCTACTCCAATGTCACACTCAACAATCAAAGCAAAAGCATGTTCATTCCAACCTATTTAGAAATCACTAGGTGCCTAAAAATTAATTGCAAACACAAGGTTTAGTTGTTTCTCCAAGGCAACCTGCAAAACCCAAGTTAGAAGTTTGAGGTGTTTATTCTTTGACTATCGATTCTGCATAAAACATGTTAGTAGTTTCATTTGTTTTCTTTTCCATGTGTATGCCAAGATGCTGCATAGATAATTAGTACCAAAAACCAAAAAGCAGAAAACAAAATGCAAAAACAAACAATTTTCAAGTAAAACACTGCATTTTCACCTCTGTTTCTAGACTTTACACAGGCGCAGAACCCATGACAGAGGCGCAGAACTCATAACACAAGTGCAGAATGTCTCTAACACAAGTGCAAAATGCTTAACAAAGGTGCAAGTTGTCTTACACTGGCGCAGAAGTCCCTAGAAAACCCTGCACTGCCCTGTTTTTGGTTTTTTTGACCTGCAAATCAACTCAAAAGCACTCAAAAACACAGTAAAGGGGTTAGATGGTTAGTTTTCACGTCGGGTTCACCAATTAATGTAGATAGGAATTCGGAAATCATCAAAGCAAGTAATATTAATTATTAGTTCAATCACAAAAACTAAAATGCAGTGATAACAATCCTAAAAACATTCAATGAAAGCATGAAGATAAAACATTCAAAAGTAAATACTATGCAAACCATATGTGGATATGAATGCTTCCTTCGTGCGGCTCCATTGTTCTTCTTTCCTCTTCAAATAGTTTGGTTGTGGATCTCACCTACAAGTGCACACACATAATTGAAAGCATGTAGACAAGATTATTGATCAAGAGTACTCGTAATGTGATTGATTAGAAATTCGATAATCTGGTTAGGGGTCAAGAATCAAGGGGTTTGATTGAATAAATTCATCCAATTTATAGACGATCAAATTAGCATGATTCAATTCAAATGGAAATTGCAAATCAATTATGTCAATTATGACAAATTATGACAAATTATGCACTTTCTATGCAAAATTTGTTGATTGATGATTTATGACAAATTATGACAGACTTCTATGTCAAAAATTGATTGATTGTCAATTATGACAAATTATGACAAATTGACATGTCATTTCCATGAATTTAGGAGAGAAATAAGAGGAAATTGAAATTAAGAATTAGAAAATTAGAAAAAGAGGAATTAAGAAATTGATGGAAATTAGAAATTAGGTAAATTCATTAATAATTTATCATTTATTAATTAATTCACAAAGAGGAATAATTAGCCAATTAAATGAACATTTAATTGTGACAAGAAAACTTAGGATAAATAAATAATTTATTAATCCTAAAGGAGGAAATGACAAACCAGGTTAAATGATTAAATCACAAAACCCTAGAAGATGAATTAGGTCTTGATGAAAGATAATTGACTCGATCATGATTTTGAATTGATAAATGACCAATGTGATAAATGATTTGATTGAGAAAATGCGCCAATTGACGAGGAACAATGACAAATTGATCCAAATTGACATAATTGAGACAAACAACGATCGATGACAAATCGATCGCAAAATGACAAGATTGACAAGAGGACAAGAATCGATGACAAAATAAATTGCAAGATGACAAGATGACAATGATCGATGACAAATCGATCGCAAGATGACAAGATTGATAAGAGGACAAGAATCGATGACAAAATAAATTGCAAGATGACAAGATGACAATGATCGATGACAAATCAATCACAAGATGACAAGATTGATAAGAGGACAAAACCCTAATTAGGATTGATGATGTCCAAAATAATGACAAAT
Organism: Cryptomeria japonica; assembly: GCF_030272615.1. NCBI lineage: Eukaryota > Viridiplantae > Streptophyta > Pinopsida > Cupressales > Cupressaceae > Cryptomeria > Cryptomeria japonica. Next base: position 162,830,055 of record NC_081405.1, read on the forward strand.
GAGCACGCACATTGATGCAATAGGATAAGATCGATTAAAATCATGACTGGAGATTGTTGTCGACAAGACCAAAATTGAGAGCGAGATGAATGAAGAATGTAGAAGAAGGACTCGATGCTCGCAAATGATAAAAACCAAGTGCGTGACATAGGAGAAATGTTAATGCGATGCAAAAACCTAAAATGAGGCAATGCGAAAATGTTAAAGTATGACTCCGCAAGCGTTGACCATTTTTAGGTGTCTACACTTTCTAATTTGTGTCATGGGGAATGGGAAAATTTCTTTTGGCATGTTTTGTTGCTCTTTGGAAGCTTATGGAAAGTTTGCAATTGGTAGTTTTCTTGGAAAGCGGAAGAGATTTAAGGACACTTGGCAACAATATTTTTTATTCTAACTTGCATTTGAGTGTGGATTTGATTTATATGTGATTTTGGCTCCATTTCCATTCATTCATCTTTTGCTATTTTCTGTTAAGCTACTAAGATTTGCTTATATTTAGAGGTTGATAAACTTGTGGAGAAGGATGATAAGAATGCAAGTTTGAGGGTTTATAGGTGATATAAGGATGATAATTTGAGGGCCATCAAGGTGCAATCTCATTCAGAATTTTCCATTGTGTAGAATGATTCCAAATTTCATAGTTTTCTCCAACATTTTCTAAGGGTTTGTATTTGAGTTTTCTATAGTGTTTGAAAATAGCATGATGGATGTACATTTATATTATTTCATTTTTAAAACTAATATCTCATCATTTGATTAAGGGTTTGTACGTTGAATGAAGTTTCATGAAAAGTGGAGTTGTTCAGTAATGTCTACCAGGACTATATTTTGTCTTCAGATTTGAAATAAAGTTGTATAAGTGTTTTGGTATCCTTGAGGCTACGGATTTCTATTAATTATTATTATTTTTCATGTATTTTTTCAATAATAACAATGGTGTGGAGCTTAATGAGTTATCTTTATTGTTGTTGATGCTCCAGTGTGGTATTGGCTTTAATTTCAATCTATATTTTGAGTTATGCAACAACAAATATATATTGTTATTATCAAATGAATTTAAAAAAATGTTGTGAAATCCATGTCAAAATGTATTGTAAAACTTTTATATTAGTTGCACAAAGTTCGAGCTTAAAAGTTTGGTGTGATTTGCTAGATATTTTTGTTCAACTAATTTGTGTGTTTAATCTTTATCGAATATCCTATTTAAAGGTCCCAAAAGGTTTTAAAATCTAATAAATTTTAGTACAAGGGACATGTTTTTATTCTGCCATCCTGAGGCTTGCCATCTTATAGGGTTTCAATTTTTGATCATGGGAGGTTTTTTTAAATATCTCACCAAGAGATTGGCCAATGGAAGTTTAGCATTGAAAATTATAAATTGGTTTGATAAATATTTGATCAAATCTATAAATTATAAGAAGTGTATTAGAAACATGGTGATGAAGTGGATATAGCATTGATGTCTTATGCATTTCACAAGTTGTTTTTGAGTGAGAAAATGGTGCTATAATGATGTATTTGTCTTTGTAGATTGTTGAAGTGTGAGAATTCAAAAATGTGTTTTGAAGATAGTCTAGGAGAATGCTTTGCATTCCTCAAAATTTGAAGATATGGTATTGTAGTTTTGGATTTAACATATGTGTTATGAAGACATTGTGCTCCTATCTTGTTAGGTCCTTGGTGTTGCCATAGATGGATTTTGGTGAATGCAGTATGTAGGTAGGTTAGTGGTTTGTCAAGACTAGTACAAAAAGTGCTTTGTCTTTCTCCGCATTGATGATTTTGATCCTATGGATTGGTAGACATGTTTATATTTTTTGTGTAGTGTCTCTATTTATATTTCAAGTGATGATGTGTACCACAAATATGATTGTTAATTTTTTATTTCATGATTGTGTTGTATGGGCATTTAGGTATGACAAACTCTATATAAATTTGGTTGTGCTAGTTTATTTTGGCTTGAATGTGTGAAAGAAGTATTTAGGAATGTTGTTGAACATTAATGAACTATCGAGCTATGTGGTCTACATGATAGTGATTGATCTTTTTGTTCCTGCATTTGGTCTGGAGTTGGTTTTCTAGGTAATTTGTGGTCATCTAGTCAACGGGCCGTACTCTCTTTCTTGTGCTACACATTTGGGGGTATGTTATAGCATTAGAGGATGTGATGGGTTGTATTTAGGGTCTTACTATGCCTTGTGATAATATACATTGAGTATTTCCATTTGGAAGATGTGTGTTGGGTTGACTAGTTATCTTCACATTACCCTCTTGCTAACTTATGAGGATGTGTGAGAGCATGTTTGGGGTTGCATAGAAGGATATAATATTGTATTTTTAGCTCCTCTCTATCTCCTAGATTGGACTACTTTCACCATAATTTGTAATTGTTTCCAACTTAGAGGGATCATTCCTTGTCCCCTATTCTAGAGACCTAATTAATGTTTTGAGGTCTTGCAGATGGTATATATAGGAGATAAAATTAGTTGCAAGTGTGAGGATTAGATGTGGATTGTGAAAGATGCAAAGTTGAGGTGGTAAATGTGTGTAGTGAAAGTTTTGGAGATGAACTGCTTAAGGGTTTCTTGAGGCAACATGTCAAGAATGAAAAATACAAAAATGCACATATAACACAGAATAGTACATATAACATATATAGTTCACTGAAATGGAGGGAACATCGTAGCTAGAAGGAAACTTGAATTTTGTGAATGGAGGGATCAGCGTAGCTGGTTCCTCTAGTTCTACTGCCTCTACAACACAAGGACCCATTACAGATGATGAGGATGGGAGTCCGGATGGGGACCCACGGCATCAGAACCCTCCTCCTGACCGTGAAAACTTGAAAGATTCTTCCAAATTGGGTCCCGAGGGCGTGAAATCTGACTTGGAAAAGGCGACTAAGGAGAAGGCTCACAAACCTTGGAACCACCTTTTTGCAAACAAACCCACTGGTAAATCGTCCTTCCCCTCTGTGGAAGACCTTTCTGATAGAAAAATCGATAAATTTGCTATTGCAGTTCTTGATATGGTCATCGATCATAGTATATCTTTAATGGCCTTTTCTCTAGTGGGAAAGTTTGTTGGGCCACGACCCAATATTGAGGATGTTAGATCCTTTGCTAAGAGAAAATTGAGGCTAAAAGGTCAAGTTGATGTTTCCACCCTATCAAGGGGCTTTTTTGTATTCTCTTTCCCCTATGGGGAAGATCTGGAAATGACATTGAGCGGCGGACCATGGATGTTTGGTAGATCTTCATTATCCCTAAGGAAATGGTCCCCAAATATGGAACTCAATGACTCCTTCTTTGAATCTGTCCTGGTCTGGGTTAGGTTGCTCGGCTTGCCACTTGAATTTTGGGTGGAGGATGTTTTTTCAGGTATTGCTAACTCATTCGGGGAGCTTGTTGTGATAGATCCTATGACAACAGCTCATAAGAGACTGGTATATGCAAGAATCTATGTCAATATCTCTCAAAATATGGATCTTCCCAATTCTATTGATATAAGCTCCAAACTTGGGGTATGGGAATAGACTATAGAGTTTGAGTCCCTCCCCTTTGTGTGCTTTTCCTATAAGAAAGCTGGACACTAGGCTAAGGCTTGCCCTAGTAACCCCAAAAAACCTCTGAAGACTAATAATCTTCACAAATAGGTATGGAGAGAGAAGATTAACATTAAGGAGGATAGTAGAGTGGAAGTAGGTAGTCGAAGTCCTAGTAACCCTAAAGACTTAATAGAAGTTGATAGGAAAGCTAGTCCTCTTAAGGTTCCTCTTTTGAAGGAAAATAAAAAGGTTGAAAATAAAGGATTTGAGATCAAAACAGTTAATGGTTTTGAAGTTTTACAGACTCAGGAGGAAGAGAATGTAGTTATAGAAGAGATTATTGAAGAAGGTGAGATTGATGATATGAACAAATCCCAATTTGAGGACATTCAAGTTTCAGAAATCCAAAGTAATAAAGTTTTCCTACATGACTCTGAAGGACCTGAACTTATTTTTGAAGGGAAGAATGAGTTCGGATCACCTCAGGGTAACCTAAATTCTTTATTTTAGAAGGTTGGAGCTAAAATGCCCACTTCATCCCAGAAAGGAGGAGAACCATGGAATAATATGCAAGCTGAACATAAAGATGAACATGAGGAAGAGAGTATAGGGGTTGGAAGAAAGAAAAATAAGAAGACAAGATGCTCTAATGGGGTTAAAACTAGGACCAGATATAAGGTAGATATTAGTCTTTCTAAATCTCCGCAGGGTCGTAAACCCATGAAATGGCATAGGGACTAGGAGAGTAAACAAAATATAGCTGATGGAAGGCACCAAACTATACAGGAATCCTATCATCAGGTTTCCAAATGAAGGTAATATCCTGGAACATTCGAGGCCTAAATGGTCTCAACAAACAGGATATATTACAGAATCTTATTATAGACCATAAGCCGGATATCATCCTGGTTCAGGAAACCAAAATGAGTAAGGAAAAAGTTGAGAATTTAAATTTCTTCAAACATGGTGGAGTCCATGGCAGTAGCTTGAATGGGGCCTCCAATGGGGTGGCTATATTCTAGAACAAGAAAACTATTTTAGGAGATATCGCTGATGAAGATGGTAATATTATATCAATGAAAGTTAAAAGTATCACTGAAGGAAAGGAATGGGTGGTTACTAACATTTATGCCCCAAATTCCAAAGTTGCTAGGAGTAAATTCTGGGATAAAATCTAGTTGAAAAGAAGTTTTTTTTCCCAAGATAGCTGGTTGTTGATGGGAGATTTCAACACTCCATTACAAGGAACTGAAAAATTTGGAGGAACTCAAGCCCCGTTGGATAACGAAACTGACTTGATGGACTTCATCAATGCTAATGCCTTGATTGATATTGATCTTACTGGAGCCTCTTACACTTGGTCTAACCGAAGGGATGGAGATGACTTCATTTAGGTAAGGCTTGATAGATCCCTTATCACTCATGATTGGATCCTTTCCCATAGATGTTCCTTGTTAGTAATCAATAGAATTGGTTCAGATCATTATCCCATTTCTTTTGTTGCAGAGTCTGTTAAGAGTAAACAGTGTTTTCCTTTCTGGTTTGAGAAGACGTGGATATCTCATCCATCTTTGGAAAAATCCATTTCCAATTGGTGGATTATTGATGTGAATGGATCTGTTATGTACAAAGTTGCTAAAAAACTTAGAAACATCAAATATAACATTAAGATCTGGAATAAGAAGGTTTTTGGTGATATTTTTGAATTAAAAAAAAAGCTGAAGGAGGAATTAGAATAGATCCAAATCTCAATACAAAAAGATGGCTATAATAAGTATCCTAAGGCTAAGGAAGATGAAATTTTAGTCAAACTTCACAAAATTATTTCTAGGGAGGAAAATTACTAGAGATAGAGATCCAGGGCTATCTGGTTGGAAGTTGGGGATAAGAACACCAATTTTTTCACATGACCTCCATGAAACATAAAGCTCCTAATAGAATATCATGTCTAATTGTTGAAGACAAAACTCTTCTTAAAGATGATGACATTGGGGATGAATTTGTTAGGTTCTTCTCTTAGCTCCTTACTGGTAGTAGAGAGATTGACATTGCTAAGCAACATGACTTGGTTGATAACATTCCCAAGATTATTGAACCTCACCAAAATAAGGCTCTTTCTGCTATCCCTTTTGTTGAGGAAATTAAAAAAGATGTTTTTTCTTTTCAAGGGGATAAGGCTCCGGGACCGGATGGTTTTCCCATGTTCTTCTTTCAAGAATATTAGCATATTATGGGGAAAGATACGGTCAATGTTGTTAAAGGATTTTTTGGAGCCAGAAGAATCCTTAAGGAAATCAATTCAACCTTCATTGCCCTTATCCCTAAGGTGGTTGGAGTGGATTCCATGGGAAAATTTAGGCCAATAAGTCTTTGCAACTCCTTTTATAAGATTATCTCTAAAGTTATGACTTCCAAACTTTTGGTTGTTCTCCCCTTCATCACCTCAGAGGAGCAAAAAGGATTTGTCCCTGGTAGGTAGATTTTGGACTCTATTATTCTTGTGCATGAGAATATTCATTCTCTTAATGCTGCTAATAGAGAAGGTTTTTTGATAAAGTTGGATTTGGCTAAAGCTTATGACAGAGTGGAATGGCAGGTTCTTCTCAGAATTATGGAGGCCTTTAGTTTTGATGATAAGATAATTAAAATTATCAAAGAACTGATCTCCACCCCAAACTTCTCTATTCTTATCAATGGATCTCCGTCTAGATTTTTTAAATCTTCTAGGGGGCTTAGGCAAGGAGATCCTATCTCTCCTATTCTTTTTACCATCTTGGTGGAGAGTATGAGCACATTGATTCAAAAAATGAAAGTGAATAAAACCATCAAAGGTCTTCAACCTTCCTCTGCTAATGTGTCTTGCACTCATCAATAGTTTGTTGATGACATAATATTGATGGGATACTCCTTTGTTGGTGAGGTTGTTGCCTTCAAAGGTGCTCTTATCTCTTACTCTTTGGCGACAGGTCAGCAAGTCAATTGGGAGAAGTCAGCTATCTACTTCATGAATACCCCTACTTTAAGGCAGTAGAGAATTGCTAATATTATTGGGTGCAAGGTGGAATTGCTTCCCTCCACTTATCTGGGTCTGCCTCTGGGTTTGGTCCCCCCAAAATCCTTCTGGAACTTGTTAATTGATAAACTCAACAAGAAATTGGCTGGCTGGAAAGGATCTATGTTATCTCAAGCAGGAAAACTGTAGCTTCTTCAAGCTACCCTTCAGAACCTTCCAGTCTATGCTCTTAGTCTATTTGGTATTCTGACTAAATTTGTTGAAGCTCTAGAAAGGATTCAGAAAAGATTTCTTTGGTCAGGGGTTGAAGAGAAAAAAAGGATTGCCTTGGTTACTTGGGATAAACTGTGTAAGCCTAAGTGCAAGGGGGGTTTAGGTATTAAAGCTCTTAAAACTTTTAATAAATCTCTTCTTGCTCAACAGATATGGAGGGCTTATGGCATTAAGAAAGATTGGAATCGGGTGTGGTTTGATAAATATAGTCATGACCTACCCCTTCATTCTCTTCTCTACTCTGAAGACCTGGGTCTTTCATATGGAATAGTATAACCAAATCCATAAAAGTTACTAAAGCTGGAGTTGGATGGGTCCTTGGAAAAGGTGACAAAATCAGGTTCTGGGAGGATGCCTAGATTAAAGATGAACCTATCTTCAACCAAGACTGCAGTGAATTCATTGATGAATGAAAAATAAGGTATGTGCCTTTGGTTTGTAATTACTGGAAGGAGAATAAATGGGTGAGGCTTGATGCTATTTATGTTGGGTTTTCGGGGCTTCAATAGGATCTGCTGTCCTTTTCTGTTAATAAAGATTTTGATGATGTGTTTCTTTGGAAGAGTAATCTGAGGGGTAACTTCACTATTGCTTCTGCTTACAATAATACTTTCACTCAGATCGGCAACCCTATATGGACTAAAATCTAGAATAGAGTTCTTATTCCTAAAGTTAACATGTTTTTTTGGCTTGCAGTTCATAACAAGATTCTAACTATTGACAACCTGACCCATAGAGGCTTCATGCTTCCTAACAGATGTGAGTTATGTCAGAAAGAGGAAGAATTAGTGGATCATTTTTTCATCCATTGCTCCTTCACTTGGGAAATCTAGAGTAAATTTTGGGAGAAATGGAAAGTTGGTTAGGTTATGCATTATACTCTCAAGGAAGTTGTCTGGAAATGGATCTTTCCCACCAAATACCCTCTCATCAAGATTCTCTGGTCCTTGATCCTTCCCGTGAATTGTTGGTATATCTAGAAGGAGAGAAATAATAGAATTTTTAGGGAGGCTAAGTGCACGTCTCTGGTGGTTTTGAAAAAAATTGCAGGGCGATAAAAGAAAACATTAATATTCCTCACAGAAATAACAAGCAATGGATTTCTTCTAACATGAATGAGATTGAGAAGGGTATTCTTACTGATTGGAATCTAATTAACAAAGTGTGCAAATATGACAATAAGATTAGGAGAGAAAATGTTGTCTGGAGATTTCCTTGTTATGATTGGGTCAAGGTGAATTTTGATGGGGCTGCCAAAGGCAATCCTGGGAAGTCTGGAGGGGGAGGAGTTATCAGAAACTGTCATGGTGTTTGTATTGCTGCTATTGCTTCCCCCTTTGGAATTCAAAATAATCATGTTGCTGAAGCTCGGGCTATGTTGAAATGTCTCCAGCTTGCTCAGGGTTTTAAATTTAAAAAAATATGGCTGCAAGGGGATTCCCTCAATATTATTCAGGCTATTAAAGGTTCTAACTCCCCCTCTTGGAACATATTCAATATTATTGAAAATGCCAAAAATTTATTAAAAGACTCTGATAGTGTCTTCATCTCCCATACGCTTAGGGAAGGTAATAAGGTTGTTGACCTTCTAGCTAATGAGGGGGTTTATTTAGAGGAGGACACTAAATATATTGGAGAAGCCAACTGCAAAAAAGATGTCAGGGTGCAATTATTATATGATCGTGTCAATGGCTCAAGTTAATTTTATCATTACCCCTTTTGGTTCGTATACCAAAGGTAGAGATTAGGGTAATGTGAAGTGTCGGTTAATTATTTTGTTAAGGCATCATTATTATGATCAAATGTGTGATGACGCCAATCATAATAAGTGTTGGAGTGTCATGACCATCATTAAATATTCCTTCAAAATCAAGGAAAGCACCCTATTTTTTGAACCCATCATTCTGTTCAAGAGCCCGTGTTTAAGTTTTGGTCTTTAGTTTGTGGGCATTTTGTGCACTGTTGAAAACCTCGACCTGCATTTCAAAATGGGAGGTAACCTTAATCAGAATGAGCCCTCTGGTTGCAAAAATTGGAAAAGTGAGCAGAAAGTTTGGAGGAGGCTCCATTGATATGGTTTCATAGACTACATGGAGAAGTTGCATTGCAGCAAAAATTTGGTTTCACGCGGCTTTGTAAAGGGATGGCACAACAACAAAGTCACTCTGTTTGGTGAGACCTAGAAGGTTGATGAAGACCTTGTGGCGAAAGTCACGGGATTACAGAAGGAAGGCACCAAGTTCTACAAAGACTGAAAGTTTGCAGCTGAAGCTATTAAAAATTTCCTTAAAACTGATGATGAGAAGGTTTGGCTCATCAAGAAATACAATGTTTCGTACTACTTCCCTCATCAGGTAAAGTCCTCCTAGCAGAAGATGCTAAGGGTTATGATGTAATTCCTTACTATTGATGGTAGATTCACGAAGGTTTACAACTATCATTTTTCTATTCTTAACCATTTCTGCCATGGGGTTAAGATCTCTTTTCCTTTCTATTTAGCTTCCTCCTTGAATGAGAGTTTGGTTGACCATGCCAAAAAGCCCAATTCCTATCCCATAGCACATCAAGGGCTCATTCTTCTTATTTATGAACACTTGAAGAAAAAAGCTAGGGTTAGTAAGGATGACCATTTGGTGGAAAATGCACATATTTCAGATAGTCGTGTTGATTCTAAGTTTGATGATGATTTGTCAAATTCTCCTCTCCATAAAAAAGGAAGAGTTGATGATGTGGATAAAGAGAACACAGATGATGAAGCTGGTATGGAGGAGAAACAGGGGAAGGAAGTTGATTATGAAGTGGAGAGTGAGAACAAAGAGGAAGCTGGAGAAGAGGAGGAGATGAAGAGAAAAGTCTCTACTGAAAAGCCAACCTCAAACCCTATTGCTTCAGATAGTAGGAATGTTGCCCAGAATTCCATGGAGGAAGCTAACCCTATTTCTGTGAGCTCTGAGTAGGGAAGGGAAACAACGAACTCCATTTTAAAAGCAGCCATAAACAACACGTTGGAATCTTTCAATTTTCAGAAATGAGTAATTGATAATATTACTAGTATTCAGAGTAAATAGAGGGATTTGGAGTATAAGATTCAGGAGTTGATTAAGGATGCCAATACTGGGAAAAAGGATGTGGAGGTGGATAACAGTGAGGCAGAGGATGAAATTAAAATGCAAGATTGGTTGGAAAAAGATTTGATAAAGGGAAACTTGAAACATCTAGAAAATGTTATTAGAATTGTCAAAGATAAAGCTAAGGTTGAAAATGAAGCCATCATCAATTGGGTTGCTAAAACTGAGAAGGCTTTGAAGAATTTCATGAATCATAGTCTTGAGGTTTTGAGGGTTTCATCTCAGAATATGAATGCCCTGGTGGATTGTTTAGAGAGGAACCAACAGAACAAATAAATGGTGATCATTGATGATATACCAACCTCTAGCTCTGCTCCCCAAACTTCTAGGCGTAGAACCAGGCAGATGACTTGTGATGTGGAGATAAAGACTAAAGACATTCATCTAAAGTAGGAGAACAAAGACCTGAGAGAAGTCGCCAAGGCTATGATGATGCTGGTTAAGGATGCAGAAGAGTCCATAAAAGTTTTTATTTGAAATGTAATCTGGTCTTTGTCTACCAGTCTCTCGCTGGCTCTATGCTGTCCTTTTTCCTAGCTATTGTGTTTTCTATTTGTCTTTTGCAGCTTTTTTGTCTTTGTCCTATTTTCTCTTGGTTCTTTCATTCCTATCTTATCGTTTTGTAAGAGGGTTTCGGGTCCCTTAAAACCTGATTTTCCTTAAATCATAAATATGTCAAGAGCATCTACATTGTAAGGAAACTACTGGAAACCATGATGCTAAAGGCTTATCCATTTTAACTCATATATTCATGTATCTTGTTATGAGATAGTGAATATCTTTGAAAAGTCCTTTGTATCTTTCTTGGAGTTAGTGAATTTCATCAATAAGTCCTCTTTGGGAGTAGTGTGCTTCCTTAGGTAGTGAACCTTAAAACAAATTTGTAAACTTTTTCATATATTGTGAGATAGCTCTCACCATGGTTTTTCCCTTCTTGGATTTTCCACGTAAATCTTGTTTTCTCTTGTACATTGGTGTGCATTTTCTTATCTTTCTTTGATACTGGTGACAGATTAAGGTTTTTGAATTTGAGTTGTGCTCAAAAGTTTTTGTTTTCGTTCAAGACTGATTCACCCCTTTTCTTAGTCTTGCGGTGTGTTCAGCATGAAGAGGAGAATATTCCTTTTTGTCTACTACTACAAATCAAGGAAAGAGGAGAGTGCCAAGTGCTAGCTTTAGATTTACTTTAGGGATTTCTTCTTCTCTTTAAAACATAAATGTTGTTTCATTTGCAAGGGTTACATATTCTAGGTTTTTGGACTTGTAATTTTTCTACAATATAGTTGTCTAGATCATTTTGATATTCTAAATTTTTTATAGTTTAATATTGTAATTTGATTTATGGTAATGGAAAGAAAGTTAGTTCACAAAAAGGATTAGTAATGTCATACTATAATGTCTCCTAAATGTATGCATTATTTCTTTTAATCTAAATAATCAAGGACTATCATGGTTTCTAAAATATTAGACATTCTCTACAATAAACATTTGATTGATAGCTCTTGTTCAAGGAGCACTTTAAATTTTCTTGTAGACAAATGTTGAGGGATAATGTATTATTTTAAATATCTCAATGAATATTACATGTATGTCCATGGGGGGCCTCATTATTTAATGTAGTGATGGTCTAGTGGTCATTGGTTTTTCATTCATGTTATAATCTGAATGTGTATTTCATCTTGAATCTCTTGTGGATAAAACACTAGTCTAGTGTGTTCTTTTGTGCAAACCTTGGAAGGAATCACCAAAATTTATAAATATGACATATCTTTTCATTTTAGGTTTAAGTTATTTTGGATTCAGTATCTTTATGAAGTTTAAAGAGTACAAAGTTGTATGGAAAGTGAAATTAGGATTTCAATAATTATGATAGTAAGACCACCAATTTCACAAGATCAACCATACATTGAAAAGGGGGCTAAAGTTCAATAGATCTAGATACAATTCAATTAGGAAAAGGGATCAGATATTGATTAAATTGGATTTGAATTGTAAAGTTATAGGATAAAAAAATAAAGAATTGGGGTAAAATAGTAATAAAAAAATGTTACAGATGTTAGATAGAGCCACAAACAATATCTAAGAAGAGGAAGTAAATCAAAATGTGTAGCTAAAAAATTGAGCTAAATTGTCGGGACCAAGGTGGTAGTTCACCTGGTCCTGTAAATTCTAGACGGGCAAGTGGGATATTTGAACTAGATCAGGGAGACACATAGGATCCACTATCGGAAGAATAAGAAAAATTCTTAGGACCAAGGTGGTAGGTCACCTTGGTCCTCTGCTTTTCACTCCTTTAAAAGGAAACTTGTTTCCATCATCTATTCTATCAGAATCTTTGATTATAGCCATTGAATCAATTTACTGCACATATAAAGAGAGAAAAAGAGTTGTGGATAGGGATTTGCCTTGGGCCCAACCCCTTTTTAGGAATCAAACTTGAATTAAATTGAAATAAAAATGTAAATACTAAAGTAAATGTTTGAAGATATACCTTAGATCTGCAATTAATGATAAAAGATTGATGATGCAATGCTCTTAAGATGTGATTACAAATATTGAATGCAATAACATGAAAATGACATGAGCATGAATTACCTAATAAAAAACACATGCTTTCATGAATATTGATGTAACTTTTCTCCATGATGCTTGAAGGATATGGTGGGATGAAATTTTGTCTTGAATGCTTGAGAATGCTTGATGGATGCACGGATGATGGGGTATGAGAGTGATCAAATGCTTCTCTTAGGTTTGAAATAAATTGACAAGATACCCTTATATAGGTTTTCCTATGTAAATTAGCCATTAGGCTTACCTCCAACAATCAAATGGAGCTGCAAGGACCAAAATCCATTGGGGATGGGAAATGCTGCCCATATTTAAAATGGGCCCTATTTAAGGGGGACAAGGGTAGTATGGCACCCTGGTCTAGACAGGGGCACCACAAAAACCATTGTCCTCCAAAAATAGGACAAGAAAACCAATAAATAAGGGGGAAGCCTCGAGATAGGGCCCACTCTATTGTGCATATAGGTGACATCATATTCAAATTAAAAGGGGCCAAAAAAGGGCCTAAGAGGAATGAAAATAGGACTTGCTAAAGTAGGAACACAAATATGAGGTGTGAATTGTACACATGTAAGGAAACACAAAACAAGACAAAGATAAAAAAATCCAAACAAAGATAAAATACACACAACACAAGGGGTTAGTACTAAAAACAAAAAGCTCCAAGTCAACTAGTTGATGAGACCTCGATAGTCAAAATGTCTCAGCCACTAATCTCATTCTCAAAATGCTATCAAATGGACACAAGTGGTCACATGAAAAGAGAAAGAACATACATTGAGTGATGAAACATGATCCAACAAGTAAAAAATCTATGATCTCATGGGGAGGAGAAAGAAGAGAACATGGATGTCATAGGCTAGCAAGCTACGTTATGCTAGGTGATCCCTGGGAAGAAAAGCAAGAGAGATCCTAAAATCCATAGGTTATCAAGTTGTGTTATACTATGTGATCCACATGAATAAGAATACTCATGGGATAGAAAGTTATGTTATGTTGTGTGATTCATGTAGATAAGGAGAGTCATGATATTCTAGCAAGTTGTGTTATGTTAGTCAACCTACCTTAAATAAGTTAAAAAAAAAAAGAGTAGAAAAGTCTAGAAAGCTATGATATGCTAGTCAACTCACCTTAATGCACATGTCACTATCTAGTTTTAGGAGTTAAACATCTTGTATAATACTTTAGGTATGGTTTAGAGCATGCAAAAACATATATAAGACATGAAATTTAAAAATAATTTCTTATTTTGGGAATGAAAACATCTCATCTAAGAGTTAGGTTTAGTTTTGGAGCATGTATACCCCGACATACAAAAGGATTGTGTTTGGTTTTGGAATTGAAGCATATTTTATAAGAGTTAGGTCTAGTTTTGAGCATGCAAAAACCCATTTAAGCATATTGTCTAAGATTTAGGTTTGGTTTCGAGCATGGAACAACCCATATAAGACATAAAACAGGACAACTAGGCAAGGCATTATGCTAGGAAATCCACAATTTGTATAAAAAATATGGTACGAGGAGGGCACAATGTATGCCCCCCTTAAGATGTCAACATGTTGGTATGTTGATGTCTTAAGGAATATGAAAATAAGGATACACACCTTCATCACCAAGGAGATATTCTTTAGGAAAGAATGTACATAAATCCAAGATAAAGAGGCATGACTCTTATAAGCAAGGAAATGACAGTTGTAAAAGAGATATCTTGCAACAAGTGTAAAGGGAATCCTTAGGAGGAGAAGGAGGAATATATCTTTTCTCAAAGACATCTACCCAAAAGAGGAGATTTTGAACAAAAATAACATCATTGACCAAAAGGAAAGAAGGAAAATAAGAATTCACACTTTCCCCCTATTTCTAGGTAAAGGGATTCTTGATGAAGGATAACACACTTTTGACCCTATGTGAGGGGTTCATTTATAATAGATATACATTGTCTAGTGAATAAGAGGTTGTACTAATGGATATACACCTCTTGCATACAAGAGAATCCTTGAAAAACAAGCAACGTCACATAAGGAATAAGATTGTATCATAAGAAAAAACCACTCATCATAGGAAAAGTGGATCCTTAGAAAGGATAGGAGATAGAAGATAGAAAAAAGAGAAGAATTACACTCCTAATTAGAGATTATACATAAAACTTGTACCACTTCAAGTGAAGAATACATCCTAACCAAGGAACACATATGTATTCGCGTGAAGGACAATTCAATGTGAGAAAATACATAAATGAAAAATACAACTCAAAATAAGAGGAAATATTTGAAAAGGATATAGAATTGAATATATGATCATTTTCCCCCCAAGAAAGGAGACAAGGAAGAATTATGTTTTTGTCCAAGTATGATTGAAATTAAAGATTCATCACCACACATGACAAAGGATCCCCAATAAAGTTAAAATACTAATGTCATAGGGTGAGGAGAAACATAATAAAGTGAATGGATGCTTAATTCTATGCAGGGAGAAAGATCATGAATAAAATTCATAACATCATTTTTTCTACAAATATGTTGATGATTAAGATAAGCCCTTGGAGAATAGGGAGGAACTAGAGAGATCAATACACCAACATTTTGACCTTTCCTCCCTTGCACTATAGAGTATGCATATGAGAAGAAGATGGTGACATGTTTCTCTTCAATGCGTTATCTCCATTATAGAGATCATTGATAGGAGTATTGATTCTTTCCTCATTATCATGATATACCCTAGGAGAGGTACAAGTGTTAG
Source organism: Cryptomeria japonica (assembly GCF_030272615.1). NCBI lineage: Eukaryota > Viridiplantae > Streptophyta > Pinopsida > Cupressales > Cupressaceae > Cryptomeria > Cryptomeria japonica. Next base: position 162,845,323 of record NC_081405.1, read on the forward strand.
CCTTTTTAATGTCATCTCTAGGATTATCATTGTTTGCGGTAGCTTTTATGTGATCTATATATGAAATGCATTTTCTTAAAACTATCATCATACAATAACATACAACATGGATAAAATCTTTAAGAGATGATTAGCAAGTAGGAAATATCTTTAAAATTCTAATGATGCCATATGCAAGAATACTATGAATGAAAAGAAGTAATGTAAAGTGAAAGAGACCAATATCTAACACATGATTTTAATAAATGTAACTAAAAAACAATGTAATAACATGTAAAATAGAAAACCAATCAGATTTAGTGAATTGGATTATAAAACACCCTAAATCAGATCTAAAAATAAGAAGATGGATGTATACAACACGTCGGGTTCACCAAATGTATGGTAGATGAAATTAGAGGTTCATAGTTTATTTCTTGGCACAATTTTATCATATGGTTAGGCTTGAAAGTAGGGATACCCTCCCAAGTCTCTTGGAGCTCAAAATGTAGAATGATATTTATGGTCTTGTTTGTTGGCCTTTCCAGTCTTTAGTTTGATGATAGTGTAAGTTCCTTGTCCTAAATTCCCAATCCTATGGTTTAGGCATTGTTTTCTTCCTTAGGATCAAAGGTTGCAAGACAAACCACCAAGAGTAGGTACACTTATGCTACTATCTTATTACTAGAGAGATGAATAATTATATTATTATACATATTTAATAATGATTAATATAAGCTTGGATCTTTTTGGTAGTATATTTTTTCTATAGTGATTTCTCCATATATATTAAGTGTTATGGTTTGTGTTTTATTTCTAGTTCTCCATTTTTACATTCATCTTATTATCTTTATCACATGTTTAATCAATTTAACTTTACATTGTGTTAGTATTTTCATTTTGTAATTTAGTTTATATCTTATTTGCAATTACATGATCCTTATGTAACATTTTTAGCTATCATTATCTTATTATGTTTCTATATTTAGGGAAACAAAAAGGGACATTCTCTTTCCCTTCTAACATATGCTTTAATGATAATCTTTTAAGTATTTTCTTATTTATGATTATCATATATAATTAAATTTTTTACATGCCTTATCACATTGACATATTTTAGTCTGCTCCTTTGATTCCCAACATCCTTTATAAGTAACTATAACATTGTAAACACCTTTAATTAGGGTGTCTAGTTTCACACTCTCCTAGTGCTTATTTTAGTATTTCTCATTTCCCTATGCATTATAGTGTTGGAATGCATTGATACCAGTAGTAAACTGAGAGGGGGGTGAATCAGTTTACTCACAAGTACAACAATTAACTCAATTATAAACCTTATACCAGAGTACAACACAATGAAATATATATCATGAAAGCACAACACACATAACACCAATATTTTGACGTGGAAAACCCGAAAAGAGAAAAACCACGCTGGGAAACCCTACCCACAATTACATGAATACTATGTAGTAGTATTATGAATAATTACACTAGGGTTTGCACTTGCAGAAAGGCCAACATCCTAGAGTGCACTTCTCATCACAAAGGGAAGTCTCACTGACTTACATAAACATCGAACTAGAATCCAGAATGAAATGAACTATGAAAGTAGCATCTACTAATGCCTGATACAGTTCCAGTTAAGCATTGATATTTGCTTTGCAATACAAAACCTTTCCACCCTTCACTAGAATGATATGACTTTATTCGCACATAATCCTTTCTCTGATAATGCAGACATAACCACCTATATGTTGGTATTATGGATGACTTCATCATGTGTTGCATTGGTTTTGTCATTGATGTCAACACTTATCCTTTTGGAGGTCTACATTATTGATTTGGCACTCTAGTTATATTGGTTTATTGATGCACCAACACATTATGGTTCCGACATAGATATTGGCTTATGCACACTTATCAGTATATGTTTCACTAGCAGCTCAGGATGTTGATGATGAATTGTTATCATCTGGAGATCATTTGGTTATGTTGATGAGATAGATTGGATATTTGCATTTGGCATTTTGCATATTGGACTAATCGGGTTCACATATTTGCCTTAACCAATAGATAGGTCCAGGTTATGAACCGGTATAGGAAATCATGTTCCAGATCAACATGACATGATTTGGAAAGGATTTATTGATTAGATAATGTGTAAATGTATTGAGGCTGACATATTATATTGCACCAAGACTTATTATGTAATTGATTTAAATGTAATATCTTTTGGGAGCCGACCTAATGATTAGGTCTTAGGTTTTGTATAAATAATTGTAAGATCTTATTTGGAAGAAGTGAGTGTGCATATATTGAAGATTATTGTGAAGAGCGAAAATAAGAAGATCCTTGTGTGAATCACGCAGATATCATCTGAAGGTTGAAGGAAGGTTGTTAAAGGTCATGAAGGTATTTGGTCCTCATGCGCAAAGCTTAAACCGGTACTGAATCTGACATTAAAGATGCTAGTTTGAAGTAGTACATTGATTATTGGATTTAACCATCCAACTGTGTAGTCAGTGCGACTCCTAATTTTGTGATTGAGCAGTGAGCTCTAGGTGGTTGGCCTTTCTGCATGTGTATACCCCATTATTGTATTCAGTTACTATCTACAGTAGTATCATCAAATTGTGGGTAAAGTTTCCCACCATGGTTTTTCCCCTTATAGGGTTTCCATGTCAAAATCTATGTGTCATATATTGTGGATGTTGTTTTCCTTTCTATTTCATGCATTAAGTTGTATCAATAATACTATAGTTGCTAATATGTTTTATCGACACTAGGTTTTAAGTTGGAATAATTTGTTTTGGGTTATAATTTATTGACAACTAATTCACCCCCCCTTTCAGTTGTCCTTCCTAGTTCCTGACAATTGGTATCAAAGCCTAGTCCTCTTTTTGTAGAAGCCTAACAACTTGAGGAGATCCTATGGCAGCAAATATCTTTAGGAAGGACAATCCCAAACTTGATGGAAATGGAACTAACTATGATATATGGAAGATTAAAATGGAGACACATCTAAACTACATTGGAAGAGATATATGGGATGTTACAAAGAATGGATATGTTGCTCCTAATTAGAATAACCCTAATACACTGACCTTGGATAAAGACTTGGAGAATGATTGCAAAGCAAGAGAAGCACTTCTAAGTGCATTATTAGATCAGCAAATCATGGGATTATCAGATAGATCTACTGCAAAATCTATTTGGGATAAACTGAAAACATTGAATGAATGAGATTCCACTGTCAAAATTGCAAAACTAGAATGTTACCAGGTTAGGTATGAAAAATTAAAAATGGAAGAGGATGAAAGAATCTATGCATTTATGGAAAGAGTTAATGAAATTGTTTTAGGAATACAATGTTGTGGAGGATCTTTAAGTGAAGATGAAATTGTTTCTAAAGTTTTAATAGTTTTGCCACCGATTTACAAAATGAAAGTACCAACTATTAATGAGTTGAAAATAATGCCTAATACATCAGTATCTATAGATACTTTGGTTGGAAAACTTTCAACATTTGTGCTTGAAGAATTTGATCCTATTGCTATGACTAATATAGCCTTCAAAGCATCATCGTCATCAATATCATCATCATCATCTGACAAATCTAATTGGAAAGCACTTTATGCAAAACAAATTGAAGATATCATAAGAGAAAATGAAGAACTTGAAGCACTATTTGCAAGAAAGATGCCTAAAGGTCCAGCAGGAAGTAAGTATTAAGGTAAAGCACCTTTCAAATGTTTTAATTGCAATAAAGTTGGTCATATGGTGTCTAGGTGTCCTAATAGACATTCAAGACTAAGAGAGGAGGCAAAGAGAACATATAAGCCTAACCCTGAATATTAGAGATACAGATTTAAGAAAAACAGAGATAAGTCATGTTACTATGCAGAGGAAGGTGTTACAGATGACTCTAGTGAAGATCCAGTAGATAGTGGATGGGCATTTGTTGCAATAAAATAAGATCAACCGACACCTATTGTCAAACTAGTAGAGTAGGCATTAGCAGCAAAAATTGAAGAAAAGGATGAATGGATCATTGATAATGGTTGCTTGCATCATATGACTGGTGATAAAAGAAAATTATTATCATTACAGGAATATCATGTAAGTGTAGTAAGATTTGGAGATGACAAAGCTTGTTTAATCAAAGGAAGAGGCACTATATCTTTGGATGGCAAGCACAATGCTGACAATGTTTATTAGGTTGAAGGTTTAAAGCATAATCTTTTGAGTGTTGGTCAGTTAGTGGGAAAAGGATTTCAATTACAATTCAAGAATGGAAAATGCAAAATCATAAACCAAACTGGATTGGAGATTGCAACCAGAAATCAAACTAAAGGTAATATCTTTCATTTGAATACTAGCGATAAGACATGTTTGATTGTTCAGATTGATGAAAGTTGGTTATGGCATAAAAGACTCTGTCATGTGAATTTTAATTGCATTGTAAAGATCAGTTCAACCAAGGCAGTAAGGGATTTACCTAAGATTGTGAAACCTCATAATACGGTATGTAAGGAATGTCAAATGGGAAAGAAAGTTAGAACAACATTTAAGAGTATTTATGAGAAATCCAATAATATTCTTGATTTAATTCATACTGACTTATGTGGTCCAACAAGAACAAGGAGTCCTTGGGGTGATAGATACTTTATGCTAATAATTGATGATTATTCTAGAATGTGTTGGGTTACTTTTCTCAGGGAGAAATCAAAAGCTTTTGGGAGATTCAAGTTATACAAGGCAATGGTAGAGAATGAAACCGACAAGAAAAACAAATGTTTGAGATCTAATCAAGGAGGAGAATTTACATCTAGGGAATTCAAAGCATACTATGAAGAGAATGGATTCAAAGACAACTACCAGCACCCCAGACACCCCAGCAGAATAGAGTTGTGGAAAGGAATCTACCTCATATGTACTGGAGGGAAGCAGTAAATACAATGGTTTATACTTTCAATAGAGTTCACATCAAAGGTGAAACTGGTAAGACCCCTTATGAACTATGGTTCAGTCATATTCCTACTCTTAAATATTTTAAAATATTTGGAAGCAAATGTTATATTAGGAGAGATGAGTCTATTGGAAAATTTGATCCTAGAAGTGATGAAGGAATATTTCTTGGTTATTCAACTAGAAGCAAGACATATAGATGTTATAATAAAAGATTGCAAAAAATCATTGAAAGTACTAATGTGAAGATAGATGAACATTTTAGAGGAGAATCAAGATCTATAGGTTTTGAACCAGCATGGATTGCAGCAGAACATAATGTAGAACCAGTCACACTGGCATCATCATAAAACTCAACTATGATTGAAGAACAACAACCCGTGAATGGAAATCAGAATAAACTCAGGTATGTAAGATTGAATCATTCAGAAAATTAGATAATTGGAGATAAAAATCAAGGTGTTATGACAAGAGGAAGATTGGCAAATGAAGAGCTATGTTTAATTTCTCAAGTTGAACCAACATCAATTATTGAAGCATGTCAAGATAAACATTGGATAAAAGAAATGGAAGAATAATTAGAACAGATTGAAAAGAATAATACTTGGACATTAGTTCCACAACCTAAAGACAAAAATGTAATTGGAACTAAATGGGTATTTAGAAATAAACTTAATGAAGATGGTGAAGTAATCAGAAGCAAAGCAAGATTAGTTTGTAAAGGTTATTCTCAGAAAGAAGGAATTGATTATAATGAAACCTTTGCACTAGTAGGTAGAATTGAAGCAATAAGACTGTTTCTTGCATTTGCAGCTCACAAGAACTACAAAGTTTATCAGATGGATGTAAAATGTGCATTTTTTAATGGAGATCTTGAAGAAGAAGTTTACATTAAGCAGCCTGATGGATTTTCATTAACAGATGATAAGGATATGGTTTGCAGATTAAGAAAAGCTTTATATGGATTGAAGCAAGCTCCCAGAGCTTGGTATGCTAGAATGGATAAATATATTTTAAAGCTTGGATACACAAAAGGTAATGCTAACAGTAATTTGTATTACAAAATTACCAATGATGACATTTTGGTTATTGAAGTATTTGTGGATGATATCATTTTTGGAGGAGAAGAAGAGCTATGAAAAGACTTTGCTAATAAGATGCAGGAAGAATTTGAAATGTCTATGATTGGAGAGATAAAAAAATTTCTAGTTTTGTAGATTTCTCAAACAGATAAAGGTATATTCATTTGTCAAATAAAATACTTGAAGGAACTTTTGAAGAAATTTGGAATGGAAAACTCCATACCAATAAGCACTCCTATGACTACAATTGATAAATTGACATCAAAGGATGATTCAGCTCCTATAAATCCGACAAGGTACAAATCTATGATTGGAGGGTTACTATATTTGACACAAACTAGACCTAATATAATGAATGCAATATGTATTGTTTCAATATTTCAAAGCAATCCTAAAGAAATCATGAAACTACAGTAAAAAGGATTTTCCAATACCTCCAAGGCACAACAAATCTTGGTTTATGGTATGCTAAGGATGACAATTTTGAGTTATGTGCATATACAGATGCAAATTAGGCAGGAGATGTGGATGACAGAAAGAGTACCACTGGTGGCACATTCTTTCTTGGTAGAAGATTAATTTCATGGATAAGTAAGAAGCAGACCTACACATCATTATCTACAACAGAAGTAGAATATGTTGCAACAACAACTAATTGCACTCAGGTATTATGGATCAAGCAAATGTTGAAGGATATCAAGGTATAATGCAAAGAACTGATAATTATTTACTATGATAACTCAACATTAATAGATATATCAAAGAATTCGGTATTTCACTCTAAAACAAAACATGTTTCTATTAAGTATAATTTTCTGAAAGAAAACATTGAAGCAAATGAAGTGAGATTGGTTTATGTAAACACTAAAGAGCAAATTGCAGATATTTTTATAAAGCCTTTTCCTAAGGAAACATTTGAATATCTCAGAGAGAAGCTTGGGGTAATCACCCCACCGACAGAGACTTAAATGATGAAGATTAGCATCAAACCGTTAGGGACTAACAGAAAAATCTTTTTCTGGTTTTGATGAAGGAGAGCTACTTCTCAAGGGGAGTAGTTAGTTGTATGTTATGTTTTGATTTTTAACTGCTTTGGCATTTGATGTCAAAGGGGGGAGAGATGTCTATTGAAAAACATTGTACTTTGAAGATTGGGGAGAGATGTATTTTTGTTTTGGTTACACTATTTTCTATTTTTGGTACAAAACTTTGTGATTGATCTATTTAGAGGAGATTGTTGGCATTCTGATTTGGCACTTATATGTTTTTCCATCTAGTGTTGCCATCAATGCCAAAGGGGGTGATTGTTGGTATTATGGATGACTTCATCATGTGTTGCATTGGTTTTGTCATTGATGTCAACACTTATCCTTTTGGAGGTCTACATTGTTGATTTGGCACTCTGGTTATATTGGTTTATTAATGCACCAACACATTATGGTTCTGGCATGGATATTGGCTTATGCACAGTTACCAGTATATGTTTCACTGGCAGCTCAAGAAGTTGATGATGAATTGTTATCATCTAGAGATCATTTGGTTATGTCTAAGATATGGATTGGATATTTGCATTTGGCATTTTACATATTGGACTAGTCGGGTTCACGTATTTGCCTTAACTGGCAGATAGGTCCAGTCTATGAATAGATATAGGAAATCATGTTCCAAATCAACACGACATGATTTGGAAAGGATTTATTGATTGGATAATGTGTAAATGTATTGAGGCTGACATATTGTATTACACCAAGACTTATTTTGTAATTGATTTAAATGTAATATATTTTGGGAGCTGGCCTAATGATTATATCTTAGGTTTTGTATAAATAATTGTAAGATCTTATTTGGAAGAAGTGTGTGTGAGTGTGCGTATATTGAAGATCATTGTGAAGAGAAAAAATAAGCAGATCCTTGTGCGAATCATGCAAATATCATCTGAAGGTTGAAGGAAGGTTGTTAAAGGTCATGAAGGTATTTGGTTCTCATGCGTAGAGCTTAAACTGGTATTGAATCTAGCATTGAAGATGCTAATTTGAAGCAGTACAATCATTATTGGATTTAACCATCCAACTGTGTAGTCAGTGTGACTCCTAATTTTGTGATTGAGCAGTGAGCTCTAGGCAGTTGGCCTTTCTACATGTGCGAACCCTATTATTGTATTCACTTACTATCTGCAGTAGTATCATCTGATTGTGGGTAAGGTTTGCCATCATGGATTTTCCCCTTATAGGGTTTCCATGTCAAAATCTATGTGTCATGTGTTGTGGATGTTGTTTTCCTTTTTGTTTCATGCATTAAGTTGTACCGCTAATACTATAACTGCTAATATGTTTTACCGGCACTGGGTTTTAAGTTGGAATAATTTGTTTTGGGTTATAATTTATTGACAACTAATTCACCCCTCCCCCTCTCATTTTTCCTTCCTGGTTCCTAACACCATAACCATAGATTCCCAAAGTACATGAATAAGTCGCCTATAAATACAAATCATCAACCTTATTGACAAGGTTGGCTAAACCCTAAACCTATAAACCCATAATTACTAAAAATTACATCACACGATACCACCAGACTAATATTATGATTTACATTACATAGCATGGACCTAAATCAAATATCCAAACAATTATATCCGCTGAAAATTTCGCTAAAACCAAAATCCAACACGCTTCACCAATTGGTAGAAACCCTTAGTGAAGTAACACAATTTTTTTATCTAGATCCAAATAAGAACATCATAAGAACAAACCATCCAATGCAAAGTCACCAAATTCTTGAGACATGATCAAGAAACACCTCCAGCATGAAAGAAACCAATTCCATAAGTTGGACCCAAAATCCACTAACCAAGTCACCAAAACAGCATATTGGTAAAGCTAATCGGGATAGCGGCAGCAAGCCGATAAAGGAAAATACCAAAAGAAATAACAAAAAAAGCACCAAATCATGAACCAACATAATATATCAAGCATGTAACCCACCAAAAATAGCATCCAAGACCAATTCCAAAGATCTGATCATACCGGATCAGAATCACAACCAAAACCAAGAAGATCACTAAGACTAACCAAGATAGTCTCAAACTGAGATACAGTGTTGACATCAATGACAACACTTAACCAAATCCAACATATTGCCAACAATCTCCAAAAGAGAAAAGAGTGATATGAAATAAACACCATCAAAAGATTTGACAGTTTTTCACATGAATACCTTCTCCCCCTTTGATATCAATGACAAAGGATAGATACTAAACTAAGAGTATTGAACCAAATAGCTAACTACTCCCCATAAGTAGTAGCGCCATCTTCATCAACCCGGATCAGAAAAGTATGTCTGATAAGGTCATCGGATTGATGGATCTCTGCATCTCTAAGTTTCTTTTAGAGGGTTGGTAACCCCCAACTGATCTCTGAGATATTCAAAAGTGTCTTTAGGCAATGGTTTCAATAGAATATTTGCAATATGTTCCTTAGTAGGCACATAAACCAATCTGACTTCCTTTTCTTCAACCTTTTCCTTCAAGAAATTATACCTTATAGAAATGTGTTTTGATTTGGAATGAAATACTAGATTCTTTAACATATCAATAACAGTAGTATTATCACAGTGAATAACAATAGCCTCATCATAACTCACCCTTATATCCTTTAACATTTGTTTCATCCATAAAATCTGAGTACAGTTGGTAGCAGGTGCAACATATTCTTCTTCAACAATAGATAATGAAGTGCATGATTGTTTCTTACTAAGCCATGAAACCAAATTCCTCCCAAGAAAGAATGCACCACCAGTAGTGCTCTTTCAGTCATCCACATTTCCTACCCAATCAGAATCTATATATGCACATAATGTGAAGTCATCATTCTTTGGATACCATAACCCAAAGTGCGTTGTACCTGCCAAATATCTGAATATCCTCTTGACAGCAATATCATGAGTTTCTCTAGGATCTGCCTGAAATCTAGAAGCAATACAAACAACATTCATTATATCAGGTCTTGTTTGAGTTAGGTATAACAAACCACCAATCATTTATTTGTATCTACTTGGATTCACTTTAGGTGATTCATCATCCTTTGACAATTTGCAAATGGTTATCATAAGCGTACCAACAAGTTTAGAATTCTCAAGTCCAAATTTCTTAAGTAACTCCTTCACATACTTAGTTTGACAAATGAAAATACCTTTATTAGTCTGAGTAATCTCCAAACCTAAGAAAAATTTCATCTCACCAATATTTCAAATTCATTCTTCATGTCATTAACAAATGTCATGCATAGACCTTCTTCTCCTCCAAAAATGATATCATCCACAAAAACTTAAATATTCAATAAGTCATCATGTTCAATTTTTTAATATAATTTACTATCAGCATTACCTTTACTAAAACCAATCTTTGAAAGATATTAATCCAATCTAGCATACCATGCTTTAGGGGCTTGTTTTAGTCCATATAAAGCTTTATTCAATCTGCAAACCATTTCCTTTTCTTCTGATAAAGAAAATCCATCTGGCCATTCAATGCAAACTTCCTCTTCAAGGTCTCCATTCAGAAATGCACATTTAACATCCATCTGATATACTTTGCAGTTCTTGTGTGCAACATAAGCAATAAAAAGTCTTATCGCTTCAATTCTAGCAACCTGGGCATAAGTTTCTCCATAATCAATTCCTTCTTCCTTTCAATAACCTTTGCAAACTAATATAGCCTTGTTCCTTACAACTTGACCTTCCTCATTCAATTTTTTCTTGAAAAACCATTTAGTTCCAATAATGTTTATGTCTTTAGGTCTAGGTACTAGTTCCCATGTCTTATTATTTTCAATTTGATCTAATTCCTCTTCCATTTCTTTTATCCAATTTTCATCCTTACTTGCTTCAATAAATGATTCTGGTTCAATTTGAAAAATTAAACATACCTCTTTAGCAACTAACCTTCTCCTAGTCATCACACATTTCCTTTTATCTCCAATAATTTGATCTTCAAAATGATTTAGTTTTACATACCTTGGAGTCTTTGAATTTTTTTGATTTGCTAACTCATTCTACTGTTCATCTGTCACTGTTGAATTTTTTGATGCTACCAGTGTCACTGGTTCACTATTCTAAACTAATTCTTGCATTACCAGTTTAGGTCTAATAAATTCATCTTCTGGTCCATAATCAAATGATCTGATCTGATTACTGTCATGCTCATCCACCTTAACATTTATGCTTTCCATTATCCTATTCAATATTTTGTTAAAATATCTATATGTTTTTCCCTTAGTAGAATAACCCTAAAATATTCCTTCATCACTTCTAGGATCAAACTTTCCTAATGCATCATCTCTTCTAATGTAACATTTTCTTCCAAAAATTCTAAAATATCTAACATTAGGAGTGTGACCAAACCATAGTTCATAAGGAGTCTTAGCGGTATAACCTTTTATGTGTACTCTGTTGAAAGTATATACCACTATATTGACAGCTTCCCTCCAATAGATATCAAGTAATTTAGCTTATGTCATCATTGTCCTTGCTGCATTCAAAATTGTTATGTTCTTTCTTTCCACTAATGTGTTCTGCTATTGAGTCCTAGGTGCAGAAAGTTGTCTCCTAATACCATTCCTTTCATAAAAGTTGTTGAACTCACCGGATGTAAAATCACCACCATGATCTGGTCTTAAGCACTTTATCTTCAATCATGTCTTAGTCTCAACCATAGCTTTAAATATTTTGAATTTCTCAAAAGTGTCATATTTCTCTTTAAAAAATGCTACCCACATCATTCTAGAATAGTCATCAATAAGTAACATAAAATATCTATCACCTTGAAATCTTTTAGTCCTTGCCAGTCCACACAAATCAGTATGAGTAAGATAAGGAATTTCATTATATTTATCATGTATACTTCTCAAAGAAGTTCTAACTTGCTTACCCATTTGACATTCTCTACATATCGGATTATGAGGTTTAATAATCTTGGGAAAATCTCTGATAGCTGGTATTGAATTGATCTTTACTATGCAATCAAAATTTACATGACACATTCTCTTATGCCATAACCAAATTTTGTCAATTTGAGCAATCAAGCAAGCCTTCTCACCAAAGTTCAAATGAAATATATTACCTTTGGTCTGAGTTTCGGAAGCAATCTCCAATCCAGATCTATTGATGATCTTACATTTTTCATCCTTGAATTGAAAATGAACTCCTCTATCCACCATATAACCTACACTTAAAATATTGTGCTTTAATCCTTCAACATAATAAATATTATCAGTATTAGTCTTACCATCCAATGATATTGTTCCTTTGTCTTTGATCCTACATTCCTTATTGTCTCCAAATCTGACCAATCCACCATCAAATTCTTGCAATGATAAGAAATTTCTTTTGTCACCAGTCATGTGATGCTAGCAACCACTATCTATAACCCATTTATCCTTCTCTTCAATTTTTGCAGCTAAATCCTTTTCTTCAGTATGTGTTGTTTCAATGACAGATTCTAAAGAATCATCCTTAATAGCAATAAAGACCCAATATTTTTCAGATGAGGCACCATTACTGGATCCACTCATAGGTTCATCATCATAATCATCATTAGTAATACCAAAATTGTCATCACTAGCATAATAACATGATTTATCCTAATTTCTTTTGAATCTAGGTCTTCTCTAATATTCAGGATTCGGTTTATAATTCCTCACAAATCTTTCATGATTCCTAGTAGCTCTTTCAGGACATCTAGATGTAAAGTGACCAATCTTATTGCATGAAGAATATTTAAAAGGGACTTTTCCTTCATACTTACTTCCAGTTGGTCGTTTAGGAATTATTTTAGCAATCAGGGCTTCCAGCTCTTCAAGTTATCTTTCTTCTTTCTCAATTTCCTCCATATCCTTAGCATACATCTCTTTCCAATGTATCTTCTTCTTATCGAAGGTAGATTCTTTTAAATAAATCTTAATTTTAGTAACACTCTAATCTCCAAGTTCTTCAAGTTCAAAAGCAGTCAATTTCCCAAGTAATGTATCTCTGGTCACAAGGGTACTTGACATTGTTCGGAGTTCATTGATAGCAGTAGCCTTCATCTTGTAAGATGGAGGTAGAACTCTCAGAACTTTTGACACTATCTCATCCTCACTAACTGATCCACCACAACATTTGATACCCATGACAATCTCATTGACTCTATCCATGAAATAATTTATCTTCTCATCTTCTTCCATCTTTAAAGTTTCATTGCTTACCTGGAAACCTTCAAGTTTTGCAATTTTCATAGCCTGGTCACCTTCATAGAGAGTTTCAAGGTTTGTCCAAATCAACTTAGCATTCTCCAACTCTATGACATTCAATAGATTCTCATCAGATAGGGTGCTTAACAATCCTTCATTTTCTCTCACATCATTTTCAATTCTCTTCTGTTCATCACCAGGTGTCAGTGTTCCAGAATTAGAATCATGAGGTATATAACCTTTCTCCACTATCTCCCAAACTTCAGCTCCAAGACATCTGAGATGAATCTTCATTCACTCCTTCGATATTTTGTAATTCCTACCATCAAATATGGGACTCTCCTTCTGTTAAGAGTTGAATGTGGAACTTGATGCAGTTATCATTGGATCTCCTCAAGCGGTTAAGCTTTTGCAGAGAGGACCTTTCTCTGATACCAATTGTTGGAATGAACTGATACTGGAAGTAAACTGAGAGGGGGGGTGAATCATTTTACTCACAAGTAAAACAATTAATTCAATTATAAACCTTATACCAAAGCACAACACAATAAAACATATATCATGAAAGCACAACACACATAACACGAATATTTTGATGTGGAAAACTCGGAAAGGGAAAACCCACAGTAGGAAACCCTACCCACAATCAGATGAATACTCTGCAGTAGTATTATGAATAATTACAATGGGTTCTACACTTATAGAAAGGCCAATAGCCTAGATCGCATTTCTCATCACAAAGGGAAGTCTCATTGATTTACATAAACATCAGACTACAATCTGAAAAGATATGAACTATGAAAGTAGCATCTACTAATGCCTGATATAGTTCTAGTTAGCACTGATGCCTGGTCTACAATACAAAACCTTTCTAACATTCTTTGGAATGATATGAATCTATTCACACATAATCCTTTCTCTAATAATGCAGACATAACCACCCATAACCATCAATTCCCAAATTACATGAATAAGTCACCTATAAATACAAATCATCAACCTTATTGACAAGGTTGGCTAAACCCTAAACCCATAAACCCATAATTACCAAAAATTACATCACATGATACCACTGGAACAATATTATGATTTACATTACATATCATGGACCTAAATCAAATATCCAAACAATTATATCTGTCAAAAATTCCACTAAAACCAAAATCCAACACGCTTCACCAATCGGTAGAAACCCTTAGTGAAATAACATAGAAAGTTTAACTAGATCCAAATAGGACCATCATGATAGAACGCCTTCCAATGCAAAGTCATCAAATACTTGGGACGCGATCAATAAACACCTTCAACATGAAAGAAACCAATTCCATAAGTTGAACCGAAAATCCACTGACCAAGTCACCAAAACAACATACTAATAAAGCTAACTGGGATAGAAGAGGCAAGCCGGTAAAGGCAAATACCCTCGATATTGAGCGACCTACACCCCCTGGTCTCGACAATTCTATCCAATTTTTTTATCACAAGTTATGATCAATTTTCCATCCTCAGATCTAGGCTTATATCTATCTATAGAATATTGAACATTTTGTTATCGTTGTAGGCACATAAAAATGTCCTCTTAGTAATCTCAACTTTTTTCCATAAATCAAGTGGTTCCATTTATATAATATTCTTATTCATTTCTCATAATCCTATTTTTCCATTATACTCATCCATAATATTATTCTTATTATCCATTATTTAGTTTATTATAATATTCATTTAATCACTATTATTCATTAAATCAATACATATTCTATTATTTTTTCATATATTAACATATATTTCATTATTCCCTTAAATTTATTTTATTCTCAAAGCCCTCTCAAAATCCACTTCATCCCTTATTTATCATTTTTTATATCCATCTATTACATACACCTAATGAATATGGGATACACATTTATATTTCCACAACTGATTTTTTATCCCACATTAAAACCTACAACCATGGATCCACCCTGAGAATGACTATAAAACCCTTTCTTCCTCTCATCTATTGGCATCAATTGTTTGCATCTTCTTATATCTTTTAAGATTTATTTCATTTTTCTTTCTTGATCAATATCGCATCTTTTATTACTTTGCATTCATCTTGAAATTCATCCATCATAGCTTCTTGTCCACATTCTTTCTGAGAGCACCCATATTTCAAACACAAGGTCTTGATTTGGTAGGAGAAGGAAAATCATTGATTAAAATGCATGTGTATGTTTATTTGTTTTCTTTTTAGCTTTTCATGTGTGTTTTATTGCAAATACTTCATTTTCTAATGATCTTAATCTATCTAAATCTTCTTCCATAAGATCTCAAATCTGATTTCTCCATCTTCAATTGTTTTTTCATGTTAATTTCTCATTGTTTGTCTTAGATCTAGCATTGAAAGTCGAACATAACTCAAATTGAATTTCAACTCAAACAAGGAGGAATTAACTTGACCTTTATTCAACCCTTTTAGGATTGGATCAATAAAATTCAATTCCCTCCTTAATGTAAGGTTGGTCCCAAGTGAAGATAGTGATTGTATTAACCTAATTAGTGAAGCCCTAATTCCAACATCTTACACATACCTAGATAAATGGTGGTTACATTTTTTTTTATTTGAATCCATTTTATCTTGCACTCTTTATAGTGGATCACTTTGTGTCACCTCTTACAATGAGGGCTACCCTATCCTTTTCCACTACTCATATCATACATGAGATTAATTTTGAATGTTTAGTCCATGATAGGGAGGATTTATTGCAATACCATGTAATCATTTGTATATTTTTTAAGACTTGACCTAAGCTATTGGATCTTTATTTTTAGATCGCATCAAATTAGAAGGACACTATTGAGGAAGATATTAGTATTTTCCCATGTGCTAAGGGATTTTTCATCTCAAATTCAACTCTCTCAAATACCATGAGAAGGTGCTAAAAAATGGCCCATGATTTTTTCAAGGGGATTTCTTATCCTTTAAAACTTGGTTTCATCATTTTATTCTCAAATAGAAGCTTTCTCCTTTGTATACTTATGGGTTTTTTTACCTTATCTCCCAATGCAACTGTGAGAATTAGAGATTTTGTAGTCTATTGGAAATTATTTAGGTAAGTATTACCATGATCCAAAAGAAATACTCAATTATGCAAGTTACACCTACACATGTTTTATGTTGAAATGGATTTCTCCAAAGGACTTCTTGCTATGATATAACTGAAGGTGAGTAGTAGATTTTGGAGAAAACCAATATATTATGAAAGAATACCTTCCAAGAGTATAAATACTTTTCATTGGATCATTTTGTACCCACTAATACCAAAAAATTCAAATCTCATGAATAGGGAAACCATGCCTCATATCTAATGGATTAGGGTTGAGCCTCACCATTATGTAATTCTACTAGATGCTAAAAAAAAAATTAATTCCTCCCATGTTCTTATGTAGGCCAATATAAAGTCAAATACTTCCCTTTCACATAAAATACAAGACTCAAATATTGAGGATGAGGTTTATGTTGATAGAGACATTTTAGAGTCTTCACCAATCTCATTGTACAAATTTTTCACCAAGGTAATAGAAAAAAAATAAAAAGGAATCTTTTATGGTTGGCTTCTCCACATTGATTGATGGTTTTTGAAACAAAGAATACAAATCAAAAGGATAAATTAAATAAATCATAGAGATCCATCCTCCAAGAAATCATGAGTGGGGAAATTAAAGAGAAATAAGTTCCCACATTAAAACTAATGCATCAAATGATGTTAATATCATCTAAGAAAAAAGAAAAATCTTTAAATATGTAATAACACCCATTTTTAAAGGTTGATTGAAATTTATGTTATTTTTTATGAATATATATCTATGAGAGTGGAACCATGTCCATGAACATAAATAGTAAATAAAATTAAAATCATTTACATTAAAACAATATTTTTTATTCTCTTAAGTTTTAAAAAAAAATAATATAATTAAAATTTAATATTTTTCAATTAAATTTCTAACTTTTAAAATAATATATATTTTATTTAATCTTGAATATTTGTATTTTATTACAAGAAAATGGATAAAATGACAGGGATTTCCTTTTTGTTTTCATGTTGTTTTTGTTTTACCAATGGTTACAAGGTTCTAAGCATTGGTGCTATAACATTTTTGTTGGAGGCTTTTCCTTTTTGTTCCTTACTTTTTCTAAGTAGGAGGGATTGTTGGAGAGAGGTAGATACAATGGTTTTTGGGTCTCTCTAGGTGTTGTAGAAAGGATTCCTATGGTTTTTAATGGTGTCCCCATCTATGGTAGTTGGATTTCCATGTTTCCTCGAGTTTCCCCCTTCTATGGTCTTGCCTTGGCGATAAGTGGGTTTTGTGTTTTCATTCCCCTATTATTTTTTGGTGTCCCCATGGGTGTTGCAGATGCTCTACCATGCTTAGCCACTATAGATCTTATGTGGATCACCCCTCTAGTGGATGGGTTTTGGTTGGTGAGTTCCCCTTCCATTAGGAGGATATCTTTGTGTGTTGTGGGAAAAGGTCGAGTTTTTGGTAGTGGGGGTGTTGTAGTGGTTTCCTCAACTAACTATTATTTTTTACTATGGATTGGTTCTACTATCCTCCTTTTCCTTTGGTGACCCTCTTATGTTTCAGTGAGGAGCTCTTTTTTGCTACTCCTTATGTCCATGTTGTGCGCAAGAGTTTGGAGGAAAGGCCTAGTACTACGATTGGGTTGTTTGTGGTCCACATTGTGAGGTGTGTTGTTCTCTCTAGTACTAAATACCCTATTGAGGTGGATCTCTCTACAACAATGGATCATGAGATTTCTCTTGTCGTTTCTCTTATTAAGGTAGACCATCTAAATCATTTTGTGAGTTTTGAATCTATTGAGGCGGTTCTAGATGTTGATTGCTTCCTTCAAGATATTTGTGCTACCCACTATGGGCTATTGACTTTTAACAATATACCTATTGAGGTGACCCACGATGCTTTGTTTGCAGGGTGTTCTCCCAGTCAAAGGTTCAGGTTTGATAAATTCATCTGATCTAATTACAGCCATGCTCATCCACCTTAACATTTAGGCTTTCCATTATCCTATTCAATCTTTTGTTATAACATGTATATGCTTTTCCCTTAGTAGAATAACCCTAAAATATTCCTTCATCACTTCTAGGATCAAACTTTCCTAATGCATCATCTCTTCTAATGTAAGATTTGTTCCAAAAATTTTGAAATATATAACAGTAGGTGTTAGACATAATGCACCACTGAGAGGGGGGTGCATCACTAGTTCTCAAATTTTTCTCTTCTACTAACTTATGTGTGTATACTGGCTATGGGATCTAACACAATGCAAACGTACCAGTTAGTGGGGAGACTAATCACAAATGCAATCACACATAAAGGGACATCACATAACACTAGTATGTATGAGGAAAAACCAAGATGGGAAACACCTCGGTGAGCAATGTTGTTGGAGTCTACTGCTCCAATCCAGCCTCACAATGAAATCTGTTACAATGTTTAGGGCTACAACCCCTGATTTAGGGCACCAACCCAAGGAGAACCAACACCTAACTTGTTTATGGGCTACAACCCCTACTAGTTTATGGGCACCAACCCCTAACTTGTTTATGGGCTACAACCCAAAGGAGCTACAACTTAGTGATCACAATACACTATATTCAAATACAAAGGTAGTAATCTAGTTACAAGTGAATCTTGTAACCTCTCAATACAATCCTCCCTGTCGGTAAGGTACCTCCTCCACCTTACTAGTTCTCTACTTACTCTAACTGAATCTTCAACAACTCAGCCACTATCTTGTTGGATATCCTCTATCACTCTATGCTCTCTTAATCTCATTGTTGCTGCTTACCGGTTCCTCCTTCACTCAGCACACTGCCTCTTCTCTTCCAGTTTACCTCTATCTTGTCCACAGCTATCTGTCACTGTCAATTCTCTACCATTCCTTCTTACTTGACTGGGTTCCTCGGGTTCTTCATTCAAATATCATTCACTCTCTACCGCCTTCTCACCGGTAGCCTTGACCTTGTCGGTTAAACCCTCTTACCGGTTCTTCTTCTAATGCTCAGACACTTAAGATCTTTGGCAACTAGACTTGGATTGGTTTCATTACTCACAAAGGTATACCAACACTCTGTCCAGCATAGTCTTCTCATGCAACATCAATCAACCAACACTACTCATTTATTTTGGCTCACATATATAAATAAGTTTTCTTGCCAAAAACCAATTCAAACTTCAGTCGGTTAGGGTTCCTTCCACCAATCAAATCTTCATCAGATCCAATCCAATCTACCTTGGATTGATCACCTGTATTCAAGGAATGCATCTATTCCAGCTTTCCATTATCCAATGTATATTTGCTAAATATAGAAAATATAACCCTACTCTTCAGCCTCAAAATCAGTCAACACATTTATGATCCAGCTGTTTCCTTCTTGAGATCAATCTACATTCAGATATCAAGCATCAATCATGGTGCCAATAGATCTTTGATCTTCCTCTGTCATTCATCTTTCATCAAGCCGCACACTCAGCAACTCCTCTATGATTGTCACAATCAACATGTAATGTCGACCAATCATAACTACCTATTTGACACTAGACATCACTAACCTCTGCATATTCAACACCTCATCTTTGTGTGGCATCACATTCTCATGCATCCAATCTCACTAGCATAGAGTCGTTTCATGCTTGCACATTCGACAAACCCTTACCAAAATTAATCCTTACCGGTTTTCTTATACCGACACAACCCTTATTGATAAACCTTCATACCAACACCAACTTAAACTTGCTGGTGTAACACATCAACTGGGCATCAACCATGCTAGTCCTCAGCAGCCATGAGAAGTAACTCAACATGTGTAGCTTCATCTAATGAAGGTCTTTCACTTCTTTGCATTAAGCTGACTTAGTTGCATATCGGTATCCTTGTTTACCGGTAACTACCTAGATGACTCAATTGCATCATCCTCCATTAGATTAGCACCTATGGAAACATAACACACCTTCTTCATTCCAGTAACTTTATTTTGTGTGCATTTGTAGACATGGCATCATTTGTCTAGTTCATCTCATAACCAGTTTGCCATAGTGGAAAAACCCTTCCCTTTAAATATTTCTTCACCATCCTCGTAACACATCTTATCTTCACATGCTTAGCCGGTGTGTATCTCTGATCACACTTTCTAGAGGCTTAACTGATCTTAGACTCTGGAAACATTCTATCTTCTACTTGATCATCTGGTCTGTTCATTCACTCACTTGCCTTCTGCATCCGATATTAAACAAACATGACATAGCTGTCATTATGCACATGTATCTCCAGCTTAACATATGTCATGGTGGTTTTTCATAAGTCAACCTGCACACAAAGATAGTACACTCTGTCAACCTATCACCTAGCCTGTGATAGCTTCTTCATCCAGTGGGAGTCTTGCTAGTTAACCTTACACTAGAAATCTGGTGGCCTGCTCATACTGTCACCTCCGGTGTTGATGTGATTCAAATAACATTCCACCTCTTCATCACAGTCAATAGCCCATCATGTAGTCTCTTCATTTCAGTTGTATGTAACACCATATCAACAACCCTTTTATTGAGTGGTCACTTTACTGCACCTCTAGCATACCGGTACATGTTGGTTCTTCCTTCTGCATGAAGATGGTCACCTAGTTGTCACCAATGACATCTCATTTCTCCTCCCGTGCCGGTCCATTTTTTATTTCAGTTAACATTAAACTTTAATGCCAATGGCCTCTTGTTCCCAAGTTGACATCAATGTCAGTGATACCGGTAACATCCTATATCGGTTGACATCAATGACAACACAATGCAAACTGTGTGAGCTTGAATTTCATCTTTAGAATGTTACCTGTAATAAGTTAGTTTCACAAAATACAATGAAAATGCATACAGGAAATCCAAAATCCACCAATGAAACTACATGAAATACATACTAAAATAAAACATTATTTTACCTTCATGGCTTATGTCTCATTGTGTCCTAACTCCACTATTCCTGGTTGCAGATGGTGTGCTCTCAGACAATGCACTATTGGCTTCCAAGATGGCATATGAAGAATGGACTGATAACTTGCAGTTAACTGATACTATGATATACAATACTACTTGATTAGGCTAAAATGATTATGCTATAATACTAATTGCTATTTGATATTTGCTATTTTCTCCAAAAACTCACGGATGTATATGATCAATTTGAAGACTAACTTTCTCTCAACTGAAGCTCTTGATTTTACAGACTTTGAGAGGATTAGATGATGTGGCTTAAATCAACAGTCATGATCAGATCTGCAAATTTGGATGGCTATGAGCAAAGGTGAAGGTAAGTGTCACTCATCTCACCTTGACTGGGTTGTTGACTGAGAGAATCTAGGGATGGTTGGAGGAAATTTAGGCATGAGAGGACAAGTGGACTCAAGTCCTTCCTAAGATGTAGGGGGTGTTGGAGAGAATATAGGAAATGGTTATGAAATATGTGTACGTACACAATTTTCATTAAGTTTGGAAGTTGGAGATAAATGATGAATTAATATTTAAAAAATATTAATTTCCTTAGCCACATGTTGGATGAGTTGTCAAAGGGAAGATGATGTGGAGATGGAGGGTGAGTTGGAAAAGAAAGATTAAATAATTTAGGAATTTATTTAATATTTGAGACTATAGGATAGGAGAATAATTATTAAATATTAGATATTTAATTGTTTGAAGAGGATAATTAAATATTAGATATTTAATTAACTTGGTTAGAGGAATAATTAAATATTAGATATTTAATTAATTAGAAAAATAGGATAACTGAATTAATTAATAAAATATTAATTAATAGAAAGACATGAAATGAATTAAATAAATTAATCTTTTCAAATTAACTATTTAATAGAAGAATAATTATTAAATAAATATAAAATATTTATTTAATTGCTCATAGCCAATTTTAGGTGTATACATTTTGCCCCTCTTTGAAATGATGTGAAAACAACATTGTTTCAAAGATTAAATCAAGTCTCAAAAACGCCTGATAGAGATTGAAAATCCTGATTGTGTGCCCCCTCAGGAGATTGATCGTGAAATTGTCGAAATTTTTGGTTTGAACGATTAATCTTATGATAATAAAAATTTAGTCAATTAAATTCATTCGGAAAAAACAAATTAAATTGCCCCATTGAAATTAATTACTCTTCAAAATAGTAAATATAAAATTAACCAAGGCTAATTTTAACTTCATTGTTATCCTTATCAGCTTTTTGTTTGAAAATATTCTTGCTAAGGTGGCAAAATAGTGATTCCGGTGGAGTGTCATCGATTTGAGCGAGTTCGGCGTTACCAGCGACTTGTCAAGTATGGGTATCTGGTATGTATCTTATCCTGAGCCTTGTTTTCAAGTTTTAATTCAAAATTTCATGTTTTAGGCACGTTTTTGGATTTTTTTTTAGATTTTTCAAATTTTTCGGCATTATTTTAGCGCTTATGCAACTAGGTTTAGCACAAATGCTTAGATTAGCACATATGCTCGGTATGTTGGCGCTTATGTTCAAGATGTTAGCGCATATGCATAGGGTAGTGCAAATGTGTTGTTTGTTAGCGCATATGCCAAAAAACGTAGTGCTTTTGCATGGATTAGCATTTATGTCTCTAGTTTTAGCACTTTTGTTAAAAAGGCTAGCGCATATGCACTAAGTTAGCGCATTTGCATTTAGATTTAGCACATTTGTTGTAGTTTGGCACAAATGCTCAATAGGATAGCGCTTTTGCTTAAATTGATATTTTTGATAAGTGCAAAAGCTAAAAATCACTTTGATAAGTAGATTTAACATGTTTAATACGCATTGATGATGAAATAGGGTCTTGAGTTTAGCAATTTCATGGTTGCATGATTGATAGATAGCTTTGATTATCTTGTTTGATTGATAGGATTGATTAGCTTGATTGATAGATAGCTTTGATGAGCTTGATTGATTGATAGGATTGATTAGATTGATTGATAGATAGATTTGATTAGCTTGATTGATTGATAGGATTGATTTAGCTTGATTGATAGATAGCTTTGATTAGCTTGATTGATTGATAGGATTGATTTAGCTTGATTGATAGATTGAGTAGCTCTAAGAAACCGATTTAGTTTCTGATGTAAGACTTAGCAGAGTTTTTGAGTAAACTCAATGTTTGATAAAAAACCATGATTGATAGGTTTTAAAATGTTTTGACATCATAAGTTGCTTCAATTTGATTTGATAGATAGATTTGATGATTCAATTTGATTTGATAGATAAATTTGATGATTCAATTTGATTTGATTGATTTCTCTTGACAAAATAGGAGAAACTTGATGTTCTCCAGTGTTGGGAGAAATTACCCGCAGTGCGTCATTTAGTTCCAAAGTTGACCCTGGTTGAGATTAGACACAGATGCCTGTGGTTTACGCTATTTGTTATATATGCCTGAGATTACGCATAACAAAGGTTTGTTGACAGCATTGGCTGAGAGATGGCACAGTGAGCATAACACTTTCGACCTATTGATGGGTGAGATTAATGTGACTCTGGAGGATGTCAATAGGATTCTGCATATCCCAGTGACTAGTGAGCTTGTGCAGTATGATTATTAGGATTGGGTTGGGATGAAGGCTTGCAGAGTTGTGTTTGCTGATGAGAGCATTGGTAGAGGAGAGATCTGATGGGTTGATATGGTGATGTATTACGAGGCTCTTCTTGTTATTCTTGCTGGTTTGATTGGAGGATTTATATGTCCTGATAGGAGATCACGAGGTTTTTCCATTGGATGGGGTGAGATTCTCCTTAGTATGATTAAGCATTGTACTCGATATGCGTGGGATGTTTTCATGTTGGCACACTTATATCATGATCTTCATCAAGTAGTGTATGATAAGAGTGCGAGTTTATCTACTAGATGCACTTTATTGCAGATCTAGTGCTGGGAGCACATTGTTGTTACCCGACCTATCCATCACAGAGTGCATGGAGAGAGATAGCCATATGTGTATTTTTATGCAAGTATCCTTACTCAGCATAAGCTAGGTAAGCTGGAGTATTGGTGTTGGGTGCTTGATTCATTGGACAACATCACTTGGAGACCATATCTTGATTGTGAGCCATGGATGGATGATGCACAAACATTACCATGTATTATGCAGAGTAGATATCTCATTGGTCGGACACCTTTTATTGTTGAGCAATAGTTGATTGGTTGGATTTTGAGACAGTTTGGTATCATCCAACCTATGTCTATTGGTGTGATGATATATGCTTGGTGTTATAGAGATAGACGAGATTGGGGACCATCGTTGTCATTTGAGATTGCTCATGCAGAGTTTGTTGCTACTTTGAGAGTGTCTTATGATATGAGATTGCATATTCTTGATCCTAGGGTTACTGCAGAGTATCCTCAGTATATACTAGCTCATCCATTTCCTCGCATTACTGATCCAGTATATCCTCCTCCCAGTTTAGGTGATGATGAAGATGACTCAGATGATCCAGTTTCTAGGAGATGGAGACGAAGACGAGAGCTTAGAGTTGCTCATGAGGCTGGGGGTGGTGGAGATGATGGTGGGGATGGAGGAGGTGGTGGTAGGAGATCTAGACGGAGGGGAGGTCAATTGAGAGTCCATGGAGGACCATTTGGACCGGTTGGCAGGATTGAGAGACCACATCCTATGGGTGGGAGAGATGTTGGATGGATTGGGAGAGAGCATGGCAGGACTAGTATGAGATCACTAAGAGGGTTGCCATTGACAGGAGGTAGGGTGACTAGACTAGATGGGGTTGCGGGAGAGGCATTGATTTCGGACAGATTTAGCCAAATCCTCGAGTTATTGCAACACATGGTGGAGATATGAGGATCTTGAGGATCATGTTCCCCTGATTAGATGATGGGTTTAGAGAGTTACTCGGACCGAGATTCTAGTAGTTGGATAGGTTGGTGGTGAGGGGATTGGGATTCATGCACCATAGCAGGATGTACCACAGCAAATTGCACCAATGCATGATATGCCAGATGTGGTTATACCAGAGCATGATGTGCCAGGGTAGGATATTATTGACAGTTTGAGAGCACAGATTGATCAACTTCGAGCATAGGTACAGACTCTTATTACTGAGTGGGATAGAGCTGTTAGGAGACAACATGATACTCAGGGTCTTCTTGATCATATTCAGCAAGTTGGATGAGGTACTCTCTCGGTGGATGCTATTAGAGCACTAGTTCGGGCCAAGAAGGAGACTTCCCACTGGCGACGACGATATGAGGAGGAAGTTGCAGAGAGCCAGAGAGTAGGTAGTTATCATACCACCGTGCTGATGGATACTAGCAATGGTGGGGTCATGGGACCTCCTCAGAGGAGTGGGGAGCATGGGAGACAGACATCTAGAGGATCTTCTCGCCTACAGCCATAGAGACAGACAGAGTCAAGTGGTAGTGGTACAGGACAGCCTTGACTTGATTTGCATTGGATGAGGCATTTGTATTGTTTATCTGATATCATTGTATACTTGGACTTTTTATTATTTTATGATAATCTATATGCAGACATGGATTCTATATGATGATGATGATTTATATGCATGTTACTCTATTTGATGATGATGCTTTATACTTTGATGATCTATATGCTCTGATTATATGGATGTAGTGATTATATGTTTTTGTTTTGATTTTTGATGATCTTGGATGCAAATGAAAATGATTTCTATCTTAAATGATGCAAATGTATTGATCTATATGGAATGCAAATGAATGTTTGATTTTCTTTTGATTTATGATTATGTAAATGCAAATGATCTATATGAAATATTTTTGATTTTTATGTAATGTTTATGATGATTATGAATCGAAGTGCAAAGATGCAACTAAATGATCGGTATAAAAATGATAATGCAAATAACAATGATGATACACTACATGATAAATGAAATGCATGCAATTAAATGTAAACTAATGCAATGATAAAATGCAACTAAATGAAATGAATGATGATTAAAATGCACCCATAATGATTAAATGCAAATTATTTTTGTTTGTCCAAGTATACTCAATCTTTATTTATGACCATTGATCTATTTAATGAAATGATATGCTTATAATGCAACTAACAAATGAATGCTTATAATGCAGATGAATAATGAGCTAATGAAATGATCTAACTAAAAATTGTACTATCATTCTTCATATGTGATCTTGTAACAGTGCTTGATTTCACCATTGAGCTTTTAAAATGTTGTAAGAAAATACAAGTAACTTGACATAATGATTCAAGATGACCTAAGTATTCCTTGCATGGGTTTTGATATAGCAAGTTAATACAAGCAACTTGATATAATGGATCAAGTTGACTAGAGTATTGCTTGCAGAACAGACAAGGATTATCTCCTTTCATGCATGACTTGGAACGTCCTCCTTGATCTTTTGTTGATCATATCCTGAGACAAGTTCATACCATAGTAAGAGATAAACCATAGACAGCAATCAAAGAAAAATAATCATGCCCCATCATAGCTTCTCTAGCCATGGACATCCTTGAGTTGCATAGAGTACATGGTTAGCAATAAAATCAAGATATAAACACTAAACCTTGTATGTCATTCACATGTTCTAATGGTCATTAACTGATATAATCATCTTAATGAATGATCTTTGATAATCCTTTATAGCTTGCTGGTTGGTTCTTCATTTTCTAAGTTTGAAGATTCAGTTGTTATGAAATGCCTTGATTTTTGTTGCTTTGTTGCTTTTTATTTGGTTCAAAACCCTAGATGTTTTTGGTTTTTCTAAGTTTTTCGAATGTTTTGGATTTTTCAAAGGTTCAAAAGATAACCTTAGCAAAAGGAATTTGGATTTTACCCCCAGTGGAAACAAAAATTATTATGGATATATGAATTGATCAAGATCCAAACCATAGCGAGATACAAATGCAGATTGATCGATGCTGATAAAATCTAAGATAGTGACTACGACAAGTATGTCAAAGATTGGTTAACTGTTGGTAAGCTGCATATTTCTTGCTAAATGGTTCAGAGCAATGGATGTGAAAGATGTTTTGGATAAGATAGCAATAGATAGCAATGATAGATGTGATAGGATGGAGTGGATAGGTGTGGAAAGCAGTCTCATAGATGGAGGAACTCACTTTTTAGATAGCACCTATTTACCAGGTTTTCACCATCTAAATTTATTGCATTTTTTGCTTTTTATTGATTTTTTCAGGACTTTATATGCTTTTTATTGATTTTTTTAGGACTTTATATCTCAAGCATAGAATTTCTTGAGATGGATAGAATTGATAGGTTCATCAAACCAATCACCTTTAGGAGTAGATAACTTGTATGCTCCTGATCCATATGTTGCTATTATGAAAAAAGTTCCTAGCCAATTTGGTTCAAATTTTCCCTTCTTTTCTCGGTCTTGCTGATTTCTTGGATTCTCCCTTAGAACTATGTCTCCAATCTGGAAAATACGCGGCTTGCTTCTTGCCATTCTTTGTTGGTATACTTTCAAATATTCTATTGCATTTTGGCGATGTTCCTAAATTAGTTATAGTTCTTGAAGTCGAGAAACTTGTTGTTCTTCTTCTGGTATAAGACCATGCAAGGATACACGTAGAGAAGGTATCTCTACTTCTATAGGTAATATAACTTCTGATCCATAGACCAAATAATATGGAGTTGCCCCTGTTGGAGTGCGGATACTAGTTCGGTATGCCCAAAGAGCAGGATTTAGCTGAATGTGCCAGTCTTTTCCAGCTTCATTTACTGTTTTCTTCAAGATTTTCAAGATAGTTTTGTTTGATGCCTCAGCTTGACCATTTCCCTATGGATAATATGGAGTAGAGAACCTATGTTGGATATGAAACTGTTCACATAGTTCTTTCACATCTTGATTTTTGAATGGTCTTCCATTATCAGTGATAATGGTCATAGGAACGCTATAGTGATAGATTATATAATTCAAGATGAATGATGATATTTGTTTTCCAATCACTATTGTAGTAAAATATTCAGTAGCAATCAAAATGAACTTATGTCCATTAGAAGATGAAGGATTGATCTTTCCTACCAAATCAAGGCCCCATTGTGAAAATGGCCATGATCCTGTCATAGGATATAACTCTTGTGTTGGTGCATGGATTAGATTTCCATGGATCTGACACTGTTTACATTTTCTAGCATAGGTGAATGAATCTCTTTCCATAGTAGGCCAAAAGTAACCCATATGGATAAGTTTCTTAGCTAATGTTAAACCACTTGAGTGTGTACCACAAATACCCACATGAATGTCATTAAGAACTCTCTCAGATTCATCTTTTTCAAGACATCTCAACAATGCACCATCTAGACCATGCCTAT
Source organism: Cryptomeria japonica (assembly GCF_030272615.1). Classification (NCBI taxonomy): domain Eukaryota; kingdom Viridiplantae; phylum Streptophyta; class Pinopsida; order Cupressales; family Cupressaceae; genus Cryptomeria; species Cryptomeria japonica. The sequence continues at coordinate 162,873,967 of NC_081405.1, forward strand.
ATAGGATATCAGCAATAATGGTATCGCGAGAGGACTGATGGATAAAGTTTCTTCATTGATTATGAGATAATTTCTGAGGAAGGATATGATCTTTCAAATATTGGTAGGTTTGACCATATAAGGATTCACTGGTTCCTGATATATGGAAAATTTGATAAGTATGCTGGGATTGGATGGTAGGGGTTAAGATATCTTCCACGAGAAATTCGTAACACTGTTGATTCTCTTTATTTTGCAAGAGAGATGTTATTGTAGCCATTGCATCTGCTACTTTATTCTCATTTCTGGGAATCTGGGTGAATGTAATTTCTTTAAAGTGCCCTTTAAATTCCTCTATCAGTTGTTTGTATGGCATAAGCTTATCATCCTTTGTTTGATATTCATCATTTATTTGATTTATGATAAGTTGTGAATCACCATAGACATGTAGTTCTTTAATATTCCATTCAATGGCCATTTTAAGCCCTATAGCCAATGCTTCATACTCTGCAGTATTATTGGTGCATGGAAATCGTAGTCTATATGATTTCGAAATTGTGTGTCCTTGAGGTGTGATGAAAACGATTCGTGCACTTGATCCATATTGGGTATAAGAACCATCAAAGTACAATTCCCAAAAGTTTGTACTTACTGTCAAGATATTTGCATCAGGAAATTCGATGTGCAAAGGCATGTTATTATGTAGAGGTGCATCAGCCAATTGATCAGGGATGACTTGTCCCTTGATAGCTTTCTAGTCAACATATTCTATGTCAAATTCACTCAGTATCATAACCCATTTGGCTAGTCTCCTTGTCAATGTTGACTTACTCAATAGATATTTGAGGGGATCTATCTTTGCTATTAGTTTTACAAAATGAATCAACATATAATGTCATAGCTTTTGGGTTGCAAATACAATTGCTAGACATATCTTTTCAATTTATAAATAATTTAACTCATAGCCAACAAGCGTTCTGCTGATATAATAAACTGCTCTTTCTTTTCCTTCATCATCATGTTGAGCTAGGAGAGCACCTAATGATACACTTGTTGCTGAGACATAGAGTAACAATGGTTTCCCCTTAGTTGGTGATATCAGTATTGGAGGACTCATAAGATATTGTTTTATTTGCAAGAAAGCTTCTTCACATTTTGTATCCCATTTGAATGGAACATTTTTATGTAGAAGATGGGTAAATGGAAGACATCTATCGGCCAATTGAGAAACAAATCTCCTGATTGATTGCAACCTTCCTTGTAAAGATCACAACTGACTTATGCTCTTAGGTGACTCCATCTCCATGATAGCTTTAACTTTTCCAAGATCTACTTTGATGCCACGAGCTGATATAATGTATCCAAGGAGCTTTCCAAAGGTTACTCCAAATGCACATTTCTTTGGATTTAGTCTCAATTGATATCTTTCCAGCCTGTCAAAAATCTTGCTTAAAATGTTCAAATGTTCTTTTCTTGTGTGAGATTTTGCAAGTATGTCATTGACATAATCTTCCATGAATTTACACATGTCATGAAAAATTATCATCATAGCCCTTTGATAAGTTGCTCCTGCATTCTTAAGCCCAAATGGCATAACATTCCAACAGTACGTTCCCCATGCACAGGTGAAAGTTGTCTTCTCTTGATCTTCAGGTGAAATTCTTATTTGATTATATCCTGAGAAGTCATCCATTAATGAAAACATCTCATGGCCTACTGATAAGTCCACTATGATATCAATGTTTGGTAATGGGAAATCATCTTTTGGACATGCTTTATTTAGATCTCTGAAATCTATGCAGACTCTTATGCTCTTATCTGGTTTTGATACTGGTACGATACTTGAGACCCATTCTGGATAAGCAACTGGTCTTATGAAACCCACTTCTAATAGTTTCTTGAGCTCAGTTTTGACAAGGAGAGCAATATGCGGTTGCATCTTTCTTAGCTTCTACTTAACAAGTTTTTCTTTTAAATCCATGTTAAGATGATGCATGATAAGATTTGGGTTAAGACTTGGCATATCTGCATAAGACCAAGAAAAATTTATTTGTCTTTGCTTAAATAATTCCATGTACTCTTTCCTCTCTCTTTTTGATAATGAGGTAGCGAAATGAAGTATTTTAGGATCTTTTGATGTATCAATGTTTACTACTTCTGTTGGTTTTGTCAGGATAGCAAATCTCTCTTGAAAATATGCAAGAAAAATGTCAAACTTTCCATCTTCTGGTGCCTCTAGGAGGTTTTCACCATTAGATACGCCCTTTGTTTTCTCTTTTGATTGATCTAATGTTGCTATGAAATGGTTTTCAACAATAGGTCTCTTTCCTTGTTTTATTTTGCTTTTGTGACTGGAAAGTTTGGCATTCTCTTGATTATGAGAAACATCACTTGATTCTGCAATGGAAGATATCTTAGGATGGATAGGTTCAACAATGTTAAGGTACAGGACTAAGTCATGATCATTGGAAAAGACATTTAGTTTGGGGTTGTCTAAATTATCCCAATCAATTAGTTCAAGATGTAAAAGGGGTAAATCATAATCACTATCATCATTAGGTGTTTCAATGTTCATGACATAATGATCATAGTTTGGCATATAATAGGTATTGTCACAGATTAAATGTTTTTGAGAATTGTCTTTCTCAAGCGTTTCCAAATTAGTCTCAACAAGATTAATATTAGCATTTGGTAGTTCACACTCAAGTGGTCCTTCAACTGACGTTTGTCCCTTAAATGAATGGATTATATCCACACACACATCTTTGATACTACAAATTCCCTCTTGATTGACCTCATTTGCATTTTGGAGTTGACATATTTGTGCACATGATGAAGTAGATTCTTTTAATAGATTTTGTCTCCTTTCAAACTCAACTTCTTCTAGACTAATAGTTAGTCCAACTTGACTATCCCTTAGCTCTTCCATGGTTCTTCCATATCTGATCTGTGTTTGCGATTCCTATGGCATTGCTTCTCTGTCTTTGTCATTTCCTTTCCTTTTTGCATATGCCTCTTTTCTCTAGATTCTAAGTTTTTCTTGCCTTCTTTCTAACTCCATCTTTTGTTCTTCTATAGACAAGTCTTCTTTCATGATAGCTACTTGATCTTCGTTATGTCCTTTACTTGATGTAGTGGATAAGACATCTGGACTCCATTCATATTCATTGGAGTCTATTTCTGAATCCTGATCCAAGATTACTCCACTATACCATATTGGAATGTCATATGGTGCAAAGAGTTCTCTGATTTTTGCCATCTCTATTTTTACTGCTTCTGGAATATCTTGTGAATGTTTTGCCTTTGTTTGTATTTTCAAAACTTTTTTACAAGATTTTTCTTCACCTTGGATGATGATCTCCTCCTCTTTCTTTTCATGTTCTTCTTGCTTCTTTTGTTTATTGGTTACTGTTTCGGCTGCTTGATGTAGCTTTTCTTGCCAATGTTCTTCTTTAGAAACTGATTTCTTTCTCCATTTTTGTTGTTGATGATTATGTTGCTTTTGATTAGACTTCAACTATCCTAGCCCAGATTTATCTTCTATGGATTGTGAGTGTGGACAAATAGGTTGTGAAATACCTTGATGTTGCTTACCAATTGGTCCTTTTCCTTCATATCCTTTGCCATATTGTTTTATGGGAATATTGACTTTTGTTTCTATTGCTATAGTTTTATCTTCATCTTTGTATAACCAACCAAGAATGTCTTTGTCTTCATTTTCCTCTTCGAGAGTTCCAACACTAACAAAGGTTCCTTTAAACATATGTTTTGATTTTCCTGATGCCTTTGATTGAATATCTATAGGCTTTCCATATGACTTAGGGGAAAGTGGAAAATTTTGCAAAGAATACTTTCCCATTCCTTCATCATTTAACTTGAGCTTTTCTTCAAAAGTTTCCCATAACTTTTCTTGAATTTCTTTGGTAGGATATATTGATTCAGTGTTATGTGGAACTCTTGTATCTTGTGTTGGCTTCAAATTATTGCAATATTGACTAGAATCTGCAATTATAGTGATTTCTTTTCCTTCATGAGGAAATTTTACACATTGATGATATGTAGAAGGAACTGCTTGCATCTTGTGAATCCATGGTCTTCCCAGAAGAATAATGTAGGAGAGGTTCAAATCTAAAACTTGACACAATGTTTCCTTTTCCACAGGTCCTATATTTATTGGTAGCACAACAGTCCCTTTAGAAGAATGTTATGCTTCATCATAAGCCTTGATGGTTATTTTCTTTTTCGGGTCTACTACATTCTCTAAATATCCCAAATATTTTATCAAACTTAATGCACAAATGTTTAATCCAGCTCCTCCATCTATGAGCACACGTTTGACATGAGTTTTATTTATGGAGACTTCAACATATAAGGGAGCATTATGAGGATGTTGCAAGGATGCATCATCATTTTCAGAAAATGATAAGCAATGAGGAGCTATGAGGTGTCCTACCATATTTTGGAACTGATCTATATCCAAATCTTTTGAAATTGTTGTCTCCACTAAAGCTTTCTCCAAAATGTCCTTATGCATAGGTGAAATCTTGAGAAGTTCCAAAATTGATATTTGAGTGGGTATTCATTGTAATTGCTCTACTAAATTGTATTGTTGCAGATTGGGTGTTGGATCTTTTGTTACACCTGGAAAGGTAACCTCTACTTTGCTTCTCATGATAACATTGATTGGTTCTGAAGATGAATTTTGTTAACAATAATCACATTCACTACATCATCATATGTATAAGTGTAATTCACCTTGGTTTTTCCTTTGTCATTTTTTAATTGGGATGATTCGCCTTTGTCATAATTTGGGAGTGGAGTTTTGAAAGCCAAGTGTGATTCATTAATTTTATGGCTATCCACTATAATGGTTCTATTATCGATTAGATCTTGGATAAGGTGTTTCAATCTCTGACAATCATTTGTTAGGTGTCCTTTATTCTAATGATAGTTGCAAAAATGATTGTCATTCCACCAATTGGGCTTGATTGGTGGTTCATAATTTCTTGTTTCTGGCAAAACAATCAATTTATTAGCAAGTAAAGTTTTTAGAGCTGATTCTAAAGATTCTCCAATGTTTGTGAATTTTCTTCGAGGATTGGAGAAAAAGGACTTAGCTTTGTTGTTTTCTGGATTGTTATTGCTTGGGTTTTGACTTGATAGATTGAAAATTGGTTGTTGTTGTTTTGTATTACTATTATTGTCATTCCCTTCATTACTGACATTCCTATTCTTTGACGAAAACTTGGGTTTGTCATTGTTGTTGTTGTTGTTGTTGTTGCTGTTGTATGAATTATTGTAAATTTTTAGTTCTCCTTTCTTTACCATTGCGTTCTCTATTTTTAGTCCATTCTTGATCATTTTGGCAAAAGAGGGAGGACATTGCATCCTCAGTCGATAACTCATTTCACTGATAAGATTATCAATGAATATGTCCATTTTTTCTTGATCAGGTACATCTCAGGGATACCTATTAAACATGCATTTCCATCATTGTAAGAAGATCATAAAGGATTCACCATTCTTTTGTTTAACATTGCAAAGATCTAGCATTGTTATTTTATTTTGTAGGAATATTGTGAAATAAACCTATTCACAAGTTCTTCAAAGGATTTGATTTTGGATGGTAATCTTGAAAACCACTCCATTGATTGTCCATTTAAACTCCTAGGAAAAAGATGGATAAGGTAAGTTTCATCGTGAGAAAATTCCATGCTCATAGTACAAAACTCCCTAATGTGACCTTGAGGATCAGATCTTCCATCGTATTTGTCATATTTAGGAATCTTGCAATGTTGCGGAAATGGTATCATATTCAGATTTTGATCAAAAGGATATGGGCATATATCTTCTAATGAATATTTCTTGGAGCTTGTCCCATTTTGCATGTCTTGTATTTGTTGTTGAAGAGTTTGTATTTGTTGAGTAAGGTTTGACAAGGGATTATCTACATAGTTTCTTCTTGTTTCTTCGTGAGTCTTTTTGTCACTACACTCTTTTCTTTTATCATTCCTTTCTTTCCTTGTTTCTCTATTACTTTCATTGTTTATGTCCTCATTATTGGGATCATCTGTGTTTTGGGTGTTACTTGTCTCTGCATCTTGTTTCAAGCTTTCTATGTTAAAGTCTTGTGGTAGTTTAGCTCTAGATTTTGCCAACATCAATAGATATTTTTCTTTTTGTTTTGCCAACAATTTTTCCATTAGCCTATCAAATTTAAAATCTTGCTCAAGGTCTCTAATGGTGCTATTGACTGCTTCTTTGTCAACAACAATAAATCCAAGAGTGTGGAATATAGGAATATCTTCTTCCTCCATTTGTTGTTGTTTTCTAAGTTGTTCGTGTTGGGCTCTAGTCCAAACTGGCATGTGATTATTTCAATGTTGTTGAAATTCCCAAAGGACAAAGTCAATAGGTGATTATTGGTTTAGGAAGCTATGCTTTGTTGATCTTACCACTATTGTTTGTTCGTTGGGATAAAGCATCTCTTTGTTGAAAGGCATGTCTTTGTAGAGTTTCATCGTCAAATTATATACTGCACCCACGTAAGTAGTGACGAAAACGGTGTAGAAATATCCTATGTTTCAATAAGATCTTACGATTGATATACACGAATCTTATCCTTTTTTGAGTAGCTTTATAACTGGGTTTTCTTTTCTTAAGGCTATTCTTAAAAGTCATATAAGCATTTGACAATTCACAAGTTTGTTTGATTCCAAAGTTGGTGCAATTTTGGTTTTGATATAACCTAGGTTCAAAATAGGAAAGATATATCCAAGATTAGGAACCTAGTATAGATTTGATCAAGCTTTGTGATAGAGGATTTGATTATCCTGATGAGAAACTTGACAAAGATGTTGATTTTTTGCACTTAAGATAGTTGAATCGATAGCTTGTTAAATGTGGATGTTTATAGAACCTTTTGAGTATAACCTGTTGGATTAGCAACCTAGTTGTTTAAGCTAGTTTGAAAAGTATGTGATGGTTTAGAGACAAACCTACTTCGAGAATTATTTTGACATTGATGTTTTGACACTTTGATTTTGGGTCTGGTGTTTCAAGTGTTGAAAAGCATTTGTATTACCCTTTTGATCAAACTTTTTCAGAAATTTGTTGGATTTTTGCTCCCTTGTAGATGATAATTTTCTTCAATTTTTGACCATTTGGAACATGTTACAGACATAGAAGACACATTGTTTAATAAACAAAATGCACAAGCAAGTACAATCCCTATGGCAAGCTGAGACAATAGTTGTTGAATCTCACGTGGAGTTTCCCTCGAGGCTACGCTATTCAAAGCAGATATTTAGATGCTTGACCCCACTGGATCCACCCTCGGCACTCACTTCTTCGGGGCAGCCAAGCACTAGTTTCCATGAAATCTCCCCATGGCAAACTTTATATCTCTACTATGAACCGTATGTATGTGAGCTGCTTCAGAGGTCCGACCTCCTACGCCAACAACTAGAAGGATTTTGGCAACTAGTACAAGTGGTTTTTAGTAAAGGCTTCTGGTCATGTGGCCATACATGTGGCAGTTTCAGCTCTGTAAATACAGAAGGTTCCCAGCCTATAGAGGTTACGTTCCATACGGTTTATGGGGAAACATAGTGTTGGTATGAACTTATCAGCACATGTTGTTTGGGACTTTCATCACAAACACGATTTATTTATAGTGGATTGGAAGGACTCGATATTAGATTGTTTCCACTTTAGGTCATTCCCCTCTCACTGGCCCCCTCAAGGCAGCTCGGGAAGGCAGGCCCTCTAAAAGGATTTAATTACTTGAAAGTAAAGAAAGTGTAAAAGAGTGGGTTTTGTTTTTTGGTCACCCAATTAAGGGGAGAGTATATACCTACCATTTTCGAGACACGGAATACAAGTGTTCTTTTTATCCTTTTCAAAGCAATTATTGGCTAAGTCCTATTTGGAGATGTTGCTCCAACAAGCATGGTGTTCATTTTAGCCCTTTTAAAAGTCTATGTGCAACTATTTTAGAGAAAATACCAAAAATGCAAGTTGCATGTTGTCAATTCATCCTCTTAGTTAAACTAGGTGAACAAGATATCATATATTACTTCCCAAATGAAGACTTTTAATTAGCTAGATGATAAAATGCATAAAATTTGCCTTAAATGCCATCATGCACATGCATGTTAGTAATCTGACAAATTTGATTTCTTGGACATTCGGACTTGCAAGAAAATTTTGTTAGTTTTATAGACAGAAGCGCTAAACTAACATATGCGCTATCTTTCCATTCAAAAGCACTAACCTGTAGATCAAAAGCACTAACCTAGACTACAAAAGCGCTACTCTGTGGATACAAAAGCGCGATTTCCTTAACATATGCACTAACCTAAGACACAAATGCGCGAACCTGTAATGAAAATGCGTAGAATTTAAGACAGAAGCGCTAACCTATATGACATATGCACTAACCTATGGTGCAAAGGCACACTTTTTTAGACAAAAGCGCTAACCTACATGACATATGCGCTAACCTATGATGCAAATGCACTAACCTGTCGAACAAAAGCACTGTCAGAATTCACACATGCATGAATCTGCATTACAAATGCATTGATTTAACTTTTTGCGAGATTTTTTTAAAGGTATATGCGAGGTCCATCCCTACGGTGGGCGCCAAAATGTGTGAGCTTGAATTTCATCCTCAGAATGTTACCTATAATAAGTTAGTTTCACAAAATACAATGGAAATGCATATAGGAAATCCAAAATCCACCAATGAAACTACATGAAATACATACTAAAATAAAACATTATTTTACCTTCATGGCTTATGTCTCATTGTGTCCTAACTCCATTGTTCCTGGTTGCAAATGGTGTGCTCTCAGACAATGCACTATTGGCTTCCAAGATGGCATATGAAGAATGGATTGATAACTTGTAATTAACTGATACTATGATATGCAATACTACATGATTAGGCTAAAATGATTATGTTGTAATGCTAATTGCTATTTGCTATTTGCTATTTGTTCCAAAAAACTCACGGATGCATATGATCAATTTGAAGACTAACTTTCTCTCAACTGAAGCTCTTGATTTTATAGACTTTGAGAGGATTAGATGATGTGGCTTAGATCAATGGTCATGATTAGATCTACAAATTTGGATGGCTATGAGCAAAGGTGAAGGTTGAGAGAAAGGGGGAAGGAGAAGACAGGTGTCACTCATCTCACCTTGACTGGGTTGCTGAATGAAAGAATCTAGGGATGGTTGGAGAAAATTTAGGCATGAGAGGACAAGTGGACTCAAGTCCTTCCTAAGATGTAGGGGGTGTTGGAGAGAATATAGGAAATGGTTATGAAATATGTGTAAGTACACAATTTTCATTAAGTTTGGAAGTTGGAGATAAATGATGAATTAATATTTAAGAAATATTAATTTCCTTAGCCACATGTTGGATGAGTTGTCAAAGGGAAGATGAAGTGGAGATGGAGGGTGAGTTGGAAAAGAAAGATTAAATAATTTAGGAATTTATTTAATATTTGAGACTATAGGATAGGAGAATAATTATTAAATATTAGATATTTAATTGTTTGAAGAGGATAATTAAATATTAGATATTTAATTAATTAGAAGAATAGGATAACTGAATTAATTAATAGAAAGACATGAAATGAATTAAATAAATTAATCTTTTCAAATTAACTATTTAATAGAAGAATAATTATTAAATAAATATAAAATATTTATTTAATTGCTCATAGCCAATTTTAGGTGTATACACCAGCAATCTCCCCATTTGGCATTAATGTCAACACATGTAGTATCCAGTATACTACAATAAATTTCTCCCCCTTTGACAACAATGGCAAAGGGAACTGTCAGGATAACATTCCTCCTTGTATCTACTAGGCACTGATAGAAATATTTCTCCCCCTTTTTCTCGAGTGCATCTCCCCCTTTGAATATTATGCACAACATCATCTCAATCATCAAAACTTGAGATGGAAAGCTCAGGTACCAAACAAACCTTAACGACATACACCGATCTCTCTCCTTCTTTCACTCAGAACCAGTTGAGGAGTGAATTTATTCTCTTGTGCATGTGGTCCTACCAGTTTGCCAGACTTCTCTTACTTTCAACTGATGACCCATAGTTAGGTAAGCAATTTCTTTTCTAGTATTATCAAGCATTTGCTTGATCTACTTCTTTGTTTAGTATATCTGATATTAATCTAAAGTATGGCCCTAAACTCTCCCTGAAACACAAACCTATGAACTTCATCAATTCAGCCAGGTCCTAAACTGGGACCCACATCAAGACCTATAACATCTACCATCATGACCACAATGCCAATTGTAGGTCACATATCCATCTGGTTGACCCATAAATATGTATGCTCATACGATCAGCTACCAGACCAATACATATCATTTAGGTCCTTTCCAATAACACCTGAGACATAACCTCATCCATCCAGGCTACCAGGGTTACTACAATGATCCCTCAACTCATTGACTTACATAGCCTGCAACACTGATCAACATCTATGTCGGTAACATGTTGCACATATAGGTCTCTTATCTCTACTGGGACACTTTACTCTTTACCTTTAACTCCTGGTTCCAATTACCTCTGCTACCATTCATTTCACTTGTAGCAGTAAACCATCTTCCATGTGTAGTCAAGGCAGTAACTACACACACTTGCCATTTCATTTTCTTCCTCTTACCGACAGTAGCTTGTTTATCTCCTTTGTTCCTTTCAACTAAGGGGTGATTGATTTGGTCAATATGTAACTCCCCTTGAGTCCTACATCTCCTTTAAGCCATAGGAGACATCACTTATGCATTGAATGCACAATGTCGGTCAATGCTCTTGTCTTTCGGCTTCTTCTTCCTCCATGTCTATTTGATTTCTTTCCTTTCCACATTTGTAGTCTTGGGAGCAGTGTTAACCTTCTTCTCCTCATTGGTCCTCTCTTTGCAAGTAGTGCTATAGTACCATACAACATCCATGCCAATCTCATGATTGGGGAACCTTTTAACATACTAGTTTTCTCTTCCTTTTCTGATCATGCCATTGTAGCTGGTTATCGATTTTCTTGAATTCCTTGATTGTGCAGGAGCATTTCTCCTTTTGTTCCAAGTAGGTCTATGCTTCTCATATCCCTTGTAACTACTCTCACACAGAGCATGATTGATCCTCTGGTTTCCATAGGAATGTATATTCTTCTTCCTAGATTTGTAATTTCTATGACCTAATCCATTGCAGTTATAACATACAATGCTTACATTTTTAGGAGCAGTGCATGGATTCTTGTTAGCATAGCTGGAAAAGGGAACATGCATGTTTCTACTCTATGAAACATTATACTTATATGCATGAAATCTATAGCCATCTGATTTATTATACCTAGGAATAACACTCTATCTATTCGTAGACCTTATTTTACATTATTATGCCCTATGGTCATAAACTTTACATGCAAAAGAATAACCAGAGAAAGGAGGCTTATTACTTACAAATTTATTGTGCCAAACATGAGGTGATCTTACCGGCTTGGCATCTCTATTTCTGCTTCTCTGGAAATGGATCCAGGGTTGTCCATTCTCTGCAAGTCTTTAATCAGATTCCTTCTTCTTCCACACATGAATTGATGTGTGGGCAGCAACATCTCCTTGTCTTCTATGTCATGCCCAAAATTTAGGGCAAAAACGGAATGATTTTTTTTTAATACTAATTAATTAACAAGTTCGCTAACACGACATGCACTAATGCATTTGCCATATCTATATTCGAACTAATTCTGATACTAAACCAAGTATCGAAATTAATTAAATTTTATTTGCGGAAAACTAAATGATTTAAATTTATTTTCACAAGATACCCAGTCAATAGATTAATTAAATCAAACTCATAAAAAATAGTAGATGAAGATAAATTAGATCTCCAATAAGACTATATAGTCCTAAATCCATTTTTAAATCAACAATTAAAACAATCGGTTAAAGTTTCTATTAATTTCTTAATAAATGTCTCCCATAAGTTTATTTTTATTAAAATCAAAGAACCAATCCCCTTTTTTTATATAGTTCCATGATTGACAACCAACTCTTAATTAATTATTTGATTTACCATCCGCCCTATAAACAACCTTATTATTGATTGTTTAAAAATAATTTAAACATTAATACACATAATGTATCTTAAAATATCTTTATTATATGCAACTAAATTAGATATATTTTTCCTTAGCAATTATTAATACAACGTACTCATTTTCGTTCGAATATTTTAACTCTTAGAAAACCCATTAATATCTAATATCTACACCATTCTCATAAATATATATATATATATATATATATATATAATTATTTATTTTCTTTTTATTCCTCCAAACCCTAACCCTTTCTTTATTCCTTTTTATATATCTTTTTTTTTTTTTCTTTACATCACACTTCACTTATTTACCCTAGCCCTAACCGGGCTAGGGTTCCATTTTATTACCTATGTTTTGCAGGGGGGTGCTCGGCATTTTATGCAGGGCCGGCAAAGTTTTTTTATTTCTAATGGGCCGAGTGTGGAAGAGGCGGTGGGTGTGTCAAGCATTGCCCACCGTGCAGTTACACAGTGGGGCGTGGGCGCCGCCCACTATGTGCCCACACAGTGGTGGCGCTGGGCGCCGCCCACTGTGTGGCCACACAATGGTGGCGCTTTGGCACCGCCCACTATGTGCTCACACAGTGGCGGCATTTCGACGCCGCCCACTATGTGTTCACACAGTGGGGTGCGGCTCAAAACTCGTGGTAAACAAAACTTCTTTTTTTTAAAACAAAGTTTTAAATAAGTAAATTTTTTTTTGTTTATTTTTTTTTTTAAAATTAATTAATATATATATATATAGATATATTAAATACAGGCATAGTATTTTCTTTTCAAAACCTAAATATAGTGTTTATATATATATGCATCTGAACTTAGTACTCTATTATGTACAAAATATATAGGGATTTTAAATTTATTTTTAAAGCCTACACAGTTGATGTAATAATAATTTGATTTTCAGCAAGTATAAATATACATTTGTTTTTTTTGTTTGTTTGTTTACTTACTGTAAAAATAAGGTATAGAACAGAATATAATATACTTAAAACAGTAACCCTAGAACTATTTGTTTCAATAAATCTGGTTATATATAGATTTTATATGCTGCAATAACTAATTAATAGAGTTTAATAATCTTAACAACGACTATATACAAATGCAATTAACTATGTGATTTTATTTTCTGCAACTTAATATAATGACAGATTTCAATAGCAACTTTAATCATCTAGAATCCATTAACTTTAACCATGCGATAGGATTTAAACTGAAACTTTTATATTCGAAAACATCATGCATGCAATCATTAAATCATTTTTTTTTTGTAATAGGATTTAAATTGAAACATCTATATTCAAAACAAATTGCATGCAATCACTAAATCATTTCTTTATTTCCTTGGTTTATTTCATAAGCATAAAGGAAATTAAAATCAATCTCTTGTCCTTCAAAATTTTATATTCTCAACAAAGATTAAATTTAAAAACAAAAGAAACTCTTAGGAACTAATTTCAGAATTATTCACTTCATTGCTACAAAATATAAATTCCTATATTTCTTTAATGTACTTTTAAAATACTTGTCATTTTACAAATAGGTCTCCCATTATTAATAAATGAGGACTCTTTCAAATAAATCATTACATATACAAATAATTTTCTGCACAAAACTCTTGGAACCTTTCACTTGTCCTATTCTTTTCTCTCAATAATCCTGCATAATAAATCACAATTATGACCATGGAGTGCTCACCTCCCAGCCTAGGCTAACTGGTAGCCACCCTCGAGCTCGAAGAACCAAGCCCTAGATGGGTAACAAACATGCAAACACATAGAAGATAAAAATACACACACAGACATTCAGACACCCTTACAACTTGGCTACACAGTACCACACATTGGTGATGACCTTTTCAAGAGTGGTAGTGGACCAATACCCTGAGGAGAACTGCAAGTATGGAAAACAAGTAGCCACCTCATGGCACAATGAATACATCAAGAATTTCAACCCCTTATTCCTTATGCCCCCGAAGATATTCTAGCCTTATATCCCTCCTTATGACCCCCATTGCACAAACAGGCCATGCAGCAAGGGTCACACAAAAATCCCTTGTGATCGCTCTCATAATGAGAGTCTCTCACTCGAGGGTTGTCACTGCTGCCACCCACAAGATCCTCCTCTCTCCCAAGAGTAAGAGGTCTTGGAAACTCCCAAAAACACATACAAAACTACCAAGTGAAATTTCAAAAAAAAGACATTCAAGGAAAACAGATTTTCTTACACCAACCTACTTTCAAACATATGCAAAAAGAAGTCGTTTTAGGAATAATAAAACCAACCTTAATTTGCCCAAAGGTAGGATAGTGTTTGAGGAAGCGCTGCCCAAATCCATGGATCTTCTTCTTCTACCCTTAGCCAAATTTTCTATTCAAATCTAGTCTAATCTTTTCAAAAATTCTCTAGTCTCCAAAAATGGAGAGTGGGTGATTACCCTCAAATTTTCAAATTCTTGCTTAAGAAGCTCATTCTCTCAGTTCTCACAAGTTTCTAAAAACTAAAGAGGAAAGTAAGACAGAATGGGAAAGAGAACTCTCATTCGAATAGGAAAGTTTACAACTAGGTTCAAACTTCTAATTTCAATTTTCGCACAACTCAGAAAAGCCAAATTTTAGAATGTCAAAAAGGTCACTTAGGAGTAGAAACTTGCCTAAAATTACCCCTAACCCTTAGGTATACCTTATGGGCTTTAGGAAACCCTATTAAACTACCCCTAGGTGTTCATTTAACCCATTTTAAACCCCTTTGAAGTTTATTTTCGGGTCAAACATATGTTGACCTCTCCAAAGATTCTTTTCCCAAGGTATTTATGACATCACGTTACATTAATTGAAAAAGCTATAGTTGAACACTTTCCCACCAAGAGACAAAAATAAAACATTTAAACTTAAATCCACACATGTGTCAAGTGACACAAATAAAACACTTTTAAAATTTAAAACATGAAATCGTCTCTTGTAGATTTTACACAATAAATTTAAACAACACTTAACGCACATGCAACATATACTGTTACGAATAAAATACAACACAAACGGGGTGTTGTCTCTCCAAATAGACAACCCCTGGCTTACGATCATACATAAGTCTAGGTTTGGTTCTCCGTAAATTTTTCATGGTCACATGGTTAATTTCCTGCGCATCTCAATTTACACATTATTACTTCCAAATATCCACATATAATATAATTCAAAGGAATAACAATACACATCATCACTTGCATAGAATTTACATCTGCACAGATTAAATACATCTTTTATCAAGCAATTTCACATAAGCAATTTTATCCTAATTCACATAAACTTAACCATACATCATAGTTCTATTATCATAGTAAAGTCCTGCGAATTCAATAACGACATCTATCATTGCAATATCATCTTATCTAACAATCATGTAGTGTTCTATCTCATAAAGCATATAAGTAAATCATCAAAACATAGAAATGTTATCCAAATCCTGAAATCATATAAGTTCTAAGTTTCAAAATGCATTAAAATAAAGTATCCATAATAGTCTAAATATAAAATCCACTGAAATGTCAGATTGAGTCGAGGTGAGGCCTCACACCCTCCCCGTCTAGGCATGAACTTCCTCCTAGAGTTCATCAAAGAGGTGGGGATACTCTGATCTCATACGTGTTGCGCCCTCCCATGAAGCCATAACTTCATCATAGCAATCCCAATGGACCCTAACCTGTTCCAGCTCTCGACCTCGAAGGGCCAGCGTCCGGTGTGCCAAAATGCGAATGGGCTCCAAAGCTAGCTGCCCGTCCGACTCCACCTGCAAGGCATCCCAATCTAAAATGTGAGACTCATCATAGATATATTTTCTCAAAACTGATACATGAAACACATCGTGGATGCGTGACAGGCTAGGTGGCAATGCTAAATGGTAGGGAACTGGGCCTATCCTCTCAAGAATATCAAAATGTCCTACAAAGCGAGGTGCGAGCTTAGAACCCTTTCCGTAATGGATTGGATTCTTATGTGGTCGCACTCTCAAGAAGACTCCTGTCTCCAACCAAGTAGCTACAATCTATCCTCTTTGCATCAGCATATTTCTTCTGTCTATCCTGAGCCTCTCTGAGACGCTGCCTAATCAAATCCACCTGCTATTCCATATCCTAAACTATCTCAGGACCAATAGAAACTCTATCCTCTATGCGATCCCAACTCAAGGGCGTCCTGCAAGGCCTGCTGTATAATGCCTGATAGGGTGGCATCCCTAAGGAAGTGTGATGCCCATTGTTATAAGAAAACTCCACTAAGGGAAGATACTCCTCCCACCGGGTCTGATGATCCATGACGTACATGCAAAACATATCCTCTAACACCTGATTGACCCTCTCTGTCTGACCATCTGTTTCCGGGTGATAGGCTGTACTGAAATTGAGCTTAGTGCCCATAGCTACCTGTAATGACTTCCAAAAGGAAGAAGTGAAAAGAGAATCCCTGTCAGAAATAATCTTGCGGGGTACACCATGAAGTCTAACAATGTCTCGCAAGAACACCTGTGCTACTGCTGGAGCTGTGAATGTAGTACGGACTGGTGAAAAGTGAGCTACTTTGGTCAACTTGTCAACTATCACCAAGATAGCATCATGGCGACGAGAAGACATAGGAAGACCAATGATGAAATCCATGGATATAGTATCCCACTTCCACTCTGGTATAGCGTGAGACTGGAGCAACCCACTTGGATGGCGGTGCTCCGCCTTTACCCTCTGACACTCGAGGCATCGAGCTACTATCTCAGCAATGAGTTGCCGCATTCCCGACCAATGATATAACTGCCTCAAGTCAGCATGCAACTTTTTAACCCCAGGATGCACTGCATAAGGAGCTTTATGAGCCTCTGTGACAATGAACTCTCGCAACTCTCCAGAGGAAGGTACATAAATGCACCCTCTATGGCATAATAGTCCATCAGACTCCAAAGAATAATCCACATATTTCCCTTCTAGAGTAGCCCGAGATCGTATTACCTGACCAACCTTTGCACACCATCCATCCTCTGGCAAGTGCTGTAGTATACGGTCTCTCAAATCCGTGCCCATAGATATGGTGTAAACCTCGTGATGTCTCCTACTCAAAGTATCTACAACTACATTTTCCTTTCCTTTGATGTAGTGAACGTCAAAATCATATTCACACAAGAACTCCATTCATCTTCTCTGACGTGCGTTAACGTTCGGCTGAGTGAAGATGTACTGAAGACTCTGATGATCTGAATGCAACTCGAAGTGATGACCTAAAAGGAAGTGTCTCCACCTCACAAGTGCATGCACTACTACTATGAGCTCAAGGTCATGAGTGGGATAATTAAGTTCATGAGTCTTAAGTTTCCTAGACTCGAATGCTATGGCCCTACCATCCTGCATAAGAACTGCTCCTAAACCCTCTAGTGAAGCATCTGTACAAACCATGAAGTTAGCTGTAGGATCTGGTACAACAAGGATAGGAGCACTTCTCTATCCACTCAAATTTCTTCCCTTTACGCTGAAGAGAAGTAATAGGGTGTGCGACTCTGGAGAATCCCTCGACAAAACGTCGATAATACCCTGCTAAGCCCATGAAACTCCTGACCTCTGTCACACTGGTTGGCACTGGCCAATCCATAATAGCCCTAATCTTTGATGGGTCAACTAAGATCCCATCACCATAAATAACGTGCCCAAGGTACTTGACCTCCGACCGAAAGAAAGCACACTTCGACAAACTACCAAACAACTGGTTATCCCGCAAACACTGCAATACCTGTTTTAGGTGCTCCTCATGCTCCTTCTCATTTCGAGAATATATCAGTATATCATCAAGAAACACAATAACAAAAGGGTCCAGAAATGTACGGAACACCCCATTCATGAGGCTCATAAAAACTACTGGGGCATTCGTAAGTCCGAATGGGACTACAGTGAACTCATAGTGACCATATCTAGTACGAAATGTGGTCTTGTGGATATCACTCTCCACTATTCTTAGCTGATGGTATCTTGACTTCAGATCTATTTTGGAAAAGACTTTGGCACCCTGAAGCTGGTCGAATAAATCATCAATTCTGGGCAAAGGATATCGGTTCTTGATGGTTACTTTATTTAGCTGTCGATAATTCATACATAATCGGAGAGATCCATCCTTCTTCTTAACAAAGATGACTAGTGCACCCCAAGGAGATACGCTAGGATGAATATGACCCTTCTCAAGAAGTTCCTCAAGCTGTATTTTGAGTTCATTTAGCTCATTTGTGGTCATCCTATAAGGTGCTCTGGAAACTGGCTCGGCTCCTAGTACTAGGTCTATATGAAAATCAATCTCTCTACGGGGCAGCATTCTCGGTAACTCTGAAGGAAATACATCTGAATATCCCTTAAGGATAGGATGGTCGTCAAGTGATGTTTCTTTTTCTTCCTCTTCTCCTCTATCACTGATAGTGATAGCAAAAAGTTGACACGCTTTTCGCATGCTCCGCTTAAGCTGCATTGCGGAGATCATACGAAGAGACACGGGCCTTTGAATCCCGGTAATAAATATGGGCAAACCATGATCATCCTCACACTCGATCTTTTTCAGGTGACAATCCATCTTGGCTCTGTGGGCATAAAGCCAATCCATGCCAAGTATGATTCCATAAGATCCAAGTGGAGTCACTCTAAGGTCTACTAAAGTGGTGGTCTTGCCAATCTGCAGCTGACATGCCCTAACCTCTGATTCCACTGACACTCTAGCCCCTAAAGCTAATTCCACTTCCCAGCTAACACCGTGTTTAGTTGCCACTAGCCCGTAATGCTCCACAACCAATGGAGATATAAAGGAGTCAGTAGCTCCTAAATCAAACAAAATAGATACATTGTTACCTTTGATCATACCTGTAGATTCGATAACCGTGGCCTGATGCTCAGCCTGGCAGTTGTCAACCACTGCGAATACTCTATGGGACCTACCCATATCACGAACTGTCGGCTCTGAAGCGGCCATCCGCTGATTCCCTGCTACCTGACCTTGAGGGCAGTCCCTCGTCATATGCCCCATGGCTCCACACGTAAAGCAAGCACCTCGTGCCTGAAACTGGGTGCCCTGAGGCCTAGAGAAAGCCTAATCTCCTATCTTACTGGATCCGTTGTACCCACCCTTGGAGGACTATTGAGTCCTCGCCGGCTGTGTGTACTGCCCCTGTGCTCTCTGACCACGTCTCTATCCCTGAGTCTACCACTGATGGGCTTGGAGCCCTGCTGATACTGTGGAGGCTTCTGCCTCTAGTTTTGTGGTGTCTGTTGTGGAGGAGGGGGTTTGGAGAACCCCTAAGAGTTTCGGTTGTTTCCTTTCCAATGTGGTTTCTGGAATCCATAAGTCTGAGGTGCGGGATTTTGGTTCTGAAACCGATCCCTATTGTCCTATGGTCTGACCTAAATTTCCTCGGTAGTCAGTGCCTTCTCCACAGCAACCCGAAGGCTCTTTGGAGTGGACATCCTAACAGGCCTGGCTATACCAGCATTTAACCCTCTGATGAAGCGGTTTACAAGAAGTTTCTCATCCTTTAGATAATCTACATAAGGCAACAGCTCAAAGAATTTACTCTCATACTGGGTTACTGACAAGCCTTTTTGTTGGAGATCATGAAATTCATCTATACGACACTGCCTGAAGTGTTCTGATAGGTACCTCTCATAGAACCTCTCTGTGAATATCTCCCAAGTGAGAGTATCAGGAACTAATCCACATTTGTACTCTTCCTGTCTCCACCAAGTGGAGGTCGATCCTCTCAACAGATGAACTGTGACACGTGCTTTCAGGTTTCTCTCGTAAGAACACAACGCAAAGCACCTCTCAAGACTCAAAAGCCATGCCTCGGCCTCTACCCCATCGATAGAACCTCCGAAGGATGGTGACTGGAGGTGCATGACCTCCCTGATAAGATCCCCTGGATCCCAATGAGCTCTCTCAAAATAAACTGGTTCCACCGCTGGAGGTGGTCCTGGCATATGCACAAACTCTGGCTCATTTCCACCCTGACTCTCTACAGGAATAGGAGCTGGGCTCCTGCTTCATTCTCTATCAATAGATCTATGACTCCCAGAGTCATGACTTCTAACCTGAGGGTTCTCTGTTGGGATCCTTTCCTGAACTATGCCAATAAGATTCTGTATTGCTGCTAAGAGGTTTCAGTTAGGTTCATTTGGCTATTTGGGAGGTGCTCCTGGGTTCTCTTCTGGAACCGATACCTCCCTTACTACCTCTTCGCGTGCTATGCGCACACGTCTAGGACCCCGTCCGTGCTTGCGATCTTGTCGCGTTGTCAGAGGCATCCTAAGAGGAAAATAAGGCAAAATAAATAATTTATTTATTTTAGAGTAATATTAATTCAATTAAATTTAAATGTCTCAAAAAATCAGTTTGACAAAAATAATTTAAAAATCTAAGGTGAAATGTAAGTGGAGTAAGGTTCCTAGTGTGGAAACCTTGCTCTGATACCAAAATGTCATGCCCAAAATTTAGGGCAAAAACGGAATGATTTTTTTTTTTATAATACTAATTAATTAACAAGTTCGCTAACACGACATGCACTAATGCATTTGCCATATCTATATTCGAGCTAATTCTGATACTAAACCAAGTATCGAAATTAATTAAATTTTATTTGTGGAAAACTAAATGATTTAAATTTATTTTCACAAGATACCCAGTCAATAGATTAATTAAATCAAACTCATAAAAAAATAGTAGATGAAGATAAATTAGATCTCCAATAAGACTATATAGTCCTAAATCCATTTTTAAATCAATAATTAAAACAATCGGTTAAAGTGTCTATTAATTTCTTAATAAATGTCTCCCATAAGTTTATTTTTATTAAAATCAAAGAACCAATCCCTTTTTTTTTTTTATAGTTCCATAATTGACAACCAACTCTTAATTAATTATTTGATTTACCATCCGCCCTATAAACAACCTTATTATTGATTGTTTAAAAATAATTTAAACATTAATACACATAATTTATCTTAAAATATCTTTATTATATGCAACTAAATTAGATATATTTTTCCTTAGCAATTATTAATACAACGTACTCATTTTTCATTCAAATATTTTAACTCTTAGAAAACCCATTAATATCTAATATCTACACCATTCTTATATATATATATATACATACATATATATATATATATACACACACACATGTATATATATATATACATGTGTGTATATATATATATATATATATAATTATTTATTTTCTTTTTATTCCTCCAAACCCTAACTCTTTCTTTATTCCTTTTTATATATCTATTATTATTATTTTTTTACATCACACTTCACTTATTTACCATAGCCCTAACCGGTCTAGGGTTACATTTTATTACCTATGTTTTGTAGGGGGGTGCTCGGCATTTTATGCAGGGCCGGTGGCATTTTTTATTTCCAGCAGGCCGAGTGTGGAAGAGGCGGTGGGTGTGCCGAGCGCCGCCCACTGTGCGGTTACACAGTGGGGCGTGGGCACTGCCCACTGTGTGCCCACACAGTGGTGGTGCTGGGCACCACCCACTGTGTGCTCACACAGTGGCGGCGTTTCGGCGCCGCCCACTGTGTGAACACATAGTGGGGTGCGGCCCAAAACCCGTGGTAAACAAAACTTTTTTTTTCAAAACAAAGTTTTAAATAAGTAAAAAAAAAATTTGTTTATTTTATTTTTTTAAATTAATTAATATATATATATATATATATATTAAATACAGGCACAGTATTTTCTTTTTTTTTTTTCTTTTCAAAACCTATATATATATATATATATATATATATATATATATATATCTGAACTCAGTAATCTATTATGTACAAAATATATAGGGATTTTAAATTTATTTTGAAAGCCTACACAGTTGATTTAATAATAATTTGATTTTCAGCAAGTATAAATATACATTTTTTTTTGTTTGTTTGTTTGTTTACTTACTATAAAAATAAGGTATAGAACAGAATATAATATACTTAAAATAGTAACCCTAGAACTATTTGTTTCAATAAATCTGGTTATCTATAGATTTTATATGCTGCAATAACTAATTAACAGAGTTTAATAATCTTAACAACGACTATATACAAATGCAATTAACTATGTGATTTTATTTTCTGCAGCTTAATATAATGACAAATTTCAATAGCAACTTTAATCATCTAGAATCCTTTAACTTTAACCATGCGATAGGATTTAAACTGAAACATTTATATTCGAAAACATCATGCATGCAATCATTAAATCGTTTTTTTTTTGTAATAGGATTTAAATTGAAACATCTATATTCAAAACAACTTGTATGCAATCACTAAATCATTTCTTTATTTCCTTGGTTTATTTCATAAGCATAAAGGAAATTAAAATCAATCTCTTGTCCTTCAAAACTTTATATTCTGAACAAAGATTAAATTTAAAAACAAAAGAAACTCTTAGGAACTAATTCCAGAATTATTCACTTCATTGCTACAAAATATAAATTCCTATATTTCTTTAATGTACTTTTAAAATACTTGTCATTTTACAAATAGGTCTCCCATTATTAATAAATGAGGACTCTTTCAAATAAATCATTACATATACAAATAATTTTCTGCACAAAACTCCTGCAACCTTTCACTTGTCATATTCTTTTCTCTCGATAACCCTGCATAATAAATCACAATTATGACCATGGAGTGCTCACCTCCCAACCTAGGCTAACTAGTAGCCACCCCCGAGCTTAGAGAACCAAGCCCTAGATGGGTAACAAACATGCAAACACATAGAAGATAAAAATACACACACAGATATTCAGACACCCTTCCAACTTGGCTACACAACACCACACATTGGTGATGACCTTTTCAAGGGTGGTAGTGGACCAATACCGTGAGGAGAACTGCAAGTATAGAAAACAAGTAGCCACCTCATGGCACAATGAATACATCAAGAATTTCAACCCCTTATTCCTTATGCCCCGCAAGGCATTCTAGCCTTATATCCCTCCTTATGACCCCCATTGCACAAACAAGCCATGCAGCAAGGGTCACACAAAAATCCCTTGTGATTGCTCTCATAACGAGAGTCTCTCACTCGAGGGTTGTCACTGCTACCACCCACAAGATCCTCCTCTCTCCCAAGAGTAAGAGGTCTTGGAAACTCCCAAAAACACATACAAAACAACATACAAAACTACCAAGTGAAATTTCAAAAAAAAGACATTCAAGGAAAACAGATTTTCTTACACCAACCTACTTTCAAACATATGCAAAAAGAAGTCATTTTAGGAATAATGAACCCAACCTTAATCTGCCTTAAGGTAGGATAGTGTTTGAGGAAGCGCTGCCCAAATCTACGGATCTTCTTCTTCTATCCTTAGCCAAATTTTCTATTCAAATCTGTTCTAATCGTTTCAAAAATTCTCTAGTCTCCAAAAATGGAGAGTGGGTGATTACCCTCAAATTTTCAAATTCTTGCTTAAGAAGCTCATTCTCTCAGTTCTCACAAGTTTCTAAAAACTAAAGAGGAAAGTAAGATAGAATGGGAAAGAGAACTCTCATTCGAATAGGAAAGTTTACAACTAGGTTCAAACTTCTAATTTCAATTTTCGCACAACTCAGAAAAGCCAAATTTTAGAATGTCAAAAAGGTCACTTAGGAGTAGAAACTTGCCTAAAATTACCCCTAACCCTTAGGTATACCTTATGGGCTTTAGGAAACCCTATTAAACTACCCCTAGGTGTTCATTTAACCCATTTTAAACCCCTTTGAAGTTTATTTTCGGGTCAAACATATGTTGACCTCTCCAAAGATTCTTTTCCCAAGGTATTTATGACATCACGTTACATTAATTGAAAAAGCTATAGTTGAACATTTTCCCACCAAGAGACAAAAATAAAACATTTAAACTTAAATCCACACATGTGTCAAGTGACACAAATAAAACACTTTTAAAATTTAAAACATGAAATCGTCTCTTGTGGATTTTACACAATAAATTTAAATAACACTTAACACACATGCAACATATACTGTTACGAATAAAATACAACACAAACGGGGTGTTGTCTCTCCAAATAGACAACCCCTGGCTTATGATCATACATAAGTCTAGGTTTGGTTCTCCGTAAATTTTCCATGGTCACATGGTTAATTTCCTGCACATCTCAATTTACACATTAGTACTTCCAAATATCCACATATAATATAATTCAAAGGAATAACAATACATATCATCACTTGCATACAATTTACATCTGCACAGATTAAATACATCTTTTATCAAGCAATTTCACATAAGCAATTTCATCCTAATTCACATAAACTTAAGCATACATCATAGTTCTATTATCATAGTAAAGTCCTGCGAAGTCAATAACGACATCTATCATTGCAATATCATCTTATCTAACAATCATGT
This sequence comes from Cryptomeria japonica, assembly GCF_030272615.1. Lineage (NCBI taxonomy): Eukaryota > Viridiplantae > Streptophyta > Pinopsida > Cupressales > Cupressaceae > Cryptomeria > Cryptomeria japonica. Next base: position 162,898,505 of record NC_081405.1, read on the forward strand.
AGTGTTCTATCTCATAAAGCATATAAGTAAATCATCAAAACATAGCAATGTTATCCAAATCCTGAAATCATATAAGTTCTAAGTTTCAAAATGCATTAAAATAAAGTATCCATAATAGTCTAAATAGAAAATCCATTGAAATGTCAGACTGAGTCAAGGTGAGGCCTCACATTCTACTGGTGGAAGGCCTTCTAGGCTGTCTTCTCATGTTCTTGCTTCCGATGTAGCTATCTTCTCCTATTTTCCCTTTTCCTTTTGGATCTGCATTGTTCCTCCATGGAGCACCATTCTTCATCCTCAACCCCATGTCCTCACTAGTTCTAGTCAAATCTAACTTTTTCTTTGGAGCATATCTAACATTGAAGGTTTGTCCCTTTCTTTTTCCATCTGGGGACACAAACTCAATATCTTTTTGGGGGATATTCTTGCTTGTGTAACATTCACTAGTATAGCATCCTTGGAGTGTTTTTGTTTTCTTAATATTTTGTCCAAGGCTTCAGTGCCAGTATCATATCGAATCCTCACCTTGAGCTCTTCTTGACATTTCTCAAGTTCTTTCTTGAGGGACTCCATTTCACCTACTATTTGTTGATGCTCTCTATCCTTTGTCTCTAGCTCAACCTCTAGATCTTTCCACCTGCTCTCTTGGGTGTCTTTTTGTCGAGTCTTTAACTCTAAGATACATTTCTCAGATTCTTCAAGGCATTTGGCCAACCGTTTCTACTCAAAAACTACAACATTATTGAACAACTTGTATTCATTTCTTACTCTGCTAAGCTCCTTGACTTCACCTTCAAGGTTTGAAATATTCTTTTCATTCATCTTCTTAGCCTCTTCTAGGTATGTTCTGAAATCTGCAACACATTCTTCACATTCTAGAATTCTGCTTAACTGGTCTTGTTCTTCAATAGTAGTTTTCTTTACCCTTTTTAGTTCTCTTCTTGTTTTGTGAAGTTCCTCAAGAGAACCTATGAGCTCTACCTCAATATCAACTTCTTCTCCTCCCTCTTCATCTTCTTCATTACTCCCAAATAGATCTTGTCGGTGGGATCTATCTGCGTTATCACTTCTTGATGTGAGCTCCTCAAATTTTGTCTCATGGGCCATGAAAAGATGAGTTTACTCTTCACCAATGTTGTTGCAACAATCTAATTTGCCTCTGTCATCTACATAGGTGTCTGCAACATTGTTCTTCTCACTTCCACAAACTGATCTAGCAGTGCAGGGTTCATTTCCATAGAGCTTCTTTAGTCTATCTCATAGAATCTTTGTCGATTGACACTTATCCACCTATGAAGAAACATCACCGGTTAGTCCACTAAATATATCCTTCATTTCTTCTTCATTACATTTGCTTCTTCTTTCTTCTTCAGGATTGGTGGGAGACTGTCATGCCTAGGGAGACCATTTACAACCGACATCCAGACATCATAACCTAGGGTAGACAAATAGACTTCCATTCTATAACTCCACATAGTATATTTTGACCCATCAAAAGAAGGAGTAGGGATTGACTCATACTTAACCATTGTGTCCTAGACCGGATCTACCCAAGCAAGAGAAATCTTGAAAAATAGGGAACTTGGCTCTGATACCAATTGTTATATACAATGCACCACTAAGAGGGGGGTGAATCGGTCGTTCTAAATTTTTTCTCTTCTCCTAACTTATGTGTGTATAACAGTTATAGGATCCAACACAATGCAGACATACCAATTAGTGGGGAGACTAATCACAAATGCAATCACACATAAAGGGACATCACATAACACTAGTATGTACGAGGAAAACCCAAGATGGGAAAACCCTCAGTGATAAATGTTGTTGGAGTCTACTTCTACAATGTTTAGGGATACAACCCAAGGAACTACAACCCTTGATTTAGGGCACCAACCCAAGGAGCACCAACCCCTAACTTATTTATGGGCTACAACCCAAAGGAGCTACAACTTAGTGATCATAATACATTATATTCAAATACAAAGGTAGTAATCTAGTTACAAGTGAATCTTGTAACCTCTCAATACAATCCTCCCTGCTGGTAAGGTACCTCCTCCACCTTACCAGTTCTCTACTTACTCTGACTAAATATTCAGCAACTCAGCCACTATCTTGTTGGATATCCTCTATCACTCTCTGCTCTCTTCTTCTCACTATTGTTTCTTATCGGTTCCTCCTTCACTCAGCACACTGCCTCTTCTCTTCCAGTTTACCTCTATCTTGTCCACAGCTATTTGTCACTGCCGATTCTCTACCATTCCTTCTTACTTGACTGGGTTCCTCTTGTTCTTCATTCAACTAGCATTCACTCTCTACCACCTTCTCACCAATAGCCTTGACCTTGCCGGTTAAACCCTCTTACCGGTTCTTCTTCTAATGCTCAAACACTTAAGATCTTTGCCAACCAGACTTAGACTGATTTCATTACTCATAGAGGTATACCAACACTTTGTCCAGCATAGTCTTCTCATGCAACATCAATCAACCAACACTGCTCATTGATTTTGGCTCGTGTATATAAAAAACTTTCCCCACCAAAAACCAATTCAAACTTTAGTCGGTTAGGGCTCCTTCTACCAATTAAATCTTCATTAGATCTAATCCAATCTACCCTGGATCGATCACTTGTACTTGAGGAATGCATCTGTTCCAGTTTCCATTATCCAATGCATATTTGCTAAAGATAGAAAATCTAACCCTATTCTTCAGTCTTGAAATCATTCGACACATTTATGATCCAACTATTTCCTTCTCGAGATCAATCTGCAGTTGGATATCAAGCATCAATTATGGTGCCAATAGATCTATGATCTTCCTCTGTCATTCATCTTTTATTGAGTTGCACACTCTACAACTCCTCTGTGATTGTTGCAATCAACATTTGATGTCAACCAATCACAACTACCTATTTGACACCAGACATCACCAACCTCTGCATATTCATCACCTCAGCTCTGGCTGGCATCACATTCTCATGCATCTAATCTCTCTGACATAGGGTCGGTTCATGCTTGCACATCTGGTAAACCCTTACCGGTTTGCTTATACCGGCACAACCCTTGCCGGTAAACCTTCATACCAACTTCAGCTTAATCTTGCTGGTGTAACACATCAACTGGGCATAACCATGTTGGTCCTCAATAGCCATGAGAAGTAACTCAACATGTGTAACTTCATCTGGTGAAGGTCTTTCACTTCTTTGCATTCAGCTCACTCAGCTGCATACTGGTATTCTTGTTTATCGGTAACTACCTAGATGACTCAATTTCATCATCCTCCATTAGATCTGCACTAGTGGCAACACAACACACCTTCTTCATTTTGGTAACTTTATTTTGTGTGCAGTTGCAAACATAGCATCATTTGTCGAGTTCATCTCACAACAGGTTTTCCATAGTGGCAAAACCCTTCCCTTCAAATCTTCCTTCACCATCCTAGTAACACATCTTGTTTTCACGTACTTATCTGATGTGTATCTCTGATCACACTCTTTGGAGGCTTAACTGATCTCAGACTCTAGAAGCATTTGTTGGCATTTTGGATATGGTTTTGTCATTGATGTTGACACCTATTAACACTTATCAACTATCGCACTTAGAGAATTGGCAATGTTCATCAGCAAACTAGTGACTTATGCACAGTCACCGGTATCTTGTTCACCGGCACTTGGAATGACATGGAAAACACTTGGTTATGTCGAAGACATCATTTGGACACTTTGTCTCAGAGATTTGTTCATTGGTATATTCGTGTTTGCATATTTGTTGTTATCGGCAAATAGGTCCAGGATAAGCACCGACAGGCTTATCTATTCCAGATCAGCATGACACACTATGGAGACGATTTATTATTGTTGTAAATGCATTAAGCTGACATGTTGAATCGGATATTGCATCAGTTATTGATTTACTGGTAAATTTTTTTATTGTAATATCTTTTGTAAAGCCGACCTATACATTTTGGTCCTAGGCTTTGGTATATATGTAAGATCTTATTTGTAAGATCGATATGCAATTGGAAAAAGGATTGTAATAAGGTATATGTGAGAATAAGTAGAGCTATACACGCAGACATCATTTGAAGGTTGAAGGAAGGTTTTGTGAAGACATATCAGAACTGAACTGGTACTGAATCTAGCATATGAAGATGTTATTTTGAGCACTACATCATTATTGGATTTAACCATCCAATTGTAGTCAGTGTGACTCCTATTTGTGTTTGAGCAGTGAGCTCTAGGCACTTGGCCTTTCTGCATGTGCAGACCCCCTATTGTATACACATACTATTTGTAGTAGTATCATCTAATTGTGGGTAAGGTTTCCCAAAGTGGTTTTTCCCCTTACAGGGTTTCCATATACAAATATTGGTATTATGTGTTGTGGATAATATTGTCTTTCTGTTTCATGCATTAATCTTTATCGGTAATGCAATTAACTGATAAACTGTCTACCGACATTAAGTTTGGTTTACTGATATTAAGCATTAAGTTTGGATAAGTTTTTTTTTGGTTTAAATTTATTTGACAACTGATTCACCCCCCCCCCCCCCCCTCGTAGTTGTCTCCAGGACCTAACAATTGGTATCAGAGCCTAGTCCTCTTTTTGCAGAAGTTTAACAGCTTGAGGAGATCCAATGTCTTCTAACTATTTCAAGAAGGACAGTCCTAAACTTGATGGAACCAACTATGGCATATGGAAGATCAGGATGGAGACACATCTGAATTGCATTGGAAAGGACATCTGAGAAGTTACAAACAATGGCTATACTGCTCCTACTCCCAGTCAGCCTAATCCACCAACCTTAGGAAAAGATGAAGAAAATGATTGCAAAGCAAGAGAAGCTCTTTTGAGCACATTATTAGATCAACAAATCATGGGATTATCAGATAGATCTACTGCTAAATCTATTTGGGACCATTTGGAAACATTGAATGAAGTAGATTACATAGTCAAAATTGCAAAACTTGAAAGCTTCCGAGTTAGGTATGAAAATCTGAAAATGGAAGAAGATGAAAGGATTTCTGCTTTTATGGAAAGAGTAAATGAAATTGTTCTGGGTATTAAATGTTGTGGAGGAACCTTAAGTGAAGATGAAATTGTTTCAAAAAATTTAAGAGGATTGCCACTAGCATACAAAATGAAAGTTACTGCTATAAATGAGTTAAGAACAATGCCTAATACATCAATAACTAGGGACACATTGATATGAAAACTTTCAGCTTTTGAAATTGAGGAGTTTGGTCATGTTGCTACTATAAAGACAGATTTAGATTTTAAAACATCAACATCATCTGCATCATCATTCGAAAAATCTGATTGGAAAGCCTTTTATGCAAGAGAACTTGAAGAAAGCAAGAGAGAAAATGAAGAACTTGAAGCACTCTTTGCAACAAAAATGCCTAAAGGTCTAGTTGGAAGTAAGTATGAAGGTAAAGCACCCTTTAAATGTTTTGTTGTAATAAGATTGGTCACATGGCTTCAAGATACCCTGATAGACATGCAAGATTGAAAGAAGAAGCTAGAAGAACATACAAGCCTAACCCTAAATATCAAAGATACAGATTTAAGAAGAATAAAGACAAGTCTTGTTATTTTGTTGATGAAGGAGTCACTTATGATTCTGATGAGGATACAACAGACAATGGATGGGTCTTTGTTGCTATAACAGAAGATCAACCAGTACCTACTATTCAACCGGTAGAGCAGGCCCTGACAGCTAAAATTGAAGTTAAGGATGAATGGATCATTGATTCAGGATGTTCACATCATATGACTAGTGATAAAATTAAATTCTTGACTTTTCAGGAATATAATGGAGGTCTAGTAAGATTTGGAGATGATAAAGCTTGTTTGATCAAAGGAAAAGGTACTATATCTCTTGATGGTAAGAATAATACTGACAATGTCTACTATGTTGAAGGTTTAAAGCATAGTCTATTGAGTGTTGGTCAATTAGTTGAAAAAGGATTTCAGTTACATTTCAAGAATGGAAAATGCAAAATTATGAACAGAACTGGTTTGGAAATTACAACCGGTAATCAAATTAGAGGTAATATCTTTCATTTGAATAACAATGAAAATGCATGCTTGATTGCACATATTGATGAAAGTTGGCTATGGCATAAGAGACTCTGTCATGTAAATTTTGATTGCATTGTGAAAATCGGTACAACTAAAGCAGTTAGAGATTTATCTAAGATTGTTAAACCTCATAATCCGGTATGTAAGGAATGTCAATTTGGAAAACAAGTTAGAGCATCTTTTAAAAGTATTCCAGAAAAATCCAATAATGCTCTTGACTTAATTCATACTGATTTATGTGGTCCAGCTAGAACTAAAAGCTTAAAAGGTGATAGATATTTCATGCTAACCATTGATGACTATTCTAGAATGTGTTGGGTTACTTTTCTCAGAGAAAAATCAGAAGCACTTGGGAAATTCAAGCTATTCAAGGCAATGGTAGAGAATGAAACTGGTAAGAAAATAAAATGTCTAAGATCAGATCAAGGAGGTGAATTCACATCTAAGGAATTTAATACATTCTGTGAAGTAAATGGAATCAGAAGACAATTATCAGCACCCCAGACACCACAGCAGAATGGAGTTGTAGAAAGGAAAAATAGAACTATCTTGGATGCAGCTAGAAGTATGTTATCAGAAGCAATTCTACCACATGTATATTGGAGAGAGGTAGTAAGCACAACAGTCTACATATTCAACAAATTTCACATCAAAGGTGAAACCGGTAAGAGCCCTCATGAACTATGGTTTGGTATTACTCCTACTCTTAAATAGTTCAGAATATTTGGAAGAAAATGCTATATAGGAAGAGATGAGTATATTGGAAAATTTGATCCTAGAAGCGATGAAGGAATATTTCTTGGTTATTCATCTAAGAGCAAAGCATATAAATGTTTTAACAAGAGATTGCAGAAAATTGTTGAGAGTACAAATGTGAAAATTGATGGACAGTTTAGAGGAACTTCAAGGTATATAGACTCTGAACCGGAAACAGAGATATTGACAAGTGAACCTACATTGAACACACCAGTATAGAATGAAGATCCAGTTACACTGGTCTTATCTGAAAATTCCACTGTAACTGAGGAACAACAACAAACAAAGACACCCCGGTATGTAAGATTGAACCACTTTGAAAATCAAATAATTGGAACAAATATCAAGGAGTTATGACAAGAGGAAGACTGGCAAATGAAGAGGTATGTCTTATTTCTCAAATTGAACCCAACATCAATTAATGAGGGATGTGAAGATAAACACTAGATTAAATCTATGGAAGAAGAATTAGAACAAATTGAAAAGAATAACACATGGACGTTAGTTCCCTAGCCTAAAGACAAAAATGTAATTGGAACAAAATGGGTATTCAAAAACAAACTTAATGAAGATGGTAAGGTAATCAGAAATAAAGCAAGACTAGTGTGTAAGGGATATTCATAGAAAGAAGGAATTGATTACAATGAAACCTTTGCATCGGTAGCTAGAATTGAGGTAGTCAGATTATTCTTGTCTTTTGTAGCACACAAGAACTACAAAGTATATCAAATGGATATTAAATGTGCATTTTTGAATGGAGATCTTGAAGAAGAAGTTTACATTGAGCAACCTGATGGATTTTATTTTATAGATAACAAAGATATGGTTTGTAGGTTAGGGAAAGCTTTGTATGGGTTGAAGCAAGCTCCAAGAGCTTGGTATGCTAGATTGGATAAATATCTTTTGAAGATTGATTTTTCTAAAGGTAATGCTAACAACAACTTATACTATAAAGTGACTAATGATGACATCTTGGTTATAGAATTTTTTGTTGATGATATAATCTTTGAAGGAGAAGATGGATTATGTAAAGACTTTTCTATTGAAATGCAGCAAGAATTTGAAATGTCTATGATTGGAGAGATAAAATTCTTTTTTAGGATTGTAGATTTCACAGACTGATAAAGGTATATTCTTGAGTCAATCTAAGTACTTGAAGGAGTTACTAAAGAAATTTGGGGTGGAAAACTCTAAACCAATAAGCACACCAATGACTACAAATGACAAATTATCACTAAGGGATGAATCTACACCTGTTAATCCGACTAGGTACAAATCTATGATAGGAGGTCTACTATATTTGACACAAACAAGACCTGATATTATGAATGCAGTATGTATTGTTTCAATATTTCAGAGTAATCCTAAAAATAATCATGAATCGACAGTAAAAAGGATTTTCCGGTACTTACAAGGCACTACAAATCTTGGCCTATGGTATCCTAGAGATGAAAACTTTGAATTATGTGCATACATAGATGCAAATTGGGTAGGAGATGTAGATGACAGAAAAAGCACCACCAGCGGAGCATTTTTTCTTGGAAGCAAATTAATTTCTTGGTTGAGTAAGAAACAAAGTTGCACATCTTTATCAACAGCTGAATCAGAATATGTTGCGGCAGCAACCAACTGTACACTGGTATTATGGCTTAAGCAAATGTTGAAGGACATAAAGATACAATGCAAAGAACCTATAACTATCTATTGTGATAACACTGTAGCAATTGATATATCTAAGAATCCAGTACTACATTCTAAAACTAAACATGTTTCTATCAAACTAAACTTTCTGAAAGAGAATGTTGAAGCAAAAGAAGTCAAATTGGTTTATGTGAATACTAAAGAGAAGATTGTAGACATTTTCACTAAACCTCTACCTAAGGAGACTTTTGAATATCTCAAAGATCAGCTTGGGGTCATACCCCCACCGATAGAGACTTAGACAGTTGATGTTTGTCATCAACCGACATAACTAACAGAGAAATCTTTTACTCCGGCTTTGATGAGGAGAGCTACTTCTCAGGGGGAGTAGTTGGTATACTGAATAAGTTGGTATTTTGTATTTGAACCTATTTTTATATTGCTTTGGCATTTGATGTCAAAGGGGGAGAGATTGATATGGAAAAACACATGTTACTCCTAGAGGGAGAGATTGATTACTCTATGTACCTGCATTTTGATTTCTGGTTTTGATCTCTTTTGGAGATTGTTGGTTTTTGGTATTTGGCATTTCTGTTTTGGCACTTTGATGGTTTTTCCATCTTGTGTTGCCATCAATGCCAAAGGGGGAGATTGTTGGTATTTTAAATATGTTTTTGTCATTGATGTCAACACCTATTAACACTTATCAACTCTGGCACTTGGAGAATTGGCAATGTTCACCGGCAAGTGACTTATGCACAGTCATCGGCATCTTGTTCACCGACAGGATATATTGTTCACCTGCACTTGGAATGACATGGAAAACACTTGGTTATGTCGAAGACATTGTTTGGACACTTTGTCTTGGAGATTTGTTCATTGGTATATTCATGTTTGCATATTTGTTGTTACCGGCAAATAGGTCTAGGATAAGCACCGATAGGCTTATCTATTCCAGATCAGCATGACACGCTATGGAGATGATTTATTATTGTTGTAAATGCATTAAGCCAACATGTTGAATCAGATATTGCATCGGTTATTGATTTACTTGTAAATTGTTTTATTGTAATATCTTTTGTAAAGCCGACCTATACATTTTGGTCCTAGGCTTTGGTATATATGTAAGATCTTATTTGTAAGATCGATATGCGATTGGAAAAAGGATTGTAATAAGGTATATGCGAGACTAAGCAGAGCTATACACGCAGACATCATTTGAAGGTTGAAGGAAGGTTTTGTGAAGACATATTAGAACTAAAATGATATTGAATCCAGCATATGAAGATGCTATTTTAAGCAGTACATCATTATTGGATTTAACCATCCAATTGTAGTCAGTGTGACTCCTATTTGTGTTTGAGTAGTGAGCTCTAGGCACATGGCCTTTCTACATGTGCAGACCCCCTATTGTATACACATACTATCTGCAGTAGTATCATCTGATTGTGGGTAAGGTTTGCCACCATGGTTTTTCCTCTTACAAGGTTTCCACATACAAATATTGGTGTTATGTGTTGTGGATGATATTGTCTTTCTGTTTCATGCATTAATCTTTACCGGTACTACAATTAACTGATAAACTATCTACCAACATTAAGTTTGGTTTACCGGTATTAAGCATTAAGTTTGGATAAGTTGTTTTTGGTTTAAATTTATTTGACAACTGATTCACCCCCCCCCCCCCTCTCAATTTTCTTTGGGACCTAACAGTATTATCAAATTCCACTTGATCATCCAGTTTGTTCATTCACTCACCTGCCTTCTGCATCTAATATTGCACAAACATGATATAGTTGTCATTATGCACATATTTCTCTAGCTTGACATGTGTCCTGATGGTTTTCCATTAGTCAACCTGCACACAGATACATTACACTATGCCAACCTATCACCTAGCCTATGATAGCTTCTTCATACAATGGAGTCCTGCTAGTTAACCTTACACTAGCAATCTGGTGGCCTACTCATACTTTCACCTCCGGTGTTGATGTGATTCAAATAACATTCCACCTCTTCATCACGGTAAACATCGCATCATGTAGTCTCTTCATTTTGGTTGTATGCAACACCATATCAACAACCCTTTTACTGAGTGGAAACTTTACTGCACCTCTAGCATACCGATACATGCCGATTCTTCCTCATGCATGAAGATGGTTACCTGGTTGTCACCAATGACATCACATCATTTCTTCTCCCATGCAAGTCCATCTTCCATTTTGTTTGACATCAAACTCTAATGCCAATAGCCTCATGTTCACAAGTTGACATCAATGTTAGTGATACCGATAACATCCTATACCAATTTACATCAATGACAACACAATTCCAACAGTAGGAGTGTGACCAAACCATAGCTCATAAGGAGTCTTACTGGTATAACCTTTTGTGTGTACTATGTTGAAAGTATATACCGTTGTATTAACAACTTCCCTCCAATAGATATCAGGTAATTTAGTTGTTGTCACCATTGTCCTTGTTGCATCTAAAATTGTTATGTTCTTTCTTTCCATTAATCCGTTCTGATGTCGAGTCCTAGGTACAGAAATTTGTCTCCTAATACCATTCCTTTCACAAAATTTGTTGAACTCACCACCATGATCTGATCTTAAGCACTTTATCTTCAATCATGTCTCAATCTCAACCATAGCTTTAAAGATTTTGAATTTCTCAAAAGCTTCATATTTCTCTTTAAAAAAGGCTACCCATATCATTCCAGAATAGTCATCAATAAGTAACATAAAATATCTAATAGCTTGAAAGCTTTTAGTCCTTGTCAGTCCACACAAATCAGTATGGATAAGATCAAGAATTTCATTAGATTTATCATGTATACTTCTCAAAGAATTTCTAACTTGCTTACCCATTTGACATTCTCTACATACCGGATTATGAGGTTTAACAATCTTGGGAAAATCTTTGACAGCTGGTATTGAACTGATCTTTACTATGCAATCAAAACTTACATGACACATTCTCTTATTCCATAACAAACTTTCATCAATCTAAGCAATCAAGCAAGCCTTCTCACCAGAGTTCACTTGAAATATATTACCTTTGGTTTGAGTTCTAGAAGTAATCTCCAATCTAGATCTATTGTTGATCTTACATTTTCCATCCTTGAATTGCAAATGAAATCCTCTATCCACCATATAACCTACACTTAAAATATTATGCTTTAAGCCTTAAATATAATAAAATATTAGTCTTACCATCCAATGATATTGTTCCTTTGCCTTCGATCCTACACACCTCATTGTCTCCAAATCTGACCAATCCACCATCAAATTCTTGCAATGATAAGAACTTTCTTTTGTCACCAGTCATGTGATGTGAGCAACCACTATCTATAACCCATTCATCCTTCTCTTCAATTTTTGCAGCTAAAGCCTTTTCTTCAGTATGTGTTGTTTCAGTGACAGATTCCAAAGAATCATCCTTAATAGCAATAAAGACCCAATCTTTTCTAGATGAAACACCATTACTGGATCCACTCATAGGTTCATCATCATCATCATTAGTAATACCAAAATCATCATCACCAGCATAATAACATGATTTATCCTTATTTCTTTTGAATCTAGGTATGCTCTGATATTCAGGATTAGTCTTATAATTCCTCACAAATCTGTCATGATTCCTAGCAGCTCTTTCAGGACATCTAGATGCAAAGTGACCAATCTTATTGCATGAAAAATATTTAAAACTGAATTTTCCTTCATACTTACTTCCAGCTGGTCCTTTAGGAATTATTCTAGCAATTAGGGCTTCCAACTCTTCAAGTTCTCTTTCTTCTTTCTCAATTTCCTCCATATCCTTAGCATACATCTCTTTCCAATGTATCTTCTGCTTTCTAGAGGTAGATGCTTTAAATGTAGTCTCAGTTTTAGCAACACTTAGATCTCCAAGTTCTTCAAGTGCAAAAGTAGTCAAATTCCCAAGTAATGTATCTCTGGTCACAAGGGTACTTGACATTGTCTGGAGTTCATTGATAGTAGTAGCCTTCATCTTATAAGTTGGAGGTAGAACTCTCGGAACTTTTGACACTATCTCATCCTCACTAACTGATCCGCCACAACATTTGATACCCATGACAATCTCATTAACTCTATCCATGAAAGAACTTATCTTCTCATCTTCTTCCATCTTTAAAGTTTCATATCTTACCCGAAAACCATCAAGTTTTGCAATTTTCATAGCCTGGTCACCTTCATAAAGAGTTTCAAGCTTTGTCCAGATCAACTTAGCATTGTCCAAGTCTATGACATTCAATATATTTTCATCAGGTAGGGTGCTTAACAATGCTTTGTTTCCTCTCACATCATTTTCATCTCTCTTCTGTTCATTAGCAGGTGTCGATGTTCCTGAATTAGGATCATGAGGTATATACCCTTTCTCCACTATCTCCCAAACTTCAGCTCCAAGACATTTGAGATAATTCTTCATTCACTACTTCCATATTTTATAATTTGTACCATTAAATATGGGAATCTCCTTCTGGTAAGGGTTGAATGTGGAATTTGATGCAGTTGTCATCGAGTCTCCTCAAGCGGTTAATCTTTTGCAGAGAGGACCTTTCTCTGATACCAATTGTTGGAATGCACAAATACCAGAAGTAAACTGAGAGGGGGGTGAATCATTTTACTCACAAGTACAACAATTAATTCAATTATAAACCTTATACCAGAGTACAACACAATAAAACATATATCATGAAAGAACAACACATATAACACCAATATGTTGACATGGAAAACCCGGAAAGGGAAAAACCACAGTGGGAAACCCTACCCACAATTAGATGAATACTTTGCAATAGTGTTATGAATAATTATAATAGGGTTTGCACTTGCAAAAAGGCCACAGCCTAGAGCGCATTGCTCATCACAAAGGAAGTCTCACTGATTTACATAAACATCGGACTACAATCTATAAAGAAATGAACTGTGAAAGTAGCATCTACTAATGCCTGATACAGTTCTGGTTAGCACTTATGTCTACTCTCCAATACAAAACCTTTCTAACCTTCATTGGAATGATATGACTCTATTCACACATAATCCTTTCTCTAATAATGCAGACATAACCACCCATAACCATCGATTACCAAATTACATGAACAAGTCACCTATAAATAGGGTTATTGCGAGATCATGGGGGGCCAAAAAGTGGCAATGTGAAAAAAATAGCCTTCTCCACTTGCCTAAAAATGCAAAAATCCATGTTGACTATTTGCTTGGCTTGGGTGCCAGTACACCTTGGCATGGTAAACACCTAAGCAAATCAGATATTGGATAAAATCGGATATCCGATTTTTATTTGTAATTTTAAATTAAAAAATAAATTATATAATATATAATGTAATATAATAATATATTATATATTACATAATATTACATTATATATTATATAATACATAATATATAATATAATATTAGATTATAAAATACTATATTATATTATATATATTATATAATATTATATATTATATATTATTATATATTATATAATACGTATTATATAATATAATATATAATATTATTATATTATTATATAATACGTATTATATAATATAATAATATATTATAATATAATGTTATTTTAAAATAATTTAAGTATTAAAATTGGATATCCGATTTTCTGAGACAATATAATTGGACTGTGACAACCCGTGAGTTATTTTTAACCTACGGGCTGCGCGATTTTTGGGAATCTGATATCCAGTTGGATCCAATATCTGGTTGGATTCGATATCCGGTTGTTCAACCCAAATTTGCTAAAAAATACATTAAAAGGTAGGATTTTTATTGTTTTCAATCATTTTCATTCAATTTTTGTATTTTTTTTAATGTTTATTTTTTTTTTCATTGAAAATATGGTTTTTTTCATGAAAACTAGGTTTTTTAAAAATCAAATACAAAATTGTTTAGATTTGTTAATTAAATTCAATTGTTTACATTCAATTAGGCTAAAAATGGGGGATAACAGTGAAAACATTGATCAACCACAACCGCAACAACCAAACCCTCATTTGTCGAACCCCCCCTCAATTCAGGATTTAATTGCACAAAATTTGAACTAATTGAGGGGGATTGCAGATGTATATCATAGGATCCCTCACCTGAACCCAATGTTTGATCCCCTCATGTCGATCATAAAGAGTATGGAAACCATCACTGATGAGCACAATGGCGTTCTTTTGTTGCGAGATTCTATGAGGGAACAATATGTGGATGGCTTGTCCTATAAGGAGATCAAGGATCTCGAGATATCCAAAGCCTCTATCGCCGCATTGTTTGTGAATCCCTGCACTGGTCAACCCGTAGACCTCCCCAAAAAAAAAAAATTCTATGAAATGGTGCACAAATGATGGTTATGTGAAACACTTTTGGGATCGTTGGTGGACGGTTTTCGACAAATCACCCAACAATAATCTTGATGTCCCCTTCTACTTCATAAAAAAGTTGTATGCTGATTTTGTTTTAGGAAAACGTGTGAACTACTTTGACATCCAACCTTTCCAGGGTGTGGGTTTAGGTATGCCCCAAAATAGACTTGGGACAGTCAGAGTAGTCCAAGGCCCATATGTCCCCCCTCCTCTTGTTGATCCCCCACCTCTAGTGCAGCATCCAGATATCATTTGTGAGGCGGCATCACAGACCATATCGACAATTCACTCTTTGAGTAGCCTTTTGGTTTCTCAGGCTAGGTCAGTAGCTCAGCCTACTTTTGATGGTAGTGATGCATCCGGTGGCACTGACACCTCCTCCTCAGCTCCACACATTTGCGTGCCCCATAGTTGTGTCATGTGTGGGCATGTATGCTTGGGTCCAGTTGGACAACTTGTTGATCCTCCTGCAGAAAGTGCAGATTATGAGGTGCATGAGATGCACGATGCACCAGATGTTATGACACAGACTAGAGGATACCCTGGGGATTCCTCGCATGCTAGAGGCGAGGAGGCACCTTCATCATACATTGATGATGTAGTGGTAAGATTTGTATGTTCACAGTTCATTCTATATTTTAAATGAATATTTATAATCTAAATAATATTAAGTACTAATTTTTATTTACATGGTCTATTTAACAGTTGATGACCAAGGAGGAGTTGACACAGATCTAGGAGGGCACCTTGATGGCCATTTTATTTGGCCTTGATAGCTTGATGGTACATATATTATTGCACCTAGTTGTTTGTATTTTATTGTACATACATGCTCATCATTTATATTGGTATTAATTAGATTATGTAGTAACTTGCATGCATATCTTATTTTACTCTTATAGGGCACAAGCAGCACGAGTGCGAGACTGTGTGATTTAGGATCTGGTAGTGCAGTTGGAGACAAGGGAAAGGTAATTGAATGCAAATATGATTGAATGAATAGTTTGAATAACTTATAGTGATTATACACATCTAGATATAGATTGATAGTTTCTTATACTTGTGTATATGTACACATAATTCTTGGCTTCACATCCTTGTTGACTACACCCAGTATACCTAAAGATGATGAAGAAGAAGAGATGCCTCGAGTACATGTGCATTTATTTTATTTTGTGCTTAGTAGATATAATTTTTTATTATCAGTGAAAATTATATGCTAACTTGTATCAATGTCATGTTTGTGAACATATGTAGGTTGTGTGTGAAAATATTGAAAACATACCTCCTCTACTGAAGACATACATCAAGAGTCCCGCAAAGCCAAAGAGAAAACATGGAGATGAGGTAAACAAGAATAGTTCAGTTATAGTTCGTTTTTATGTTAACTTTTTGAATGTGAGTTATATAATGTAACTAGTCTTAATCATGGTTTGTTTTTCTTATGCAGGATCCTTCAAAGCCAAGCAGTGTGACGAAGAGGATTGATTTTGATGATCCATCAAAAACTTAGGATGTTATAGATAGTTTTGAGATGCTTACATGTCTAGTTGGCACGTATATTTTGTATATGGACATACATTCACGTATATTGACATACATTTTGTTTGAGTTGGCGTTTATGCCATATTTGTGTATGGACATACACTTGTAATCATTTGACATTTTCATATATACAAAAGTTGATATTTGATCATATAAATTGTTTCTCATCTGTGCATGGTGTTATCATGGAAATATTTAATCTTCATTCCAATAATTAACAATGGTTAATAATGGTTATTTAATGAACAATACAATTCATTTCATTTCATTGTAAGTGTTGTTTTTATAATGAAAAGTACAATTCATTTAATGAAAAATACAATAAAATTCATTATTACCCTATGCACACTCCTATTTTGCCCCCCCCCCCCCCACTCAGTCGAATGCTCGGGGTCATACCCTACTGGCGTCGTCCCTTGAGCATCCTAAGTGCTAAAAACTGTCAAACTTTGATGGGCCCTAACTCAGAATCCGTGTCACCTGCGAATGATCCATTTGAACCTACGGGTCCATGAGAGGGGTCCCTACAAAATCCTATCTCATTTTTTCAATTTTCCCTACAGTTTTATTAGGGCAGCATTTTTCCGGTTGGCAAAAAAATTGTCAATCTCATTCAATCGAATGTTGTCACATGGCCAATTTCTCATTCTGCTCATCGCGATAACGAACCGTTGGCTCTGACATGTCCATCTAGGTATTATTATCCTATGCATGCTCCTATTTTGGCCCCCCACTCGGTCGAACGCTCAGGGTCATACCCTACCGACATCATCCCTTGAGCATCGTAAGTGCTAAAAATTGTCAAACTTTGATGGGCCCTAACTTGCAATCTGTGGCACCTGTGAATGATCTATTTGATCCTACAAGTCCATGAGAGGGATCCCTAAAAAACCCTATCTCAGTTTTTCAATTTTTCCTACGGTTTTATTAGGGAAGCATTTTTTTGGTTAGCAAAAAAATAGTCAGTCTCATTCAATCGAATGTTATCGCATCGCCAATTTCTCGTTCTTCTCATCGTGATAACAAACCATTAGCTCTGACATGTCTAGATAGGAATTATTACCCTATGAATGCTCCTATTTTTCCCCCCACTCGGTCGAACGCTTGGGGTCATACCCTACTGGCGTCGTCCCATGAGCACCCTAAGTGTTAAAAAATGTCAAACTTTGATGGGCCCTAACTCAGAATCTGTGGCACCTGCGAATGATCCATTTGAACCTATGGGTCCACAAGAGGGTTCCCTACAAAATCCTATCTCAATTTTTCATGTTTCCCTACAGTTTTATTAGGGAAACATTTTTTCGGTTGGCAAAAAAATCGTTAGTCTCATTCAATCGAATGTTGTCACGTGGCCAATTTCTCATTCTTCTCATCATGATAACAAACCGTCAGCTCTGACATGTCCAATTAGGAATTATTACCCTATGCATGCTCCTATTTTTTCCCCCTACTCGATCAAACGCTCGAGGTCATACCCTACCAACGTCGTCCCTTGAGCACCCTAAGTGCTAAAATGGTCAAACTTTGACGGGCCCTAACTCAGAATCTGTGGCACTTATGAACGATCCATGTGAACCTATGGGCTCAAGAGAGGGGTCCCTACAAAATTCTATCTTGGTTTTTTAATTTTCCCTACGGTTTTATTAGGGCAACATTTTTTTGGTTGGCAAAAAAATCATCAATCTCATTCGATCGAATGTTGTCGCGTGGCCAATTTCTCATTCTCCTCATCATGATAATGAACCATCTGCTTTGACATGTCCAGTTAGGCATTATTACCCTATGCATTCTCCTATTTTCCCCCCCACTCAGTCAAACACTCGGGGTCATACCCTACCGACGTCATCCCTTGTGCACCCTAAGTGCTAAAAATTGTCAAACTTTGATGGGCCCTAACTCATAATTTGTGGCACCTACAAATGATCTGTTTGAACCTACGGGTCCATGAGAGGGGTTCCTACAAAATCCTATCTCGGTTTTTCAATTTTCTCTACGGTTTTATTAGGGCAGCATTTTTTCGGTTGGCAAAAAAATCGTCAGTCTCATTCAATCAAATGTTGTCGCGTGGCCAATTTATCATTTTACTCATCATGATAATGAACCATTGGCTTTGAAATGTCTAGTTAGGCATTATTACCCTATACATGCTCCTATTTTTCCCCCCCACTCAGTCGAACGCTCGGGGTCATACCCTATCGGCATCGTCCCTTGAGCACCATAAGTGCTAAAAATTGTCAAACTTTGACAAGCCCTAACTCGAAATCCATGGCACTTGTAAATGATCTGTTTGAACCTACGAGGCCATGAGAGGGGTCCCTACAAAATCCTATCTCGGTTTTTCCCTATGGTTTTATTAGGGAAGCATTTTTTCGATTGGCAAAAAAATCATCAGTCTCATTCAATCGAATGTTGTCATGTGGCCAATTTCTAATTTTGCTCATCATGATAATGAACTATCAGCTCCAACATGTCTAGTTAGGCATTATTACCCTATGCATGCTCCTATTTTTCCCCCCCACTCGATTGAACGCTCGGGGTCATACCCTACCGGCATCGTCCCTTGAGCACCTTAAGTGCTAAAAATTGTCAAACTTTGATGGGCCCTAACTCGGAATCCATGGCACCTACGAATGATCCATTTGAACCTATGGGGCCACGAGAGAGGTCCCTACAAAATCCTATCTCGGTTTTTCTATTTTCCCTACGGTTTTATTAGGACATAATTTTTTCGATTGGTGAAAAACTCGTCAATCTCATTCAATGAAAAATATAGATAAACAAGCATTACACTATAGACACATAATGATTATCAATATTTCCATGTATTGTATACACATAATTACCATTACACTTTCATGTGACATCCATGAAGGGATAAGCAAACATGATTTTTTCATTATCAATAAAACTACACCAATGTACTCATGTACAGATACATTATATATCATCAATATAACTAAACCAATTTGCTCATGGACATTGTTGATAGTTATGATACTTAATGTTAAGTACAGATGCCAAGCTAACAAGATAAGAGGGGGGGGGGGTGAATCATACAAACTTAATCTTCCATAAAAACAACAGATTCAACCTCGGTAACATATACTTCAGTAATATAACCAAAACTGCTAAACATGCAAACTCATAAGCACATAAACATCATAACACTCATAACACTAGATTTAACGTGGAAACCCAAATAGGGAAAAACAACTGTGGGATTTCAGACCCACTAAGAAATATACTCTTCTAGATTATGCTCGGTTAAAAGCAAATCTTGTTAAAGATTACAAACACATTGCTAGATGTGACCCAGTTAAGGGATTTCCCTTAGATCTGTTAGGATCTTCACCTTGTTAGAAGTGACCTTGTTAAAGGATTTCAAACACTCAATCAGAATGTCACCTTGCTAGAGGGTTTTACAAATAAGACTGTTAAGTCCACTCGGTTAAAAGATTTTCTGTTACTTCACAAAATAACAGTAATAAAAATCTATCTGCAACTTCACATCTAAAATGCTAAAGCAGATTCTTATTTGCTCAATACAATTTAGTCATAGGACTTATCTTGTCCATCTGCTGGGCTCTATACTTTGTTATTCAAAACAAGTCTTCAAGCTTTTGTGCTCGGTAATCACTATGTAGCATCCCTGTGCATACACTTGCCTCCATACATTGTTTATCAATAGTTCCTTATTTATAAACAATTTGCCAACCGCTTAATCTCCTTGATCACATTTCCCATGATCAATCATAGCCATCAGATCTTCAAACTTGACCAGGTTCAATGTATCCTTTGATCTGAAAATGTTTTACCCCACCTTGGAGCTTGCATACATTTCTTGGAACTTGTGCTAGGTTATTGCGGTTCAATCTGAGTTGTAGATCTTCCTGCCAATATTCCTTTGCCATAGATTCTTTAACAAACTTCATGCATAGCATACCAATCATTTAATCATAGCCAGCTCATCAGCTTCCTTCATTGAATAATGCTTTTATTCATTCAATGCATTTTGTTATTACTTGGTAAATACTAAACTTCATTCGGTAGACATTCTGCCTTCATTAACAGATAGCGATAACCTTAGGGTTTGTTATCACTGATTTAAAATGGGTTTTTCTTTTCCCATAATTGGCTATGATTTTTTTTGAAATCTTGAGTAAGGCGCATTTTTCAATTGCTTCTGCTCTATTTCAA
Source organism: Cryptomeria japonica (assembly GCF_030272615.1). NCBI lineage: Eukaryota > Viridiplantae > Streptophyta > Pinopsida > Cupressales > Cupressaceae > Cryptomeria > Cryptomeria japonica. Next base: position 162,919,115 of record NC_081405.1, read on the forward strand.
GTCTTAAGGGTTTAGGGTTTTTGATTTTAAATCGCCTAATATCTGATAAAACCCTCTGGTTTCTTTTCTATCGTTACTTTATCCACTTAAGTAATGGGTCATGGGATCATAGGAAGTGTCCCCCCTTGTTTTTCTGCCTAGGCGATCATGTGAATTAATCACAAAAATTTATGCCTTATGAGTATCCCTCCTAAAGTTGTTGGGCTCGATAAGTAGTGTGCATCTCGCAGATCGATCTACGGTTTTCGCTATTTCGCTAGGCGAAGTTGTGAAACTGACATGGTATGCCACCTAGGCTGTCTAGCTGGGTAAGAAGGCAAGTAAAATGGCAGCATGCGGTGCTACCTACAACAATCAGCAAGTCAGGATTAAAGGTTAAAAGGTGGGTCTCAAAGGTGAGTCAGATCGCAGGAGGGGATGTGACCTGGCAGATACAGGTGTCAAGAATTGATCGGAGCCTAGTGCTTTCTCTCGACAAATGAAAAAAACATGTCAGCTCTAGAGGTGATTGGATGCCAGGTGTTCAAAGTTGAGTTAGAGGGCCCACCCCTCACGGAGTCTATTTAGATGGTTAAGTACCGAGCAAATAAAAAATGATCTGACGGTTTGTGCTATTTTGCAAGGATAAGATGCTCGTGCTTTATACCGTGCAAAATAGTGAAAGTAAATGAGGACCATCCATGTGTCATGATAGACGGTAACGTGTCCATGAACATGTGGTCTTGAAAAGAAGTCATGGGCCCACCAAGGTGGAACCGGTGGTATAAAAGAAAGACACGCGGCCGAAGTTGAGTTAAATGAAAAAAGCCTTTCAAAGCTAGCGGTCGAGTGCCATGCGGTAGCACGTAGTCAAAAAAGAGGAGGGACCCAGTGCGGAGCCAAGGCTGTTAGTGTAAAGACTGATCAATTCTCATTTGATCGAACGGTTTGTGCTATTTCGCAAGACGAAATGGTTCATGGTTTAAGACCTGCGAAATGGCGAAATGAGGTGGCATTCCAATTGGGTGGTCTGGCTAGTCCTGAGGGTGAGTAAGCTGATGGCATGTGGCAGAAAGTGCAACAGTCAGTGAAGTGGGTCCGATAGTTTCAAAGAAGGTGGGTCCCAGAGAAGAGAGATACCGCAAGATAAAGGCATTCTGACAGATACAGGTGGTGAAAATAGAGAGGAACTCGATATTTCCTCTTGGCAAATCAAAGATTGACATATCAGTTTGAAAGATGACTAGATGTCAGGTGTGCAGAGTTGAGTCAGAGGGCCCACATTTGCAGGTAAACATTTAGAGTATAAAGACCAATCAATTCTCATTTGATCAGATGACCTGCGTTGTTTCGCGAAGGTGAAGTTCTCGCATGTTAACCCCCGCGAAATGGCGAAAAGGTTTTTCATTCTTAAAGGCAAAGTGAGCATGAAGTGTAATGGGTGATCAAGTATGGTTTGATCTAACGGCTGGCGCTATTTCGTGCTTGTAAGATGCCTAAAGGATATGCTCAACGAAATGGAGAAAGTAAAGGAGATTCATTTCGATGCTGGGCTAAACGGTGACGTGTACATGAGCACATGTCTTCCATAGATATTGAAGGTGCCAGGTGGAACTAGCAGTTTTAAAGGGGGGTACAATATGCGGCTGACTCAGATTTTAAACTTAGTAAGTTCCCCGAGGCCAATGGTTGGGTGCCAGGTGGTATCTGGTAACCAGAGGAGGAGTGGAGTAAGCAAGTCAGCATAAGAGTCTTCACTTAAAGGAATATCAAGTGTGATTTGATCCGATGGTTAGCATTGTTTCGCAGCCTAAAGTTGAATGCAATTTAAGCTATGCGAAATAGCGAAAACCCCTTAGCTGTTAGGTGAAGGCGCAGTTAGTGAAAAGGTTAATTGTCTAGGTAAACGTTAAAGGTCATGCAGTTCAGGTCCCATCCAACGCTCAGCATAGTTTTGTGAACGTAAAGTTCTCACTAAATAACACTCGCGAAATGGTGAAACGAAATAAGGCTCAGTGAAAAGGGTGGAAGTATTAAGCTAGTGTAAAGACCGATCAATTCTCATATGATCGGACGGCCCGCATTATTTCGCGAAGTAGAGTTGCCAAGAAATTAATTTCTACGAAATAGCAAAAAGGAAAAAATGCATGGGCGTTGCGACCCATTGGAGTGAAAACTTCGAATTCTTTCATGAATTCAATTCTAAAAGGACGGCCAAGCATATGGAATCAATGTCGGAATTAAGAGCCTAGCTGCCATAAATGATCTCGTATCAATTGAAATAAGATATCATTCTGAAGAGAACTTGCAAAGAAACAGTTGCAGAGCAGACTTCTTCAATTGTAGAGTTAATTCCTTCGAGTACAAGCAGGTTTCTCTATACTCTTGTTCAACCATCTTTCTTTTAATTGTGTATGTTTTACTGAGATTTTAATTTGTCATAGAACAATTGAAAGAAATTGTTGAATCACTTGCTTAAGTTTCTAAAAGAGATGGCACCTAAAAGGGAATTCTCAGGAAAAGTCAATTATCATGAGAGGGCAATTTGTGATGATTTCCTTGAACAATTACCGTTGTCAACTAATGTGGCTTCCAAAATGAAAGAGTTGGTGCCAAGAGCTTCTCGCCTGAAAATGGGAGAGGGTTTATATGAAAAAGGGAATTGGTTAAGAGACCCTCAAGTAGGGATGTCTGGGTTAGGATTATTCAAGGTTGGGTTTAGTATGAGAAATTCTCTAACCCCTCAGAACAGTATATGGGAATTAGATGTTGGAAAGTTGGTGGTTCCAGGGGTTTTCTTTGAAGCAGACCTTCTGACTCAGGTTGCACATAGCTACGACCCAACTTCAAGAAGTGTAAAGGATATCAGTGGGAAGACCCTCATTTAAATTAACAATGAAGAATTTAGGAATGCCTTTGGGTTGGGTGAATACACTAATCTTCTGGAGCCTATTGATTTTAAATCATTAGCTCAGGTGTATAATGTGCAAAGAAATCACCTAAGAAATGGGCCTCTCAAAGAATTCTTTTTGAAGATAGGTGGGTTAACTATTGTGGGACCTAATACCGAAAAGCCCTTCTCTCTAAATTTGTTTACCCTTAGGGCTAAAGGATTATACTGGTCACTCTGCCAAATCCTAGGGGAAGATGCTGAAGCGAGTATGCCCACTCATTACATGTTGATGGTTGCCCAGATTTTGAACCCTCCTGTGGCAATAAATTTTGATTACGTTTCTTTTATAACTGATGCTATCCATAATGGATTGATAGGGATCAGGAATGAGAAAGTAGATAGGCCCTTTGGGTGGTACTCCCTTCTTATGCATTTGTTTTTATTCAAGGGTGGTGACTATTTTGCAAGCGGGATGGACCTTGTAAAAGAAAAGGATGGGGAAAAGATGTCAGTGCAATTATGGAGCACTGTTCTGTCATGGGACAGAGAGGATGCAAGCTTCCTAAGGTTTGATAAATATTTTGCATCAAAAATCAAGACCCTTATCTGTTTGGAAAACCCAAGACTCCCTAAGGTGCTTTTGGAATTCATTAGGCCATAAGAGTTTGCAAAGGACATAAAAATTGTCCATAATTGGGGTGATATCTACCTATACCCTGTTTCAACAGTTTTCAGAATATATGGTTTCACAGGTACCCCATTTTTGTTACCTTATTAGGTCCCTCTTAAAGTGGGAATTGAAGAGATACTCAGGCACATTGGTGATGTGCAAGAGGGAGAGTTGATAGGTAGAGGCAAAGGGACAATTTTCCCTACAATTACTGTGGCACACCAATTTGTAATAACCAAAGGAGGTTGGAAATGTTTTGGAGATTTTCTCCAGCCATATCATTTATCAACTGCAGTCTCTCCATGTGCTGACCCTGAAGATTTCTTCAATGGTATGTTTAGGAAGAGGGTTGTATGCAAGGCCAAACCCCATCAATTTCAGTTCCCTGAGGACCTTATCAGGAATGAATTTGATTTGGATGAACAAGAGCTGAGAAAGGAAAAGTGGATAGCCTATAAGAAGGCCTTAGACTTGGTGCATCAACTTGACATAAGCTATGACCCTTTGTCAAGCTTTCACCCCTTTGTAGAGAAGATGAAGTTTTTAATTCTTAGTTTTGAAGAGGCGATGCAAACACCAAAAGAAAAAAGCGAGGTTGTAATCAAGAATAACCTTGAGGAAGCAAGGTTGATCTTGAATAGGTCTGTATCTGCTAGGTTAATCCCTCTGGGTAATTATATGCTACATAAGAAGTCTAATTATAGTGTACTTATGCCTGCTTTAGGCGAGCCCTCTACCTCTAACGGTAAAAGGAAGATACGCGATGTCATTGACATCCCTAGTAGCCCAAAGAAACAAAGAGTGGGAAAAGAGATACAACCTGAAGAACCTGTGTATTCCCCATCACAATCACCTATCCATATAGGAGATGAACAGGCAGCAGCTGAGCAATTATTGCAATTAGGCATTCTAGGGGAGATTGCCCACACCTATGATGAAGTAGAGGAAGGAATGCCAGAAGAGCCCTTAGTTACTGAAATGAATATCATCACTAATGAATTCAAAGGCCAAGAATGGGACCCTGAGATCAAGTGAGACAGTGAAGATTTCTTTGCTGATGACAAGTTCATCACATCATAAGCATTCATGCAATTTGTGTGGAAGCAAAGCATTGATAGATATAATGTAAGGTGCGAGAAAAGGAAGGGTGAGCAGCCTCATAAAGACCCGGCTACAGTTGAGGAAGAAATAAAGCAAGAAATGGTTGAGGAATTTAAGACCATCACTCCTCAACAAGGAAGAGACATGGTGGCGAAGGCTGGGGTACTTATCCTCCCTGAATGGGATATAGCAGATGCTCTAGTCCTAGAAGCAGTAAGAAAGGAGACTAAACCTATGAAGGGAGTCACTTTCAATAAAGACAATGTTGCATTAGTTATGTGGTCTCTGAAAGGAGATGAAAACAAGAAGAAAAGGGACACCTCAATGTCAAGTTACTTTGGGGGGATGATGGTGAAGAGGGTGCGGACTACTGGGGTAGTGGAAGCTGCCAGCACGGTATTAGAAACTGCAAAATTTAGTGTTGCGGTGGCAAAAAGGGAAGCTAAGGAAAAGGCAGATCTCCAGGCTAAATTGGAGACAATTTTGAAAGCCTACACTAATGCTCAAGAAGAGGTAAGGAACAGAGATAGCATCATTGCTAAATTGCAGAAGCAACTAGTAGGACAACATCATCATGGTGAATCCTCAACACTGATGATTTCCTCTTCTCCTGCCAGACCTCCACCTACCAGCCCTATCATTGAGTTCCCACCATCTCCAACACCTTCTAGCTCTCAAATGATTGAGATTACTCCTCAAGAGTTAGAGAATCTAAAACAGGCCCAAGCCATGTATGCAAAGAAATATGAGGATAGATTGAAGGCCACTGTTACTAGTTTTGCAGATACCGTGAATGCCTCCTTGCTATACAATAATGTAGGTAAAATTTTGGATATATGGAATGAACTCAGGGGAGACAAGGCTATACTAACACCTATTTTTGACAAGTGGAGGACTAGGGAGCAAGATTTAGAGTTTATGTGTGTATCTTGTGATGAAGCAAAGGCCAATCCTATCATTAGATCCACTTCTGACATCAATGAAGATTTAGTACAATTAGCAGCAGGGGTGGATAATGTTGATAGGAAAGTTAATTTGTGCAAAAAGGAGTATACTGATCAAGTTTTTGAGTTGCTCCTAGGAGTTTTTGCTAGCCCGGATCAATTGAAGGACAAACAAATGTGGCTTAAGGAGATAGAAGCCAAACTGTCAGCAAGAATTAAAGGAATTATTGATCTAGATGATGCTTCTTTCTTTGTTATAACAATACAGGAGATAGAGAAATTTAAGGCACATTATAGTTCTCTCAATTCAGAAGTCAACAAAATGAGAAACTGTTGGAAAAGGTTGACCAAAGCTAAGGCTAAAGTGATTAATTTCTCCTAGCCGATCGATGATGTGTATAATGAGTGGACAACAAAATATGCCACTCATGATCTAGAACAATTGGAGAGTGCCCCTGAAAAGGTAGAAGAAGTTACAACCGAACAGCTTGTTGAAGAAGCTGTAGAGGCCGAAAAGAACTTGTAACTATTTTTGTGAAAAGCTTTGTAACTTCTTTGTTTATTGAAAGAAATGATTGTAACAAACTCTCCTCAAAAAGTCTGAAGCTTTGTGAATCCATGTTTTTATAAATGGATACCAGGACTAGAGGGAAGGGGATCGCAAAGAATTGTAAGAAAACGCTGCTGAAATTCATAGCTGAGCTTTTCTAAGTGTAATGGAGAAAATTCCAAAGTTTTTGTAATACTTCTATGAAGAATAATATCAATATGCAGACCATTGGCTTTTGAGTGAACTTTGCGTTGTCTTCAAGTATTCCTGCAATTTGTTTATTGCTTTCATTCTGAATAATCTAGGGTTATTTTGTTTGAATGGGGTTGCAAGGCAATTTTCAGTAGATGTGTTCTCTAGCTTTTCTCTTTAGGAGGGAAATTAAAGATGTGGGGATCATTCCTACCGGTGAATTCTTTGTAGGGAAATTTGAATCTTGATGATCATGGTTTAATTTGATATGCATAAATTCTTATAAGTATTAGGCACATATAAGGATTAATAGAAGTCGAGCCAATGGGATGTGTGAAGGTATTTTGTTATGGGGAGTATTGTCTGAATTTTAGATGACTTTGTGACCTTGGATATGGCACTAGTATTGATTGAAGTTGGCTATTACATGTTTTGTTGGTCACAATACTGAATATGAGTATAATTTGCATTCTTTTGTTTCAGTTGGTTTCAAGGTGATTAAATTGACTGGTTTTCTGGACTGGTTTGTTGTGGGTTTATGTTTGAAAGTGTGAATTTAGGTCACAAAGGTATACCCACCTGGACTCTGAGCAAGTCCAAAGTGTAGAAGGTTTAACTAAACCTTGTCATATGTTGTCTTGAGAATTTCCTTATCTTTGATATCTCGTTTGCTCTGAGTTCAATCATATTATGTTAAGGATGTTAAAGAGAATCAGATTTTGAAGACAACAAAAGTGGCGACTCTGCTGGGGAGAGTCACAATAAGGATATAAACATAGATCTGTGTTGAGGCTTATAAAGGAAATTGTTGTGTGTTTGTAGATTAGACTGCTTGTTTTCATAATTCCCATAGTTTTGTGGGTGGCGACTCTATTACTTTTTTTTGAACCAGTCCTTGTGAGATACAAATATTTCTAAAAGGAAAACAAGCGAGATGCAAGGTGCAAAAAACACAAGATCATTCATGAAGAAACATCCTCGTGAAACCTTGCAAGAAGGTCTGCCAGAACAGTCACGGAGAGGCCATAAGAGATCCGTGTTGCATGAACCATCAAATACTGCTTGGGTGCAGAAAAACAATAATACTGGTAAGATGCTTGATCAACCTATTTATGCTAAGTCTAATTCATCTTCCAGAGATTCAGAACATGATATATTAGGTTTCCATTCAGGATTGCTTGGAAATATTGATAATGCACCTATTTTAAATCAAGATTTATCTCATGTTAGTTTTTTTGTGATAGATAGAACCAGCTCAAATACAATTAGGCACTCCACTCCTAGGACAATTGATGGGAACATTAGTTTGATTGACATAGATCAAGTTAATGCATCAGACTCTGAAGAAAACTTCCCTGATGAGTATAAAGTGTCTCAGGAGATTGAAGACTTAAATAGAAGAGTCCACCACTTAATCTCCCTAAGAGCCCAAAAAGAAGCAAATAAGGAGAAGGAAGTCAAAGCCAAATTAATGGAAAGGGATAGGCTTCTTAGACGGATACCTGATCTTGAAGTACTTGCTAAGGAGAAAGAAAAGAGTGATGAAGAAGGCCCTGTGATTAGAGAGATTCTAATTCCCAAAACTAAACAAGCTTGTAAGTCAGTAGTATAGCCAACTAGGGAAGTATTTAATGACTCCCAGCTTCCTAGAGCTAATATGGATAAAGGAAAACAGAAATGGGTAGATGATGGAATAGAATCTAAAATTGCAGAAGAGATCTCTCATAAGCTTCTAGCATATGAGAGAGAAATGGAAAAGATGAGGAAAGAAAAGGAAGATCTCCAAATGGAACTAGAAAAGGCTAAGTTAGAAGCAGCTAATCGAGAAGTAAAAAGAAAGATCAACTACTTAAAGGCTCCCCCTATTACATTCCCATCAGAAGATCTTAGCAAGCCTAATCCCCAACACATTTCCCTTCCTCAGGCCAATACTCAACCTGTAGTACAAGCTAATATTGCCTCAGTAAGTCAAATCCCTATGAATAAACAGTGCACTCAAATACCACAATCTCCAATCCCAAAAGCTAAAATGACCATGGGAAATAACAATGCTATTACCCCTTTTCAAAGAAGACCAATCAATTTAGAAGAATATAGACAATTGTTCTTTGATGGGATTCTGGGATATCCCAATCATGTTCCCACTGAGTTAAGAGACAAACTCCATAAATTTGCTGGGAACAATGCAATTAGTACGGAGGAGCACCTGAAATCCTTTGGGGATCTAATAAATGATTATGAGATAGTAGATGAAGATGTAATTATGAAACTGTTTGTCCAATCCTTGGTTGATGATGCAACAGATTGGTACAGAGGTCTCCCGGTTAATAGCATAGGGTCATGGGAAGATTTTAAAAATTGTTTCCAAGAGTAGTATGGTGACAAGACTAATGTGAGTTTCATGCTAAATGAATTCAACAATATTAGAAAGTCTGAAAATGAAATGGTCACTGATTTAAATGCCAGATTCCAAAAGGCCATGCACAGATTGTATCAAGTGATGAGGCTAGATGATAACATGTGTCTTAATACATATTATAATGCATTTGATTCTAAAATGGCCTATATCTTGAGAGATAAAAATCCCCATAACTTGAGAGATGCTTTTAGAATTGCCATAAATGTAGAAAGTAATAGAAAAGCATCTGGGAAGTTAGGAAGAAGGACAGATGGTAGATTGTGGCAAGAAACAAAACAGCAACCCAATAAGGTTGCTAAGAAAGATGATAAGATAGAGAAATTGGTTACTGCTATGAAAGATCTGACTGCCAAGGTTAACAAAAATGATAAACCTCATTATAATTGGCAAGATAGACCCCCTAGATTACATGATATGCCATATAATACCAATTGGAAAGATGGTAAGCCCCAAATTGAGAAGCCTAAAATTGCCCAAAGCCAAGACACTCCAGATCCCTTGAAAGGGAAAACTGTTCACAATATAGAAAATACTCCTTGGTGTATTGCTTGTGATGGACCACATTCTCCTCATCAGTGTGCAGTGGCTCAGGCTCTTGAAGAATCTATGAGACCCGAAGTAGAGCTAGACATTAATATGTTTGAAACCATCATAGAAAGTGATGAGGAATCTGTGCAAAGTGGATACAGTGATGTGTTGGATAATGAAAGGTTAGTGCAAGGACAGTTAGCCTTAGATTGGCATCCTACATTGAATGTGCTAACAATTGAGGATGAAGAGGTTCATCTTAGGAGGCCTAGTGAGGAAGAAGTTAGAAATCTCACTAAAGCTGCAATTGCCAAAGCAAAACACAACTATAACTTGAGAAGCACTAAGAGAGATACTGATTAGGGTGAGTCGGGTTCCATGTTCGTAAAGGAGGTCACCAAGAAGGGGGCATCAAGTAGTGCTACCATTGTTCCCAAGGTCAGTCAAGAGAAAGAGGAACAAGTTAAAGATGTACCCAAAGGCAAAAATGATAAAAATGTTGATGATGTACAAGGAGCAGCAACAGTGAAAAAAGCAAGCCAGTTCAAGACAAAAAGGGTTAGAACTAACATTGAAACATGCAATAATTCTGCATTTGACATGGCCCAAGCTCTTACTCAAATGAAGGTCACTGTTCCATTAGTAGAATTACTAAAGATTAAAGAACATAAGGATGCAGCTTTGTCTCTATTCTCTAGTATATCTGACAGTGACACAGTCTTACCCACCGATTCAGCTAGAGTTGGAAATGATCAAGAGTTCCAAACCCTAGAGGTTTATGTTGGAACCACTATCACTCAAGAGCCCTCACAAGTAGATCCCTTCTATGTTACCCTGTTAGAAAATAACCAGCTGATTAAAAACTGCATGATAGAATCAGGAGCTGCTACTAATGTAATGACCTATGGTGTTATGAAAGAATTAGGATTATCAGTAACCACTATGTATGGGAAGTGCTATGCCATGGATAACAGAGAAGTGCCTATGATAGGCACAATGAAAGATGTTGAGGTAAAAATAGTAGCATTCCCTAATGCAACTTACAAAATGGATGTCATTGTTACTGACACTAAACCCCATTACGGTATGTTAATTTCCAGACAGTGGGTAGCAGTAGTAGGTGGAAATGTTCAACTGGACTTATCCTATGCTACCATTCTGATCAATGGAAGTCAGGTCAAATTGTACCAAGAGCCATGAGCTCCTAGGGTAATTGAAAATGTAGACCCTGGTATGCTCAACTGTATAATCGATATAGATCTAGATAACTTTAGGCTTCAACCAATTCTACCTCAACTGAAGAATACTGACCCTATTGTGATTGAATTACAAGTGCAAAAATGTGGATTATGGTAGATGTATTTTGATGGAGCTTGCTCCAAGGAAGGATCAGGAGCAGGGGTTCTTTTTGTGTCCCCATTAGGTATAACTTTTAAATATTCATTTTTGTTGGCTTTCCAGTGCACAAATAATACTGTAGAATATGAAGCCCTGTTACTGGGACTTGAGGTTGCAAAAAGGCATGGAATCCAACTGTTGAAAGTGATGGGGGATTCAGAATTGGTTGTCTCTTAGGTCAGATCTAAATATGCATCCAAGAATGATAGATTAAAGTAGTATAAGCATGCTATTTGGGTTGTTATTGAACATTTTCATGCATTTTCTATTAATTGGATAGAGTGAGCAAAGAACATTATGGCAGACTTCCTAGCTAATGTTGCTTTGAAAAATGATGATGCAACATTAACCAGTATCTCCACTGTGGAAATAAAATCTAGGCCTGCTATTCCTGACAATGTGTACAATTGGCAAGTTTTTGCTGATGATGAAGACATTCTTAGGTTTATTCAATGTGTTGATGATTATGATGGACAAAAGATTGATTGTAATGCATTGGTGGAAGTGGTAGACAATAGAGAGACAGTGTTTGGAAGTGATGTGGTCCAGTTGGAAACTAATGAAATACCTAAAGGGCTGGTAGAGCTGGAGAGCATGTTCAGTTATAATGATAGTCACTTATGTCAACAATCTACCACCAAATTAGAAGAGTTGGAGGAGGTAAATTTGGGGACTGAGTCATCCCCTAAGTTAGTATATATTGGTAAAAAATTACTTTCTCATGTCAGGTCTAACCTTATTAATTTATTGAAAAGGTATAAACATGTTTTTGCTTGGTCTTATGAAGACCTAAAGGTGTATAGACAAGATCTTTTCAGCATGAGGTTCCTTTACTTCTAGATGCTAAGCCTTTTAGGCAAAAATAGAGGCCTATTAACCCCTTATTAGAAGCTAAGATGCAGCAGGAGCTAACTAAATTAAGGGAAGGGGGGATTATCAAACCTATAAGACATTCTTCATGGGTCTCCAATCTGGTCCCAGTAAGGAAGAAGAATGGGGACATCAGATTGTGTGTAGATTTTAGGAATTTAAATGTTGCTTCCTTGAAGGATAACTACTCATCCCCAAATATGGAAGCCATGCTGCAGAGAGTGACAGGATGTGACCTTTTATCCATGATGGACGGTTTCTCAGGATATAATCAAGTGTTAGTAAAGGAGTCTGAATAGTTTAAAACAACCTTCACTACTCCATGAGGAACTTATGTTTATGTGAGAATGCTATTCGGATTAAAAAATGTTGAAGCTACATTTCAGAGAACCATGGATGTAGCTTTTAAAGAATTCATTAACATCATCATGGTGGTTTATCAAGATGACCTAACTTGTTTCTCTAAGAAGGTTGATGATCATTGTGGACATCTGGAGAAGGTGTTCAATAAAGCCTTGGAATTTGGTGTATCACTAAATCCCAAGAAATGTCATTTTGGGGTCACTGAAGGAAAGCTATTGGGACACATAGTTTCCAAGGAAGGGGTAAGGATAGACCCTGAAAGAATTGAAGCAATCAATAAGGTGTCTGAACCAAGAAATGTGAAAGTTATTCAATCTTTTTTAGGCAAAATAAATTTTGTTAGAAGATTCATTGCAAACTTTGCAGAGATAGTGAAGACTATTGTCAAGCTCCTCAAGAAGGATACCAAATTTTATTGGGATCAAGAAGCCTCAAGAGATTTTGCTGAAATTAAGAAGGCAATCCAAGAGGCACCGGTGTTGAAATCTCCTGATTACAATAAGCCTTTTTCTCTATTTTCCTTTGCTTCATATCATATAGTAGCAGCAGTATTGTTATAAAAGGATGAGGAAGGATATGAACATCCTATAGCCTTCTACAACAAGTCTTTGCAAGTAGCAGAATTGAAATATGAGACCATGGAGAAACAAGCTTATGCTCTAGTTAAAGCTATTAAGGCTTTTAGGTCGTACTTAGTAAATGCAAATATCATTGCTTATGTCCCACATGCTACAGTTAAGGATATTTTGTCTTAGTCTGAGGTTACCGGGAAGAGATGTAGATGGATTAACAGAATTCAAGAATTCAACTTGGAAATAAAGATCACCAAATTGGTGAGAGGTTTAGGTTTGGCTAAGCTCATGACTGAAGCTAATCTTATGAATGTAGAGGTACATAATGTTGAGGTTAGAGATGTTGTAGTCACTAGTATTGAGAGGCAACCCTGGTACTCAGGAATAATCCAATTTTTGAGAGGTGCTACATTCCCAGAAGAAATGACACATAATCAGAAAAGAACTATGAAACTCAAGTCCCAAAAATATGTGCTCATTCAGGGTGATCTTTTCTAGAGGAAAAGAGATGGAGAGCTACTAATGTGTTTGGATGAATTCCAAGCTAAACGGGTATTGATTGAAATGCATGACGGAGTATGTGGAGGTCATTACTTTGCTAAGACTACTACTGGTAAGATAATCTGGGCTAGATACTATTGGCCCACTCTATTTAAGGATACTCATGCATATGTTCAGAAATGTGACCCATGTCAAAAATTCTCATCCAAGCTGAAATATGAGGGAATTTTACCCTTAAATCAAGTCTCTATAGAAGCTCCTTTTGTCCAATGGGGCATTGATTTTATAGGAGAGATTGTTGAGAGGTCAGGGAGAGGTCACAGATGGATCATAGTGGCCACCAATTATTTCACAAAATGGATAGAAGCTATCCCTACAAGAAGGGCTACCAGTAAAGTTGTCATTGATTTCCTGATGGATAATGTTGTAACTAGATTTGGAACACCTGCAAAATTGGTAATGGATAATGCCATGTGTTTCAGATCAGAAGAGTTTGTAGGATTTTGTACCAGTCATGATATACTCATGTCATACTCTTCACCTTATCACCCTCAGGGGAATGGATGAGCAGAATCCAGCAATAAAAGCCTTTTGAATATCATTAAGAAAATCCTAGAAGAGAATAAAAGATCATGGGATCAAAAATTGAAGTTAGCTCTATGGGCAGATAGAATAACAATTAAAAAATCCATCGGAATGTCACCCTTTGAACTAGTCTATGGTGCCCAAGCCAGATTGCCAGTAAACAATCTTCTTCCAGTTTATAAGTTTTTACAAAATGAGGACATGGAAATATCTGAACCGGTGGAGAGTAGAATGATCCAAATTGTAGAGATGGAAGAGCTTAGAACTTCTGCTCATAAGAGAAATCAGAAAATCCAGTTGCAGTTAAAAGACCTTTTTGATAAAAGGACATCATTAAGGAAATTTCAAACTGATGACATGGTTCTTCAGTGGAATGCAAAAGGACAGGATAAGGGAAAGCACAAGAAATTTGAATCACTGTGGATTGGCCCTTTTGTGGTTTGTGACTTAAATGGTAAGGATTCATATTTCTTGAAGAATATGAATGATGAAGTACAGGAATTTTCAGTGCATGGACAATTCTTGAAGCATTATTTCTCTTAATGTCCATGCACAGTAGGTCCTTTGTTTGTACATATGTTATTTCTTTCCTACTTTTCTATTTGGGTCTGTGTTTTCGTCTGTTTCTCTAGAGTTTCTGAGTTTTCTTGTGTTGACCTTGTGATCAACCATCCCCAGTCAGAGCCACTGTTATCACTGATTTAAAATGGGTTTTTCTTTTCCCATAATTGGCTATGATTTTTTTTGAAATCTTGAGTAAGGCGCATTTTTCAATTGCTTCAGCTTTGTTTCAGTTCTTAAGGGTTTAGGGTTTTTGATTTTAAATCACCTAATATTTGATAAAACCCTCTGGTTTCTTTTCTATCGTTACTTTATCCACTTAAGTAATGGGTCATGGGATCATAGGAAGTGTCCCCCCTTGTTTTTCTACCTAGGCAGTCATGTGAATTAATTGCAAAAATTTATGCCTTATGAGTATCCCTCCTAAAGTTGTCAAGCCCGATAAGTAGTGTGCATCTCGCAGATCGATCTATGGTTTTCGCTATTTCGCTAGGCAAAGTTGTGCATGGTTTAAAACCAGCAAAGTTGCGAAATTGACATGGTATGCCACCTAGGCGGTCTAGCTGGGTAAGAAGGCGAGTAAAATGGTGGCACGCGGTGCTACCTACAACAATTAGCAAGTCAGGATTAAAGGTTAAAAGGCGGGTCCCAGAGGTGAGTCAGATCACAGGAGGGGATGTGACCTGGCAGATATAGGTGTCAAGAATTGATCGAAACCCAGTGCTTTCTCTTGGCAAATGAAAAACACAACATGTCAGCTCTAGAGGCGATTGGATGCCAAGTGTTCAAAGTTGAGTCAGAGGGCCCACCCCTCACGGAGTATATTCAGATGGTTAAGTACCGAGCAACTAAAAAATGATCTGACAGCTTGCTCTATTTCGCAAGGATAAGATGCTCGTGCTTTATATAGTGCAAAATAGCAAAAGTAAATGAGGACCGTCCATGTGTCATGATAGACGGTAACGTGTCCATGAACACGTGGTCTTAAAAAGAAGTCGTGGGCCCACCAAGGTGGGACCGGCGGTATAAAAGAAAGACACGCGGCTGGAGTTGAGTTAAATGCAAAAAGCCTTTCAAAGCCAGTGGTCGAGTGCCATGTGGTAGCACATAGTCAAAAAAGAGGCGGGACCCAGTGCGGAGCCAAGGTTGTTAGTGTAAAGACCGATCAATTCTCATTTGATCGAACGGTTTGCACTATTTCACAAGACGAAATGGTTCGAGGTTTAAGACCCACGAAACAGCGAAATGATGTGGCATTCCAATCGAGTGGTCCGGCTAGTCCTGAGGGCGAGTAAGCTGATGGCATGTGGTAGAAAGTGCAACAGTCAGCAAAGTGGGTCTGATAGTTTCAAAGAAGGTGGGTCCCGGAGAAGAGAGATACCACGAGATAAAGGCATTCTGAAAGATACAGGTGGTGAAAATAGAGAGGAACTCGATATTTCCCCTTGGCAAATAAAAGATTGACATATCAGTTTGAAAGATGACTGGATCCCGGGTGTGCAAAGTCAAGTTAGAGGGCCCACATTTGTAGGTAAACGTTTAGAGTATAAAGACCGATCAATTCTCATTTGATCGAACGGCCTGCATTGTTTCGCGAAGGTGAAGTGCTCGCATGTTAAGCCCCATGAAATGGCAAAAAGGTTTTTCATTCTTAAAGGCAAAGTGACCATGAAGTGTAAAGGGTGATCAAGTATGGTTTGATCTAACGGCTAGTGCTATTTTGCGCTTGTAAGATGCCTGAAGGATATGCTCACCAAAATGGCGAAAGTAAAGGAGATTCATTTCGATGTCGGGCTAAACAGTGACATGTACATGAGCACGTGTCTTCCATAGAGATTGAAGGTGCCAGGTGGAACCAGTAGTTTTAAACGGGGATACAATATGCGGCTGACTCAGATTTTAAACTTAGTAAGTTCTCGGGGCCAATGGTTGGGTGCTAGGTGGTATCTGGTAACCAGAGGAGGAGCGGAGTAAGCAAGTCAGCATAAGAGTCTTCACTTAAAGCACAATCAAGTGTGATTTGATCCGACGGTTAGCGTTGTTTCGCAACCTAAAGTTGAATGCAATTTAAGCTGTGCAAAATAGCGAAAACCCGTTAGCTGTTAGGTGAAGGCGCGGTTAGTGAAAAGGTTAATTGTCCAGGTAAAGGTTAAAGGCCGTGTAGTTCAGGTCCCATCCAACACTCGGTGTAGTTTCGTGAAGGTAAAGTTCTCACTAAATAACACTCGCGAAATGGTGAAACGAAATAAGGCTCAGTGAAAAGGGTGGAAGTATTAAGCTAGTGTAAAGACCGATCAATTCTCATCTGATCGGACGACCCGCGTTATTTCGCGAAGTAGAGTTGCCAAGAAATTAATTTCTATGAAATAGCAAAAAGGAAAAAATGCATGGGTGTTGTGACTCGTTGAAGCGAAAACTTTGAATTCTTTCATGAATTCAATTCTGAAAGGATGGCCAAGCATGTGGAATCAATGTCAGAATTAAGAGCCCAACCGCCATATATGATCTCGTATCAATTGAAATAAGATATCATTCTGAAAAGCACTTGCAAAGAAACAGTTGCAGAGAAGACTTCTTCAATTGCAGAGTTAATTCCTTCGAGTACAAGCAGGTTTCTCTATACTCTTGTTTAGCCATCTTTCTTTTAATTGTGTATGTTTTACTGAGATTTTAATTTGTCATAGAACAATTGAAAGAAATTGTTGAATCACTTGCTTAAGTTTCTAAAAGAGATGGCACCTAAAAGGGAATTCTCAGGAAAAGTCAATTATCATGAGAGGGCAATTTGTGATGATTTCCTTGAACAATTAACATTGTCAACTAATGTGGCTTCCAAAATGAAAGAGTTGGTGCCAAGAGCTTCTCGCCTGAAAATGGGAGAGGGTTTATATGAAAAAGGGAATTGGTTAAGAGACCCTCAAGTAGGGATGTCTGGGTTAGGATTATTCAAGGTTGGGTTCAGTATGATAAATTCTCTAGCCCCTCAGAATAGTATATGGGAATTAGATGTTGGAAAGTTGGTGGTTCCAAGGGTTTTCTTTGACGCAGACCTTCTGACTCAGATTGCACATAGCTACAACCCATCTTCAAGAACTGTAAAGGATTACAGCAGGAAGACCCTCATTGAAATTAACAATGAAGAATTTAGGAATGCCTTTGGGTTGAGTGAATACACTAATCTTCTGGAGCCTATTGATTTTAAATCATTAGCTCGGGTGTATAATGTGCAAAGAAATCACCTAAGAAATGGGCCTCTCAAAGAATTCTTTTTGAAGATAGGCAGGTTAACTGTTGTGGGACCTAATACCGAAGAGACCTTCTCTCTAAATTTGTTTACCCTTAGGGCTAAAGGATTATACTGGTCACTCTGCCAAATCCTAGGGGAAGATGCTGAAGCGAGTATACCCACTCATTACATGTTGATGGTTGCTCAGATTTTGAACCCTCCTGTGGCAATAACTTTTGATTACGTTTCTTTTATAACTGATGCTATCCATAATGGATTGATAGGGATCAGGAACGAGAAAGTAGATAGGCCCTTCAGGTGGTACTCCCTTCTTATGCATTTGTTTTTATTCAAGGGTGGTGACTATTTTGCAAGTGGGATGGACCTTGTAAAAGAAAAGGATGGGGAAAAGATGCCAGTGCAATTATGGAGCACTGTTCTGTCATGGGACAGAGAGGATGCAAGCTTCCTAAGGTTTGATAAATATTTTGCATCAAAAATCAAGACCCTTATCTATTTGGAAAACCCAAGAGTCCCTAAGGTGCTTTTGGAAATCATTAGGCCACAAGAGTTTGTAGAGGACATAAAAATTGTCCACAATTGGGGTGATATCTACCTATACCCTATTTCAATAATTTTCAGAATATATGGTTTCACAGGTACCCCATTTTTGTTACCTTATCAGGTCCCTCTTAAAGTGGGAATTGCAGAGATACTTAGGCAGATTGGTGATGTGCAAGAGGCAGAGTTGACAGGTAGAGGCAAAGGGACAATTTTCCCTACAATTACCGTGGCACACCAATTTGTAATAACCAAAGGAGGTTGGAAATGTTTTGGAGATTTCCTTCAGCCATATCATTTATCAACTACAGTCTCTCGGTGTGCTGACCCAAAGATTTCTTCAATGGTATGTTTAGGAAGAGGGCTATATGGAAGGCCAAACCCCATCAATTACAGTTCTCTGAGGACCTTATTAGGAATGAATTTGATTTGGATGAACAAGAGTTGAGAAAGGAAAAGTGGATAGCCTATAAGAAGGCCTTAGACTTGGTGCATCAACATGACATAAGCTATGACCCTTTGTCAAGCTTTCACCCCTTTGTAGAGAAGATGAAGTTTTTAATTCTTAGTTTTGAGGAGGTGATGCAAACACTAAAAGTAAAAAGGGAGGTTGTAATCAAGAATAACCCTGAGAAAGCAAGGTTGATCTTGAATAGATCTGTATCTGCTAGGTTAATCCCTCCGGGTAATTATATGCTAAATAAGAAGTCTAATTATAGTGTACTTATGCCTGCTTTAGGCGAGCCCTCTGCCTCTAAAGGTAAAAGGAAGATACGCGATGTCATTGACATCCCTAGTAGCCCAAAGAAACAAAGAGTGGGAAAAGAGATACAACCTGAAGAACCTGTGTATTCCCCATCACAATCACCTATCCATATAGGAGATGAACAGGCAGCAGCTGAGCAATTATTGCAATTAGGCATTCTAGGGGAGATTGCCTACACCTATGATGAAGTAGAGGAAGGAATGCCAGAAGAGCCCTTAGCTACTGAAATGAATATAACCACTAATGAATTCAAAGGCCAAGAATGGGACCCTGAGATCAAGTGAGATAGTGAAGATTTCTTTGTTGATGACAAGTTCATCACATCATAAGCATTCATGCAATTTGTGTGGAAGCAAAGCATTGATAGATATAATGTAAGGTGCGAGAAAAGGAAGGGTGAGCAGCCTCATAAAGACCCAGCTACAGTTGAGGAAGAAATAAAGAAAGAAATGGTTGAAGAATTTAAGACCATCACTCCTCAACAAGGAAGAGACATGGTGGCAAAGGCTAGGGTACTTATCCTCCCCGAATGGGATATAGCAGATGCTCTAGTCCTAGAAGCAGTAAGAAATGAGACTAAACCTATGGAGGGAGTCACTTTCAATAAAGACAATGCTGCATTAGTTATGTGGTCTCTTAAAAGAGATGAAAACAAGAAGAAAAGGGACACCTCAATGTCCAATTACCTTGGGGGGATGATGGTGAAGAGGGTGTGGACTACTGGGGTAGTGGAAGCTGCCATCACTATATTAGAAACTGCAAAATTTAGTGTTGCAGTGGCAAAAAGGGAAGCTAAGGAAAAGGTAGATCTCCAGGCTAAATTGGAGACAATTTTGAAAGCCTACACTAATGCCCAAGAAGAGGTAAGGAACAGAGATAGCATCATTGCTAAATTGCAGAAGCAACTAGCAGGACAACATCATCATGGTGAATCCTCAACACTGATGATTTCCTCTTCTCCTGCCAGACCTCCACCTACCAGCCCTATCATTGAGTTCCCATCGTCTCCAGCACCTTCTAGCTCTCAAATGATTGAGATTACTCCTCAAGAGTTAGAGAATCTAAAACAGACCCAAGCCATGTATGCAAAGAAATATGAGGATAGAGTGAAGGCCACTGTTACTAGTTTTGCAGATACCGTGAATGCCTCTTTGCTATACAATAATGTAGGTAAAATTTTGGATATATGGAATGAGCTCAGGGGAGACAAGGCCATACTAACACCTATTTTTGACAAGTGGAGGCCTAGGGAGCAAGATTTAGAGTTTATGTGTGTATCTTGTGATGAAGCAAAGGCCAATCCTATCATTAGATCCACTTTTGACATCACTAAAGATTTAGTACAATTAGCAGCAGGGGTGGATAATGTTGATATGAAAGTTAATTTGTGCAAAAAGGAGTATACTGATCAAGTTTTTGAGCTACTCCCAGGAGTTTTTGCTAGCCCAGATCAATTGAAGGACAAACAAATGTGGCTTAAGGAAATAGAAGCCAAATTGTTAGCAAGAATTAAAGAAATTATTGATCTAGATGATGCTTCTTTCTTTGTTATAACAATATAGGAGATAGAGAAAATTAAGGCACATTATAGTTTTCTCAATTTAGAAGTCAACAAAATGAGAAACTCCTGGAAAAGGTTGACCAAAGCTAAGGCTAAAGTGATTAATTTCTCCTGGCCGACCGATGATGTGTATAATGAGTGGACAACAAAATATGCCAGTCATGATCTGGAACATTTGGAGAGCGCCCCTGAAAAGCTAGAAGAAGTTACAATCGAATAGCCTGTTGAAGAAGTTGTAGAGGCCGAAAAGAACTTGTAACTGTTTTTGTGAAAAGCTTTGTAACTTCTTTGTTTATTGAAAGAAATGATTGTAACAAACTCTCCTCGAAAAGTCCAAAGCTTTGTGCATCGATGTTGTTATAAATGGATACCAGGACTATAGGGAATGGGATCACAAAGAATTGTAAGAAAATGCCGCTGAAATTCATAGTTGAGCTTTTCTAAGTGTAATGGAGAAAATTCAAAAGTTTTTGTAATACTTCTTTGAAGAATAATATCAATATGCAGACCATCGGCTTTCGAGTGAATTTTGTGTTGTCTTCAAGTATTCCTGCAATTTGTTTATTGCTTTCATTCTGAATAATCCAGGGTTATTTTGTTTGAATGGGGTTGCAAGGCAATTTTTAGTAGATGTGTTCGCTAGCTTTTCTCTTTAGGAGGGAAATTAAATATGCGGGGATCATTCCTACCGGTGAATTCTTTGTAGGGAACTTTGAATCTTGATGATCATGGTTTAATTTGATATGCATAAATTCTTATAAGTGTTAGGCACATATAAGGATTAATAGAAGTCGAGCCAATGGGATGTGTGAAGGTATTTTATTTTGGGGAGTATTTTCTGAATTTTAGATGACTTTGTGACCTTGGATATGGCACTGGTATTGATTGAAGTTGTCTATTGCATGTTTTGTTGGTCACAATACTAAATATGAGTATAATTTGCATTCTTTTGTTTTAGTTGGTTTCAAGGTGATTAAATCGACTGGTTTTCTGGACTAGTTTGCTATGGGTTTATGTTTGAAAGTGTGAATTTAGTTCACAAAGGTATACCCACCTAGACTCTGAGCAAGTCCGAAGTGTAGAAGGTTTAACTAAACCTTGTCATATGTTGTCTTGAGAATTTCCTTATCTTTGATATCTCATTTGATCGGAGTTCAATCATATTATGT
This sequence comes from Cryptomeria japonica, assembly GCF_030272615.1. NCBI lineage: Eukaryota > Viridiplantae > Streptophyta > Pinopsida > Cupressales > Cupressaceae > Cryptomeria > Cryptomeria japonica. The sequence continues at coordinate 162,940,524 of NC_081405.1, forward strand.
TAAGGATGTTAAAGAGAATTAGATTTTGAAGACAATAGGGTTTACCGACTAGGTTCCTTAGGGTTTACCAACTAGGTTCTTTGCTCGGTAACATAGTATAGTATTAGCCTTACAATCAACAACATATGTAGGATATAAAAATAATCTAAACATCATGATCTCATCATTGTCTAATTCCATAATAGTTTCCCATTGAATAACTTATTCCTCCCCTTATTCATCACATTCTTTCTGTGTCTTTTACCGATGTCTTTATACTCACCAAATCATACTTCTTAAGATATGGCAACATCATACTGAATTAGAAAATCAATTTTTTGACATCAATGACAAAATAATAATATTAAGACAATAAACATCCTTAATCAGTTATATCCATAATCATCAACAACCTTGTCAATATCCTTATAGAAATGCCAACAATCTCTTATTGTAATTGGAATGCCAACAATCTCCCTTTGTCTGTTATAATGCCAACAATTGTATATCATCATAACAAAGTTACATCAATTCACATCCATATACAAATACAACATCCCACTTCATCTGCATCAGACATCCTCATGTCCGAAGAGAAAAGCTTACGTACAACAATGCCTGCATATAAATGAAGACCAAAATAAGCAACCTTTTTATGCAGAATGAATGTTCTACAATAAACAAATTATAACACTTAATACAAATTATTTTATCAAATTATAAATAGATCATTTGAAACATTTTTAAGATGTACAAGACTATATAATTACGAAACTTACCAGTTTCTTTGCAAAGTATACAAGCATAGCTTTGAAGAAAGATGCATGTTGATTAAAGCCCTTCTCACTGCATTTCTCTACATGGTTGAAGATGATGGTAGATATAGTCATTTCTAAAAATACACATTCACTTGACTTAGTGTTTATGCACAAAATTTAATCTCATTAATGCACAAAGGAATATGTACCATCACCAAGAATAAACTAGTCAATAGCGAATGATCTAGCATGAACCTGTATTTTTAAGAATTGTTAGTCTACACATAAAATGCATGGATGAACATAAAGGCTTTATGATAATCACTTCAATTGAAATGCATGATAATAAATGAAAAGGTGGGATTATATACCATAAAAATACGTTCCTTCGAATTATATCAAGATAACCCACTATGTTGATGCAACAATCATAATGCAATACTATTGTATATCATCTAAAAAGACCTGCATGAGCATAAAGGTTTTGCAATAATTATATCATCAAAAATTGTCAAATAGTCTTGTCTAATAACAAAAATTGTAAAGCTCATCAAATGCATGATAATAAGTCGTGTTGAAAAAATACGTCCCTTCTAATTATATCGAGTGTACTCGTTATGTGCATGCAAAAACCGTGTTGCCAAAAAAAAAGTTCATCAATAGACTTACATTTTGAACACATCCTTGATATACACATAACAAACTTGAACATTAAGGTTTAATGATCATTAATTGAAATGAAATGCATGATAAAAAAAATAAGGCACCATTAAAGACCTACTACTCAAGTATTCCTAAAGGGTCATCTCTTTGCTTAAGTATCCAGTATTGCTTCATGATCAGCAGTAGGCACTGTCCATAGCTCTTTGGTCTTCGGTTTTGCTTGATGCTTCAACAACTTGACATTTGTAGCTCTAATAAGGTGTGAATACATGAGAATGGTTTTGTGTCTCTCATAGTCTTCAAATGCAGGTATGTCATTCTTTCTAATCATGTATGTTCGCAACCAAGTTCCCACAACAACAACTAAACCTGTAGGATATGTGAACCTGTCATCATCTATCACTAGTTGTGTTAGCTTATGTTTTCCCTGTACACATTGTGCCAACCAAAATTCTAATCTCTCTTCATTCCCTTGCGGTGCAACAACTACAAAAACATGTCTTGACTGTACAAGATCTGATAGACAGTCATACTCAAGTGGAATTTCCATGTCATCATTTGACAAGGATATTGTTTGAGATAAAGGAGCTAGATATTGGGGAACCCACGTATCAACCCACTCACTTGACTCGCACTTATCCCAATCACAACGAACACAACTCTGACAAAAACAAGCCAATGCTTGTGTCCAAATGGTCCATGTACTTGCATCTGAGCTAATAAATGAATACATCTTTGAAGAATCTTTAATTGTTTGACAATCCAATCTGTATCCCACTGTGCCCTCCTTAACCAACCAAAAGAATCTGGTCATTGTTGAATCAAGAGTACCTCCATGTGACAATGTTGAACTACACCAATCAACAATAGAATGTGCATCAGAGAAATTTGCACCTGAAATCCTCAATTGCTCCTTAATTAGAGCTCTCTTAAAAAATGTACATGCTCCATCATGCTCCCCCTTCTCATGCCCTGCCTCAAAAAAACACCAAATATGAGGTATACGCCTCTCTACATGCATTCTACTCAACCAATGAAACATACGGGCATTCTTGAATTGACCCATAAAGTTATCTGACCATATGATATGTCGATCAATTGTGATATCTTTCTCATGCAAGAAGTCAAAAAAAATCTCGAAAGAATGTTGCACATACTCAGAGGAGTGTGATCTATCATCACTCATATAAAAATGATACTCCCTGATTATCTTCTTGTCCTCTTATGTACTATCAGGAGCATGTCTATATGTAATGTAAACAAAAATAACAATCTAGATTGAATTGTAGTGCTGAGACTGTACCTCATTATGTGGTTGCAATGTATAGTTCTCTGCAAAATCAACCACCGATACAATAGTGCCAATCGGGAAAGAGTTCTTATACATCCTAAACTATTGATCCAACCACTGAGACCTATGGGTGTGCCTTGCATACTTGTAGAAAATATTTTCCTTAAAATCCAAAATAAAATCAACAACACTCACTTCTCTTGAGACTAATTCGCATCTAGAACCTTCACCTCCACTCTTCAAAGTATATTTCACTATCTCATATTGTATGCAGGAAAAGTGGGTTGATAGAACTCAATATGTGAGAAATGTTCCAAAAAGACTTGTCCACACACACACAGAGGACTTCTTGGTGCAAGCTATGGAGTAATAAAGTATCACTCAGCTTCCCAAGGTTGGTCCCATGGTTCTCTATCCTACAATGTCCCTTAAACTAATGTTTTTGCTCTTAGATCACTGAGCAAAATGGTTTAGGGATGGCAAATGCAAGAACGAGGGATGCTTTGATAGATTTTAGTATGAGATGCATCCTAAGCTATGCATGATCTTAAAATGCAATAAACTAGATTATAAGATGACAAGGTTAGTATGAGTACTATCCTAACATGATATATTAGTCTATGATTGAGCTAAAATGATAAAGAAATTATTCTAAACATGCATATTTAGACTAATTTTTATTCTAAAGAGAGGCTAAATGATGAGCATAGAAATGATATATGAAAGCTTGAATGTATTTGAGCATAAGTATGATACTACAAATTTGGAGGATGTTTTTAAAATGGAGGAATGAGAGCTCTATTTATAGCAAAAATAGGGCAATGGATGGTCAGGATTGAAAGAGTTGATCAAGGGTTGAGTTTGAAAGTTGGGGATCCATGTTTGCAATTTGCACCAATGAAATGGTGACAAGTGTCAACATAGGGTTGGGTTGAGAGAAGGGGTTGGAGACATTAAATGCCTGAGAAGACCTTAAGGTTATCTAGAAGGTAAGGGTCAAGCTTAAATTAGGATTACCCACTGGATTAAGAGTTAATCCAAGGATAAACCTTTATGCAAATGATTAAGAGATAATCTTGGTCAAACCATTAAAGGCCTGATGAGACCCTTGGGTTGGATAAAGGTTGAGTTAAAAGAAATAATTTAACCATGTAAGAGGGTTTGAGTTAACCATTAATGGTTATGAAGACTTTGGGGATTTAAGTGGTTGAAGGTTTGAAGCCTTTAATGGTTATCAAAGACTTTGAGGAATTTGAGAAGTGACCTCTTCTTGCTTAGGGATGTGACAAAGTTTAGAAGATGGGTTAGGCTAATTAGAAGTGATTAGAAGAGTCTAGAAGGTATTAGAAAGGGGTTTAGGAAGGCAAGTGGGAGATGTAGGATTTTGCAAGTGGATGGAGGGATAATTGGATTTAATTGAATTAAATGATTTATTCAATTTGGTTGCAATTTGGGGAAATTAAATAAATTAGATTTATTCAATTTAGGATAACTAATTAATTAAATTTGAATTTAATTAAAAGTGGATAGAAGGGATTTAATTGAATAAAATGATTTATTCATTAAATGGGTATAGTGAATTTAATTGAGTAATTTACTTAATTAAATAGAGGAATGTGGATAATTTAATTAAATTGGATTTAATTAAATAGAGAAATGAACATAAAATATTTATTTAGGAATATGGTCATTTTTATACGTCTACACATATCTTTTTTTCTCAACATAATTATTTCCAAACTCGTGTTCACTGTCCTCATGAAAACATGAAACAAACTTTGACAACCCACCACATTCTGAACACTTCTCATTCAAACAATCATTTCTATAAAAATAGCAGCCATCATCTCTAGGGCATAAAAATAGATCTTGCAAGTCTCTTGATGATCGCGGAAATAGCATTGCACCACACTCCTGCAACATCTCATTAGTATGCATCATAGAACAAATATGGCATAAAATTTCATGGTACATTGAAAACTCCACATGGTACTTGCAACAACAAGTATTACGAATCTTTAGAGGAACACAATAAAATGGATTCAAAGATTCAAAGGACCTTTGTGATATTTGCAAAGTTGGATGTACTTCACAAAAAAATTTGTACAACATTGTTTGGCTTGATTCCAAGAAATGTTTGGGATGCAGTGTACGGTCTCGATTGTCGATTCTTAATTTCAAAATGTTTTTTACATTGGGTGACACTCTAAAATTAGAGTGCCAAAATTGTTGAATCTCCTCCTTCACATTGTCAGTCAAATTTTTATCAACATGTGGAAGCCTCCCACCAAAAGCCCATGTATCATGTTTAAGTGGATTGTCAAGTCTTTGTCTTTGTGCAAGTGCTCTATCCAAAGTTTTACTGTTTATGTTCAAATCAACCCAAGTTTGTCTTATTTTACGAGCCTTCCTCAATTGATGGATTACTAAGGAGGTTGTAATCACTCTTCGAGCAACTCTCTTATCTCTTTCTTTGGTATTGTTTCCAATAGAATTGAGAGCATCAAATAGATTTTTGGCAATAATAGAATTTCTCTCCATCTTCTTGTTCATACGAATCTTCAATTTGTTTAGCAATGATCTCATCTTTATCATCTTTAGCAATTGAACAAAGAGTTGGCATTGCTCAGTCAATGCCTTATTGCTAAAATTTTGGTCAAAAAGTTGTGTAGCCCACAACCGAACGGTTCTTGTTGACCTCTTGCCTTCAAGATTCGCAATAATGTTCTCATCAATTTCAAGTAACCATTTTGGGGTTCTAAGGTCTTGGATTTCAAATTTGTCTTTCATCCATGAGAGGGTCTTCATTTCTAAAGTAATTAGGTGTTACATATTGTTCACTTGGTTGAGCAATTCCACCTTCAATGTCAAAGTTTTCCACATTTTCACCTCCAATGTCAAAATTTTCCACATGTTCACTTCCTATGTCAAAATTTTCTATATTTTTACCTCCAATGTCAAAAAAAATCATATTTACACCAAAATTATGGACACTTCAATGTCAACTCCCAAATTTTCACTTTCCATTCTCACGTCATGTTGAGCATTTTCATTATCACTTTCAACATATTCAAAATTTTCACTTTCAAAATCTACATTTTCATTTTCAATAAATTGTTCAACATTTTCAAATTCAATTTCCTCTTCACTTGAAGTAACATGAGCAATATTTAACATACCTTGTCTTCTCCTCCTATGACATTCTCTATCTCTTTCTCTATACACTTCAATTTGGTCATCTGAAAGTTTTCTTTTGTATTTAGACTTCCGACGACTACTACTCCCCATTTACCTCCACAAAGATGCTCCTAAATGATTGACAATATAAGATTTGACTTTAAGAATCTCTCAAAAGCACAAATTTGTCTCAACCTGTCTGAAAACCCGTGATCATCAACAAAAACTAGAATGTGAAGATTGTGGGCCATTGGAATCCACAAAATGGTCCACAAGGCTCTTTTTTATTTACAAAAATTGGATATCTGATTTTAATGTATAAATTTGTGGTCCCAAAATTTTTTCCCGTTGCCGCCTTTTTTTTTAACTGTTGCCACTTTAATGGCAGTGATAGAAATCAGATATCTGATTTTATTACTCATATTTTAGAGAGAGATTATGGGAGAGGGGGAGAGAGAGAGAGAGAGAGAGAGAGAGAGAGAGAGAGGGGGGGGGGAGAGAGAGAGATTAGGGGAGAGGGGGAGAGAGAGATTAGAGGAGATAGGGGGAGGGGAGAGAGAGAGAGAGATTGATTAGGGGAGAGGGGAGATGGGTCATATGGTGTCCTAAGGGGTCATATGTTGTCCTTAGGGGTCATACGGTGTCTTATGACCCCTTAGGACACCATATGATCCATAACGACACAATTTGGTGTCTTAAGGGGTCATATGGTGTCCTAAGGGATTGTAGGACACAATATGACCCCTTAGGTGTCCCATAAACCCTTGGGACACAATATGACCCATAACAACAAAATTTGGTATCTTAAGGGGTCATATGGTGTCCTAAGGGGTTGTAGAACACAATATGACCCCTATGGACACCATATGACTCATAACAACCCAATATGGTGTCGTAATGGGTCGTATGTTGTCTTTAGGGGTCATATGGTGTCCCATGACCCATTAAGACACAGTATGACCCCTTAGGACACAATATGACCCATAACGACAAGATTTGGTGCCCTAAGGGGCTAAATGGTGTCCTAAGGGGTTGTAGGACACCATATGACTCATAACGACCCAATATGGTGTCATAAGGGATCGTATGTTGTCCTTAGGGGTCATATGGTGTCCCATGACCCCTTAGGACACAATATAACCAATAGGACACAATATAACCTATAACAAAAGAATTTGGTGTCTTAAGGGGCCATATGGTGTCCTAAGGGGTCGTAGGTCACAATATGACCCCTATAGACATGATATGACTCATAACGACCCAATATGATGCCATAAGGGCTTGTATGTTGTCCTTATGGGTCATATGGTGTCCCATGACACCTTAGGACACCATATGACCCATAACGACACAATTTGGTGTCTTAAGGGGTCATATGGTGTCCTAAGGGGTCATAGGACACAATATGACCCCTTAGGACACCATATGACTCATAACGACCCAATATGGTGTCATAAGGGGTCGTATGTTGTCCTTAGGGGTCATATGGTGTCCCACGACTACTTAGGACACAGTATGACCCCTTAGGACACAATATGACCCATAACGATAGAATTTGGTCTCTTAAGGGGTCATATGGTGTCTTAAGGGGTCGTAGGACACAATATGACCCCTATGGACATCATATGACTCATAACGACCTAATATGATGTCATAAGGGCTTGTATGTTGTCCTTAGGGTTCATATGGTGTCCCATGATCCCTTAGGACACCATATGACCCATAAGAACATGATTTGGTGTCTTAAGGGGTCATATGGTGTCCTAAGGGATCGTAGGACACAATATGACCACTTAGGGCACCATATGACCCATAACGACCCAATATGGTGTCTTAAGGGGTCATATGGTGTTGTAAGGGGCCATAGGACACAATATGACCCCTATGAGAATCCATATGACTCATAACTACCCAATATGGTGTCATAAGTGGTCGTTTGTTGTCCTTAGGGGTCATATGGTGTTTGGTGACCCCTTAGGACACCATATGACCCATAACAACACAATTTGGTGTCTTAAGGGGTCATATGGTGTCCTAAGGGGTCATAGGACATAATATGACCCCTTAGGACATAATAGGACCCATAACAACCCAATATGGTGTCTTAAGGGGTCATATGATGTCCTAAGGGGTAGTAGGACATAATATGTCCCTTTAGAATAATATAGGACTCATAACGACCCAATATGGTGTCATAAGGGGTTGTATGTTGTCCTTAGGGGTCATATGGTGTCCCATGACCCATTAGGACACCATATGACCCCTAATGACACAATTTGGTGTCTTAAGGGGTCATATGGTGTCCTAAGGGGTCATAGGACACAATATGACCCCTTAGGACTCCATAGGACACATAATGACCCAATATGGTGTCATAAGGGGTTGTATGTTGTCCTTAGGGGTCATATGGTGTCCCATGACCCCTTAGGACACAATATGACCCATAACAACACAATTTGGTGTCTTAAGGGGTCATATGGTGTCCTAAGGGGTCATAGGACACAATATGACCCCTTAGAACACCATAGGACCCATAACGACCCAATATGGTGTCTTAAGGGGTCATATGGTGTCGTAAGGGGTTGTAGGACACAATATGACCCTTATGCACACCATATGACTCATAATGACCCAATATAGTGTCATAAGGGGTCGTGTGTTTCCCTGAGTGTCATATGGTGTCCCATGACCCCTTAGGACACAATATGAACCCTTAGGACACGATATGACCCATAACGATAGAATTTGTTGTCTTAAGGGGTCATATGGTGTCCTAAGGGGTCGTAGGACACAATATGACCCCTATGGACACCATATCACTCATAACGAGGTAATATGGTGTCATAAGGGGTTGTATGTTGTCCTTCGGGGTCATATGGTGTCCCATGACCCCTTAGGACACCATATGACCCATAACGACATAGTTTGGTGTGTTAAGGAGTCATTTGGTGTCCTAAAGGGTCGTAGGACACAATATGACCCCTTAGGACACCATATGACCCATAATGACCCAGTATGGTGTCTTAAGGGTTCATATGGTGTCCTGAATGGTTGTAGGACACAATATGACCCCTTATGACACCATATGACACATAACAAAGCAATATGGTGTCATAAGGAGTCATATGTTGTCCTTAGGGGTCATATGGTGTCCCATGACCCCTTAGGACACAATATGACCCATAACGACACAATTTGGTGTCTTAAGGGGTCATATTATTTCCTACGACCCCTTAGGACACAATATGACCCCTATAGACACCATACGACTCATAACGACACAATTTTCATGTCATAAGGGGTTGTATGTTGTCCTTTGGGGTCATATGATGTCCCATGACCCCTTAGGCCACCATATGACCTATAACGACACAATTTGGTGTCTTAAGGGGTCTAGTGTCCTACGGGGTCGTCGAATACAATATGAACCATAACAACACAATTTGGTTTCTTAAGGGGTCATATGGTGTCCTAAGGGGTCGTAGGACAAAATATGACCCCTTAGGACACCATATAACTCATAAAGACCCAATATGGTGTCATAAGGGGTCGTATGTTGTCCTTGGGGGTCATATGGTGTCCCATGACCCATTAGGACACCATATGACCCCTAGCGACATAATTGGGTGTCTTAAGGAGTCATATGGTGTCCTAAGGGGTCGTAGGACACAATATGACCCCCTAGGACACCATAGGACCCATAACGACCCAATATGGTGTCATTAGGGGTCATATGTTGTCCTTATGGGTCATATGGTGTCCCATGATGCCTTAGGCCACCATATGACCCATAACGACACAATTTGGTGTCTTCATGGGTCATATGGTGTCCTACGGGGTCATAGGACACAATATGACCCCTTAGGACACAATATGAACCATAACAAGACAATTTGGTTTCTTAAGGGGTCATATGGTGTCCTAAAGCATCGCAAGACATAATATGACCCCTTACAACACCATATGACTCATAACAACCCAATATGGTGTCATAAGGGATCGTATATTTTCCTTAGGGGTCATATAGTGTCCCATGACCCATTAGGACACCATATGACCCCTAACGACCCGATTTGGTGTCTTAAGGGGTCATATGGTGTCCTAAGGGGTCGTAGGACACAATATGACCCCCTAGGAAACCATAGGACCCATAATGACCCAATATGGTGTCATAAGGGGTTGTATGTTGTCCTTAGTGGTCATATGGTGTCCCATGAACCCTTAGGACACAATATCACCCATAACAACACAATTTTGTGTCTTAAGGGGTCATATAGTGTCCTAAGGGGTCGTAGGACACAATATGACCCCTTAGGACACCATAGGACCCATAACGACCCAATATGGTGTCTTAAGGGGTCATATGGTGTCCTAAGGGGTCATATGGTGTCCTAAGGGGTCACAAGACACAATATGACCCCTATCAACATCATATGTCTCATAACAACCCAATATGGTTTCATAACGGGTCTTATGTTGTCCCCAGGGGTCATATGGTGTCCCATGACCTCTTAGGACACAATATGAACCCTTAGGACACAATATGACCCATAATGACAAAATTTGGTATCTTAAGGGGTCATATGGTGTCCTAAGGGGTCGTAGAACACAATATGACCCCTATGGACACCATATGATTCATAACAACCCACTATGGTGTCATAAGGGGTCGTATGTTGTCCCTAGGGGTCATATGGTGTCCCATGACCCCTTAAAACACAATATGAACCCTTAGGACACAATATGACCCATAAAGACAAATTTTGGTGTCTTAAGGGGCATATGGTGTCCTAAGGGGTCGTAGGACACAATATGACCCCTATGGACACCATATGACTCATAATGACCCAATATGGTGTCATAAGGGGTCGTATATTGTACTTAGGGGTCATATGTTGTCCCATGATCCCTTAGGACATCATATGACCCATAATGACACAATTTGGTGTCTTAAGAGGTCATATGGTGTCCTAAGGGGTCGTAGGACACAATATGACCCCTTAGGACACCATAGGACCCATAACAACCCAATATGGTTTCTTAAGGGGTCATATGGTGTCCTAAATGGTCATAGGACACAATATGACCCCTTAGGACACCATATGACTCATAACGATCCAATATAGTGTCATAAGGAGTTGTATGTTGTCCTTAGGGGTCATATGGTGTCCCTTGACCCCTTAGGACACAATATGACCCCTTAGGACAGAATATGACCCATAACGACACAATTTGGTGTCTTAAGGAGTCATATTGTGTCCTACGACTCTTTAGGATATAATATGACCCCTATCGACACCATATGACTCATAATGACACAATTTGGTGTCATAAGGGGTCATATATTGTCCTTAGGGGTCATATGGTGTCTCATGACCCCTTAGGACTCCATATAGCCCATAACGACACAATTTGGCATCTTAAGGGGTCATATGGTGTCCTACAGGGTCGTAGGACACAATATGACCCCTTAGGACACAATATGAATCATAACGACACAATTTGGTGTCTTAAGGGGTCATATGGTGTCATAAGGGGTTGTAGGATACAATATGACCCCTTAGGACACTATATGACTCATAAGGACCCAATATGGTTTCATAAGGGGTTGTATGTTGTCCTTAGGGGTCATATGATGTCCCATGACCCTTTAGGACACAATATGACCCATAATGACACAATTTGGTGTCTTAAGGGGTCATATGGTGTCCTAAGGGGTTGTAAGACACAATATGACCCCTATGGACACCATATGACTCATAACAACCTAATATGGTGTCATAAGGGCTCGTATGTTGTCCTTAGGGGTCATATGGTGTCCCATGACCCCTTAGGACACCATATGACCCATAACGACACAATTTGTTCTCTCAAGGGGTCATATGGTGTCCTAAGGGGTCAAAGGACACAATATGACCCCTTAGGACACCACATAACCCATAACGACCCAATATGGTGTCTTAAGGGGTCACATGGTTTCCTAAGGGGTCGTAGGACACAATATGACCCCTTGGGACACCATAGGACCCATAACGACCCAATATGGTATCATAAGGGATCGTATGTTGACCTTAGGGGCATATGGTATCCCATGACCCCTTAGGACATAATATGACCCATAACGACACAATTTGGTGTCTTAATGGGTTATATGGTGTCCTAAGGGGTCGTAGGACACAATTGGAGCCCTATGGACACCATATGACTCATAACAACCCAATATGATGTCATAAGGGGTCATATGTTGTCCTTAGCAGTCATATGGTTTGCCATGACCCCTTAGGACACCATATGACCCATAATGACACAATTTGGTATCTTAAGGGATCATATGGTGTCCTAAGGGGTCATAGGACATAATATGACCCTATAGGACACCATTGGACCCATAATGACCCAATATGGTGTCTTAAGGGGTCATATGGTGTCCTAAGGGGTCGTAGGACATAATATGACCCCATAGGACACCATAGGACCCATAACGACCAAATATGGTGTCATAAGGGGTTGTATGTTGTCCTTAGGGGTCATATGGTGTCCCATGACCCCTAAAAACATAATTTGGTGTCTTAAGTGGTCATATGGTGTTCTAAGGGGTCGTAGGATACAATATGACCCCTTAGGACACCATAGGACCCATAACGACCCAATATGGTATCATATGCTGTTCTTAGGGGTCATATGCTGTCCCATGACCCCTTAGGACATAATATGATCCACAACAACACAATTTGGTGTCTTTAGGGGTCGTAGGACACAATATTTCCTTTTAGGAAACCATAGGACCCATAACGACCCAATATGGTGTCTTAAGGGGTCATATGGTGTCCTAAGGGGTCATAGGACACAATATGACCCCTTAAGACACAATATGACCCCTAACGACACCATATGGTGTCATAAGGGGTCATATTACCCATAACGACACCGTATAGAGTCGTAAAGGGTCATATTGTGTTCTATGGGGTCATATGGTGTCTTAAAGGGGTCATATGACACAATATGACCCATAAAAACACAATTTGGTGTCTTAAGGGGTTATATGGTGTCCTAAGGGGTTGTAGGACACAATATGACCCCTCAGGACACCATAAAACCCATAATCTCTCTCTCCCTCTCCCCTAATATCTCTATCTCTCTCTCTCCCTTCCCTCTCCCCATCTCTCTCTCTCTCTCTCTCCACCCTATCTCTCTCCCCTAGTCTCTCTATCTCTCTCTCTCTATCTCTCTCCCTTCCCCCCCTCTCTCTCTATCCCTTTCCCCCTCCCTCTCCCCTCTCTTTCCCCCCCTCTCTCTTCCTCTCTCTCTCTCTCCCCCCCCCACTCACCCCTCTCCCTCACCCTAATATCATATACTAATTTATTTATAAATTAATATATTAAAATATTATATATTAATATATTAATAAATAATAGATTAATTATGTGCAAATTTAGTTAGTGAATTTACTTATTAAAATTGAATATTCGATTGTACCGGATATCCGATTTTTGTTGTACAAATTTCAAATTTCAAATTATGGCTCGGGAATGCTTTGGGATTTGGCTTGGAAGTGACAAGCCTGGAAAGTCAACTGAAAAAACGTGTTTTTCAGTATTCCTTGATTTTCCAGACTTTACACTAGTGGCTGAAGACTTTTTTGTAGTCAAAATTGATAAAAATGAAAAGGGTTTTTTAAGGACGTTCTCATTTTTCCAGCAATATAAGGCTTGTCTTATTTCGACTTTAATAAATAATTATTATTTATTTTTAATTGAATTCTGATAATAGTCCTGATTGATAGACTGATTAAAAAATACTCATAAATTTCAAACGGTATAACATTTTTTGAATCTGAAACATGCATCACATCCTATGCTTCGTCTACTATAGGGAAAAATTAAAAAAAAAAATTCATCAGTTTTTGACCAAGTTAAGGTGGTCAGACATAGTAGTTCCTGAATTTCTGAAAAGGTGTAGTAAAAAATTAATAAATAATTATTTACTTTATAAAAAATTATAAAAAATATGTGTCACATCCAAACACGAGTCTAATACTTATATTATAAATATTATAAAAAAATATTATGATTTGATTGTGATTAGGGTGGTCAGACATACATCTACTTCTTATATTTTTCCTGAAATTTTATTACCACTGCATTGAAATTTAAAATTTTTATCAAATAGGATTTTTTTTTCAAAAAACAACTAGTAGCTTAGAAACTACATTCAATTTTCTATAGATTCTCTTCTTACATATTTTAAAAATAATGTTCACAGCTTATTCAAATTTTCATGTCAAGTGTCATAACTTTGATTTTCTGAAATTTCATTGCCACTTAAGGGCCTGTTTGGGCACACCATGATCCTGAACATACCCAATACATATTATCAACCTTATTGACAAGGTTGGCTAAACCCTAAACCCATAAACCCATAATTACCAAAAATTACATCACACAATACCACCAGACCACTATTATGATTTACATTACATATCATGGACCTAAATCAAATATCCAAACAATTATATCTGGCGGAAATTCTGCTAAAAACCCTTAGTGAAATAACATAGAAAGTTTAACCGAATCCAAATAGGACCATCATAATAACACATCTTCCAATGCAAAGTCACCAAATGCTCGGGACATGATCAAGAAACACCTTCATCATGAAAGAAACCAATTCCATAAGCCGGACCCAAAATCCACTAACCAAGTCACCAAAACAGAATACCAGTAAAGCTAACCGGGATAGCAGAGGCAAGCCGGTAAAGGAAAATACCAAAATAGATAACAACCAAAGCACCAAATCACGAACCAACATAATATAGCAAGCATGTAACCCACCAGAATAAACATCCAAGACTGATTCCAGAGCTTTGATCATACCGGATCAGAATCACAGCCAAAACCAAGAAGATCACCAAGAATAACTAGGATAGATCCAACTGGGATACAATGTTGACATCAATGACAACACTTAACCAAATCCAACATATTGCCAACATATAGGACCTTTATTATATTTAAATTAATATTATGAGTCCTATTTCTTTTCAATTCATCAACACTTTATTATTTGGGCCCTTATTTTAAGGTGTGCCCTTTATCTTGTTTCATTTTAGGCTTGTATGGGTCCTATGTCATTTCAAAGTTCAATTCTCCTTTTCCCCTATCTAAATATTATAATTTTTCCTATAAAATACATTTTTGGTATCATGGCCCTACTAACTCACGATCCTAAAAAAATGGACCTAAAGTGTCAAGACAATTTCGGTCGAGGCGACATTGTCCAACACTATTTGGCTAAAATTTTAGGACTTGATAATATTTTAGTCTTGCCATTTCCAAAACTATCCCCGATGCAAAAATATGATAATTCTAAGTCGACCAATAGGTGATTTTGCTTTGAGATCCCTATATTAGCCATTCCTCCTAATTCATTTTATCATCTCTAATTATCACATTCTTATATCTACAAGTTCTATTCCAAGAAAATTATTTTAATTCAAGAGAAGATCTGAGTGTAAGTTGTAGCAAGCTTCATCAAGGTATCTTTAATTATGTTTTAATGATGGATTTTATGATGATTTATCATATTATTGTATCAACACATGCTTGAATTATCTTAAGAACATTGCATCATAAATTGAATGTATAATCATTTACATTCAAGCATTTAAATTTAGAATTCTACTTCCAATTCATCATCACTATAGGGTTGAGTCCTAACCTGGGTTTGACATAGGTATAATCCTATACAACACCAAATACCATTTTTCTCCTTGTATGTATATATTTAGGTTTAGCTATAGGCTTCTAATAGAGACTGAAGATGAAAAAGTGCATAGGACCTAAATATAGAGGAACCCTCCAAATATCATCAAGAAGCACCTTATAGACAAGGGCATTTGAGGTGCCATTATCCTAGACAAGGGAATTTTGGGTACCATCGTACCCTTAGTTTAGTCTAAGATTTGACAAAGAACTAGTGGTGTGTCTTAAAGACCCAAATCTAGATCAATGTACAAAAAATCATCAACAAGACAAAGGTGTTATAGGTACCATTGTCCCCTCAATCTCAATTAAGTTTTCAGGCACAAGTGTATTTTTGAGTTCCCATTCCATTTATGTACATGTCTAAAGTTTCTATTTCCATGTTACATAGTTTAAGTAGTTCAATTGTTCATTCATGCATGTTAGATCTTAGTCACTTTGCATTTCAAACCTTTTAAATCAACTTTAGCACAATGAAGGAATAAAAGCCCTAAGAGATAGTCAACATTTTCCCCCTTTTGTGGCTTTGTATTCCAATGTTTCATTGAAGGAGGAATTTGGTCCTAGTCTAGCCCATTCCCTTTTTCAATTCTAAACATCTTGATGAATATATGTCATTATGGTTCTTCTTGAAAATTATGTTTTGTTTTACAAAACATATACGATCCCTTAGCCAATGGAGCATCTAGGAATCCGTATATGTTGTCAAAATATTTTCCATAGTCAAAATATCTTTGATTACTATAATAGGTAGAATTACTTACCCTTCTACTCTTCATTTTTTATTTTTAGCATTGTTAATTTTCAAGTAACATATAGTTAATTCACATTTAAATTTCTTTGATGAATTCTACTCATTGCATGTTATATTTTTTTTCAGAAGTTTCTAATAAGATGCACATATGAGAATAATTCAAAAAATATTTGTTAGTTTAAATGGATATGTATCCTTTAATTAATTTATTTATTTTTAAATATGTAATTTATATGTTGATTATTTTCTTTGTTAAGGGACCATTTAATTTTCATGTTGATTATTAAGACAAACATAAGGGAATATCTTATCTTTCCCTTCTTACACATTCTTTAATGGTTTTCTATTAATTATATTCTTATGTATGCTTATCTTGTAATAATACCTTTTAAGTTGACCAAGTACATGTTTGTGTTGACTTATATGTTGTGTTGGCCTATTTCAAGAAATTCATTTATTCAATTTGAAATCATATTGGAGATCATTTAGAAGTATGCCAAGGTTTTAATTATGGATTCCTATGGAGCATTTCTAGAAGATTTTGACAAAATTATTAGAGAACTACATCATCTACCATGTTTTCTTGTTGTCCATCATTTTGGTTCATGGTTGTTGAGTAAATCAAGGTATGGATCTATCTAGGAAGAACCTAGTCCTAAAGATTTATTAGAATCCCTAAAGGTTTTTGTAGATATTGTTAGTACTTACTAGAAATAGTGATCTAAAGATCAAGATAAGTGAGTTTCAACAATAAATTTTAGGTCAATTCATTCCCATGAATGTGAAATTATTTTCACACACAATGTCTATTTCAACAAATTCTAAATCTAATCTAACTAAATTATGGGAAGGACCCAAAACATGCCAAAACCATTATAGGAGGCATCTAAATGATGCTAAGTTCAAATCTTCTCCAAGATATAAAAACAAATATGGGAAGGACCCAATTTAAATTGCATTGCTTTGTTTCCAACATATCTTAAAAGTCATAATTCTAAGATACAATTAAAAAAGAATGATCAAAATTATAAACAACTATCTCTTAACCATTAAAATCAAATATACATTTAATATTTTATTCTAATTTATGTTCATATTCCTAATTTATTATTATTAGTAGATTTCAACTCTTATTAAATGCATTAAAATCTAATCTTTAATAAAATGTAGTTACTGCTTTGCAAAAGGGTATTATATTCGAATTGGATTCTTATGTGATGAAAACGCTAGCTTATCTATACGAGCAACATTATTCCTCGTTTGCATCAAGTAAAAGGCAGTATACAAGGCTGTCCCCACAGAAGTACCTAGTGATGAGGTGATAGCTTGATCTTGAATATACATACACCACATAAGTGAGAAAAAGTCTTATAAAACTAAAATATCTGATCCCCAACACTCAATCTAATTAAACGTAGACATGATTTTGCAAAGAAAATGCACATTTTCCAAAGTTTAAAATCATGGGTTTTTGTCCCATTTTACACTCTAGTCAAAGAGATTGGCAAAATCCTCCATTGATTCATTCAAACCCTACCACCATTCATCTTGGGATTCACAACAGGTAGAAGTAGAAGAGACAAGAAAGGTGAAAGACGCAAAATTCAATTGCCCACTTGTGGAGGATGATCAGTTCATAACACATGGTTAATCTCACAAAGTTCAACTGTTGGTGTTAAATTCCATACTTACAATGACTAATAAGATGTTTCAGTTGGGCAAGCTAAACCCCAATAGGGCATGAATGAATTATTACCAAGTTAATAATATAGAATTCAGGATATAGCTGAAAAGGCAGCTATACGACGGCAGGCTGTCGGTATGTAGGGCAGATTTCAGTACAAATAAACATGGTTGGAACTTGAAGCCTCAGTAATGGAGATGGAGAAGTCAAACGAGTCAGGAATGGTAGAAAGAATATATTACGAATACGTAAGCTAAAATGGCAGTGAATAAGCTAAAGGCTACAGAGCTTGAATGCCCATCATTTCGTTTCAGCGCTTTTAGGGCTGCCTCGCCGCCTGCCCTGTCCAAATCTTTACCCCTCAGGCCTAGATTTCCTTTGCTTTAACTCTTTCTATCTGTTTCTTTATCATTCGGTTCTTTTATTTTTTCATCTTGTTTTCTTCTCCTTGTCTTTATGATCATCATTTCTTGGTGTCTAGATGCTCAGAAGCTATTCATTTCTTCTTCTTGTCACTTTCTGCCATACATCGCTCTGCAATTTCTCTTGGATAGACATGCTACATACAGCCTTTTGCATAATTGCCTCCGATATATTACCCTCAGCTTATTCTATTAATTCATCATATTGCATCTCCCATGAGGTTTTTTTATGGTGGGTTCTTTGCTTCTACTGTTAGGGTTTCTTTGCATATGCGTTAGTTCAAAAAGGAGATTGATAAGCTGTAGCTTTGGAGGTGGGAGATCTCTAGTGATTCAACTTTCTTATTAGGTTTAGATATGCGCGAGGTCTATGATTCATCTTTTTTATTAGGTTTAGATATGCGCAAGCTTTAAACTGTGTATGTATTTTTGTCCAAGTATGTGTTTGTTATACTCAGTAGATCACATATGATTGCAGATGCTGTAGTAGGGGGATTGATACTGATAAGTTGTAGTCTTGGGGGCAGGAAGTTTCTGATTCAGTTTTCTCTACCATTTATGTAATAGGAGTATTGGTAAACCCTAACTTTTGAAACAGGAAGTTTGTGTTTCAACTTTCTAACTAGGAAGTATGTGGTGGTTATGTTCAGCTGAAATGTTGAATCAACTCCTGATTCACATAGATTTTTCAGCATATAGTGGAAGGCTGTGCAGGTGCTTCAGGTGGATCAAATGCCGGCATAAATGTGAGAGTTATGGTTTAACACATCTCTAAGAAGAAAGGCATTGCCCAATCTTTTGGTTTTGGCATACAGGGGAAAGCCAGGCACTTTTTCTCTCCTCCCTCGCAGTTGTAAGCTTAGATGAAAGAACATGAGTTCTTGTTGACATTCAGAGACTCGAGCTTTCTTTGTGAAGATATAAAGTATTCATCCAGGTTGGTTTATTATGAAGTATTCATATGTACATATTCAAAATGTTTCAAGAATTTTTCGGGTCTGGTTTCCATTAATTGCTTGGTGGTTACGATATACCTTTCTGTGTTTTTTCTATTTTTTATTCGCTTTATTCTATACTTACCAACGCACTGACTAGAATTTGTACCCTGCAATAGTATCGATTAGTGTAAATTTATTATTTTCTATGGCTTTGGAATTATCGTTTGACTTTAGAAGCATGGATAAAAGTTAAAAATTAGTAATGTCTACCATAAGCTTTGTGCGTTTAGCTGATAATTGGGCATAGATATAATAAAATGTAGTCACCGTACACCTGTAGCTCGTTAACAGGAAAAAGGAATGAGAATTTATTGTACTGTCACAATTTGAGTAGAGCAGAAATTATTTCATCTTTACAATTATCCCAACAGTTCGGTCCACTAAGGAAAAGAAAAACAGTATAATCATCAATTACGGCAAACAAGCTGAAAACATGCCAGAATAATAGTGGCTATTTTCAAATGCTAACAAAGTTTATAAATTATACGTGAAGTATTCATATAAGCATTATTTTATATATATAGCTTGATATAGTCTTTTTTCTTAATCCTATTGAGGTCTGTCTGTACATTTCTTGATAGACCAAGTGGCTTGACAACGTAAAATATATTAAATTTTACATCTATTAGAAAATATTAATATTTTTTATTAGTAATACAGGAATTTTTAGTTTAGTCTAAATCAAGTGTGGTCATACATGGGAGATAATGACTTGCATCTAGAAATTCTTTCATTCCTCGCTTTAGTTAGATAGTACATAAATGATTTTGAAAACTAAATTTGAAAATTATTTTAGAGGTTTTAGTTTTCAAATTTAGTTTAAGGGTAATCTAACCTTTCAACTAGTGGTCATGAATATGAAACATTTCATTTGAGACTTTTTGATATAGTATTTAAAGAGCTAACTAAAGTTCAATTTTACAAATCATCATAGAATAATTAGATAAAGAGATTCAAGATGCATTCATTAGCATAGCAACAACATTTATTTTTATATGACATATTTACAAAATAATTTAAGAGATTTACTAAATATTTTTTTGTTGTTTACAATCGTTATAAAGTCACAACTAGGTACCTTTATGGATATTACCACAAAGAAGGAATCATCTCCGCCACACACAAAATCTTAACCACACAAATTTAGTATTTTACAAATATTAGATTAACCCCTATACAACTTGATCCTACATTATGGAAGCGATCTACAATGGTTACCACCAAGTTTATAGATTCTAAAGTATTTGTTCGAACATCACTAAATTTTCTACATCATAATGAATCATTTTAACAAACATTCATCACACCATATCTACCCTACATTGCTCACGGAACATTGTTATTTGTTCATTTAGTTTTTTGAAATATTTGTTTCAATGGATTCATCAATTCAATATTGCTCTTTTATTTAAAAGTTAGATTTTGAATGTAGACTCAAAAATTATGTAAAAGTGGTTTTATTCTCTTTTAAATCTATGTACTTGAGTTTGCACCTCACCCCTCTCGCTCTCAAGAGTGTGCTAAGAAAAAAAATATTACTACTTTTAAGAAAAGAGAAAATATTTGGGAGATATGAATGGGACTTAATGGATGCATTCAAAAAATTAACTTATTATGATTGGAATTTAAAATGATAGTATAAATGCAATTGTAATTTTGAAGAAGATAAAATAGTTGGGAGATAAAAATATGATGGAAATGATATAGTTTATAGGAACAATAGAATAGTGGTTTTATCTTTGGAAACGTTTGAATTATATTTGAATAAACATTATAAATCGTAATTTTTTTGACATCTTTGTTCAAATATAAATCCATACTTATCTTCCAATTTAATGTATATTGAGTTTTTTGATAATTATAATATTTTTTATTGTTATTTCTAGGAGTTATATCATTGTCACTTAAAGTTATTATTATCTAGATCTAGACACTCTTATGTTATTGCTCTTAGCTTTCCATTGTTCCATCATAAATATTGCCAAAAATGTTAGTTTTATCAACAAAGTACTTTCCAATTAAAAATAATACTTCTATTATTTCTATGGATGATAATGCTACTTGAATTGTGTTACAAGATATATTTTTCATATTGTACTCTTTCTTTTATTGAACATATGTATGGTTCTTTTTATATTCATTAATATTCTATGTATAATATAATCATTTAATTTTCCTCTTTTAAATTTTTTAGTCATATACATTTTTACTTATTAAGTTTAAATGGTTGCTTTTACAATGATTTATTCAAAAGAAAATCCTTTAAAAAATATATATATATTCAAAATGAATGTATTAAATTCTTGAGAAGATATATAAGCTTAAAAACCTTTCAAAACTATCTTCAAAAATAATTATGATATAATTCAATCTCCATATCTTATGTTAGATTCAAAACCTCCTAATAACATTACCAATATAAAATTCATAATAAAATAGTAAACACATAAAATAATTTTATTTCAAATAAATAATAAAACATTTGAATTTGAAGATTAAAGATATAAATTCTAACATAAAAATAACTAAATATTTTCAATACTAATTTGAATTTGATGAAGTTATAAGGCACTGAGAGGGTGGGTGAATCGGTGATAGTAAAAACAAAACAAATTTGATTATCAATTTCACCAACTTAAAACTCAATGGGCATGTAAGAAATAACACCAAGTATGCAATCACCACATAAAGCATAAACCACATGGCACAAGAGTTTATATGTGGAAAACCCAAATGGGAAAAACCACAGTGGGAGTTAGTACCCACAAGATCCACTATCTGCGGTATAGAGATCTATCCGGTTAAGGTATACAACACCCAGTTAGGGGCACACCCTGTTACAAGTGTCTAAGCCCGGTTAAGAGCTTTACAAAAAGGCTTGTGAGGACCAACCTTGTTAGGAGCTACCCAAGTTACTGGGATTTGCAAACACAAGTTAATGTGTCACCTGGTTAGAGGATTTAATGACCAAAAGTGTTACGATCTGACTACACCCTGTTAGGAGTGGCCTTGTAAGAGGATTTTCTTGCTGCAACTGTTAGGGAGACAACAAGTACAAATGAGCTCAGTATAACACCTTCAATGTCTGATAAGATCCACTTCAGAACATTACATCATCCAATAGACTTCATCTCTCAACTCCTTTGATCATCGTACTATCAGAAATACAAAATTTTCTCATAATATTTCACACTATCAAGCTCATATACATATATCATTTCATACCTCATCACACATTTAAAATATTCATAAGGTCAGCTAGAACCTTGTTAAATTTTTTTAGGTTTAATGCATCTAGACAATCTTGCATTGTATGCTTTAGTTATGTCAGCCACCGACATAACAAATCCAATTTTGTGTCGTTTTACCGATCTGAGTGATTTTTATCACTACCGGTTAAGTCTCCATCAACTAATCCATTTTGTCAAACAAATCTCATTCACCTAATCGAATTTGCACGTGGTCACGAACATATCTTCATCTAATAGTCTTCAATGCTGCTGCAAAACCACATTGTCTCATTCTTCATGATTTTCACGAACTCTATCAGTCTTTTACTGGTTGAAGTCCTAATAATCAGTTCTAATAAAAACTCTCTGCTAATCGGTTAAGCCTTGTTAGTTGAACTGTAGGACTTGGATGACTTAAGAAACATAGTTGCCAACAATGACAACATACAAAATAGTCATCATACATAAATCTAATCTCTATGTAGAACATACATATACCGGTTGCATCAAGCAAACAAACATTACCGGTTTAGTTCAAATGATCAAATGCCAACAATATCTCCTTTGTGCATTGATGGCAACACTTAGGAAAATTTTGTCAACCAAATGTGCAAAACAAAAATTGACTTAATGACATACACCCCCCTTAGCAATTGCATGTTGTTACAAAAATGAAATCATTACTCCCCCTTAATAGTACATACAAAATTTTGACTAGACTCTTAACTATTTATACTCCCCCTTTGACAAAAATGTCGAATAAAGAAGTAGAATACATACATTACATCAAAATTTGTCATCAAAACTGCATGTATATATAGAGATAAAAGTGTTAAGGTCTTTACAATGCAATTCTAAAAAAAACATCACTATAATGATGTTGGAAACCAATAACACTAAGAGGGGGGGTTGAATTAGTGTTATACTAGAATAGTAGATTTTAGCCTTAACGAAACATTCATACAACAACCGGTATACTGGTATAAATAGAATTGAAAGAAGCAGTGCAACCAATAAGCCAAACACATAAATGAGAAACATAATACACAAATTTATACGTGGAAAACCTCAAAGAGGACAAACCACAGTGGGATTTGTGACCCACAATATCAATTCACTGACCATATGAAGAGATATTACAATATATGATGGGCCTGCACTTGTAGAACGACTTACAGCCTAGAGCACACTGCTCATCACAATAGAAGCCTCACTGACTGCATAACAATCCAGACAATAGTCTAGAGAATTATGAACTTCTTAATATAGCATCTCCTATGCCATAATACAGTTCCAGTTAAAACCCTAAACCTCAATACAAGAATAACCCTTACAATGAATTCGTCACATACATAGTCTCTCTGATATATTTTGCATTACATTACATCCATATATTCATCTGACATGTCTATCCTTATATCAAAATGATCTAATCAATCTCCCCTATATACCCTATACAAATTACATGCCTTACGTCGACTTACAAAGATATATACAATATCATATTACATGTCGGCCATATAAATGAATAAGCATTAAAACAATTTGTTGATGTCGGATCCAAGATGTGTCAGCCTCCAATACCGATGACCTTTGCTATACCATGTCGGCCTACATTGTCGGTGACCAAAGAAATCTTCTATCCTATCGATGTAGAGTGTGTCAAGTGCCTGTCGATACACCATATGAAGCCGAAACCCAAAATCATGTTGCCATCAATGACAATATAATGAAACCTAACCAATAGAGTTTCAATTGCCAACAAATGAAACTTCAATAGTTTAAGATCATTGTCCCATGTTTCTAATAGTGTCTCGGTAATCTCAACATGTGTCAAGATCTGTGCTGCTGACTTCTCCATATTATCAACTGTACTCATCTCAGGAGTAGCCAAAATTGCCTCTAACTCCTTGAATGCTCTTTGAAGAATATCTAATTTCAAAAGTAGCTAAGTCTGGAGTTCTTTCAGTGATAGGACTCCTTTCACTTGCTCATGTTCATATAGTTCTAACTAGTGTTGTAGATCATCAACCTTTCTACCAAAAATGATCACTGAGTCCTGTACTGATAAGATTGTCTCACTTAAATTTTGTAACTCCTTCTCACTATCAGCTCTCTTCTTTCTCAATTCAGCACAAAATAGTGAAAATTGGGAAATATTAATAAAAATCTTACAATCGCTTTCTAATCCGGTCTTCAAAAAGTCTTTATTCACCATTAGGGCTACTTTGCCTTTATCTATCTCAACCATTAAATGTTCTCCCCTTTTCTTCTTTTAATCCTTTTCAACAGAAAATGCATATAGCTTCTTCAAGGGTTTTAAGTTGGTCACCGACACTAACAACTAACTGTCCAAGTTTGGCAATAGGGGTAGCCAAATGTTCTGTATCAGTCTCCGATAGGAGACTTGACAAAATATCAACAACGGTCCTTATAGTCTCTTCTTCTCTTTGTTGTTCCTTCAATATTTTATTTTGTGCACAAGATTGCATTGTAGTAGCAATCTCGATTAACTCTAAAGAACTCAAATTGTCCATATTAATAGGACCTTGAATGCTCACAAAGTCATCATCATCATCATCATCATCATCAACATTTTTTTTCTTCAGTTTGGATTCAGGAGGTACCTCAGGAGTTGTCTTTATTTCTTATGTTATCCTCTCCTCTTCCACCTTCTCTATTTTCTTCTCTTCCTCCTTATCTTTTTTTTTGTCTTCTCTTCATTAGTGGTGTCTTTGACCGGTTGCGGATTTTCAACAGTTTGTTCTTTCACCGATGCTTCCTCTTCCTTATCAACTGTATCCTTTTGATTATCCTTAGTAGCAATATTTGCATTTGCATATGCACTTACTTTGACTGGTGCAGTCTGAGTTTATGTTGACTGTGCATTCACTGGTTGCTCAGTTGAGCACTTGTCTTCTGCTTTCTTTTCATCTTTTTTTTCTTCCTGTTCCTACTAATGTTAAAACATTTATACATCAAATTCAAAAACATCTACATTGTCAACAGTGTTATCAACATTATCAACATCACCGTTATCATCATTTGTTATATCTACCAATTCAGTATCAACAAGGTTATCATACATATACTTGTTGTCTAGTTTAAAATCTGTGATCTTTACACCTTTAGGAAGTTCTTCTGACTTTGTCTTAATAGGGGTATACTCCTTAATTTCTTCATCTTTTTCCTCTTCTTCATCGGGGATGAGACCTAAAGCCTTATTCACCAAAATCTCAGTCTCCTTTTGAATTGATTCAGTCTCTCCAACAAGCATTCTTGTTAATCTTTTCTTTGATCTGAACAATGCTTTTGTATTAACCTTTATCTGTTCAATTTTCTCTTCAGTTGCTTCCGGTTGCAAGTGTTTAAGTGTACAATCAATAAATTCTTTATCTAGGCTAATTGCCCCTTGCCACCTTGCATCAATCAAAATTGTATAAGGAATCTGGAATTTTCCCTTGTAATTCAATGAGGGCTCTACTAAACTTGTTTATACTGAAGATGACTTCATCTTCAATCTCCCTTTGTTGACTTTCAGACAAGTGAGTAAGCAGTATGTTTAAACCTTTGTATATCCCATACTCCTTAATTATTCAAACCATTCTTGTAAAAGAATCTTCAAGTGTCAATATTTTCTTCGTTGCTTTACCTTTTCCAGTAGTCTTCTGCTTCTTAGCACTTGCCCTTAGTGCTCTCTTATCTTCTTCTGATTTTGTTTCCTCTATATCTGTCACCGGTTTGTGAGCTTTCTCCTTCTTTCTTTTTCTAGTTTGGGCAGGCACAACAAGAGGTTCAACAGGTTTACCTTTCCTCCAAAATTATATTTTAGAGGGTTTACCTCTTTGGGATTCAATAGGCTTTACCTTAGGTTCTTCTGCCTTCTTCTTTTCAGCTACTTTGGCTTCTCTGGTCTTACCAGTGGAGGTACTTGTTGGTATACTGGAAGCTCCACCTTGTTCAACCTCATATTTGGCTCTTTCTGTAGCTATCTATTCCTATGTGAATCCGACCTATTCAGCAAAGGCCTCTACCTCTTTCCTTACTTTATTTTCTATCACCAATTGCTATAATTCAGAGTGCACTTTTAGTAGTTTCTCCTTGTAGGTTCCAAACCTCTCAGCAGTGGTATCGACCGGTTGAGATAACAAATGATCAATATAAGCAACAAGTAGATCTTTATCTACTTCATTACCCATGGACATTGCCCATGTGGTCTTAGGAATAACAACTTCCATCAAGCATGTATATGTGTTTACCATAAAACAAATAGAATCTGCATACCGATTGACTACTTCTGCCAGTATGCATTCCCTAGCATGCATTTTCTTCTAGAAATTCTAAAAATTCTAAAAATATCCCCATGAAATATCATCAAACTTATCTTTCAACATCCTAAAGTTGTTCTTCATCTGTAATAGGACAGGTTTCCCAGTTATCCATTGTACATCACCAATATTGGGGAAAACATTTTGGAAATAAAAGAATAAGCCCATGATAAGCTATCTAAACTTGAATCTAATCCTCTTGTCCTTCTTGACTGCTTCCAAATTTTCCACTAATTGACTCCTTAGAGCTTCAGTCAAGTCATAGTTCACATTTTCCTTAATCATCCGGTATGCAATGTGAATTGCTGCTATCGATATACTGTTCATTTTGCTTGAATAGAAGATTCTATAGCTGATCACTATAGATGCAAATTTAATTGCAGGATCATTAATATCATTCACAGTCATGGCTCTTCTATCTCATCTAGATCCTGTTAGCTTCTCAACATCATTTTTAGTTACAGACCTAAGTAATGGAACCTCACCGATTGAGTAGAAACCAGTTACAACATGAATTGCTTCCTTAGTGATTTTGTGAGGTTTGTCCAACCACATGAACTGATCATGAATGCGGCTCAAAACAAATCTTATCAACTCGTAATCAAATCATCAATGAAATTGATCACATGATGGAAACCTTTATCAGCTACGCTTCTAAACTGTTCTTTCAATCTTCCCTATTCATTACATAGAGATCTATATTGCTCATGAATAACTACAACTCCCAAGTCTTCAAGTTTACAGTGATAAAAGGATTTGACATCTTCTACATGTAAAACACCATTCATTACACCAGATAGGGCACCGACAAGGTCAATTTCCTTAGACTTGTATGGATGTCGTTTGAATTCTGGTCTTGCCCTCTCAGTTACATCGACAAGATGAGGTGTATCCATTTCAAATATGCAAATCACCAAGCAAAGAGTATAATTCATCAGATAAATACCTCTTCTGCTTTGGTACTAGGGTTTCCAACCGTAAAAAACTTTCAATACTCGATCACTGATTCAAACTTTACTTTGATCACCTCAGATTGCTGGTAAATGGTTTGAATTTTTCTAGCACAAACTTTTCTCTGCTTTGCTTGCTCGCCAAATAAACTCAAGATCACAAAGTGACAAATAAAATTAAAAAAGTTCCTTTTATTTGCACTTTGTCTACCGCAATAAATGCATTTACTGACAAAACCCTGAAACACCTTAAAGTACTCTAAAGTATATTACCGGTAGCAAAAGCTTAATGATGTTTACTGGTTATGATCAAAAAACAAATCAAAACATCAAAATGTATCAGAGTATGCAGATTTAACTTACAGTACATCATCCAGGGGCCCAACTCAAGATTTGACAATAAGCTCACCCCAAGTTGTAGAAACAACTTAGTTTTCTAGAGATGGATTCTCCACATTAGGTGAAGAATCTAATTCCTTAGATGGTTTTTCATCACTCTTCTTCTTCCAGTTTCTCTTCATCTCAGCTTTGATTTCTTCAATATCAAATTTCTGCTTTCCTTTCCGGTCTGTAGGATGATTGACCAGTTGGTTCTTCTGTGTTCTGCAAAACTTGGTAATGTGTCCCTATTTGTTGCAATGATAACATGCCATTCTAGATGTTCTCCAAGGTCTTGAGTTGCCTCTACTTGTTCTTCTTCTACAGTTCATTGCCACTTGTCCAAAATTGTTGCAGATTGAACAAATCACATTGACTCTCCTTACCATCTCATAAGGACTAGACCGATTAACATAGGGTCTTTTCCAATTTGTGTTCCTTCGGTCATTTAAATTCCTTCTCCAATCACCAATAGATCTTGGGTTCATGTGAGGTGCTAGATTGTTTGCTCCATATCTGAATTCAACTGATCTATGCCCATACATGTTGCATTTATAACAATAACCTTCAAATCTTCTAGATACATATCTATAGTTAGGTCTATAACCAGTGTTTACATCAGATCTACTTCTACAAACATTAGCAGTATGTCCTAGTTTATGACACTTAAAGAAAACGGGTTTATAAGCTTTCTTATCAGTAGGCTTTTGAGCCTTAGGAGTAGTTTTACCTTCATGCATGCTGCTCTTGGTACCAGAAGGTTCTCCCTTTTCAGATGTATTGTATCCTAACCCATATGTATCGCCTTTCATCCTCTTAGATTGTATATGTTCATCCAACATAGAGAAACTCTTGTTGAATTTATCAAGCTTCTCTTTGGCCTCAACAAGTTCCTTTGTAAGATCTTCATTTATTTTCACGAGGGTCTCTCTAAGAGACATTGCCATTTCAATATCTGACTGTAATGCTTCTTTTTCTTCTTTCTCCTCATGCCAATGTTCATACAAAGTTGCATTCTCTTTCTTAATCTTAAAGATTTCATGCTCTTTATCCTTGGTCTTGTCTTCAACTACCCTCCTAGCTTCAAGTTCTTGACTCATGCAGATTGTAAGGGCTTCAAGCTCTCTCCTTAGGTTAGTCTTTTCACCATTCAACTTCTCTACTTCTTCAACCAGTGCATCAACATTCACCTCATTGGAAGAGATGCTATGAGAGATCTCCAATAATTGTTCGGTCAGTTCTTTCCTTTTAGCTAGTGATGTCCTGTATTTGCCTCTTAGGGTTTCAATTTCTTCCTTGGTTTTAGCAAGTTCTCTAGCCATCTCTCTATAGCTCATTCCTTCCCCCATATTTTCCTTAGAATTAGAGATCCCTTCCAAGTGGTTGAGCCTTAAGGAAGTTAGGCTCTAATACCAATTTATAAACTTATAAGGCACTGAGAAGGGGGGGGGGGGGGAATCAGTGATAATAAAAATAATACAAAACTAATTATCAATTTCACTAACTTAAAACTCAATAGGCATGTAAGAAATAACAACAAGTATGCAATCACCACATAAAGCATAAACCACATAACACAAGAGTTTATACGTGGAAAATCCACATGGGAAAAACCATGGTTGGAGTTAGTACCCACAAGATCCACTATCTGTAGTATAGAGATCTCACCGGTTAAGGTCTACAACACCTGACTAGGGGCGCACCCTGTTAGAAGTGTCTAAGCCCAGTTAAGAGCTTTACGAAAAGGCCTGTGAGGACCAGCCCAGTTAGGAGCTACCCAAGTTACTGGGATTTGCAAACACAAGTTAATGTATCACCTGGTTAGAGGATTTAATGATCAGAACTATTAGGATCTGACTACACCTTGTTAGGAGTGACCTTGTAAGAGTATTTTCTTTCTGCAACTATTAGGGAGAGAACAAGTACAAATGATCTCAGTATAACACCTTCAGTGTATGATAAGATCCGCTTCAGAACATTACATCATCTTATATACTTCATCTCTCAACTCCTTTGATCATCGCACTATCAGAAATACAAAATTCGCTCATAATCTTCCACACTATCAAGCTCATATACATATATCCTTTCATACCTCATCACACATTTAAAATCATCATAAGGTCGGCTAGAACCTTGTTATGATTCCCTAGGTTCAATGCATCTAGACAATCTTGCATTGTACGCTTTAATTATGTTGGCCACCGACATAACAAATCCAATTTTGTGCAATTTTACCGATTTGAGTGATTTTCATCACCACCGGTTAAGTCTCCATCAACTAATCTGTTCTGTCAAACAAATCTTGTTCACTTGATCGAATCTGCACGTGCAGTCACATACATATCTTCATCTGATAGTCTTCAATACTTCTACAAAATTGCATCATCTCATTCTTCATGATTTTGACGTACCATTTGTCGAAATGTAACTCTATCACTCTTTTACCGGTTGAAGTCCTAATAACCACTTTTGATAAAAACTATCTTTGCTAACTGGTTAAGCCTTGCCAGTTGAACTGTAGGACTTAGATGACTTAAGACACATAGTTGCCAATAATGGCAATGTACAAAATAGTCATCATACATAAATCTAATCTCTATGCAAAAAAAACATATATCGGTTGCATCAAGCAAACAAACATTATTGGTTTAGTTCAAATGATCAAATGCCAACAAAATTAATAAAACACAAATGTTCTAATTAGATAAAACCTAGAGAGGTCAGAACCTTAACATAATAGTCAGCTAAGAAGATGAGCAGGAGGAACTCACAAGCTGTGAGACCACTAAAAGCCAAAAGGGAGAAGAATCCTTTCTGCAAGTGATACTTTTGACAGGAGCAAGGGTCTTGACTTCCAAAGTTTACATTCTCAGAACTAAGGGGTTTAGGAAGGAACCTTGAACCATTAACCAAACAAAAACCCTTGCATTGGAAATGATGAAGCCAAGGAAATATAAAACTAATAGCAAGTTTTGAAAGGCTTCCCACAAACTTTTGCCTAAAGGATCACCTTGAAAAGAGACAATCTCCACCAAGGGAGGAGCATAGACTATCTTAGACAAGGAGGGAGACCACAAAGATCTAGAAACACCCCAAAATCTCATGGAAGGAGAAATACTAATAAATTATAGAAAAATACTAAACAAAGGAACAAATGAATGGTTTAGCTTAAAAAATATCAAAGAGTTTTGAAAGGCATCCCTTAACCTTTGACTGGAAGAAAACCCTATAAACAAAGCATCATGGGCCACCTCAATAGGTCTGTTATTAGAAGTTGACAACCCACCATGGGTAGCACAAATATCTTGAAGGAAGCACTCAACATCTAGAACCACCTCAATAGATTCAAAAGTCCAAACCCTTGCGCACGACATGGACATAAGGAGTAGCAAAAAAGAGCTCCTCACTAAAACATAAGAGGGTCACCAAAGGAAAAGGAGGATAGTATAACCTATACATAACAAAAAATAACAGTCAATTGAGGAAACCACTACAACACCCCCACTACCAAAAACTTGACCTCTTCCCACTGCACACAG
Organism: Cryptomeria japonica; assembly: GCF_030272615.1. Lineage (NCBI taxonomy): Eukaryota > Viridiplantae > Streptophyta > Pinopsida > Cupressales > Cupressaceae > Cryptomeria > Cryptomeria japonica. Next base: position 162,972,439 of record NC_081405.1, read on the forward strand.
AGATATCCCCCTAATGGCAGGGGAACTCATCAACTAAAAACCATCCACTAGAGGGGCGATCCACACAAGATCTATAGTGGCTAAGCATGGTAGAGCATCTGCAACACCCACAAAGACACCAAACAACAATAGGGGAATGAAAACACAAAACCCACTAATTGTCAAGGCAAGACCATAGAAGGGGAAACTCGAGGAAACATGGAAAACCAACTACCATAGATGGGGACAACAATAAAAACCATAGGAATATTTTCTTCAACACCTTGAGAGACCCCAAAAAACACTATATCTACCTCTCCCCAACAAGCCCTCCTACTTAGAAAAAGCAAGGAATAGAAAGGAAAAGCCCCCAACAAAAATATTATAGCACCAATGCTTAGAACCTTGTAACCATTGGTAAAACAAAAACGATATGAAAACAAAAAGGAAACCCTTGTCATTGTCATTTTATCCATTTTCTTGTAATAAAATACAAATTTTCAAGATTAAATAAAATAAAATATTATTTTAAAAGTTAGAAATTTAATTAAAAAATATAAAATTTTAATTATATTATTTAAAAAAAAAAAAACTTAAGAGAAAAAAATATTGTTTTATTTAAAGTATTTTTAATTTTATTTACTATTTATGTTCATTACTTTTTTTATTAGTAAATTGTGGACATGGTTCCACTCTCATAGATATAAATTCATAAAAAATAACATAAATTTCCATCAACCTTTAAAAATGGGTGTTATTACATACTTAAATATTTTTCTTTTTTATTAGATGATGTTAACATCATTTGATGAATTAGTTTTAATGTGGGAACTCTTTCTCTTTAATTTCCCCACTCATGATCTCTTGGAGGATGGATCTCTACGATTTATTTAATTTATCCTTTTGATTTGTATTCTTTGTTTCAAGGACCATCAATCATTGTGGAGAGGCCAACCATAAAATATTCCTTTTTTATTTTTTGTCTATTATCTTGGTGAAAAATTTCTACAATGAGAGCAGTGAAGACTCTAAAATGTCTCTATATACATAAATCTCATTCTCAATATTTGAGTCTTGTATTTGATGTGAAAGGGAAGTATTTGAATTTATATTGGCCTACCTAAGAACATGGGAGGAATCAATTTTTTTAGCATCTAGTAGAATTACATAATGGTGAGGCTCAACCCCAATCCATCAGATAGGAGGCATGGTTTCTCTATTCATGAGATTTGATTATTTTGGTATTAATGGGTACAAAATGATCCAATGAAAACTATTTCTACTCTTGGAAGGTATTCTTTCATAATATATTGGTTGTCTCCAACATCTACTACTCATCTTCAATTATATCATAGCAAGAAGTCCTTTGGAGAAATCCATTTCAACACAAAACATGTGTAGGTGTAACTTGCATAATTAAGTATTTCTTTTAGATCATGGTAATACCTACCTAAATAATTTCCAATAGACTACAAACTCTCTAATTCCCACAATTGCATTGGGAGATAAGGTGAAAAAACCCATAAGTATACAAAGGAGAAAGCTTCTATTTGAGAATAAAATGATGGAACCAAAAGGATAAGAAATCCCCTTGAAAAAATCAGGGGCCATTTTTAGCACCTTCTCATGGTATTTGAGAGTTGAATTTGAGATGAAAAATCCCTTAGCACATGGGAAAATACTAATATCTTCCTCAATATCATCCTTCCAATTTGATGTGATCTAAAAATAAAGATCTAATAGATTTAAGGTCAAGTCTTCAAAAATCTACAAATGATTGCATGGTCTTGCAATAAATCCTCCCTATCATGGACTAAACATTCAAAATTAATATCTCATGTATGATATGAGTAGTGGAAAAGGATAGGGTAGCCCTCATTGTAGGAGGTGACACAAAGTGATCCACTAGAGAGAGTGCAAGATAAAATAGATTCAAATAAAAAAATTTCTAACCACCATTGATCTAGGTATGTGTAAGATGTTAGAATTAGGGATTCACCAACTAAGTTAATACAATCACTATCTTCACTTGGGACCAACCTTACATTAAGGAGAGAATTGAATTTTATTGATCCAATACTAAAAGGGTTGAATAAAGATCAGGTTAATTCCTCCTTGTTTGAGATGAAATTTAATTTGAATTAGAGTTGACTTGCAATGCTAGATCTAAGACAAACAATGAGAAATTAACATGAGATAACAATTAAAGATGGAGAAATCAGATCTGATATCTTATGAAAGAAGATTTAGATAGATTAAGATCATTAGTATCTACAATAAAACACACATGCAAAGCTAAAAAGAAAACAAATAAACACACACACAAACATGCATTTTAATCAAGGATTTTCCTCCATTGTTCTCCTACCAAATCAAGACCTTGTGTTCTAAATATGGTTGCTCTCAGAAAGAATGTGCACAAGAACCTATGATGGATGAATTTCAAGATGAATGCAAAGTAATCAAAGATGCGAGATTGATCAAGAAAGAAAAATGCAAGAAAGAACGAAAGATATCAAAATATGCAAACAATCAATGCCAACAAATGAGAGGAAGCAAGGGTTTAATAGTCATCCTCATGGTGGATCCATGGTTGTAGGTGGAATGTGGGATAAAAAATCAGTTGTGGAAATATAAATGTTTATCCCATATTCATTAAGTGTATGCAATAGATGGATATGAAAAATGATAAATACGTGATGAAGTGGATTTTGAGAGGGGTTTGAGAATAAAATGGATTTAAGGGAATAATGGAATATATTTTAATATATGAAGAAATAATAAAATATATATTTATTTAATGAATAATTGTGACTAAATGAATATTATAATGAATTGAATAATGGATAATAATAATATTATGGATGAGTATAATGGAAAAATAGGATTACGAGAAATGAATAAGAATATTATATAAATGGAACCACCTGATTTATGAAAAAAAATTGAGATTACTAAGAGGATATTTTTATGTGCCTACGACAATAATAGAATGTTCAATATTCCATAGATAGCTATAAGACTAGATCTGAGGATGGAAAATAGATCATAACTTGTGACAAAAAAATTGGACAAAATTGTAGAGACCAGGGGGTGTAGGCCACCCAATATCGAGGGCAAACAAACATGATTTTTTTTGGATCAGGATGACACACAAAATGCATTGTTAGAAGATCATTAAAAATTCTCAAGACCAAGGGGATCTAGTCATCCCTACCCTCCACTTCTTGCACCTTCAAAAGTTGAGTCTGATTGTCATCATCTACTTTGCTGGATTCCTTGTTCGTAGCTCTTGAGACAATTTGTTAAATAGAGAAAGAAATAAATAGGGTTGTTGATGTGGGTTTTCCTTAGGTCAAACCTTGGTTTAGGAATTAACCTTGAATTGAATTGAGATAGGAAATATAAATACCAAAGTAAATGTTGAATGATATACCTCAAATTTGTAATGGTTGATTGAAGATTGATGATGCAATTCTCTTTATATGTGATCACAAATATTGATGCAATAACATAACAACACATGGAAGATTAAAAAAAAACATATACTTGCATGAAAGTTGATGTGATTTTCTCCATGATGCTTGAAGGATATGGTGGGATGAAATGCTACCTCGAATTCTTGTAACACTCTCAATTATGCTAGGAATTCCTCTTAGAGTCTTAGATCTAAAATGGACTGATATGATGTCTTTATATAAGGTTCCCTAGGTAAATTACTGATTAGGTTGACCTCCAATAGTTAGATTGAGCTATGGGGATTGAAACTCATCAAGAAGGGAAAATGCTTCATCTTATTTAAATTGGGGCTTGTATTAAGGGGGACCATGGCACCCAAGGTGTCCTAGTGTAGAAAGGGATTCCCTAGGATCCCTTGTCCTCCCACAATAGGGAAGACAAGTAGGTAAATTAGGTGACATAATCGCAAGATGGTGTCCACTCAGCCATGCAGCTAGGTGACAACAAATTTGGAGCAAAAAGGGCCAAAATAGACCTAGTTGAGAACTAGGATGGGACATGTTGAAGTAGAGGCACAATAATGAGGTGTACCAACTTACAATTTATGATGCTACAACATAAATACCATTATTCATTACAATCCATGGGCTAAGTGAAGCAACATTAAGTTGTGAAATAGATCCTTTTGGAAGTAATGAATTAGGGTTTTTAGTGTGTGTTGGAAACATTGAAGCATAGTGAAACATATCTATTTTTTTAATTTTTTTTTCCTTTCATTATTTTATCTATATAATATATTAATAATAGACTAAAATCTTAAATTTTATTAAGTAATCCCGTAAAAACATTCTACTGTAAAATATCTTTTTCCAAACCCTTCTTCCAATATTAGAGATGATATAATAAATAATATTAATTTAGAGATAAGATGATAATGGAATAAAAATAATATTATTTTAATATCATAAGAATGTTGGAGATTGTTTATAGTATTCTACAAATATGTGCTTGAGAGATGTGTGAGAGATGTGTTGTCATTGATGTCAACATATTTATCTGTTTATGACAGTGATGCAGTGAGTTCAGTAAGCTAGTTTGTTCAGCATGATGATGATTAGAGTTTGCAGATTAAAGGATTTTTAGAGGATTGTGTATAGATGATTTAGTGTAATTTTTAGAGGTCCGCATAAATATTTGAGTGGGTTATGGTTATCTATGTTGTGGTTGGTTTTTCAGTTGTTCAGTAATGCCAAAGTGTTAGTATTTTGATCTGCATTGCTCCACATTGTAATTTCTTTATTTATGGATCTGGATAAGTGTTTGGGATGTTGATGTGTGTCTTCAATTCAGTTGGTTCGTGGTTTGAGCTTTGCAAGTTATTTTTCTAGGTTGACAGTTGTTGCAGTTAGTGTTCTTGAACTTTGGTATAATGATGATATGATTCTAGTAATTTGAGTTGTTGCGGATGTTGTAGTGATAATTCATGATGCTTGTGGATGTTTCTAGATCCTGTGTCTTTTGTGTTGGTGATGTGTATTGATCTTTGTGCATGTAATTCATTAATTTCTCTTGTCTATTAGTATTCTTCATTGTTTTGGCCGACCAGATGCTTGTATCATGTTGTGGATGTTCGATGCATAATTCTTGGAAGTGTTTCATGTTCGAGGCATGTGGTATGAGTTTGTGCCATGTCTTAGATAACATTGCTTTGTCCACATTTGATATTGTAGCGTGTGTGCTTATATTTTTGTAATTAGGTTGTGTGTGTTGAGCTGATCTTGTTTATCTTTCCAAGGTTGATGTTATGTACAAAAAAATGTAATATCCTTGTAATCGAGTGTGTCATGGATGAGTGTATGTGTGAATAATGTATTAATATTTCAAAGGTAGAAAAGAAGTTTGAGAATAGGAAACTATTATATGCTTAACTAGAACTATAACTAGGCATTAGGAGATTCTATTTTCTCAGTTCATGATCTTCCGGATGTGATCCAAACCTATTTGTAAGATAGTGAGTCTTCCGTGGGTTGTAGCCCTTTCTTGTTTCTAAGCAGTGAGCTCTAGGGAGTGTGCTTGAATGCATATGCATTCCCCATTGTAATATTTCATATACTTCTAGCAAAGTATCATCATATTGTGGGCAGGTTCCCATCCTATTTTTTCCCTTGACCGGGTTTTTCACATCAAAAATCTTGGTGTTATGTGTGTTGATGATGTGTTTCTGATTTACGTTTTTATGCTTAATTATCAGATTTGAGATTAATTTTAGTTTGTGTCATTTTTTGAGACAACTGATTCACCCCTCATCTCAGTTGTCTACTTGGAATCAAACCTATTTCATCAATTGGTATCAGAGCAGGTTCCTCCAGAGAAGCTTAAGTGCTTAAGGTGATTAGAGATGGTGACTTACAAGAAGGATAGTCTAAGATTTGATGGAACTAACTATTCTCTTTGGAAGAGCCGCATGGAGTGTCATCTAAGATGCATTGGTGAAGCTTACAGGACTATTACAAAGAACAAGAATATTGTTCTTGCAAATGGACCTTCAACTCCGGATGAGATAAAGGAATTTGAATGTAATATTAGGGCTAAGGAAGCATTGTTGAGTGCTATGACTAATTTTGAGATGAAAAATGTTATGGAATTATAGACTGCTCATGAGATCTAGATGAGGTTGGAAACCCTGTATGAAGGTGACAGTTATGTGAAGATTGCTAAATTGAAGAGCCTAAAAGGAAAGTATGAGATATTGAGAATGTGAAAAGATGAGAACATCACTTCTTTTATGCAGAAGGTGAATGAACTAGTGTGCAATATCAGATGTGCTGGTAGAAAGTTGGAAGAATAAAAATTTGTTGCTAAAGTGTTCAGGTCTTTACCTACATCCTATAAACACAAAGTTATTTCTATTAAGGAGATCCAAACCATAACTGATGTGACTAGAGACATGTTGATTGGTAAGTTATTAGCCTTTGAATTAATTGAGTTTGGTGATTCCCTTCCTAAGGTAGAAACTACATTCAAAGACACCGTGTCTAGAAAGGATAAGCAAATATATGATCTGAGAGAAAGTTCTTCAAGGAGGATATCAAGATATGAGAAAGAGATAAAGGAGATGGAAGAAGAAGAGCGAGAGCTTGAGGATCTTGAAGCACTGATTTCTAGGAGATCACCTAAAGGAGCCGGTAAGTATGAAGGAAATTTGCCTCTTAAATGTTTTTCATGCAATAAGATAGGACATTTTGCCTCAAGATGTCCGGAAAGAGTTCCTAAGAAACCCTACAAGCCTAAATTTAAGAAGAGATGTTATTTTTCTGCTAATGAAGGTGTGTTAGATGATGAATCAGATAAAGGAAATACAAGTGATAATGAATGTGTATTTATTGTTATCAAAGAAGATGATCCAATACCTCCTGATTCTACTAGTTGCATGAATGTGGAAAGAGCTTTGGCTGCACAAGTTGAAGAGAAAGATAAATGGGTGATTGACAGTGGATGCTCTCATCATATGATTGGTGATAAGAGTAAGTTTGTGAGCCCAGAAAAGTATGAAGGTGGACTTGTAAGATTTGGTGATGATAACGCTGGTGTTATCCATGGTAGAGGTTCCATTTCTCTTGATGGTAAGCACAATACTGATGATGTCTTATATGTAGAAGGCCTAAAGCATAATCTTTTGAGTGTTGGATAAATGGTTGACAAGGGATATGATCTTCAATTATAGAATGGCAAGTGTAGAATCTTGGGTAGTTCCAAAAAAGAGATTGAATCAGGTACAAAGACTAAAGGTAATATCTTTCACTTAAATGCTGGTGATAAAAGTTGTTTGATTACTCAAATTGATGAATGTTGGTTGTGGCATATAAGGATGTATCATGTGAATTTTGATAACATTATTAAGATAAGTTCAGCTCAAGCTATGAGAGATCTTCCTAAGTTGATGAAACCTACTAACCTTATGTCCAAGGATGCTAGTTAGGGAAGAAAATGAGAATATCTTTCAAGAGTAAGAAGCATTTTTCAAATTATTGTTGGATCTTGTGCATACTGATTTGTGTGGACATTCTAGAGTTAGAAGCTTGAAAGGAGACATATATTTCATGTTGCTAATTGATTATTATTCAAGGATGATGCGGGTTACCTTCTTCAAGGAGAAGTATGAAGCTCTAGAGAAGTTCAAGGTTTTAAAAGCTACATTTGAGACTGAGATAGGTTTGAAGATAAAGTGTCTAAGATCTAATAGAGGTGGAGAATTCACTTCCAATGAGTTTAATGCATATTATGAAGAGCATGGGATAAGAAGACAATTGTCTGCTCTAAGAACCCCTTAGCAAAATGGAGTTGTAGAAAGGAAGAACATAACCATTCAAGAAGCTACAAGGACAATGATGATTGAAGGAAATATTCCACATGTCTATTGGAGAGAAGTTGTGAGTATTGTTGTTTTCACTCTTATCAGGTGGATATCAAAGGTGATACTGCTAAGAATCCTTATGAATTATAGTTTGGCCATGCTCCTACTGTTAAATATTTCAATTTTTTTGAAGTAAATGTTATATTGGAAGAGATGAATATCTACAAAAGTTTGATGCTAGATGTGATGAAGGAATACTTCTTGGTTATTATACTAAAAGAAAGGCCTACCAGTGTTATAACAAGAGATTGAGAAAGATAGTTGATAGTGCTAATGTCATACTTGATGAAGACAATGAGAGTTAGTATAGATCTCGCGGATATGATTCAGATGATCAAAATGATAGTGTAAATAAAGGAAAGCAACCTCTAAGTCAGAATAAAGTTCAAATTGTTTTGTGAATCCAATGAATCAAGGAGAAGGAACTAGTGCAAGTGTTGAAGAAAAAATCAAGTGTCTGAAAAATCAAGAAAATCCTAAGAGTCCTAGGTATGTAAGATTGAATCATTTTGAAAATCAGATTATAGGTGATAGAAACAAAGGTGTTTAGACAACAAGAAGAATTACAGAAGATCAAGTTTAGTATTGTTTAATTTCTAAGATTGAACCTAAGGATGTGAATGAAGCATGTAAAGATGAACATTGGGTAAAAGCTATGAAAGAAGAATTGAATCAGATTGAATAGAATAATACCTGGATTCTTGTTCCCAGACCTAAGAATAAAAATGTAATTGAAACTAAATGGGTCTTTTGGAATAAATTGAATGAGCAAGGTGAAGTTGTTAGAAACAAAGCTAGGCTTGTTTGTAAAGGATATTCTCAAATGGAAGGAATTGATTTTGAGGATACTTTTTCTCTGGTGGCAAGGATTGAAGATGTTAGACTATTTCTTAGTTATCCTGCTTACAAAGATTTCAAAAGTCTACTAGATAGATGTCAAGTCTATATTCCTAAATGGCAAATTGGAAGAAGAAGTGTACATAGAGAAATTGGATGGATTTCTATTGACTGATCAAGGAGATATTGTGTGCAGATTGAAGAAAATATTGTATGAATTGAAGCAAGCACCAAGAGCATGATATGCCAGATTGGATAAGTATTTGTTGAAGCTAGGATTCAACAAAGGTACCACTGATAGTAATTTATACTTCAAAAATGATCATGATAACATTCTAATTGTTAAAGTTTTTTTGATGATATCTTTTTTGGTGGGAATGATAGTTTGTGCAAAGAGTTTGCTAATGAGATGTAGAATGAGTTTGAAATGTCTATGATTGGAGAGATGAATTTTTTTTTGGGATTGCAAATTACTCAATTAGATAAAGGGATCTTTATATCTTAGTCCAAGTATGTGAGAGAAGTTTTGAAAAAGTTTGGTTTAGATGATACAAATCCAGTTGGAACTCCTATGGTGATCAGATATAAGTTGACTAAGGATAATAATTCCCCTAAAGAAAATCAAACCAGATACAGATCTATGATTAGTGGAATGCTATATTTGAATCAGAATAGACCAGATATCATGAATGTCATTTGTCTTGTTGCTAGATTTCAAGATGATCCTAAGGAATCTCATGTTGTAGCCATTAAAATAATCTTTAGATACTTGAAAGGAACTGTTGATTTTGGTTTATGGTATCCTAAAAATGGTGATTTTACTTTTAGTGCTTTTACTGATGTTGATTGGGCAGGAGATGTGGATGGCTGAAAGGGTACTAGTAGTGGTGCATTTTTTCTTGGGAAAAAGATTGGTCTCTTGGTAGCAAAAAGCATAATTCTATTTCTTTATCTACTACAGAGGTATAATATATTGTTGTTGCTAACAATTTTACTCAGGTAGTATGGATGAAGAAGATGTTAAAAGATATCAAAGTTAAGTATGATGCGCCTATTTCTATGTATTGTGACAATTCAAGTGCAATCAACATTTCTAAGAATCCAATGGTGCATTCTAAGACTAAGCATATATCTATCAAGTTTCACTTTTTGAGAGATAAGGTAAATGAGAAGGAAGTCAGATTAGAGTATGTGCCTACAAAGGAATAAATTGCAAACATTTTCAGGAATCCTTTGCCTAAAGATACTTTTGAGTATCTCAAAGGGAAGGTAGGGGTGATTGCTCCACTTGACCAGAACTAAGATGCATTGGTATGCATCAATCCAGTGCATTTCACAGTCATATCTTGTGATCCAGATTGATGAGTGGAGGCTTCTAGTTAGGGGGAGTAGTCATTGAGTTAGTTATTGTATTTTGTGGTGCAAATATGTGCCTTTGCCATTGATGTAAAAGGGGGAGAGATTCATGTGAAAAATAGTATTGGGAGAAAGTCATGAAAGGTGGAGAGAATACAATAAGAAAGTTGTTAATTTTCTAACATTGATTGTTTTTCACATCATATGTTGCCATCAATGCCAAGGGGGTGATTGTTGAAGATTGTTGATAGTATGCTGCAAATATGTGCTTGAGAGATATATGAGAGATGTGTTGTCATTGATGTCAACATATTTCTTTGTCTATGATAGTTATGCAGTCAGTTTAGTGAGTTGGTTTGTTCAACATGATGATGATCAAAGTTTGCAGATTAAAGGGTTTTCAAAGGATTGTGTATAGATGATTTAGTGCAATTTTTAGAGGTTCGCATAAAGATTTGAGTGGGTTATGGTTATCTATGTTGTGGCTAGTTTTTTAGTTGTTTAGTGATGCCAAAGTGTAAGTATTTTGCTCTGCATTGCTCCGCCTTGTAATATCTTGATCTGGGGATCTGGAGGAGTGTTTAGGATGTTAATGTGTGTCTTCAATTCAGTTGGTTCATGGTTTGGAGCTTTGCAAGTTATTTTTCCAGGTTGACAGTCATTGCAATTAATGTTCTTGAAGTTCAGTATAATGATGATATGATTCTAGTAATTTGAGTTGTTGCGGATGTTGTAGTGATAATTAATGATGCTTATGGATGTTTCTGGATCATGTTCCTTTTTTGTTGGTGTTCCACATTGATCTTTGTGCACGTAATTGATGATTTTCTTTGGTGTGTTAGTATTCTTCATTGTTTTGGTCGACCAAATGCTTGTAGCGTGTTGCAAATGTTTGATGCATAATTCTTGAGGGTGTTTCATGTTTAAGGAATGTGATATGGGTTTGTGCCATGCCTTAGCCAACATTGTTTGGTCCACATTTTATATTGTAGTGTGTGTTCTTATATTTCTGTAATTAGGTTATGTGTGTTGAGACAACCTTATTGATCTTGCCAAGGTTGATGTTATGTATAAATAAATGTAATATCCTTGTAATTGAGTGTGTCGTGGATGAGTGTATATGTGAATAATATATTAATCTTTTAGAGGTAGACAGGAAGTGTGAGAAAAGGAAACTATTATGTGCTTAACCAGAACTATAACCAGGCATTAGGAGATTCTATTTTCTCAATTCATGATATTGTAGATGTGATCTGAATCTATTTGTAAGACACTGAGTCTTCCCTGGGTTGTAGCCCTTTCTTGTTTCTGAGTAGTGATCTCTAGGCAGTGTGCTTGAATGCATGTGCATTCCCCATTGTAATATTTCATATACTTCTAATAGAGTATCACCATATTGTGGATAGGTTCTCACCGTGGTTTTCCCTTGACCGGGTTTTCCACGTCAAAAATCTTGGTTTTATGTGTGTTCATGATGTGTTGTTGATTTATGCTTTCATGATTAATTATGAGATCTAAGATTAAGTTTAATTTGTGTGAGTTTTTGAGACAAGTAATTCACCCCCCCCTCTTAGTTGTCTTCGCAGAAGCAGGCCTGTTTCATCAAAGAACCCACATTCATTCATTTTAATAATGTATAGATGCAAAAGGATAAGATTAATAACCTATTAGTTCTTGTTAGTGTTGTCTAGGAGGGAATAAAATTATTTAAAACTTCTTGGAAACACATCTTATTCTTCAACCTTAATTATGACAAACTCTATAATTATTAGTATAAATAGGGTCATTTCACATCTAGTTGTAATGGGTGGAAATAGGTATTCACTAGTTTAGCTATGTAAATAAGGAATAAACCTATTTCTAATGTTCATTACATTAAAGGGAGATGAAATCAATAAATTAACTCCCAAAGTATGAATGCTAATTGATTTTTGTTTTTCCCTTTGTTTGAGTTGAAAATGAACTATGGAAATATGTAAATTGAATGTTATATCTCGGGATAAAGGTGTAAAAATAACATAAATCAGATTGAACCATTTGTGGTTTTAGATTTGATATATAGATGAATATATATATATATATATATATATATATATATATATATATATATATATATATATATATATATATATATATATATATATATATATATATATATATATATATATATATATATATATATATAAAGGAAGCTGAGAGGAACCTGTGTCTAGAATTGGGGGTTGAAAGTGTGGGACAAGGATGCTCCAACTAACCTTGTCCAAGAGGAATGTTAGATGTGGGTAACAAATATCTTATCAAGATTAGAATGTAGTCCTAAAAGTTCTCCCAAAGATTTGGTAGAAGTTTGTTGGAGATACGTACATAGGGCAAAATTGTCCTCCACTTTTTGCCTTTGAAAAAGTTGGATCTGATTGTCTCTATCTTATCTATTTGATTCTACAATTGTGTGTTCCAAACCTATTGTCTGCACACAAAAGAAGATAATTGTGTTGTTTATAGGGGTTTGCCTATGTCAAACTCTGAATTTGGAACTAACCCTTGAATTGAATAAAATTGACAGTGCTAAAGTAAAGTATGGAATATTCCTCAAGCTTGCTAATGTGATTGGAGGTTTATGATGAAATTATCATTCAATATTATCACAATTATTGATGCAATAACATGACATGATAATATATAAATGACTCATTCATAAACATGTTCTTGCATGAGTATTGATGTAATTTTCTACTCCATCATGTCTAGATCTTGAAGAATGCTTGAAGGATATGGTGGGATGAAATGTTTCTTTGATTCTTGAAGATGTAGGTGGATGATAGTTCTTGTGATTGGAATGATTGAGTGATAGATCTTCTTGGATGTGAAAAAGATTAGAAGAATTCTCTTGTATAGGGTTCTCAAGATATTTCCCAAATTAGGCTAACCTCCAATGATCATATTGAGGCATCACGATCAGGAACTGACTAGTAGGAAGCAAATACCATGATATTCAAATTTGGGCCCAATTTTGGGGGACAAAGGGGTTCAAATCACTATATGGACAAATGAAATCAATTTTAAGGCGAAAAGGTCAAAAATAGGCTTAGATAAGGGCTAAGAGGGAACACACTAAGGTAGGGGAATAAAAAGTGGTGTAAATTGTATAGGATTATAATTTATTATGCTACATTTAGCCCCCACTTTATTAGGAGTATGAGCCTAAAGACATACTCATGATAAAGTAGAAGGTGAGAGAGGTATGAGAAACTCGAAGCAAGTTTATAAAGAGATAACACATCACTAAATTTTATGGAATAGGTCCCCAAGATTAGGATGTTAACTCACACAACCACATACAAGCACACACAAAACAAGACAAAAACGAAAGGAAAAAAGACAAAAGAAATCAAAATACATACAAAATGTAAAGGGGTTAGTACTAAAAACAAAGGCTCCAAGTCAACTAGTTGAAGAGACCCCAATAATCAAAATGTATAAGCCACTAATATCATTGTTGAAATTTTATTACAAGACCACAAGTGATCATGTGGAAAGAGAAAGTGTATGCATCAAGTGATGAAACATTATCCAATGACTAGAAAAATGTATTATTCTATGGTTTCATGGGGAAGGAGAAAGGAAATATGGATTCTACTACCTTTCAAGATGTGTGATGCTAAATGATCCATGAGAGAGAGAGAGGGAACATGGATTCCACTAGATAGCAAGCTATGTTATGCTAGGTGATCCTTGGAAGCGCATATTCTTATAGGAAAACATGTTGTGTTATTTTGTGGGATCCATGTGGAAATTGGGACAATCATTAGTAACATGCCCATGGATTTGATGATATGTGCAAAAAGGAATGTTCTCTTCATTATCTTTATCAATTCTTTTTTTCTTCACAAAATAAAGAGAGATTAACACCAATTTAAGAAGATCATCCATGTAGAAGTTTGAGGCAATGAGTGAGGATATCCTATACCTTCTCTAGTGCATCATGAGAGAGGATCTATAGGGACCTTGATCTGTTGTTCTAATTTTTTTAAGACCTGGTCCACTATAGCCTTGTTTTGAATTCATATCATAGCCAGCCTCATAAAATATTTTTAGCTGTGAAGGAGAGGGACTTTCATTATGAAATTCTTTGTAATTTTTGTGTAAGGACATGTTGAAGGGACAAAGGCATGAATAGATGAGGGAGGAAGAACCTATGTAGGAAGATTCTCATTTCTATTAATATTATTCCTATCCAATTTCATAGTTTGGGAAGAATTATTCTCCTCATCTAAAGCTTCATCATTTCTTAATATTATGTTAGGGGATAGGTCATGGAAAAAATGCATAAAATCATCTTGCCTGAAAATATATTGATGATTAAGATAAGATCTAGGAGAAGAAGAAGAATTGGGAAGGATAGATGTACTATGATTAACATGTTAACCTTGTTCCCCTTTCACCAAAGTATCTTTGCGAGAAGATGATGCTTCAATGTTACTCTTCAATATTGCATCTCCATTGGAGAGATCATTGATAGAAATATTGATTCTTTCCTCATGAATAAAAATACTCTAGGAGAGGTACAAGTATGATTCATTTCAATATCATCTCTAATATTAGCAAGGGTTTCATTTGAAACATATACCAAAGCTTTTATGAAATCCAAGTATTCCATTAACTTCTTTAAAATTATCATCATATAGAAACATTGAATATGTATGAAAGCTTTGAGGAATGACTTCAATGTAGGAAAAAGATTTGAAACCCTCATATTGAAATACATTAAAGTTGTATGAATGAATGAAAGCAAGATGAAGTGAAATAAGCTATTATCCAACACCTAATTTTGATAAAAATAACTAATGAGAAATGTAATCACATGTGAAATACAAAACCAGGTAGATTTTTTAAATTTCATTATGAAAAATCAAATCAGAAACACCCAATCAAAAATATGCAAAATGCTAGAAGCATCAGGTTCACCAAAATGTAATGTCTAGAAATAGGTATTGACTAGTTTAGCTATGTAAATAAGGAATAAAATTATTTTCACTGTTTATTACATTAAAGGGAGATGAAATCAATATATTCACTCCCAAAGGTTGAATGTTGATTAATTTCTATTTTTCCCTTTGTTTGAGTTAAAAATAAATTATGGAAATATGTAAATTGAATGCTAGATCTAGGGCTAAAGATGTGATATTGACATAAATTAGTATGAAAACGTAGTTTTAGATTTGATATGTAGACATGAATACAATGTTGGGTATTATTATTGCTAGGATATGTTGTTGTCATTGATGTCAACATATTTCTGTGTTTTGGTGTTGCAGGGAAATGTTTTAGTGATCCGGTGATTACAGTGAGTTGATCTCATTGGTTTATCTGTTTAGGATGCTCAATCAACTAGAGATAATTCATTCTTTATTGATTCCATGACACTATGTGATGATTTGGTTGAGTTGTAGATTCCAATATGCAAACTAGTTTTCAGTATTCAGTGTTGTAGTGTTTAATCCATTGTGCTCTAGTACAATCATATCTTGTGTTGAGGATTTGGGAGAGTGTTTTGGATGCTCGTGTTTATCTTCATTTCAAATGGTTTATGATTTCATGCTTTGAAAGCTATCTTTCTTATCTGAGTTGCTACTATTAATTAGTCTTAAGTGTTAACATGTTGACCGATGAAGGTTTGAATAAGTGGTGTTGGTGCAGATATTGCAGATGGTTCTAGCATGCTTGTTGGTGTTTCCTAATTATATCCTATTTATTTTGGGGGTTCACATTGATTATTGTGTGAATTCTTGTTGATCCTCTTGGTTCAGTGATGTT
This sequence comes from Cryptomeria japonica, assembly GCF_030272615.1. Lineage (NCBI taxonomy): Eukaryota > Viridiplantae > Streptophyta > Pinopsida > Cupressales > Cupressaceae > Cryptomeria > Cryptomeria japonica. The sequence continues at coordinate 162,988,298 of NC_081405.1, forward strand.
CTTCATGTTATGTGGTATTTTGGTGGTGTCATGTGTTGTGGTTGATCTTGGCAATATTTTTGGTGGTGGTGCATTTTTTAGGAATTGATTTAGGTCCATGATATGATGTCTATGACATTGCATTGGTCTGGTGGTTGATTTATGTATCGTGTGATGTAATTTTATAATTATGTGTTATGGGTTTGGACGAACTTCTAGTCAAGGTTGATGATTTGTATAAATAGGTGCTATATTGGTGATGGTTGTTGAGTCTACATTATCAGAGAGTGGTGTATGTGCAATCAAGTGAATCCATCTTTTGGTGTGGTGTATTGAGAAGAGATTGGTGAAAGAGAGACATTTGAGCTTAACCAAAACTGTCATCAGGCATTAGCAGATGCTATTTTTGCAGTTCATTTTTTCCAAATTGTAGTTTGAATCTTTTTGTAAGGTAGTGAACCTTCCTTGAGGGTTGGAGCCTTTTGGGTCATTGTAGTTTGAGCAGTGAGCTCTAGGCAATGTGCCTGAATGCATGTGCATTCCTCATTATAATATTTACACATACTACTGCAGAGTATCATCTCATTGTGGGTAGGTTCCCACCATGGTTTTTCCCTTAACTGTGTTTTCCACATAAAAAATATTGGCATTGTGTGTTGATGTTATTGTTGTTATCTTTCTTTTTGGTGCAGTTGATTAGATATGAGATTGTGCTTAATTGGTTTAATCTGGCGAAAATTGATTCACTCCCTCCCTCAGTTTTCCTTGTTGTTGCCAACAAGTGGTATCTAAGCTAGATCCTCCAGAAGAAGCTTAACCACTTGAGGAGATCCAGGATAACAACCTATGTGTTTAAGAAGGAGAGTCCTAGATTTGATATAAATAATGATATTGTATGGAAAAATCAGATGGGAGTTCATTTGTAGTGTCTTGGTGAAGATTATTGAAAGATTACAAAGAATGTCTACAATGTTCCTCTGAATGGAACGGTTACTACTTATGAAATCAACGAAGTTGAACATAATATAAGGGATAAGGAAGCATTGCTGAGTGCTTTGACCATTTCAGAGATGACTAATGTGATGGGACTTTAGACTACACATGACATATGGAAAAAGATAGAGGTCTTGTATGAAGGTGATGCACAAGTTAAAGTTGGTAAGTTGCAGAGTTTGAAGGGAAAATATAAGACATTAAAGATGGGAGAAGATGAGAATATATCTTCCTTTATGGCTAAAGTGAATGAGCTTGTTATTAACATCAAATGTGCTGGTGGAACTCTTGAGGAAGATGAGATTGTTGCTAAGTTGTTGACATCCTTGCATTCTACTTATAAAGCTAAAGTTGCTGCTATTGATGAGATTTGGAGTGTGACTGCTATGACAAGAAATATGATGGTTGGTAAGCTGGATGCATTTGAGTTGAGCAAATTTGGAGAATCACATGGTAAATCTGAGATTGCATTTAAAGCCTCTATATTTAGGAAGGAATTTTATGATCTAGGAAAGAGTTCATCTAGGGTTTCAAGATACGAGAGAGATGAGAGAGATGGAAGAGTAGGAGAAAGAGTTGGATGAGCTTGAAGCAATTATTGCTCAAAGATTGCCTAAGGGAGCCAGTAAGTATGATGGAAAGCTACCTTTGAAATGTTTCTCTTGTAATAAGATATGACATTTTGCTTCTAGGTGTCCTAAAAGAATGTCTAGGTATGATAAGCATGAAAGACATGATAGATTTGATAAGCATGATAGATATGAGAAACATGATAAGAATGATAAGCCCTATAAGTCCTAATGGAAGTACAAAAATTAGATGAGATGCTATTATGCTACTAATGAAGGTGTGATAGATGAGGAATCAACCAATGGGAATTCAGGAGATGAATTTGTATTTATTGCTATCAAAGAAGATGATCTGGTACCAGTGAATCCTACAAGTTGCATTGTTGAGGAGAAAGCTTTGGCTGCTAAGATTGAAGAGAAAGATGAATGGGTAATTGACAATAGTTGTTCACATCATATGGTAGGTGATAAAAGTAAATTTGTGAGTATGGAAAGGTATGATGATGGTATAGTAAGATTTGGTGATGATAAAGCTTATGTGATTCATGGTAGAGGTTATATATCTTTTGATGGTAAGAATAATACTGACGATGTCTTATATGTTGAAGGTTTAAAGCATAACCTTTTGAGTGTTGGATAGATGGTTGACAAGGGATATGATTTGCAATTCAAGAATGGTAAATGCAAGATTTTGAATGCCTTCGGTATAGAGATTGCAATAGGGACTAAAACTAAAGGTAATATCTTTCACTTGAATGTCAGTGAGAAAAGTTTTTTTATTGCTCAGATAAATGAAAGTTGGTTGTGGCATAGGAGGATGTGTCATGTTAATTTTGACTATATGATAAGGATAAGTTCTACTCAAGCTGTTAGAGATTTTCCTAAGATTGTGAAGGCTTCTAATCTGGTATGTAAAGAATGTCAGTTAGGAAAGAAAACAAGAAAATCATTTAAAAGAAAGTTGTATACATCTAATGGATTGTTAGAACTTGTGCATACTAACTTGTGTGGTCCTAAAAGAGTGAGAAGCATGCATGGTGATAGGTATTTCATGTTGCTGATTGATGATTATTCTAGAATGATGTGGGTGACTTTTCTAAGTGAGAAATCTAAAGCATTAGAGAAATTCAAGATATTCAAAGCAAAGGTGGAAACTGAGACAAGGTTGAAGCTGAAGTATCTGAGTTCTGACAAAGGTGGATAATTCACATCTGGTGAGTTTGATACATTCTATGAGAGGAATGGAATTAGAAGATAGTTATCTTCTCCTAGAACCTCTCAATAGAATGAAAATATTGAAAGGAAGAATAAAACAATTTTGGATGCTGCTAGAATGATGTTGATTGAAGGAAATGTTGCACAAAACTTTTGGAAGGAAGTTGTTAGCATTGTTGTTTACACATTCAACCAGGTGCATATAAAAGGTGATTCTGGTAACTCCTTATGAGATATGGTTTGCTCATGTTCCTATAGTTAGATATTTCAGACATTTTGGAAGCAAATTTAATATCAAAAGAAATGAGGATATAGGAAAGTTTGATGCAAGATGTGATGAAGGAATCTTCTTGGGATATTCTACTAAGAGAAAGGCCTACTAGTGTTACAATAAGAGGTTGAAGAAGATAGTGGATAGTGCAAATGTAAAGGTTGATGAATATTTTGGAAAACAAATCCAAGCATGCAGATATGAGATTGATGATTAGGATATTGTTTCAAAGCCTGCACAGACTAAGATCGTGAAGTAGAATAATTTGGTACACAGTTAATCTAGATATTATTGCTACCGGTGAAGAATTTAAAGATCTTGAGAATCAAAATAATCCAAAGAACTAAGGTATGTGAAAGTCAATCATTCTGAGAATCAGATTATTAGTGATAAAAATGAGGGTTTGATGACTAGGAGAAGACTTGCTGCTGAAGAGATATGCCTCATTTCTAAGATTGAACCTAAAGATGTTGATGAAGCATGTAAGGATGAGACTTGGATAAAAGCTATGAAGGAAGTGTTGAAAAAAATTAAGAAGAATAAAACTTGGGAGCTTGTTTCAAGACCTAAAGATAAGAATGTGATTGACACTAAATGGGTGTTCTAAAATAAACTGAATGAAGTTAGTGGAGTAGTAAGAAATAAAGAAAGATTGGTATGCAAGGGATGCTCTCAAATGGAAGTTATTGATTATGAAGAAATTTTTTCTCTTGTAAATAGGATTGAAGTTGTTAGATTGCTGCTTGCATATGCTTCTTACAATAATTTCAAGGTTTATCAGATGGATGTCAAGTTAGCCTTTTGAATGGTGATCTTGAGGAGGAAGTCTACATTGAGTAAATGGAAGGATTTTCTTTATCAAATGGAGGAGACATGGTATGCAGATTGAAGAAAGCACTGTATGGATTGAAGCAAGCCCCTAGTGCCTGGTATGAAAGATTAGATAAGTATTTGATGAAGTTGGGTTTTTGTAAAGGTATTTCTGATAGTAACTTATACTTTAAGGTTGAGAATGATAACATTTTGATTGTTGAAGTATTTGTGGATGACATTATTTTTGGAGGAGATGATGATTTAAGTATGAAGTTTGCTAATGATATGCAAAAACAATTTGAGATGTCTATGATAGGTGAAATGAAATTCTTCTTAGGATTTCAAATTACTTAGATCGATAAAGGTATTTTCATTTCTCTTGACCTAAGTATGTGAAGGAATTGTTGAAGAAATTTGGGCTAGGTGATTCTAAACCTATTGGAACTCCTATGGTGATTGAATGCAAGTTATCTAAGAGTGATGAATCTCAGAAAGTGAATCAGACCTTATATAGATATATGGTTGGTGGACTGATGTACCTGAATCAGACTAGACCGGATATCATGCACGTTGTTTGTCTTTGTGCCAGATTGTCATGCCCAAAATTTTAGGGCAAAAACGGAACAAATTTTTTTTTTAAAACATACTAAATTAATTTACAAGTACACTCTCGCGACAAGCGTTAATGAAATTTCCATTATTAAATTCGAGCTAATTCTGATGCGAACTAAGCATCGATAAATTGTTTAATTTTAATTGCGGAAAACCTACTGGTTTAATTCTATCTCCAAGAGTTACCTAGTCTTTAGGTTTATTAAATTAATCAAGCTAAAGGATATAGGAGAGAAAAATTAATTTATTCTCCAATATGACTATACAGTCTAATCAACCATTTATAAATTTCTCTCTATTAATTATTCCAAATTATAACTAGAATTATATAAATATATATATATATATATATATATATATATATATATATATATATATATATATATATATATATATATGTTTGCATATACATATATATATATTTATAATTAAATACTTATCCAAAATTATGATCAAAATTCATATATGTACATATATATATTTTACATAAATGTTAAATATTTTAATTCTAAATTCAAAGCCATTTTAACTTCCTAAATACTATTCCCTATTTTTTTTTCAACCCTAATTAGGGTTCTATTTACTCACATATATAATATCCAATCTAATTAACTTATTATTTTTAAATCCAATCTGCCCTAGCCCCACTCGGGCTAGGGTTTACCCCATATTTTTTTTTAACAGTCCAAATTCTTGCTGGGCCGAAGACCCCAAAGGCGGCCATGAATTTCTTTATTGCAGGTTACGAAGGAAGGGAGGCGGGCTTGGCCGCGCGCCACTATGTGAGCTCACAGTGGGCGCTGCGGCACCATTGTGTGCCCACACAGTGGGTGCCGCTAGTGGCTCCCCACTGTGTGGCCACACAGTGGCGGCCGTGGCGGTCCACTGTGTGCCCACACAGTGGGAGCCGAAAGCGGCTCCACTGTGTGTGCACACAATGGGCGCCGCGCGGCCCTCCATTGTGCGTACACACAGTGGAGTCCGCAAGGACCCAAAAACATTTTTTTTAATTTTTTTTTTTAAAAATATAATATATAAATATATATATATATATATATATATATTTACATAACTTTTATAATCATAGTTAAAAAAGGTGAAATTTATTTCAATATAAATATATATATATTTTTAAAAGAGATTTACATGCAAAATTTTAAACTAATATAATAAAGGGAAAAGCATTAAGATAAATCAGAAGTATATATATATATATATATATATATAATTAATAAGCTTTTAAATCAATGCTAACTAAAATAAAATTTAGAATACTATTCAAAAGATACAATATACTTTTTTCTGGAATAAAAAGAATTTCATTGATTTTTTTCTTCTAAAAATATTTTTCATAAAACAACTTTTTCATTAAAATACTTAAAATCTTTCAGCATCAATAAACATTCTATTTTGCCACAAGTAAAATATAGATAAAATTTAAATGAAAACAATTCTTTTTTTTTTTCCCATAATTCAAAGAAGCTTTTGCATGCAACACAAATTAACTTTTCTTTTTCTAAAAAAAACCAGAAGTAGAAATAACAAGCTTTTCTATTTTTTTTCTTTAACATCTCTAAGATATTCTACCAATTTACAGGATGTTTCTTGAATAGCCACAACAGTAAAACTTCAAATCTATTTTCAATAAATACAACTTGCTTCTCTTTTCTATGAGTGAGGCATACTTCTATAACAATTTTAAAACAAATATCTGCAACTAAATTTAAGAATCTTCAATAATAATCTTCAGTGTCTTTTTCATGGTTCCTATTCTCTTTCCTCTGAATTTCCTGCATAATAGAAAACACAAATATGACCACGGAGTGCTCACCTCCCAGCCTAGGGTAACTGGTAGCCACCCCCGAGCTCGGAGAACCAAATCCTAGATGGGTTACAAACAGGCAAACACATAGAAAGCAATGCATACAGATTCTTTTCAGACACATTCCCAACTTGGCTTTCACAGCACCACACTTTGGTGATGAACATTTTCAATGGGTGGTAGTGGACCAAATACCCTGAGGAGAACTGCAAGTATGAAATAAACAAGAAGCCACCTCATGGCACAATAAAAATATCAAGAATCTCAACCCCTTATTCCTTATGCCCCCCAAAGGCATTCTAGCCTTATATCCCTCCTTATGACCCCCATTGCACAAACAGGCCATGCAGCAAGGGTCACACAAAGATCCCTTGTGATCGCTCTCAAAAGAGAGTCTCTCACTCAAGGGTTGTCACTGCTACCACCCTCAAGATCCTCTTCTCTCCCAAGAGTAAGAGATCTTGAGAAAACTCCCAAAACACAACATTTTCATAAAGCAAAAATACCAAGAGATTTTCAAACATAAACTTTCAAGAACACAGATTTCTTATACAAACAACTTCCAGACATAAACAAGAAGAAGACATTACAAATAATAATTGAAACCAACCTTAATCTGCCCAAAGGTTATTATGATATCTGATGAAGAGCTGCCCAATCCACAAATCTTTTTCCTTCTACCCTTATTCAATTTCTTTATTCCATAACATTATTTTCTTTCCAAATTTTCTTCTGTCTCTAAAAATGGAGAGTGGGTGATTACCCTGCTATTCCCAAAAATCTTTCTTAAGAAGCTCACTCTCTGAGTTCTCACAGGATTCTAAAAAAAACCAAAAAGAAGAAAGAAAGCAAAAATGCAAAAAGACTCTCCTTCCAAAAGGAAAAATCTTGATTTGATTTAACTTCAATTTTCAATTTTCGCTCAACTCAAAAAAACCAATTTTTAAAGCGTTAAAAAGATCATTATAAAGTAGAAACTTGCCTAAAATTACCCCTAACCCCTAGGTATACCTTATGGGCTTTAGGAAACCCTATTAAACTACCCCTAGGTGTTCATTTAACCCATTTTAAACCCCTCTGAAGTTTATTTTCGGGTCAAACATAAGTTGACCACTCCAAATATTATATTTCCAAAGTATTTATGACAACACATTAATTTATTAAGAAAACTATAATTAAACACTTTCCCACCAAGAGACAAAATAAAACATTTAAATTAAATACACACGTGTCAAGTGACACAAATAAAACACTTTTACAAAAAATAAAACATGAAATTGTCTCTTGAGGTTTTTACACATTAAATTTAATTAACACTTAACACTCATGCAGCATATACTGATACGAATAAAATACAACACAAACGGGGTGTTGTCTCTCCAAATAGACAAACCCTGGCTTACGAACATACATAAGTCTAGGTTTGATTCTTCGTAATTTTCCATGGTCACATGGTAAATTTCCTGCGCATCTCAATTTACACATTAGTACTTCCAAATATCCATATATAATATAATTCAATAATATAACAATACACATCATTACTTGCATACAATTTTCATCTGCACAGATTGAATACATCTTTATCAAGCAAATTCACATAAGCAAATTTCATCCCAATTCACAAAAACTAAACATACACCATAGTTCTATATTCAGAGTAAAGTCCTACAATTTCAGTAACGACATCTATCATTGCAATATCATTCTATCTAATAATCATGTAGTGTTCTATCTCATAAAGCATGTAAGTAAATCATCAAATCATAGCAATGTTATCCAAATCCTGAAATCATATAAGTTCTAAGTCTCAAAATGCATCAAAATAAAGTGTCCATAATAGTCTAAAATATAAAATCCACTGAATGTCAGACTGAGTCGAGGTGAGGCCTCACACAGATTTCAAGATGATCCTAAAGAGACTCATGTTACTGTTGTTAAAAGAATTTTTAGATATTTGAAGGGAACTATTGATTATGGGCCTTGGTATCTGAAGAATGATGATTTTATGCTATGTGCCTATAATGATGCTAATTGGGTAGGTGATGTAGATGAACGAAAGAGCACTACCAGTGGAGCTTTCTTTTTGGGGCAGAAGTTGGTTTCATGGGCAAGCAAGAAACAAGATGCTATATCTCTATCTACTGCTAAAGTTGAATACATTGTTGTTGCTAGTAACTGTACTCGGGTAGTTTGGATGAAATAGATACTGAAAGACATTAGTTGTGTATGATGAGCCTAGTGTTATTTAATATGACAATTCAAGTGCTATTAATATTTCTAAGAATCTGGTACTACACTATAAAATGAAGCATATATCAATTAAGTATCATTTCTTGAGGGAGAAAGTTAGTGACAAAGAAGTAAAACTAGAGTATGTATCTACAAAAGATCAGAATGCAAATATTTTCACTAAGCCTTTACCTACAAATACATTTGTGTATTTGAGAGATAATTTAGGGGTCTTTGCCCCTCCTGATGAGAACTAGGTGTGTTGAGATGCATCAATCTGTTGGACTTCCTAGTCTTATTTCTTTATCCAGGTTGACGAGTTGATGCTGCTACTCAGCCAGAGTAGTTAGTGTGTTGTTTAGAGATGTGAGTTTATCCTAGAGGGCGAGATTATGTTGCTTGTGGGAGAGAAGCTTGATTAGTTTATATCTTTGGCATTGTTGTCAAAGGGGGAGAGAAGCTTGATCAGTTTATATCTTTGGCATTGCTATCAAATGGGGAGAGATGCATGTGAAAAATTGCTTTATCTTTGGAGCTTTGTGTGCATGATCTAAGGGGGAGTTTTGTTGGTGTTAATTTATTCCTTTGTATTGATTGTTTTTCACATTTATATGTTTGCATCAATGCCAAAGGGGGAGATTGTTGGATATTGCTTCTACTAGGATATGTTGTTGTCATTGATGTCAACATATTTTCATGTTTTGGTGTTGTAGAGAAATGTTTTAGTGATCCAATGATTGAAGTGAGTTGATCTAATTGGTTTATCTATTTAGGATGCTCAATCAACTAGAGATACTTCATTCTTTTATTGATTCGATGATGCTATGTGATGATTTGGTTGAGCTATGGATTCTGATATGCAGACAAATTTTCAATATTCAATGTTGTAGTGTTCTAGTGTTTGACCCATTGTGCTCTGGTATGATCATATCTTGTGTTGCAGATTTGGAGATTTTTTTGGATGCTCGTGTGTATCTTCATTTCAAATGGTTCATGATTTGGTGCTCTGGAAGCTATCTTTCTTATCTGAGTTGCTACTATTAAGTGTTCTTGAGTATTAGCATGTTGATCAATGAAGATTTGAATAAGTGGTGTTGGTGTAGCTATTGCAGATGTTTCTAACATTCTTCTTGGTGTTTCCTAATCATGTCCTATTTGTTTTGGTGGTCTGCATTAATTATTGTGCAATTTCTTATTTTTGATTAAGGGGAAAAATAGGTTTTGAGGGGGACCCAAAACCCCAAACAACAGGTTTTGAAGGGACCCGAAACCCTCAGATTTTACAAGGATCTGGAACCTACAATGAAACTTTTACCAAAAAGGATAGGAAAATAAAATCAATAGACCACTTCAATAAATCTAGCTAGTGTCAACCAAAAGCCAACACAACTACAAGCATAAATAAGCCAACCAAACTAAGAGAAAAACATTACAAAACCTTCTAGCAACACAACCAAAGCCTTTAGATGAAGTCGATAGACTCCCACATCCAAACATCAAGGATTTTTTGAGTTCCCCTACCCATATATAGAAAAAATAGGCAGCAAAAGGCTAGCCTGACCCTTAGCCAAAAACTATAACAATCTAAGTTAGGCCCTTCAAAACTGTCAGCATCCAGTGAGATAAAAGCAAGGGAGTTTTCAAAGGCTCCCCTAACCTTTGATTTGGGTTTTAAAATGGCTTCCAAAACCACCAAAAGCTAAACCGAAACATGGGGGTTTTGAAAGGCTCTCCTAACCTTCAAAATAGGTTTTGAAATGGCTCCCAAAACCAACAAGATGAAGCCAACAACCTCAAAGTATCTGATAACCGCACCTCTAACAACAAATCATCTATCCACCTCAATAGGATAGGAGCACCTAGACTGCACCACAACACCCAACTCCAAACTTAGAGCCAAACAATGTTTTAAAAAGACTCCCGTAGTCTTGTTTTGGATCAAAGAGATAGGGGAAATGATATAGCATTCAAACCCAACACAATCCACCCCATCCTCAAGAATCTTGATGGGTTTTAACCAATATCCCATAACTAGATGAAGGATGAAAATCCTCCATGCAAAAACCAGCAACCAAAGGAAAAATTCAGTATGCTTAGCTGGACATAAGGGTTTTGAAAAGGCTCCCAAAACCTTGCAAATAGAGAGAGGCCTGCACCAGATAGAATCCATGCCAACATACTCCTCCAAAATATCCACCTCAATAGGAGAAGAGGGAGAGAACCCCATCAACAAGGAGACCAAAATAATAGAACACCCAACCTCAAAAAATAGGGTCCGAAAAACCCCTAGCAGAAGCCATCTACCAAACCTCAACACACCACTCTTCCCCTCTATAGAAGAGTGGTTCACCTTTAAAGGTTCAATTGAGAAATAATGATAGATGACCACCTGAGAAAAAATAGAGGACCTCTTGATACAAATAGTACCATAAAAGAATTCAAAGCCTACAGGAAGACACTTAGAAAAATCACACCTAGTAGAAACCTGGATCTCTCGCACAGAGATCCTAAACATCAATAGAAGCAACCCTAGGGACAAAATACAACCCAAAAGAAGAGGGGGAAAAAGGAGTCCATAGAAACAAACCCTTGAAATGCCACCTAGGTCCCAGATAGTCCCATCACTCCAAGGCTCAACAAGTCTTGTGCAATTTCTTCTTGATCCTCTTTGTTTGGTGATATTCTTCGTGTTATGCGATATTTTCATGGTGTAACATGTTGCGATTGGTCTTGGTAAGATTTTTCATGGTGGTGCATGTTTGAGGAATTGATTTAGGTCCATGAGATAATGTCCATGACATTGTATTGGTCTGGTGGTTGATTTATGTATCGTGTGATGTAATCTTGTAATTAGGTGTTATGGGTTTGGCCGACCTTGTAGTCAAGGTTGATGATTTTTATAAATAAGTGCTATATTGGTGGTTCGGTGGTGATGGTTGTTGAGTCTACATTATCAGAGAGTGGTGTATGTGCGATCAAGTGAATTCATCTTTTGGTGTGGTGTGTTGAACAAAGATTGGTGAAAGGAAAACATTTGAGCTTAATTGGAACTGTCATTAGGCATTAGCAGATGTTATTTTTGTAGTTCATTCTTTCTGGATTGTAGTCTAAATCATTTTGTAAGGTAGTAAACCTTCCCTGAGGGTTGGAGCCTTCTGGGTCATTGTATTTTGAGTAGTGAGCTCTAGGCAATGTGCCTAAATGCATATGCATTCCCCATTGTAATATTTACACATACTACTGCAGTGTATTATCTCATTGTGAGTAGGTTTGAGCAGGTTCCCACAGTGGTTTTTCCCTTAACTGGGTTTTCCACATAAAAAATATTGGTGTTATGTGTGTTGCTATTATTGTTGTTATCTTTCTTTTTGCTGTAGTTGATTAGATTTGAGATTGTTCTTAATTGGTTTAATCTGGTGAAAAATTATTCATGCCCCCCTCTCAGTTTTCCTTCCTTGTTGTTGCCAACATACAAATTTAAAATAAACTAAGAGGAACTTGTGTCTAGAATCTAGGCCTATAAGTGTTGGATAAGGACGCTCTAAGAAACCTTGTCTGTAAAATGTTAGATGTGGTTAACAAATATATTTCCAAGATTTGAATGTGGTCTTTAATGTTCTCCCAAATATTAACTAAAAAATTATCCAATATAGGTGTGTGGGGTGACCTTGTGCTCCACTTTTTACCTCTACAAAAGCTAGATCTTATTGTCTCTATCTGATCTGCCTAATTCTACAATTGAATCTTCGAAACTTGTTGCCTACCTATAAAAGAAGAGAAGTTTTTCTGTTGATAAGGGTTTGTTCAGGTCAAACCTCAAGTTTGAAATTAATCCTTGAAGTGAATTGAATTGACAATTCTAAAGTAAAATATTGAGAATGCATCAAGATTGTTGAAGTGATTGGAGTTTGATGATGCAATGCTATTTGAATTTGATTACAAGTGTTGATGAAATAACATGACATGACAAGACATAAATGACTCAATTGTAAACATGTTCTTGCATGAGAATTAAAGTATTTTCTTGCTCCATGATCTCTAGATAGGTTGAAGAATGCTTGAAGGATAGGGTGAGATAAAATGTCACCTTGATGTTTGAAGAGGTAGGTGGATTATAGTGCATGTAATTAGAATGGTTGTGTGATGGATATTTGTGGATGTGAAAATGAACTAGAAGAATGCTATTATGTAGGGTTGTCAAGGTGTTTCCCAAATTAGGTTGACCTATAATAGTCAAATTGAGGCATCGTGATCAAGAACTAACTTGTGGGAAGCAAGCATCATTATTTTCAAGTTTGGGCTTGGTTTTGGTGGATAAGGGTTCGTAGGCATCCTTATCTAGGATAAAGGAATTCGGATTCCCTTGTCCACCCAAAACAAGGTAAATAGGTTGAGAGTATGGTGCTCACAACTTGAGACAGGGGTTTAGATCACGATGCAGATAGATGACACTAGTTTCAAGGTAAAAAGACCAAAAATAGGCTTGGATAAGAGATAAGAATGAAAAAAACTAAGTTAGGGGCACAAAAAGTGGTGTAAATTATATAGGGTAACAATTTATGATTCTAAACTAGTTAACATATCACCCTTTATAGGTTGAGTCATTCATAATTGTGAAGTCTTGAATTAGGGAAATTTTAGTTTTATCTCACTTCATGTGGTTGAGACACATGTACTCACATCCTATGAAACATATGCCATGCACACTTACACATGCTCCCACTCTTCTCACATGAGCTTACATGTGTTGCACATTAAGAGTGGTAGTCAATCAATCATTCCTAACTTCCTACCTCCTCTTCCTTGCATTTATGTATGATAGACATACTATTATACTTTATTTAGTTCATGGCTTCTCCAATGTGGTATCAAAGCCATTATTACATATCCCTTCTCAAATCATGGTGGCTACAAAACTTATTCCTATCATTAGAGCATCATGGAGGTAAAAGAATATTATCATTAAGTCTGAAATGCTTGAGAAATAATAATAGCATATCATTTTCTAAATTTTGGTAGCTTTAATATTTTACAAAAAATAATTAGCCATTGTACCATGGACCACCAAACAAAATATCTATGGGCCCATACTATATGAATTTGTTTTAGAAAAGGGGAAAATAATAGAGGGCCAAATTACCTCTTATTGATCTCTCTTTTAGTCAATTATTTTCTAAATAGAAATTAATTATTGGCCTAAATTGGCTGATTTGGAAGGTTTTATGATATTTTATTTGGAGGTGGAAATTCAAAATTCTATTGCAATTTTAAAAAAGGTTTCCATCAATTATTATTATTTTTTCTTTAAGATTTGTCAGTCGTAAATATCCCAATGCCACAATCTATACTGATGCACAAAGTGATTTTTTTTTCTCATGGTAGCTCAACCTACAATTATATAGTTAAATGGGTAGTGTTGGATTTGAGAGGAATTTAATGAGATCCATATTTGTAACTCATGACTAGGATTTACATTGATTTATCTATCAATGTCTATTGCTATGAATGGTGGTGCATCTCCAACTTGGAACAACACAACCACCATTATGCCCATCTTTGGAGTACAACATATTGTTGAGTTGGTTTAACTATCCATGCACAAAACTTATATTGGACCTTACAATTTAAATAAATTATCATTTCATCCAATATGGCTTTTACCTTTGTATAACATGTCACAACTAGTATGAGGTCAATGTTGTCTTCAAAAGTGGATCTCTTGACACGACTTCCATATTCTGCACAATCCCCTTCTTCCAAAATGAACTAGACTCACCATTAGGCATCTCATTAGTGGGAAGAGGGTAGGTTATAAATAATAGAGGTTTGAGGTAGGCCTCAACACTTAGCTACATAGAATGGGCTCCCCTCTTGGGTTCCTAGACTTTGAATATCCATTACATTATAGTTGCGTATATATCCATTGGATATTTTAAGAGAATGATGTGACACTATCTACATATGCATCTAAAATTAGTGGTGATGATATCTTGCACATGTGTACTACCCAAACAACTAGTGTCACATCTTCTAACTAGAACCTAAAAGACCAAATACAACCCTAATGGATCCCTAGCCTTTATATTCAAGTAGCATTCTCTACCTCTATAGGCATCTCCACCATTAGTGATAAAATGCCCTTTACATAGTAACTAAGTATGACCATTACATATTACTAATTGTATAATTTAGTGTCATTATTAGAAATTAATTTTAAAACTACCTAGGTCACAATCAAACCACTAACTATTAGCATTGTTCAAACCATTAGTGGCTAGTTGGTTGGTATAATAACTCTCAAGAGCCTAAAATAGATGAATTTTTAATATATAACTTTTTATTCAAGAGTTAAGTTTTTCAAATTGAATATTTAACAAAAATATGGTTTCATAATAGATGTTGTCATCAAAATATTGGATAAAAATATGGTTTCATAATAGATAATTTGTTGGCCTCTAAAGTTGTTATTTGTGTACATATTTTGATAGGGCATAACTTTCACTAGATATCATGCATATTTGTTGTTTTGTAAGTGTCCAGGTTTGAAAATTATTATTGATGTTGTTTCATGTTGTTATATCTTCATTGGCTATGTTTTTCCATTATGGATATGTTAGTTTTGTGGTCTAAATAAATCTCTATGTTCTTTAGATGTTGTGGTGTGTTTCATAGCCAGATGTGATATTTTGTGTTAATCCTACCTTTTGGTCTAGATATGATTTGTGGAAGGTAATTCAATGTGTTATGGGTCTCACCATAGCATGTGAAGATCCGGATAAGAGTAATTTGCATTGGAGAATATGTTTTGGCCCATTGATTGTCTATATTGAATCATTACATAATGGGTAACATTATGATGTTTGTGGATAGATGGTTTGGTCTTAGGGAGATGCATTTTGGTCTCCTCCTTCTCCTAGAGTGGATCAACATGTGTGCTTTTGGTCTAGAAGGTTTATTGTTTCTTTTGGCTGACTTGGTTCAAGCCTTAATGGTCTATCTTGTATATAAAGTATGTCAGATTCAATGATAGTCCCAAAGACACTGAGAGGGGGGGGGGGGGTGAATCAGTGTCTAACCGGTTAGCAAAATATTTATACTTATTCAAAACTTTGCATCCCAAAATAGTGTACCAGTAAATAAGAATTAATACAGCATATAAGAATAATAGAGACAACATAGAAACACACCATAACACAAGATATTTAATGAGGAAACCCAGTGTGGGAAAAACCTCGGTGGGATTTTTGACCCACAATATTTACTCACTAGCCAATGAATAAATACTACTTACAATGAGGGGCTTACACATGCAGGGAGGCAAACAGCCTAGAGCTCACTGCTCAATCACAAAATAGGAGTCACAATGACTACAAAATGGATTATCAAAATCTAATACAATGTACTAATCAAAACAACATCTCATATGCCAGGTTCAATACCGGTTTAAGCTTAGACAATAACCAAAACCTTCACTGTCAGTTATATTACCTTATACAAAATTGCCTTATACTTCTCATCCATCTCATACCTCTCTATCATTAAAATGACCTATAAGATCTCATACATATATGAGTCTTTTATAATATACCATGTTAGCTTTACAAAGGATAATTACATTTCAAAACAATAAACAAAATTTTAGTTCATGTTGGCCTGAGTGCCAGTATGCATTGTTGTCGATGCCGGTGAAGTGTCTGCCGGTGTATGTAGAAATCTATTGCCGGTTTTGGTATCTGCTGGTGTCTACTAGATGATTTCAGTTTGGTTTCCAGTTGGTTTCCATCAATGACAACATCAACTATTCTCATAAGAGTGTAGAATGGCAACAATCTCCCCCTTTGGCATTGATGGCAACACTCATGAGAAAAATCCAAAAACTGTTTCCAAAAAATGAAGTCCAAAAAGATTCTGAAAAGATGTGCTCCCCTAAGCAAGTGATTTCCTTTGTACAAGTAGTTTTCTCTCCATTACTCCCCCTTTGACATTAATGAAAAAGAATGTCATCAAAAGAGTACAAAAATTTCACCTCAAATTCTGTAACTGGTTGGTTACAATCTGAAAGATATCTGCCAAAATTAAATTTAGACTCTGCATAAACCTTTTGCTATCATTCAAAGTTGCCTCAGTCTGTTGGATCATGCTAGTGAGATAATGCATGTGTTCCTCCGGTGATTGTTCTCCTTGAGCTAATGCCTTAGATATTTCAATTCTCTGAGTAATCAAATTTCCCAGCTTAGGACCAAGTTTATCTTTAAGTTCCCGGTCATTTGACCTTATCCTTGCCTTCTCTTTCTCAAGTTTCTCTAATTTCTCCTCAAAACCTATCATTTCTTGCTCAGAAACTGATATATGTTCGGATGAACCAATTATATTATCTGCTATGTCATCAATTTATTTATGTGTTTTTTTGATCTCCTTGTCTATATCCTCTGTCAAAAGGTGAGGTTTTCCTGTTTCCCATATAGCTCCTTGTATTCCAAAATTGTAGAGTTAAGTACCGGTAATAATGTATTTACATGATCTGTACATTTATTTATAGTCTCTTCAAAGAATGTGTTTTTCTCTTTTTCAACTCTCTCCTTAGTTATGTCCTCATTCACCTTGTCAATAGTTATTACATTATCAATAATAAATTTGGACAATGTGTCCAATTTACCTACAGAATCCTTAATGTGATCTATTTTATAATTTGGTGCAATCAACTTAAGAATAGGTAATGTGTTTGATGAATCAATGATGAACAGTTAGTACCAAACTGGTACTGAGAGGGGGGGGGGTGAATCAGTACTGGTAAAAACACTTTTCCTTGAACCGGTTTGACTGAGAACCCCACACTTTGACTGGCAAGCAATAACATCGGTCTAAACTAGATTACTACCAGTTAAGCATAGTGAGAGACATAAACTGGTAACTCAGCTTTCCACACAATCTAACATCTTATTTCCACTTCACCCATATGCATACACTAGTAATACTACAACAGAAATGTAAAGACTTATTGGTTCAACATGCTTTACCACTTAACAGAGAATAAAAAAGCATCACATGAAAAAACATCACACATAACACACATATTTTTCACGTGGAAACCCAACTGGGGAAAAACCATGGTGGGGATGAATACCCACAAGCTATTCTTTGAACCCTTTTGAAGTCCACTCTATTAGGAGCCTAGTCCGGTTAAAGACTTTACATTAGGTTCTGTTAGGAACCGATCCTACTAGGGATCACCCGGTTAAGGGATGGCTAACATACCCAGTTAAGGGTTAAACCTTGTTAAAGGTTACCTTGTTAGAGGGTTTTTATAACTCAATTATTTTGAGTCACCCTATTAAAGGATTTACAACAAGCTGGTTAAAGCTACCCTGTTAAGGGATTTTCCAACTCTTGAAGTGGTTAGAGGTCAACAAGTATTACAATGATCTGGTAACAACACTTAATGCCAATGCAGATCCGCTTTAGTTCCTTCCTTCTACACTCACACTCTGCAAGTATCTATTCTCATATTTGGTCTAGCAAGAATCATGATATTTGCACTTTGATACACACACAACATTTGCCAACAATTCAACATGAAAAATAACATTGACCTTATAGGAAACAGATAGGTTGGTAGCATAAACCCTAAACCCTAAACATTTAGGTTAAGCAATTCAGTTGGTTCAATCCTAATTGTTGATCATATTGTATTGATTACAAAAGTCTTGAACACATCTCAAGACATTCTCCATCTTTCATTCTTCATTGCTGACAGAGACTTCGCAGATTCCCGAGGTAGATAGGATCAATCTCCTTCATGCAAGATCCTTCACACGCACAAGGCTAACATGGCAACACAATCTGTTCTTCATTACAATGCTAACACATCACACAATGTCATCGGTTGAATCACATAGGCATAGAACACTTCAACCGGAAACCCTGAAGCTAAGACTACCAACTGGTAGTCATACCATATGAAACCTTGATAAAAAACATTCCATATACTGGTTCACATTCCAACATACTGGTTCACTTGGACAAACATACTGCTTGACTTTTTCACATATACTGGTTCACTTGGACAGACATATTGCTTCACTTTTTCATATATATCTATATATACTAGTTCTCTTGTAAGTGTATACTTCAATATACCAGTTCTTTCTTCATCATATTGACATCAATAACAATATATAATATCATCATGTCAGCATACTCTGCACATATGCCAACAGTGTTATCAATTGCCTTAGAGGACAATGCACTGCAATCCATTATCTTCTTAATTGAATTCAAAAGAACCTCTGTAACATT
Organism: Cryptomeria japonica; assembly: GCF_030272615.1. Classification (NCBI taxonomy): domain Eukaryota; kingdom Viridiplantae; phylum Streptophyta; class Pinopsida; order Cupressales; family Cupressaceae; genus Cryptomeria; species Cryptomeria japonica. Next base: position 163,007,100 of record NC_081405.1, read on the forward strand.
GGTAGGTCTGAATTCACCTATAGATGTGCCGGATGTCTGACCAATCATTTTTATTACCTCTTTTCTTCCATCAGATGTGTCCAATTTGCTTGCATTTTCTTCTGGTGGATCAGTCTGTGTTTGCATATCAACTTTTAAAGGTTTCTTAGATTGGTGCAATGTTTTTGTGATTTCCGGTTTCTTTGTCTCTGTGTGTACCTCTGCCTCTGTTTGTTTCTCTTCCGGTTTCTCTAAAAGTTCAACTACTAGATTCTCAGTCTCCAGTAGCCTTGTGCTAGTTCCATTATCTTCAATAGGTTTTTCAGTCTGTGTCGGTTGCTCTGTTTGTGTTGATGTCTCAGTTTCAATAGTTTGTACCAGTTTCTCTACTATGTTGCTATTGTCAACATTGTCTACCTTAAATTTAGAGGTTTCCTTATCCACAATAATGTTTACCTCTTGTGTATCCACATTCATTGTAAAAAGAATCTCTGACTCAAGATTAGTATCATCATGTCTTATTCCTTCAGTGTCAGTAGCCAGTGGATCTTCTGAGTGTACTGGTGTAGTATCTAAAGGTGGTAGTGGAAGATTGTCAGTAATCTTTATGTTTGGAACTCCACCAATTTTTCCTTTACCTTTGTCCTTTTGATAAACCTTAAATGTCTTCTTAGGTCTGTTCATTTCCTCTTGTTTTTCTTTCTCTACAAAAAATATATCCCAATTATCTATTATTTCTTCTACAATTTCCTTTACTCTTCCTGCCATCAGGCTCACTTGTCAGTGTCCACTAGAAAATATTGATCAGTTAGCCTCAGAAATAAGTTTATCAATTTCTTCCTTTGAGTTAATCGGGTGAACTGCCAAGAGTGCTTCAACTTTTAGTTTCTTGTCTAATTCCCTCACTGATAGCCTTTTAGCTTCTAGTCTCATGTAGAGATCATTTGGTAGCTCACCAACAACTTCAATCAAAAATTTCTTATAAATGTCTAAATGAAGAACAATGCTTTCTTCAATAGTTTTTCTGTCAGTATCATTTGAAGAAGTATACCATTTATGCACATTAGATAAATTACCTTCCTCTGTTACTTCATTCAGTAAATCATTCAATGAAGGGGTAACCGATGTCTATTTTCTCTTTGAAGTAAGCTTCTTCTTGGGTTCCCTGACCACCTGCAGTTTCTTCCTTAAGGTTCTTGTTTTCTTCAGAGTAGGAGAAGGTACCGGTGAGGCTTTCCTTTTCCTTTCCACTCTTTTGAACTCAGCAACCTTCCCACTGTCACTGTCAAAAGATGTGTCAACCGGTGAAATATGTGCCTCTGGTTGAAGTCCTTCAAGCTCACTAGACGATATGCCACTAAGGTTCATGACAATCTCTTTGATTTATTTTACCTTCTTGGATGCATCCCTAATTAATTTTTCTCTTCTCTTAGTTCTTTTCTGCATAGACACTTTATTCTCTATGGTTTTTGCATTTCAAAAGAATTCTTTAGATGGATCTCTAGGTGCTTCAAGAAGTGCTTTTGCATACGTTTCTAGAACATGTAGATCAACCTCATAACCCATTTCAGTAACCCAAATAGTTCTAGGGCTTACTTCTTCCATCCAAGTTTCATCTCTTTTAATAACAAAATAGATTTGCTTGTCATATTTATCAACTATACTATGAGGGATCCATTCCCTATCTCTCATCTTAGATTGGAAAGTTTTAAAGTAGTCTGTTATGTTTTTATCTCTATCAGTTCCCATGCCGATAAAAGCTTCATGTAGTTGTTTTCCTACCGATGTATCATAACCAAAGTCTTTGGATATTGTACCAGGGATCTCTTTGGTGAAATATAACATCAAACATACCAAAAGGTTTCCAAAGCGGAAAGTACCTTTTTTGTCCCCCTTAATCTTTTTTAGGTTATCAATAAGCTCATCTTTTAATCATTCACACACATTTATCTTAGCATTGTTGTTTATCATTTCATGTGCATTGTAAATACAAAGACTGGAAGTAGAATTGAGTCTGTTAGCATGTGTGGCTCTGCATCCAAGGACCATACTTACATATCTCACATTAATATCCTTAATGTCATTCACTCTAAGTTCTCTATTGTCAGATGTTGCTTTGGTTAGGCTTGTCACCATTTTGTGGGGAATCTTCTTTGTCTTATTAGGTCTACTACTGGTTGAGGGTAAACCTATAACTGCCCTAATTGCTTGTCAAGTTATATTACAAATAGAATCCAACCATAAGAATTCTCCATGTGCTCTACTCAATACAATCCTTACCACTTCCTCTAGAAATTGAGGGATATTCAATATCTCCACAAAACCTAAAGTTTCCACAATTTTATGTTCAGGTTTAACAATTCCATGTTCATCACAAATGACCTTGTTAAACATTTTCATTAACTCCTCATATCCTAGGTCTTCTATATTGCAATGTATGTAAATCCTAGGGTCTTCTACAAATGCTACACCCTTAGGTATTTTTGAAAAAGCTCCTATAGAGTCTTCTTGCTTCACAATCTCGGGAATTATTTTGAATACGTGCCTAGGGCGCTTCACATTCTCCACAATGGTAGGGTTTGGAATAAATTCAGGAACAGAAGATGAAGCAGCCATTATGAAAAATATCTCTTATCCGGATGTTTGCTGAATGCTTGAAAAACACTTCTTTGATTCACCTTGAATGCCTTTTCTTGATTTCATGCTCATAGAAAGTTTGAATGATTGGTGAGTTTTAAATGAGGGTTTCTCAGTGCTTTATAGCCAAAATGTTCTCTAAAACATCATTAAATGCTCACCAGTTAAGTGAAAACTTAACACACCTGCCAGTAAAGAAGAAATGTATCTTCTCACCATCAACCGGATGCATGTTTTTCAATTCATTGCCATACCCACAAGGGATTATTCCTCTGTTAGATGAATAATCTCCTATCGATGGGGAGTTACTCTGTTCTATCGGTGAAGATATAGCTCCATCAGTTCTCTGATCTCTTTTCTTAATCCACTGTTTAGAAAATTCTTGCTTTACTTCTTCTACCTTTTCTTTTCCCTTCAAGCTAGATCTCATATTGTTTGCCTGTGCATTCTTTCTTCTAAATTTTTTTGCAATATGTCCAATCTTGTTACAAGCATAACAAGTCACATTATTCCTCTGATTAGCTTTTCCATATCCTTGACCGGTTTGTGATCTAAATTGATTAGATAAATGTTCATATCTTCCACAAACATAGTATTTCACACTCATTCTACAGTTTTCTAAATTATGACCAACTTTGTTGCATTTGGAACATTGATTGGTGGGTGAGTTCATATTCTAATTATTTCTAAATCTACACTGATTTTCTCTATCACCATATTTATTGCAATTAAAACATTTCCCATTAAATTTGTAAGCATTAGGTTGTCTTACCGGTTTGTTTTGATCTTGATTGTTTGTAGTATCAGAACTTTCTCCAACTTCAAATCCAAGTCAATTAGTATCTCCATTAGGCTTCTAACTCTTCAACATGTCATCAAGTTCTTCTAAACTTTTCTTGAATTTGTCTTTGTTCTTATTTGCAGTAGCCAACTCATTTTCTAGAATTCCAACTTGTCTCATAAGCTCAATTTTATCATGTTGCATGTGAATCGGATCTATCTTTAACATATCATTTTCATGACTAAGTCTCAAATTTTCATTTCCAGCATCATTAAGTCTCCTAGTCAAGTCTTCTTCATTCTTCTTCCTCTCTTCAATATCTTTACATAACCTCATAGTCATATCTTGAATTTCATTCTTCATATTAATATTTTCTTGTCTCAACTTGTTTGCAATGTCTCTAAGAGTTTCTTTTTCATCATCATCATTCTACATCTTTTCATGAAGTTCTTTTATTTTATTTTGTGCAATAAAAAAATTCTCGTGAAGTCCTTTTATGAATTCCTGTGCAATCCTTAGATCATCTTCAAGTTTGATATTCTTCAATTTATCTTCAAGATCTCCTTCCAACTATTTTCTTAAGTTCTCCATCTGTACCGGTGTCAAAATCTTCCTCAAGCTGTTAGGATTTTTAAAATAGAGGACCAGGCTCTGATACCAATTGTTAGATTCAATGATAGTCCTAAAGACACTGAGAGAGGGGGTGAATTAGTGTCTAACTAGTTAGCAGAATATTTATACTTATTCAAAACTTTGCATCCAAAATAGTGTACCGGTAAATAAGAATTAATGCAACAAATAAGAATAATAGAGACACCATAGAAATACACCATAACATAAGATATTTAATGAGGAAACCTGACGTGGGAAAAACCTCAGTGGGATTTATGACCCACAATATTTACTCATTGGCCAATGAATAAATATTACTTACAATGAGGGGCCTACACATGTAGGGAGGCCAATAGCCTAGAGCTCATTGCTCAATCACAAAATAGGAGTCACACTGACTACAAAATGGATTATAAAAATCCAATACAATGTATTGTTCAAAACAACATCTCATATGCCAGGTTCAGTACCAGTTTAAGCTCAAACAATAACCGAAACCTGTGCTGTCAACTATATTACCTTATACAAAAATGCTTTATACTTCTCATCCATCTCATACCTCTCTATCATTAAAATGACCTATAATATCTCATACATATATGAGTCTTTTACAATATACCATGCTGGATTTACAAAGGATAATTACACTACAAAACAATAAATAAAAGTTTAGTCCATGTCGGCCTGAGTGTCAGTATGCATTGTTGTTGATACCGGTGAAGTGCCTGCCGGTGTATGTAGAAATCTATTGCTGGTGCCGGTATCTACCTGTGTTTGCTAGATGATTGCCAGTTGGTTGCCAGTTGGTTTCCAGTTGGTTGCCATCAATGACAACATCAACTATTCTCATAAGAGTGTAGAATGACAATAAAGTGTTGGCAAGAGACATTGCACATGGTATCAAATGTTTTCATTGATGGTAACTCTAGTTAGAGATTCTATTCGCAATTCATAATCTTCCTATATTGGAAGTCACTTTGAAGATTTGGTCAAGTCCAGTGAGTTAGAACAAAGCATTTGGTAGAGTTCAACATTTTTCTTAGTATTTTATTTTAGTTGAATATTTTGTGTTGCAAAGTTAAGGAAAGCTTGATAAATGTCTATAGTACCTTATTCTATGATCTTAGCCTCTGGTGACATGTGTTATGCAATTTTGAAGGTCCAATATATCATTTTTGGGTAGAATAATATAGTATGGCCGGCTTGTATGATTGATCATTGTACAAAATTTTTGGAGCCAGTTTGGTGATGAATTTTGTGTTTGAGAATGTTTAGTCAACTTATGAGAAGCATGTGGACAATTCATTTTGGTCTGCATATGCATTGGAGATCATATTCAGTTGACTATTCATACATGTTTGATGAATATGGTAAATGTTCTTGAGTTGACATGTAGCCGATATGATTTGATGTTGCAAATACATAAGGTCAATGTAATTGATCATTTTGGGAGTGTGAAAATTGTTGATAATTGATTGTACGCAGTTTCATGTGCACAAGTCAGAGATTTGTGCTCTAGATTAATGCAGATTAGTGGAATAGAGTAGAGAGATAAATGAGGAAAGTTTGATTATTGTGCTTAATCGAAACTATAATTTGGCATTTATAGATGCTATTGTTTAGTTCATGTACTTCAGTAATCTATTGTAATTATTTTGTAAGATAGTGAGTCTTCCTTGGGTTGTAGCCCTTGATATTTTAAGTAGTGAGATCTAGGTAGTGTTCCTGAATGCCTATGCATTCCCAATGTAATATTTCTATACTTTTGTAGAGTATATTTATATTGTGGGTTCATCCCAGTTAAGGTTTTTCTCTTAACGGGGTTTCCACATATAAAAATCTTGGTGTTATGGTGTTGTGGATATTTACTTTATGTGCTTGCAACTCTCTTTTGTTGATTTGTATTAAGTGCTTGAAGGTTCAGGTTAATAAGGTTAAAAATTGCAGAACACTGATTCACCCCCCTCTCAGTGTTCCTTGATTCCAACAATTGGTATCAGATATGATTCTCTCAAAATAAGTTTAGCAGTTTGAGGAGGATCCGAGAAGGTGTTTCAATGGATTTCGGTAGTCTTCAACATCAGGTTCTTGTTACACTTGATGATCTTGATCAGTCCAAAGTTGAAGTCTAGGAACTACAAGGGAACCTTTTAAAGATGTTGAAAACTTCATTGTGTCATTAGAAGATTAGTTGAACAAGTCAAGAGAAAAGAGAAAGGAACTTTGTGATAAGATAAAAGAGAAGGAAAGGAAATGGATGGAAGATGATCATCTAAATCAAGCCTTGAAGGAGAAATCAAAAGAATGTCAGAAACTTGCAAAAGAAAATACAAGCTTGAAACATGAGATGGAATTTATAGCGATGGGGTTGACAAAGGAGATTTAAGGAAGGAAGAAAAGTGAAGAGAATCTTGCTCAGTTATTGAAAGATAAATCTGATGAATGCCACAAACTTGATTGTTATAATGGCCAACTGAAGCTTGACCTACAAGAATCCAAATGTAATGAGGAAGAGGTTGGAAAGTAGATTGTTCTTCTTAGATATGATCTTGAAGCTGTAAATAGATTGTTCTTCTTAGATATGATCTTGAAGCTGTAAATGAGTACAAGGAGAAGTTCAAGATTGGTTCAACCAAAATTAATGAGATGCTTGAAATCTAGAAAGATTCAGATGACAAAAGAGGTCTTTGATTTGAGAAAGGTGAAAGCTTTAGATCTGGTCAAAGCAATCCTAAGTCAACAAATCATAAGTTCAAATCTAAAAGGTCTCCGGTAAGGAAACCTAATTCTCAAAAGTTCAATGGTAACTATTTTGTTTGCAATAAATTTGATCATAAGGCTAGTCAATGCAAAAATAAAAGGAATCATAACGGTCACTCTTTCTCTGGTCAATGTTTCAAATGCAACAAGTATGAACAGAAGTCAAATGAATGGAAAAGTATGATGAGTAACTTTCCTAATAGAAGGAATGTTAGATGTTATGCATATGGTAGGTTTGGACATGCTGCTACGCAATGTAGATCAAGAGGAAAAAAAGGGAATTTCAGGCCTAGACAAGAAAATGTGGTGTGCTACAATTGCAACAAATCCAGACACATTGCAAGATTCTACAGAAACAAAAATGTGAATAGGAATGGCCTGGCAGACAAAAACAAGAATGTGAAAGCAAACAAAATAGGCAAGGTGAAAGTGGATTAGATTCAGGATTAAATGAAGAATACATGGGTGAAGAAGAGTTATTCAAATGTAAGGAATGGATTCACACCTGAATCCGATGCTATAAATTCCTCCAGGAATTGAATTAAGGCATCCAACCTAGGGGGATTTTTCATGAAAATATTATGCACCCCCTGTAGTAGATGATACCCAAATCCAACAGGTTGGTAGATGCTATGTTAGGGTATTGTAGATGATGTGAGATGATCTCTAGAAGAATATGAGAAATAATGAAGATCCACAGATGATTCTTTGTGAGCTGTCTATAAAAGTTGAGTATCCGGAAGGTTAGGGTAAAACATACTTAATGTACCCTAAAAGTTAGGTATGTAAGAGACAAAAGGAAATATATCACCTTCATTTGTCACTTTCCATTTGAGAGAACAAGAGGAGAGAACTCTACATGAATATTTTCTAAGAAATTGAAGCGTGATCCAAATTCCTCGTGTGAAACCCTAATCCGAGTAAGAAAATATTTTTCCGTGCAAAAATTTTCGATTCAAGATTTTTGAGATGAATACTTCATTGGTTGTTGATATTATCTAAAGAGCTTGACCCAATTTCAAGAAGCACCCTTTCAATTCAGTCAAAATAATCCCACAAGGTGCATTTTCATTTGTCTCATACATTGTTTTACATGTGGAAGATATTAGGGTTTATAGCCACACTAACATTAAAGAATTGGGAAGCTCTCACTTGCTGAATATTTACAATAATCAACTGCTAGATGAGAATTTCAGACTCAAACCTGAATTCAAAGTTTGTTAGATTCTCTTCGTTTGATGAACATAAGTGGGTCTGATATGTGCTGAGCAGGATGCATGATGAATTTATGTGGTTTAACAAGCCATTCAAGATCATTGAGAGTCCCATTAGAGCCATAACAGCTCTATGCGCAACCGGTGATCTTCCCACGCTAAAATTTGTAAAGAACTAGATTGCCACCAATGCAACTGGTTTGAAATTTCACAGGAGAGCCATGGCTATAGATGAAATTATTAAGGATGATGTAAGGTTTTCTTCCATGGTCATTAGGTATAAGATTTACATCTCTAGTAGGAAGAATTTGTTGGCAATTGACACTCATTTGATTGGTTTCAATATGTTGTCATTGATGGCAACATGTTTCAGCTTTCATATTTTCGTTTGGTTGTTTACTGATAAACAGTTCATCGACACTGGCACCGACACCGCCAGGTATCTTCATTGGTAGAAGAAATTATTTGGGTACTAACATTACAGGCTGACATGACTTCATCAGGATACATATATTGGAGGTCGACATTAGTTGGGAGATCTGGCGTCGATAATTGATTTTGACATTCATGTATATATGTAATCGATTTGACTTGTATATATATTCATTTTGTAATTATCTATGTAAGCCGGCATAAGGCATGGAGGATTGTAAGGGTATATAGGTCAGTTGATTAGATCATTTTTGAAATAGGAGAATGTGATATGAGATGTGTAAGAATATGTGAGATATGTGAGAGAGATCATGTATGTAAGGAAGTTTATGTAAGAGGCTATTCCAGTAAGGGTTTAGGGTTTCGGACCAGAGTAGATAGAGATTAACCGAAACTGTATTCAGGCATAGGAGATGCTATCTTTGTAGTTCATACACTTTTCTAGATTGTAGTTTGGATTTCTATGTAGTCAGTGAGACTCATTTTGTGATGAGAAATGTGCTCTAGGCTATAAGCCTTCCAGCAAGCGTAGAACCCTATATATTGTAATATCTTTTCATATGGCCAGTGGATTGATATTGTGGGTCACAAATCCCACCATGGTTTTTCCTCTTTGAGTTTTTCTACATATAATTCTCTGTGTTATGGCATTCATTTGTGTGATTGTCTTATTGGTTGCTTTACTTCTTTCAATCTTATATGTACTGGTTTACCAGTTGGTGAATGCATGTTTTAACAAGGTTAAATTTGATCATTCTAGTAAAACATTGATTCACTCCACCCCCTCTCAGTGTTCTTTGATTCCAACAATTGGTATCATAGCCTTGTGCCTCAGAGGAAGTTTAACAGCTTGAGGAAGATCCTCAATCCAGAATCCATGGATATGATTTTGGAGAAGCAACTTGAGGTAGCATTTGAAGATTATGATGCTAAAAGGATGAAGAACTTAAAGTTACAAGATGAATTGAATTCTTCTTAGGAATTCATTCTTATCCTATAGGAGAGGCTATCATTTGTTCAAGCTAGGAGGAAGGAACTTTTGCAAAATCAGGATAATGAAGAGAAGGATGCCCTTAATGAATGATGTCAGAAGATGAGTCAGGAGAACATGGTCATGAGGAATAAAATGCAAGCCTTAACTATGAGGATGTCAAAGGAGATTGAGGACCAGAAGAAGAAGGAATAAAATCTTGATATATCTCTCAAGGAAAAATTCAAAGAATGTACCCGGTTGGTTCATGAAAATGATATGTTGAGAATTGATTTAGTGCAATCCCAGAGTAATGAACAAGAACTTGAGAGAAAAATGATAATTCTGAGAGATGATTTGATTGCTGCAAGTGAGTACAAGGACAAATTCAAGGTCAGTTCAGCATAGCTTGATGAGTTATTGAAAATTCAAAGACAGAATGGAGATTCTAGTGGACTTGGATTTGAACAAGGTCAGAGCTCTGGTTTTGCAAATGAAGATCAAAACCAAAAGGCATCGGTAAGGCAGCTTAATGCTTACAAATTTAATGGTAGATGCTTTGTTTGTAATACATTTGGTCACATGGCTAGGCAATGTAGAAATAGAGAAAATCAGAACTATAATTTTGCTCCCTGTCAATGTTCTAAATGCAATAAGTATGGTCATAAGACAAAAGATTGGAGAATGAATATTAAATGTTATGCATGTGGAAAATTTGGACATATGGCTAATTAGTGCAGGTCAAGCAATTATACCAGTTTTAGCAAAGCAATTCAAAAGAACAATATTACATGTTATGCATGTAACAAGGTTGGACACATAGCTAAGTTCTATAGAAGCAGAAATCCACCGGTTAACAATGATGGATCAAATGATAAAGGAAAAGAGAAGGTCAATGAAATCTGATAAGATCATATCAAGAAATGGGCTAGGAAGTCAGATGATCAATCAACAGATGGAAATGCACCGGTTACTCAACCAATAGGGGAGGTTGCCCTTGCACCAACAAGAAGCTCATCCGGTAACTAAGGCAGATGCTTTAGGGGTAGGCAAAATTCATGATAATGTTTATTATGCCCTGGGAAGAGGTTCTGGAAGATGTTCTAGATATTGGAAATGCTTATCTGACATGGAGATGTTCGATGGAGATACGGTATCTTTCATCAAAAGTCATTCATATCAATGATGGATTAGGGTTTCTTGGAGGTTATAAGGTTGAATCCACTTCATTTCTAATCACTTTGCATTTAGAGCAATTTAGAGCGAGTCTAAGGCAATTCAGTGCGGTCGATATCTTCTTGAGCAATTTCACGAGCGATCGGAAGAGTTCTTTAGGGTTTCACCGACAACTATTCCACAGGTATTATCTTTCATCATGGAAGTGAGATCATTCTCTCCACCTACTTTTATTTCAAATCCTACTGTTGTCGAGGTCAAGGACCATCCTAGGCAGATTTTAAAATGATGTCCACATATATGCCACCTTGGATGATTTGGTTGGTGCTTTTTCCCATGTCCCGAAAGGAGTTATATATGCCAAAGATGTCAGAGCTTACATTCACTACCATATTGAGGATTTAAGAATTAGTGATATTAAGAGCATGTTTATGAGAAAGTTGATGGGAGATTACGAAAAGATCAAGCTTGAGTACAAGCATATTGAGGATTTAGGGATTACCGACATTCTGGATATCCTTGAATTCAAGGATGAGATTGTTAGATATGTTTTGACGAGAGTGCATGGGGAATTCATCTGGTTGGATAGACCTTATAAGATCTCAAAGGAGGCCATCAGGGCCATCACCAGTTTATTGTAGATTGGACAACATCTGGAGAATAATTTTTCTAATGATCAGGTCAAAAAAATCACCAGTGCAACATCAGACAAGAGATCAATGAGGGTTAGCACTATCACAGACAAAGACATCAGATTTAGAAGCATGGTTATTGGATACAAGGTAACTCAATCAAACTGTCTGAACTCTATTTCTAGCTCCTCCATTTATGCAACACATAAGATGATGAGGGAAAATTAGAAGTTAGATCTTTGTGAATGGATGTTAGATGAGTTGTTAATTAACCTAGGGAATATCAAATGAGAGAAGAAGGGAACATTCTAGTATGGAAATTTCATTGCTTGTTTGATGCTAGTTTTCATTAATGAAACTCTTGGTTTTGGGAAGAGACAATGGGCATTTGACATCTCAATAGGAAGACAACTAAAACAATATATTACTACATTGGGTAGTCAACGAGATGATAAGGTATGTGGTTACTTCAAGGAATTCCGGAAGGCTATGAATTCTAGAGAGAGGGTTCCAAAGAAAATTGTTGAGAAATATTCAACCAAGATATGCTTCATGGTTAAAAAGGATGAAACTTTGATGGAAGTTGTCAAGCCCTGAAAGATATGGATTGAAGAGATGGGTTATGAAGTTGATGCTTAGATTTTGGATGCTTATGCAAAGTTGTTAATTGATGCACCTATTGATGAGGCTGAGAAATCCTTTGGTACTACTAAACAAAAGAAGCAAAAGGTTGAAATTGGGTTTAACCAGAAGAAGAGGGAGAAGCAGCAGGGAAAGGCAAGCAAATTTGTTGAACAGGTTTCCTAGGATATCAAGGAATTAATTAATGTTCTAGAAAAAGGAAGGAAGAGGAAAGAGCCTCGAATTTTTGTTGAGCCTATTCCATCAGACTCTGGAACTAATGATGATACACTCTTAGAATTCAAGAGGGTATTAAGGAAGACAGGTGAAGAGACTAAGGAGGAAACAAGGAAGCAACCAGTAAGGAAGGTTACAATTAGGGTACCGACACAAAAACAAGCTCCAAAGGAAACACCTTCTGCCCCATCCGGTATTGGAAGAAGAAAGAAGATGGATGACACTAATTTGGAACTTGTCACCAATAATGTAACTATTAGTCCACCCAAGACTTGTACAAAATTGGTTGATGAAATAACTAAGGATGGTATGTTGAAAAATATAAAATTTTATTATGAGCATTTAGATAATGATGAGCAGAGAAGTTGTGGAAGTAGTTTTATTGTATTTGGATATATATAAGAAATCCTTGTTGGAAATTGAAAATCAAATAACAGTATAGTTATATGAAAACATAGATGCTAGAAGATTATCAGCTATGGAGGAGGACAAGCATATAAAGATTCAAGAGTAGTTAACTACTTGTACATCCATTACTCTAGAGGAGTTGGACAGGACTCTTAAGGTTACAGAAAGGAAAATATTTCACAACAAGCACATGACAGTTAGTCTTATGTTAGGTAAGGCTAATGAGATAGTCACTGAGACCCACAAGGCATGGGTTCAATTCTTTGTTGCAAACCTTGGTTTTTACACTTCACCAAAAGCTAAAACAGATACTATAGACATCTTAATTGAAGGAAAAGGCAAAGGTATAGTGGGTACCTCATCTATAATTTTGAAGGATATTAAGATATTGGATATAGATCCCTTGATAGAAACTAATGTACAGTACATAGACGTATTACCAGAAAATGTTGAGACAGCAGTAGATTCAGAGAGTATAAAGGTTGCAAGTATGAAGATTACTATATTGATGACAATACTACTCTGGATCAGAATGTATAGGTTGAGGTCACAATTCATAAGGAGGAACTACCAGTAATTGATACTGCACCAAGTGGTGAAGCCACTAGTGCAAGAGAGGAAGCTATAAAAGTTAATAAACCATCAGAGGAGAAGAAAGAGGAATCTGACAGGGAAATGATAGTGAGCACATCATTGTTGTCAATTGACACCTCACAGGTTGAACATAAAAGCATAACTGAGATGGGTTCTACTGAGCTCATGATGATGGCTGCACATAAGACAATGAAGGAAGGATCTGTGGACAAAGGAGTTATTGATTAGTCTATCCCTAGTTTGCATAGATTGTCTTAGAGTGAAAATTTGACAAAGAAGAAAGACCATTTGGTAAGGTTAACGTAATCATAGAGCACATTTTTGAGGACTTTCAATCTTTACAGAAGATATCAAACTGACATGTATTAGAGAGGTTTACACAGGCTAAGAGAGCAACATTTGATTAGATGATTTGAGTCGGAGAAGAAGGAGATTAATGATAAGTTGAGATTGATTGATAATGCTTTGGGGAAATGTACTAATATTTAAAAAGTATGTTGTAACACATGTTTACTTATAGCAAAGACAAATAAAAGGATTAAGGATACTCAGGACAAGATCGCAGGTATAGTCAATTCTTTTGATGGCTCAAATTGTTTGACTACATCTATTGATGGTTAGATTTTAGTTTTGAAAGCTCAAGTTTCATCTCTTGAGATGGATAAAGATAAAATCAAAAGGATATCCAGAGATCTTAGAGGATTGGTGAGTCCCCAGTTGGATTCATTAAGTGTACATAAGAAAGAGTGCATTGATATGGTTGGTAAGTCCACACCAATAGAACTTAAGGATAAAGAGTCATATGCCCATATGCTTAATGGACTTCTATCTATTTTTGGCACACTCAAATCAAGATGGGATACCTATCTAGAGATTTTGGAGAAAGCCTATTTGGAAATTTTCAAATATATTTAGCTCTGGTAAGGTATTTTGGGACATTCTTTGTACAAACTTTCATTCTTTGTCTCGGTTTTTGGTATTTTTTTGGCATTGATGTCAAAGGGGGAGGTATAGGTGAAAAAATTATTCTTGGCATCGAGAGGTATGGAGTATTTTGTAAAGATCATGATCACATATGGATATTCAGCTCAGGGAGAGTAGCCTCAAGATGAAACCAACAGATGGAAACCATTATCATTTCTCACATGAGAGTTTCCCTCAATGCCAAAGGGGGAGATTGTTGGTAATTGACCCTCATTTTATTGGTTTCAATATGTTGTTATTGATGGAAACATGTTTTGACTTTCATATTTTGGTTTTGTAATGCCCCGCCAGGAACCCTAAAGGAAAACAACACAACTAGGCAACTAAAGGGGTGAAATAATTTTTTTTTGTTAAAGACTAAGTGCACTAACTAAAACTATTGTACATTTAACAACATAGCAGAAGTCTATCATATGTTTTCCTAAGGGTAACCAATGAAGATTAATTTCATAGATTATATTAACACCACAGTTAATCCATTTAATTAGATAAATTGAATACTTAAGTTTAAAATTACACATACATCCAAATTTCATAATAAAGAAATAAAAATATTCCAATGCATACAATTTCCATAAACTAATTAAACATAAGATCAAAACAATAACATTCATTTCACTGACATAATAATATTACAATATCCATAAATACATGGCTTCCAATAATACCACTGGTTACAAAGATACAATATCAAGGTTATATAGAAGTTTGATACAATGACCACAAGGTCTCAACTGAATAATGATCTCGAACAAGAGCTGGTACATAAACCACGATCCAAGAAACACCAGCGAAGCCTTTCCTCGCTTGAAGATACATTCTAGAACATCCGATGGGAAGTGGCACTACCACCCGACCATGTGATCCCGAAATGGAACCACCCCACCGTGCTAGGAGATAGTAGAAAACCCTCAAGAAAGAAAAGTAAGACAAGTACAAAAGGACTACAAGACTCTGTAACCATCCATGTGACACAACTCACAAAACACTAGTGACTCTAAGAAGAGAGTGTCATCGCATAGCTTGATGGTTACCATGGTACAACCTCCATAGGTCCCGGCCCCCATACTCGGGTTTCTCCTGGTAACCTCTCCCAAGCCTCTGGTTCCAACTAAGTCTCATGCGGACCCTACCAATCCTTTCATGAAGACAAGGTGGTAAGTTTGCCATTCCAGGCCTTCTCGTAACATTATGAGCCTTGTACAAGCACTCACCTATGCACGAGGGACATTTATCTTAATTAATATTTAATCTACCCACCCCCTAATCAATTATTTGGTTATCACTTTTTAACTAACTTTCGACGGGTTATCCTGTCATCCACTTCGGGCACGGCCCCCGCTCGAAAGCCACTCTCTCTCCTAGGACACTGACAAGAAATGTTTCTCTCTACAAGAACTCTATGGTGAAATAGGCAACCATAAACAATCTTGACAAGCACAGGTGAAGGATACACAAATACCAACCCAAGATTGACCATTTGGACAAAAACACACAATGGCTCATATCAAATAGGTTATACAACAACACCTGGTCTAGGAGAAATAATAACATAGGAGACAATGACAATTTAACCAAAATCGCAATGAAATAAAGCTTGACTAAGAACACAATATACACAAGATCCTATAACAGGCAATCTTTCCTTAAAACAACCAAAAGTATAAATAACATGCAATTTACGAATTTCTAGATAATAAGAATTTACAACTTTTTAACACCAAAAACATCCACTTTGTCATTTGTCCAAAAAGATATAAAATACAAATAATTCTCATAATGTATTTTTAACATATTCATATAAATTAACATTCCAGACTGTAATTAAATAATATTCAAGTTAACATTTAAAATATTATAATAACTACCAAAAGAAAACATATATATATATATATATATATATATATATGAATATACATATACTTATTTATATACATATATAATATAATACATAATAAATTTAATTTATCTAACCCCTGGGTACGAAACCCGAAATAGTGCACAGGGTTTAGAAATTAATTAAAATTAAAACCACTTTTATAATTGCAAATAGCCCCTGTCATGGTAGCCTAAGCTACCACTGCTAGCTAGTAGTACCGTCCGGTAGCACTGCTACCATCGGTAGCTAGTACTGCTGTCCGGTAGCACTATTACTGTAGGTAGCTGCTACCATAGTTAGTGTTTTATAATTATTTTTTATTATTTTTTATTATTTTTAATTTATTTTTATATATATTTAAAACAGAACAATAAAAAAACAATACTTTTTCAAAAATTTCATTTTAATAAAATTTAACAACAATAATAACAAAAACGATATTTTTTTCCAATAATTCCATTTTCACAAAATTTTAATTCTTCTTCATATATTTTTTTAAAAAATTTAATTAACCCAAATAAATTTAATGTGTAATTAAATTTATTTTCTTAAGGTAATTAAAACCATTTCTCAAGTAAATAGCCTTTCTCACAAATCTTGCAAATTTCCATGCATCCTAAAATCTTACAAATTTTCTATAATAATTTCTCTTAATTTTCTCAAAAATTACATACTTCCCATAAATTAGAAATACACATCAGGCATGGATTTCAAAACAAAACTTGAATTCACCAGAAGAGGGTTTTGGATTTGACAATTATTTCACACACACATCAAGCAGAGAAAAATAGAAATATTTACTAAAAACCCACAACTAAGAATTCATCCAACCTGGTATAGCTTTCCTGGAAGAAATTTGTAGAAGAGCCCTAATCTCTTTAATAACTTCCAATAAAATTTCTTCACCTAAATTCTTGACATGTTCCTGTGTGTCCTTGTGTGTAACTAAAATAAAGACCTAACCCCTCTTTAAACTAAAATTCTAGGTTCAATAGTTTTTTCAGAAAAAACCTAAATTTAGAATAATAGTAATTTTTATTTTATTTTCTAAATTTATCACATGCAATAATTTAAAAAAAACATTATTCTTTCTTTACTTTTCTCATGCACATTAATTAATTTTCTAAATAAAGAATTAAAACAATATTTTAATTCTAATTAATCCTTTTATTCATTTATTTAATTATAACTTTAGAAAATAATAAATACAATTAATCTAATTTATTTTAAAAATAAAAATATTTCAAATACCATGTGCCTTGCAACTAAATTTAATAATTTATTTAATTAACTAAATTTATAATTTCAATGCATAAACAATACAATAATGAGATAATTTCATAAACTTAATTAATTAATTAATTAAATCCACTAAAACACTCAAATTAAACAAATCTCAAACAATTACCCATAAAAGATAAAATGACAAAATATGAAAACCGAACTAACTGACAAAATGACCAACTGACGACACTCATACGAGTGTAACTGAGTAAAATATGGTCAACTACTATCTCCTCCACTTCCATCGGAAAATATAAGGCATGCTCAGACCTGTGAAGCCAGGTGGAGACGATACCCTGTACCTACCCAGTACTTGTACCTGCAATATCCTGCATCACCGAACCACACATGCATATATATACAATATAGAAAACACGACATACACACCAATGAAGGAGAATCGCGACGTTCCCTGTCTCACCGAAATGAGTGAAGGAAAATCGTCCCCTTGCATCCAATACACTCGCAAACACACAATATATTATTCCATATTGCATAAATAAAGTAAAATGTCAGTACATAGCAATAATACATAAAATGCCATAAATCACAAGTACAGAAATACTGCAAATAAATTATAAATCTCATCTCCAAATAAAGCATAATGTCATAAAAATCTGAATAATATATCGTGGTAATGTATCCACTGAAAAACAACCAATAATAAAATATGAGTCTAATGAGTTCAAACTAGCAGGGGTACTGCATTCTCCCCCCCAAAACTAGGCTTACTCCTGGAAGCCTAAAATAAATAAGAATACAGTTCTCTCATCTTTGCTACATCCTCCCAAGTCGCCGAGGTCTCATCATTTGGGTCCCATAGGACCCTTACCTGGTCGAGGGTATGACCCTTGAGGATCAAATCCCGACGCTGAAGAATGTGCATGGGCTCCATGGAAAGTTGCCCGTCCTCGACCTGCAAAGAGTTCCAATCAAGAACATGTGTCACATCCAGATGATAAGGTCGAAGAACTGAAATATGAAAGACATCATGGATGCGAGATAGACTCGGTGGCAAGGCAAGATGGTAGGCAACATGTCCTATCCTCTCAAGGATCTCAAAAGGTCCAACAAACCGAGGCGCCAACTTAGATCCCTTTCCCTAACGGATCAGACTCTTCCACAGACGCACTCTAAAAAACACACGATCGCCCACAAAAAACTGATGATCTACCTTATGAGCATCTGCATACTTCTTCTGTCTATCCTGTGCTGCTACTAAATGCTCATGAATCCTATCTACCTACTGCTCCATCTCCCAAAGAATATCTGGTCCTATAAGCACCCTGTCCTCTAACCGATCCCAACTCAAAGGAGTGCGGAAAGGATGACCATACAATGCCTGAAAGGGGGACATACCTATGGAGCTATGATATCCATTGTTATAAGCAAACTCTACTAGATATATATATTCCTCCGAATGTGACTGTTGGTCCATCACATACATGCAAAGCATGTCCTCTAATACCTGATTCACTCTCTCTATCTGACCATCTGTCTCTGGATGATAAGCTGAACTAAAATTCAACTGAGTCCCCAAAGCATGTTGAAGTGAGGTCCACAATGTTGAGGTAAAGACAAGATCTCTATCAGATATGATCTGCCTCAGAATCCCATGCAATCTCACTACTTCTTCTAAGAAGACCCGTGCCACCACTGGTGCTGTGTAGGAAGCTCGAATAGGAACAAAATGAGCAAACCTAGTCAATCTATCAACTATGACCATGATGGCATCATGACAACAAGAAGAGATAGGCAAACCAACAATGAAATCTATGGAAATGATATCCCATTTCCAATCCAGTACTAGATTAGGCTGCAAAAGCCTTGCTGGGTGCTGGTGCTCTGCCTTCACTCGCTGACACTCTAAACACTTCGACACAAAATCAGCAATGTCACGTTTCATGCCCGCCCAATGATAAATCTGTCTAAGATCTGCGTGCATCTTCTTGACACCTGGATGTGCCGAATAAGGTGCACGATGGGCCTCGGTCATGATCAAAACATGAAAACCCTCCAAAGGAGGTACATAGATATGCCCATGGTGACGAAGAAGTCCATCTGCCTCAAGGTTATACCCAGAAAATCTACCCTCTAAAGGCCTTCCGGACTCTATCATAGCTCTAACATCCTGATACCAAGTATCCTGAGGAAGAACTCCAAGAATTCTCTCTCTTATGTCTACTCCAAGGGATAATGCTGAAACTTCATGCCGCCTACAACTCGAAGCATCTGCTACTACGTTTTCTTTGCCCTGAATATAACGAACCTCAAAAAAATATTCATAGAAGAATTCCATCCATCTTCACTGTCGAGCATTCAAGTTTGGTTGTGTGACTATATACTGCAAACTGCGGTGATCACTATGTAGCTCAAACCGATGCCCTAACAGGAAATGCCGCCATCAAACCAAAGCATGAACTACAGCTACCAACTCTAAATCATGAACTAGATAGTTCAACTCGTGGTTCTTGAGTTTGTGAGACTTATAAGCAACCACACATCCATCTTGCATAAGTACTGCACCTATACCTTCCAAAGAGGCATCTGTGCATACCATAAAATCTCCAGATGGATCAGAAACTGCCAAAATCAGAGCACTGAGAAGGAGTTCCTTCAAGGTTTTAAAATCTACTTCACATTGTTCTGACCAAACAAACTTCTTCCCTTTTCTCTGAAGAGAAGTAATCAGGTGTCCTATCTGGGAAAAGCCTTCAACAAAGCAACGGTAATATCTGGCCAAACCCATAAAACTTCTAACTTCTGAAATGTTGGTCGGCGCTGGCCAATCAACAATGGCTTGGATCTTTGAAGGATCCATAGATATACCTTCTCCTAAAACCACATGACCAAGATAATTTACCTCACTCTGGAAGAAGTCACACTTTGCTAAATTGGCATAGAGTTGATTTTCCCTTAAGCACTTTAGTACCTGACGTAAGTGACCCTCATGCTCCTCCATAGATCTAGAATAAATCAGAATGTCATCCAAGAATACAATGACGAAATGATCAAGGTAGGTGCAAAAAACCCCATTCATTAAGCTCATAAAAATGGAAGGCGCGTTCGTCAACCCGAATGGCACCACTGTGAACTCATAGTGACCATAATGAGTACGAAATGCTATCTTATGAATGTCTACATCCTGAATGCATAACTGATGGTATCCAGACTTCAAGTCAATCTTAGAGAACACCTTGGCTCCCTTAACCTGATAAAAAAGGTCATCTATACGAGGCAATGGATATCTATTCCAGATGGTTACCTTATTTAGCTATTGGTAATCAATGCATAACTGAAGAGAACCATCTTTCTTCTTAACAAAGATAATAGGCACACCCCAAGGGTAAACACTAGGACGAATGAATCCCTTGGCAAATAATTCTTCTATCTGCAATTTCAACTCACTTAACTCCTGAGTAGTCATCCGATATGGAGCTCTTGAAATAGGTTCTGCACCAGGAACCAAATCAACACAAAAGTCTATATCTCACTTCGAAGGCATACCAGGAATATCCAATGGAAACACGTCTGCATACTCTCTAAGAATAGGGTGACTATCAAGAGTGATTTCTCGCCTCTCTGACTCATCCAATTCCTGAAGAGTGATTGCAAAAAGCTGACATCCTCTATGCATGCACCGCTTAAGTTGCATAGCAGAGATCATACGCAGGGATATCGGCCTCTGTACTCCAACAATCTCCACTTCTTTTCCCAGGTCATCTAAACACTCTACTATCTTCTTGCGACAATCTACATGAGAACTTTGAGATGATAGCCAATCCATCCCTAATACAACTCCATACGATCCCAAAGAAATAACCCGAAGATCAACTGAAGTAACTTTGGTTCCTAATTTCAACTCACAACTGGGAATAAAGACATCTACAGAAACACAGACACTTGTAGCCAACTCTACTTGCCACCTATCTGCTTGCTTAGTAGACGTAAGTCCACACCGCTCCATAATGGATGAAGAAATAAAAGAATTAGAAGCTCCAAAATTGAAAAGTACAGAGATAGGGGTTCCATGCAACATACCTGTTGCCTCAATGACTGTACCCTAATGATTAGCTTGGTGGTCATCTGCTGCTGCAAATACTCTATTGGACCTCCCTGCATATCCTATTGTAGGTTCAGATGCTACTGGCCTCTGACTACCTGTGTTTGGACATTTTGAGGACATTGTGCAGCTCTGTGACCAAACTGCCCACAAGAGAAGCAAGCTCCTCTGTTACCTGTCAGTCCACTAGATTGCTGGAAACTTCCCTAGCTAGGGGCATAAGATGCACTCTGCGAGGCCTACCCTATAGGGTCCTATTTGCCCCTCTGCCAGTTCCTACCCTTCTTAAACTAAGAATTGCCACCTTGTTGGCCCTGGAACTATTTTGGTTTTGACTATTGCTGCTGTTGTTGCCCACTCTTAGCGGGTGCTTGAGGAGTTCTAAATGGTGTAGCTGATTGGGACTGATCTCCTCGAGCTTTATTTCCACTGGTAGGTGCACTTCTTATCTACACACCTGTCTGACCCCCAAGAGCATGACTAAGGTTCAGCTCAACTAATCTGGCCTTCGCCACGACTATCTCCATTGAAGCTAGCTCGAATACCCTCACACCTCCACTGATACGATTGTTCAAATCTCTTAGGAAATGTTGGACAAGCATAGCCTCGTCATTACCAATTCCGGCGTATTGTTTAAGCTCATAGAACCTGTGCTCATACTGGTCTACTGTCATCCCATACTGACGCAAGGCATAAAACTCATTTGCTCAAGTCTGCCTCCACTGGGGTGAGAGAAATCGTGCCTTGAATCTCTCTAGAAATAGTTCCCATGTGATGGTGTTAATGCATACACCGATCTCCTCCTCTAATCTCCACCAGATTGAAGCAAATTTATTTAGATGCATAATAGCACATCTTGCCTTAGTGTTACTACTATATGGAAACATAGTGAAACACTGGTCCAAGCCAATAAGCCAGGTCTCTGCCTCAAGACTAGTACCCATACCATCAAAGTAAGGAGGATTGGACCTCATCAATTCCTTTATGTGACCCAAGGAAGGTGGATCTCAGACAGCTGGAATCTCCCCTCGCCTTGGTGATCTCTTCCTCTCTCTTTCCTCTGGAACCTGTTGAAGCAGATCCTTAACCTGAGCATGGATAGGTTGCTAAAACTCAAGCCTTTGGCCTAACCTAGCCAGAACCTCCTGAAACATCTGTCTCAGCTCTTCCCTTTTGGAAACATGTTCTCCTGCATGCTGAGAGTTTTGATGAATAGATTGTTCCTGCTCCTGATGAACCGACTGTTCTAGCTCAACACTCACATGAGTGGGTGGTGGTGAAGGACTATGATGGTCAGAACCATGGCCCCGTCCTCCACCTTTGCCTCCTTTGCGACCACCCATACGACCACCTCCTCTAGCTTTCTTAGCCATGACCTGGTACCATAAAAGAGAAAATAGTTTAGATACATAGCAAGGATATGAGAGATACAAACATTTATGACCTAAGCAAGATGGTCAACTGAAAGGTACACTACAAACCCAAAGTACACAGTGTTGAAACTTGGGCTCTGATATCAAATGTAATGCCCCGCCAGGAACCCTAAAGGAAAACAACACAACTAGGCAACTAAAGGGGTGAAATATTTTTTTTTTGTTAAAGACTAAGTGTACTAACTAAAACCATTGCACGTTTAACAACACAACGGAAATCTATCATATGTTTTCCTAAGGGTAATCAATGAAGATTAATTTCATAGATTATATTAACACCACAGTTAATCCATTTAATTAGATAAATTGAATACTTAAGTTTAAAATTACACATACATCCAAATTTCATAATAAAGAAATAAAAGTATTCCAATGCATACAATTTCCATAAACCAATTAAACATAAGATCAAAACAATAACATTCATTTCACTGACATAATAATATTACAATATCCATAAATACATGTCTTCCAATAATACCATTGGTTACAAAGATACAATATCAAGGTTATATAGAAGTCTGATACAATGACCACAAGGTCTCAACTGAACAATGATCTCGAACAAGAGCTGGTACATAAACCACGATCCAAGAAACACCAGCGAAGCCTTTCCTCGCTTGAAGATACATTCTAGAACATCTGATGGGAAGTGGCACTACCACCCGACCATGTGATCCCGAAATGGAACCACCCCACCGTGCTAGGAGATAGTAGAAAACCCTCAAGAAAGAAAAGTAAGACAAGTACAAAAGGACTACAAGACTCTGTAACCATCCATGTGACACAACTCACAAAACACTAGTGACTCTAAGAAGAGAGTGTCATCGCATAGCTTGATGGTTACCATGGTACAACCTCCATAGGTCCCGGCCCCCATACTCGGGTTTCTCCTGGTAACCTCTCCCAAGCCTCTGGTTCCAACTAAGTCTCATGCGGACCCTACCAATCCTTTCATGAAGACAAGGTGGTAAGTTTGCCATTCCAGGCCTTCTCGTAACATTATGAGCCTTGTACAAGCACTCACCTATGCACGAGGGACATTTATCTTAA
Organism: Cryptomeria japonica; assembly: GCF_030272615.1. Lineage (NCBI taxonomy): Eukaryota > Viridiplantae > Streptophyta > Pinopsida > Cupressales > Cupressaceae > Cryptomeria > Cryptomeria japonica. The sequence goes on from NC_081405.1 coordinate 163,030,849, forward strand.
TTAATATTTAATCTACCCACCCCCTAATCAATTATTTGGTTATCACTTTTTAACTAACTTTCGACGGGTTATCCTGTCATCCACTTCGGGCACGGCCCCCGCTCGAAAGCCACTCTCTCTCCTAGGACACTGACAAGAAATGTTTCTCTCTACAAGAACTCTATGGTGAAATAGGCAACCATAAACAATCTTGACAAGCACAGGTGAAGGATACACAAATACCAACCCAAGATTGACCATTTGGACAAAAACACACAATGGCTCATATCAAATAGGTTATACAACAACACCTGGTCTAGGAGAAATAATAACATAGGAGACAATGACAATTTAACCAAAATGGCAATGAAATAAAGCTTAACTGAGAACACAATATACGCAAGATCCTATAATAGGCAATCTTTCCTTAAAACAACCAAAAGTATAAATAACATGCAATTTACGAATTTCCAGATAATTAGAATTTACAACTTTTTAACACCAAAAACATCCACTTTGTCATTTGTCCAAAAAGATATAAAATACAAATAATTATCCTAATGTATTTTTAACATATTCATATAAATTAACATTCCAGATTGTAATTAAATAATATTCAAAATAACATTTAAAATATTATAATAACTACCAAAAGAAAACATATCTAATATTATATATATATATATATATATATATATATATATATATATATATATATATATATATATATATATATATATATATATATATATATATATATATATATATATATATATATATATATATATATATATATATATATATATATATATATATATATATATATATATATATATATATATATAAACACATATATGAATATACATATACTTATTTATATACATATATAATATAATACATAATAAATTTAATTTATCTAACCCTTGGGTACAAAATCCGAAACAGTGCACAGGGTTTAGAAATTAATTAAAATTAAAACCACTTTTATAATTGCAAATAGCCTCTATCACGATAGCCTAAGCTACCGTCAGTAGCTAGTACTACCATCCGGTAGCTAGTACTACCGTTCGGTAGCACTGCTACTGTCAGTAGCTAGTACTACCATCTGGTAGCATTGCTACCATCCAGTAGCACTACTACCATAGGTAGCTACTACTGTCGGTAGCGGTTGCTACCATAGATAGATCATGATCACATATGGATATTCAGCTCAAGGAGAGCAGCCTTAGGATGAAATCGACAGTTGGAAACCATTATCATTTTTCAGATGAGTGTTTCCATCAATGCCAAAGGGGGATATTGTTGGTAATTGACCCTCATTTGATTGGTTTCAATATGTTGTCATTGACGGAAACATGTTTTGACTTTCATATTTTGGTTTGGTTGTTTACTGGTAGGCATTGGCACTGACACTGACATCGGCATCGGCACCGGCATATATCTTCATTGGTAGAAGGAATTATTTGGGTACTGACATTGCAGGCCAGCATGACTTCATCAGGATATAGATATTGGAGACCAACATCAGTTGGGAGATCCAGCATCGACAATTTATTTTGACATTCAAGTATATATGTAATTGAGTCGACTTTTATATTCAGTTTGTAATTATCTATGTAAGCCAGCATAAGACATGAAGGATTGTAAGGGTATATAGGTTAGTTGATTAGATCATTTTTGAAATAGGAGAATGTGATATGAGATGTGTAAGAATATGCGAGATATGTGAGAGAGATCATGTATGTGAGGACATTTATGTAAGAGTCTATTATTTTAAGGGTTTATGGTTTGAGACCAGAACAAACAGAGCTTAACCGAAACTGTATTCAGGCATAGGAGATGCTATCTTTGTAGTTCATTCATTTCTTTGGATTGTAGTCTGGATTTGTATGTAGTCAGTGAGACTCCTTTTGTGATGAGCAGTGTGCTCTAGGCTGTAAGCCTTCCTGCAAGTGCAAGCCCCTATATTTTGTAATATCTTTTCATATGGCCAATGTATTGATATTGTGGGTCACAAATACAACCGTGGTCTTTCCTCTTTGAGGTTTTCCATTTATAATTCTCTATGTTATGGTATTCATTTGTGTGATTGGCTTATTGGTTTCTTTAGTTCTTTCAATCTTATATGTACCAGTTTACTAGTTGTTGAATGCATGTTTTAATAAGGTTAAATTTGAAAATTATGTTAGAACATTGATTCACCCCCCCTCTTAGTGTTCTTGGATTCCAACAAAATTTTATATCTAGAACTGACATATATGTAGCTTATGAGATGATCTATATGATTTGCTTCAGAGTGAGCTAATAAAGAACCTAGCAAAAATCAAACAGGACAAAAAGCACACTTTCAAATATGGTACTTTAATTTTGTGCATATTGTTTTTCTTCATGAATGAAGTTCTGGGAATAGGTCATGTCCAATGGGCATATGAAAGATCGGTATCTATCTAAATTAGAGATATTATGTACAACATTGGAGATAGAAAAACCCAGAAAGCCACTCTCTAGGGTTATTTAAAAAAAATTTAGAGTGAAATGGAAGATAGGGAGATGATCCCTAAGTCCATAGATGAAAAGTATAAGGATAGAATTTTCTTCATGGTTGACACAGACCAATGTTTGACAGAAGTAGTTGAGCCAAGAACTATTTGGATCATGCCCATGAGGTATGAGGTGGATGAGAAAATTATTGAGCTATTTGCACAATATCTCCTGAGCAAACCAGTAGATCCTTTGGAAAAGAGGTTTGGTACATTTGTTGAAAAGGACTTGAAATTTCATTCTCAATTCAAGAAGCCAAAAATTCAGAGGGATGTAAGGAAGCATATTGAAGAGTATGCAGGAAGTATTGGAATCTCTAAGGAAGCAGCCTTAAAGGTGATGATGAGATCTCAACAAGATGAGAATCTTGTAAAGATTAAACCAATTGGTCTAGAAGCCTCTATTCCCAAGCCAAGGCAAAACAAAAGTATTGCATCCTCCTCTGGTTCTGCTAAGCCAGTCAAAATCCAAGTTAGGCCATCCAGTAAGAGTGAGAAGAGGAAGAAGGAGAAGAGCACAAAGGTATTTTCTATTGTGAAAGATGATGAGGAAACTGAGTTTTATGAGGCAATTAAAGCAATGTATCCAAAGGCTGAAAATGCCTCTAAAGTCTCCAAACCCAAACCGTTCGGTGAGGAAAAGGCAAGCAAAAAGGTAAAATTCTCTATTAAGCCTCTTATGTTAGTTGATGTTGTGAATAAGCATGGAAATTTGAAACTTCTTTTTGAGTATTATGAAAAATTTGATGATATTGGGAAGATAAATTTAGAAGAAGCCACAGTTAAATATTTGAACATTTTCAATAGAGCACTTGTAGAAATCATGACTGACATCCCAAAAATCTTATATGATATTTTGAATATGAGGAGAAACATTGCAAAGGTAGAATATGGAAGACTTAAAGAATATGTAATAGTTAATATATGTTTGGTAATAACATTAACAAAAATAAAAGGAATACTCAAGGAAGCCCAAAATAACTTTAGAAGTAAAACAAAGATCAATAAGATTATGATTGGGCAGATAGATGAGGTAATGAAAGATAGAAAAAAGATTTTGAGACCGATTATGGAACAAAATCATTATGATGTGCAGAACAACCAAAAAATGATCAAGCTAATGTAAATATCTCTTCTATTCTGGAAAAGGTATGTGTAGATAAAGAAAAGGGAGAAGAGTTGAATAAAGGTGAAGAGGAGATAGGTTAAAGAAATGAGGTTGAGGATGCTCTAGATTAGCCTATGGACACTATGCCATCTGTATAAACTCAAGCTTTGGTTGAGATTGAAGATCCAAAGCAGGTTAAGGTTGAGATTGAAGGGATTTGTGTTGTCTCTGAAGCAAGAGACATTGCTGATGATGTCAAGGAGTTTCTGTTGGCATTTGATTGAACTGGTAAAGACTGTTGGTGATTTGCAACCTGTGAGGTCCTACCCGAGCCGTCATAGCATTTCAGTTATTTTCATGTTGGACCTATTATTGATACTATATTTTGATGCATTATGGACATAGATTTTATATGATCCAGTGTTTGGATAACATTGTTATGATTATGTTATTTAATTTGATTTGTAGTACTTTATTTTGATGCTAGAAATTGTGGATGCTTGCCCTATAAATGATTTAATTCCATGATTATGATGATGATGCAATTTAGTAGATTATTTATGTGGATGTTATCAGATAATTGGATACTTGGTTTTTATAATTGAAATTGTATGCGATGTCTGAATTGTATTCATTTTTTTGATAATATTATATGTGATTTTTGGAATTACTAATGTGCAGGTGAGATGTGCAGGAAAATTATTCAATGTGACCATGGAAACTATTCGGAGAATCAAACCTAGGCCTATGTGCGATTGTGAAGCCAAGGGTTGTCTATTTTGAGAGACAACACCTCATTTGTAAATGTTATGCTTGGATGTGTGTTTAATTTGAAAATTGTTTAATTGATAAATTCCAAAAAAAAGGGACATTTGGGATGTGTATTTTAGTAATGTGTAATTATTTTTGTAGTGTCACTTGACAAATGTGTTGTAGGATGAGTTCACAATGACATGTCTCTTTTGAGAAAATTTATTTTACCAATGCATATTTTTCAATTATCCTATAATGGTCCCAAAAAAGCCTTGGATAGGGAGCCATTAGAAAGGTCAACTCAGGGTTGACCCGTAGGTAAACTTTGGGTGGACTTCTAGGGGTTTAAACTAACTCCTAGGGTCAAATTAGGGGCAATTTTAGTGGGCCATATGATGTACCTATGGATGAAGGCCAAATTTAGCCATGTGTCCACTCCCTAGGGTCTATTTAGCCTCCCCAAAAATTGAGTTTCCCAAGTTGGCCGAATTTCATCTTTAGAAGAGCCTTCCTAGGTTAGATAACCCTCCTCATGAGTGACATTTCTCTTCCCCATTCCTTTTACCTTTTTTTAGGAGTCTTGGCTAGAGATTCTGTAAGGTATTGGGAAGACCAACCAATGAACATCCTTCACCCTTCTGAAGTGGGTTGGAAAGAGTGAGGAGTGTATTTATAGGGAATAGTTCGGGAGGGAGAAGTTTGATCACCCACTCTCCATTTTGGAGACGTAGAATTTTGAGCAGTTTTTAAAAGTTTTCTAGGAGGATTTTGGCTAAGTCTTGAGAGGAAAAAGGTTGTGGATTTGGGAAGCTCTCCTACAACTTCTTTTAACCCTTTTGGCAGATTTAAGGCTGGTTGAACTCCTATCTCATGTATGTTGTCATTTTTGAAAAGATTATTGTTGTGTTTGTTTTTCCATTGTTTTTTTTTTATATGTGTAGAAAGATGTTGAGTTCTTCCTTATGTGTTTTTGGTCGAGTTTTTATGTTATTGTTTTAGGAGTTTTCAAGGCCAAAATCACCCTTGGGAGGGTTGAGTGGCCTTGGGGTGAAGGGCTGTTTGACAGCCTATGAGTGAGAGGCTCTCTTTGGAAGAGAGTGATTCACAAGGGATTTTGTGACCTTTGCTGCATAGTGATTTGTTTATGCAATTAGGGGTCATAAGGGGATTTTTGTTGGCTTGTATGTCTTGGGGGACATAAGGGATTATAAGGACAAGTTTGGAACTTGTGGATGTGTTTATTTGTAGCCTTTCTATGCCATTATATTCTCCACTTGCAGAATTCTCCTCGTGGTACTTAGTCCACCTTTACCCCACTTGAAAATTCACATAAGTGACATTGTTTAATACTTGGGTTGGGAGTGTCTTTTGTTGTTATGAGTTTTCTGCTTGTATGTGTTTGAATGTGTGCTTCCTGTCTAGCCTTGATTCTCCTAGCTCGAGGGTGGATTCTAGTAAGCATAGGTTGGGAGGTGAGCCTCCATGGTCACAACCTACAAGTTTTTATTGCAGGATGCTTAAGAAAAGATTGGAAAGGAAGCTTTGGACTGATCCTATTGCTTATTGTATTTAAGTTGCAGAAAAGAAAATGAGTTTATTATTGTATTTTAGTTGCAGAAAAAAGAGAGTTTCTTATTGTATTTAAGTTGCAGAAAAGAAAATGTAATTATTTAACTGTTTTATCAGGAAACAAGATGTATTCTTTATTTAGATTTTGATCTTGCAAAGAAAGAATAAATTTTGAAGTTATATTTCTATAGATATTTGAGTTATTCTTCATTGGTTTTTTTTTCTTGAAATAAATTAGAAATGAAATAATCTAAATGTTATAGTGCAGATTTAAATAAAAAGAGAAGAATATCTATTTCTATCTATAGCTAAACACAAAATTTAATAGGCAACTTAGTAATATTTTTTTAAAATTTTACATTGCATCTTGCTCTTATAAATCAATGGATTCTACAAACATTTATATTGCAGCTGTAAATAAATTAATTTCTGCTAATTTTTCTATTCTGTAAATGCATGTTAAGTAGGAAATAAATAGATTAGAAAGGTTAATTTGCAGCTGTAAAAATAAATCATTTATGCTAAAGCTATAATTCTGGAAATGCATATATATGGGTAATATAAATCTAGCTATTCTGATTTCAAAAAAAAAAACTTCATGTTATTGGAAGAAATTAAAATATAGTCCATTCTATTTTATTAAATAGAACCTGTTCTAGATTATGGAAAATGCATATATATATATATATATATATATATATATATATATATATATATATATATATATATATATATAAGAAATATCTATTGTCTTAGTTCTAAACTAAGTTACTAATTTTACAAAAGGAAAAATAAATAAATATGTATGCTGCATTTAAAAATAAAAATAAAATATAGTTGTATTACTAGTCTGAAAATGAAATATTGGTTATTTAATAATTCTGGTTTATTTATCATTTATGCATGCCTGCATACTTATATATATATATTTAATTATTTAAATGTGAAACAAAAAATTTAATAGCAAATAAAAAAAAAGATATAGTCTCCCATGCCTCAGAGCCAATGCTCCATGCGAGCTGCCTTTGGGCAGCTCAGGCCCCTCTGTGGGCTGCGACCCACAGCGGCGACCTCGTCCGCCACTGTGGGTCGTGTCCCACAAGGGCACCCATGGTGCCACTATAGGTCATGTCCCATAGGGACGCCGCAGTGTCGCTAGGGGCTGTGACCCCCAGTGGTGGCCTCAGCCGCCATTGTGAGTGGTGGCGTCGGCTGCCACTGTGGGTGGCCACTCACAATAGCTGCCATCACCATCCCCTACATGTCAACACCAACCCAATCCCCTGTGACCCATCTCCTTTGATCTTCTGGTTCGGTTCTCCTCTTTCACCTGCACACACACACACACAAAAAAAAAAGAATGGTAAACAAGCAGCCCTAACCCAATTTTGGGTTAGGGTTAACTTGATAGGAATAAAAGGTGAAAGAGAGAAAAGAGTTAGTATAAAAAGATAAACAAACCCTAGTTAGGGTTGTAAATAGGAATTTTAATATTAATATAAATGTAATGAGGGGGAAATTCCTTTTGAAATTTGAAAAGAAATTTCTCCCATTTGTCCAAAGTCAATATGTAGAAATACATAACATCTAATATTTGACTAGAGGAAAGATAGTTCTTAATTTTAGACTTTATTTAGGAGTTGTGTAAGTACACACACACACACACACACACACACACACACACACACACACACACACACACACAGGCTAGATTACATGTTTAATTAAACATGGTTAATTGGGTTAAAATTCCTTGAAGGTGTAGCATCGTAAATTGTACGCACTTGCTAGGATGGTACAATTTCACACCTAGTTTAGCACCCACCTTGGCGCATTTTGCATTTTGCACTGCATTTCTCCTTTAGCACTTAATTAATCAAATTAATTAGGTCTAAGGTCCTATTTCATCATCTTCCACATCATAAAGTTGGGCCCTTTCATTAAAGTGTGCCCCTTTCATTTTATTCCTCTAATACATCATTTAATCAAAAACCCTAATTAGGTCCTATTTTGAACTTGGGGGCTTGATTTTGGGGGTCAAAACATCTCGAAATCACCTATAACTTCGCGACTCTCTAAAATCATCATATTCGACGGCCCTAAAAATTTGGTGAAAAGTTGTCAGGACCATGGCGCCCGGAGTGCACACGGTCCCGGACATTTTTCCCAAAATTTTAGGAATGCAATCCAATCATAAAATAAAGCTTAACCCCAAGATATTGGCAGGAGATTTAATCTCTAGGTTGGCCAAAAGTTGAAATTAAGACCTAAGGTTTCATATATAAGAGCTCTTTTTCTTCATTTGAAAGGATCTGGATTTTTGGTTTAAGGAACCTTCAATGCAGTGAAAGAGCAGATCTTTGAAGACTTCAACAACATTCAACATCCATCCATCAAGCATTCATCAATTTCATTCATCCATTTAGGGCTTTGAAGATATTGAAGAGCAATAAGGGATCACCGACTGAAGATTGGCTTGTACCCCTCCCTTGGGGTTGGGTATGATTTCATGTTGTTTTCATGTCTTTGCATAAGCCTCATTATATCATTTGTATTCATGCTTTAGATCACTTTTCATCTTGATTTGGAGCATTTACATTATCATTTACAAGCAATTAGGGTTTACTTTCTAGGTTGCTCTAGTTTGCTTACTTGCATTTTAGGATCTTGCACACACACAAGGTCTGCACACACACTACTTTTACAATACAGCTTGGCTATTCGTGGAGGTGGAAATCACCAAAGTGGGGGTTTGACTAAGGCAAAACCCTATATAGCCACCCACCATACCTTTTCAGATATAAGTGCAGGTTTCAGGATTCGGACATTGCCGCAAATTGCAGATCCGACAGGAGCAGACAGAAACAGAGCTTCGCACCAAATTTCAGTGCAAAAGACCAAGACAGGGGCATGGGGCGCCCTGGTCCTGCTAGGACAGGGGCACTGGGCGCCCTAGTCCCTAGGACAGTGGCGCTGGGCACCCTGGTCCCTCTGTCAGACAACAATTTTTAGCATTTCCGACAGTTTTCCAGGTTGTAAAACAACAGTTTCAGGTGCAGTTTCAGGAGCAGAATCAGGACAGTGGCGCCCGCGCCCCCGTCCTGAACATTTTCACTTAGATTTTAACTCTGGGTACGCATCTGTATTCTTGTCTTGTCCTTGTGTTTACAACTTTCCATTGTTTAACTTCAATTCTGCAATTTTGTTATTAGTTCATACTTGCACTTTGAGGTTAGGAATTGAACTTGCATCATTTTATCTTTCAATTACAACAAAGGAATAGAAACCCTAATAGGTAGCCCGTGGCTCTCTCTTTCACAAAAAGAAGTATCCAATTATGTGATACCTCTAGGCTCTTTCGTATTCTACAATGTGTGTCAAAAGGTAGGATTAGGACATGTTAGCCTAGTCTCGCTTTTTCCCCTACACATTTTGGTGAACCCGACGTGAAACTTATTATTGCTTTCTCTTGCATTGCATTTGTTAGATCTAGATCTAGATTTAGTGTGTTTCATTTAAGTTCATTTTTTAAAAAAAGAGAAAAAAAAAAAGAGAGTGTGTTTCTTTGCTTCTTTGCATTGTGTGTTTAAGTTTTATGCAACTTTTATTTCAAAATGTTGGATTTTTATTTGCAAGATGTTCATATTTATGATGATGTATGCAATTATGTTAATTATGAGTATAGTCAAGATGAATTAGATGAAGCTTTAGATGAGTTTTTGAATCCTAAAGATGCCAAACCTTCATTTTACCAAAAACTCATAAACCTTGTTACTATGCCATTTCGTTGTGATGAGAAAGATAAGTCGAATGATTCCTCTCAAGGGTACATTCCTATCAACTCTTCCACTGAATCTAGTAACATGGTTGTTTTCAATGATCCCCTCTATGAAGAGATGTCTCCTTTTGAATCAAAAGATAAACCTTTTAATCGATATGATCATGCTTTGTTGGATGATGTTCTTGATGACTTTGTGGCTTTATCGAAATCTTTAAACAAGAACCAAATTTCTAAATTAGTTAACATGATAAACCTAAAAGAGCATAATAAGCCTCTCTTTGAAGTCCAAGGTGCTTATCCTTCTCCCACCTTTCCAGTTCCTAAATCACCTCTCCTTACTGTCCAAGGAGGGTGTGGTCATGATTCCTTCCTTACTCTGAATAAACCTATCATCACTGTGCAAGGAAGAAAACCTATGAGTCCTTATAGTTACGCTAAGCAATTAACTAGAGAGAGTTATCATGCAGTTGCCCATACTTATCATACTAGAAATAATAGGCAGCCTAATCCTCCTCCTGTTACTCCAGTTTCTCTTCCTAATCCTCAACCAATTCTTCTGCAAGCTCCACGTATTTCACAAGTTCTTGGTAAGGAATATGATCTCATAGAACAACTTAAGGCTACCCCTGCTAAGATATCCCTTTGGGATTTGATCCAAACTTCTTCTGCTCATCATGGAATGTTACAAGATGCCTTGAAAGATTTGAATGTTCCTCCACCTAATGCATCTAGTAATTTAGTGTCTTTGGTTAACTCTGTGATGAATCCTAAAGCTCAAATTGTGTTTACTTAAGATGAGTTGCCTACTAGTGAAATTCAACATCAATATGATCCCTTGATGATTGTGGTTATCATAAATGACACTTCTATAAGATGAACACTGGTAGATAATGGCTGTGACCTTAATGTGTGTAGCATTAATCTATTGCATAAGATGAATGTGGATACATCCCTTATTGAGCCTGACTCTCGTCCCATTCGAGGCTTTGATAATGTGGCTAAGTCTTCATTAGGTATTATCACCTTACCTCTCATAGTGGGACCCGTTACTTTGCCTACTCCTATTCATGTTATGTCGGGAAATCTAACATACAACTTGTTATTAGGGAGACCTTGGATTCACAGTATGCAAGCTGTCCCCTCGACATTGCATAGACAAGTTAAATTTATTTATAACAATAAGACACATACCTTGATAGGTGATACTAATTTTCAAGCTTGTTTGCAAACATCTACTTCCAAAGGGGGTTCTTCTAATGATGACTCTTTACCTATGGATGAATCATCACCCTCTGATAATCAAAGTTCTTTGGATAAACCTGAAGTTCCTGAAGAAGATTCTTCTAAGCTTGAATCTACACATGAAAAGGCTTTTGATCTTGAAGAAGTTCTCGTAGAAAATGATTGGGGATCTCTCGATTTTAATCCCACCTTTGTAGGTGAGTATAGGGTTCCTCCTAGAGAGCTTAAAGTTGAAAAGAAGGAAGAAACTAAAAATCAATCAATCTTACCTGAACCTATGAGCAATAATTTTGTGGCCGCTTCTCAAACTTCTTCTCCTCACACCTCTAATTCTGAAGGATTTGATCCTTTGTCTTATGAAAAACCACCTTCTCTTTCTGAAATGGCTGATCGTTATGGTCGTGGTTTTCATATTTTAGCTAAGCATGGGTATAATGGAAATGGTTGTGGCGCTCATGAACAAGGGGTAAAGGTTCCTCTAGAGAATAATCTTTATGATGTGACCTTTGGACTTGGTTATAATCCCTACAAATGCACTAAAGCTTCTAAGAGACCATGTATTAGTGTTAATGTTATTTCTACATCTCTACCAATAAGACACCCTGAGTATATTGATGGGGATCCTTCGTGTGCCTATGCTTTGGATGTCTTTCCTACTGATGATGCTTTAGCTGAATTTTTGGGAGCATATGACACTCTTCCTCGTTATCATCACAATAGGGGATTTCCTTATTGTTTGAACACTGAAGCTTATTTTGGAAGAGAGATTGATAATGATGAGATTGTGGAAGAATTCCCTCAGTTAAAGCAAACTCCTCAACAAAGTAATCTTCTCATAAGTGACACCATTAATGTTAAGATGGATCCTTGCAACGAAGAAAAAGTTATTAAAATTGGAAAGTGTTTGGATGAAGAAGACCAAAAACAATATGCAGATTTATTGCATGAATTCCCTGAGATCTTTTCTTGGACATATTCTGATATGCTTGGTATAGATCCTAAGATTGTTACTCATAATATTGTCTTATCCCCGATGCTAAGCCTATGAAACAAAAGATTCAAAAAATGAATCCTAAGGTAGCTCTGTTGGTTAAGGCTAAGATTGAAAAATTATTGGAGGCTGGATTTATCCGCCCTATTGATTATTCCCCGTGGATTTCAAATATTGTTGCTGTGGCTAAATCAGATAATAAAATAAGAATGCGTACCGACTTTCGGGATTTAAATAAGGCTTCTTTAAAAGATGATTTCCCTCTTCCAAACATTGACATGATAGTTGATTCTACAGCAGGACATGCTTTGTTATCCTTCATGGATGGTTTTTGAAGATACAATCAAATTTTCATTAATCCTCAAGATCAATTCAAAACTACTTTCACCACTCCTTGGGGTACGTTTTGTTGGGTGATGATGCCTTTTGGACTTAAGAATGCTGGTGCCACTTATCAATGAGCGATGACCCTTATCTTTCATGATTATATGCATAAGATTTTAGAAGATTATGTTGATGATATTTTAGCCAAATCCATTCTCCGTATAGATCATATTAAGATCCTACGTCAAATCTTTGAAAGAATTCGTAAATATCACATGCGCTTGAATCCCCGAAAATGTGTTTTTGGTGTGGATAGTGGAAAAATATTAGGATTCATAGTTTCAGATCGTGGGATTGAGGTGGACAGTAAGAAAATAGATGCTATTTTCAACATGCCACCTCCTAGAAATGTGTCTCAACTCAAAAGCTTACAAGGAAAGATTCAAGCTATTCGTAGGTTTGTATCTCAATTTGCGGATCACACTTTTCCTTTTACTCAACTTCTCAAAAATAATATCACTTTTCAATGGAGTGAAGATTGTCAGCAAGCATTTGAAGATTTAAAAGTATATTTGGCTAATCCTCCTATCCTTCAACCTTCCGAACCTTCTAAACCCTTTCTTCTTTATACAACTGCTTCCTCTCATGCTCTCGCAGCATTATTGGCACAACATGATAAAGATGGTAAGGAGTGTCTGGTTTATTACATAAGTCATACCTTACTCGATTATGAGACCCGATATTCTATGATAGAAAGACAATGCTTGGCCTTGGTGTTTGTGACTCAGAAATTAAGACATTATCTTTTAAATTTAGAAGTCCACGTCATGGTAAAGTTTTATCCTTTGAAGCATCTTTTCTCTAAAACTGATCTATCAGGGCGCCTAGCTAAGTGGGTTATGATGTTAATTGAATTTGACCTTAAATTTGTTTCACAAAGAGAAATTAAAGGGCAAGCGTTGACCGATCACTTAGTTGAGGCCCCTTCACCTTTCTCCTTCCCTAACCTTGAGTCTTTTCTTGACGACTTCATTCTTTGTACAGAGAAAGATGAAACTTGGGAGTTGTACTTTGATGGCTCTAAGTGTCGTACGGGATCGGGGGCAGGTGTTGTTCTGATTTCTCCTACAAAGAAATCCATTCCCTTATCTTATCGTCTCAATTTCCTATGTACCAATAACATTGCTGAGTACGAGGCTCTTATAACAGAAATAAAGGAAGCCTTGGCTTTGAATGTAAAGCACATACATATTTATGGGGATTCTCAATTGATTATAAGACAAGTAACAGGACTGTATCAAGCAAAACAACACAAATTACCACAATATAAAGACCTTGCTATCTCTTTGTTACAAAAATTCAATTCTTATACCATGGAACCTATTCCTCGAAAAGATAATCGACATGCAGATGCAATGGCATGTGTGGATTCTCTTGTATCTTTAGAGGACCCTGTGGTTGATCTTAAATTTGTTATTCACAACCTTATTTCTCTAGCTATTGTAGATGATTCTAGCTTGGTGACATGTTGTGACTTTATAGACTCAGATGAATGGTATTCGCATATCGTAAGATACTTGACCGATGGCACCTTTCCTGATTCTGCCAATAGGAACACTAGGGCTAGAATTCGCAAGCTGTCCGCTAGATATATCATTCTTTCTAATGTTCTGTACTGAAGGGGTTATAATGGTCTTCTTCTTCGCTGTCTTAACAAATTGGAAATCCCTATTGCTCTTGAAGAGGCACATTCAGGTGCCTGTGGGGGGCATTTTGGATGCAAATCCTTGGTTCAAAGGTTGCTTCATATGGTATATTATTGGCAAACTATGCAGAAGGATTCTTTTTCATTTGTTAAGAAATGTCATCAATGTCAACAACACAATAATCTGATTCATGCTCCTGCCCAAGAACTTCGTTCTCATGTAGCTTCTTGGCCTTTCTCTGCATGGGGGTTGGATCTCATCGGTAAAATATCTCCTCCTTCATCTCAAGGACACACTTTCATTATAACCCCAACAGATTACTTTACAAAGTGGGTAGAAGTTGTTCCCCTTCGCTCTACTACTGCTGAAGTGATTTGTCGATTTCTTCTAGAAAACATTATTTCTCGATTCGGGATACCTTCCACTATAATCTCAGATAATGGGACATCATTTAAGAACAAGGACATGAAGAAATTCCTTGAGAAATATCATATCAAACATCAATTTTCTACACCATACTATCCTCAATCAAATGGTCAAGCCGAATCATCCAATAAGATAATTGAACAAATTCTTCGCAAAACCGTGAATAGGCATGGTAAGGATTGGAGTACTCAGCTAATTTATGCTCTTTGGGCCTACCGAACGAGTGTACAAATTTCTATAGGAACCACCCCTTATAATCTTGTTTATGGTGCTGATGCTATTATGCCTTTAGAGTTAGAGATTCCATCACTTAGAGTTTCTCTCAAAGGTATAGTAGATGATGACTCTTATAGAGAACAAATACTTCAACAACTTGAGATGCTTGATGAACAACGTATAAATGCTCTTGAGCATATTCAAGCGTATCACAAAACTCTACAATGAAGCTATAATGACAAGGTTATTCAACATTCTTTCTCAATAGGTGACTTAGTTCTTTATGAGAATCAGCGCAATGTGAATGCCCTACCTAAAGAAAAGGGAAAATTTAGTCCTAATTGGCTTGGACTGTATATTGTTATTGAAGATTATGGATCAGGTGCTTACAAAATAGCGGATGTAGATGGTACACCTCTTAAAGAACCTATAAATGCTATGCACTTGCATAGATACTATGCTTAATTCCTCATTCCTTATCTTTCATTTCATGTATCTTCTTTGCACTTCTTCAAAATTGGATAATATGTTAGCATATCTTTGTTAGAGCAAATAGAATTAAATGATGTTTTGTTTAATCTATATTGCTTTGTTCCTGACAAGCGTGTTTCTTTACTCTATGGTTTGTCTTGAATTCATCTATGTAAATTGCAAAAGATTTACATTTTCATTATGCTGGCATATTATACAATGTCTTTATGTGTTAAGTAGAACTGTATCATGTTGTGTTTAAATTAAATCACATTACTTATATGATTCTTACGCTTAACACATATTTCTTCTCTATCATCAATGTAATACTTGATTAAATATTTTATTTTAATTAAGTCACACTTGTATCAATTTAATCATGGAGCATTGAAAAATCAATCACATGGAAATTAAATTCAGAACATACATGTACATCTTCCAAATGTATTAACTTTAATCAAAATATACATTGTTTTAGGCATTAAAGATAACACGTTTGAGACAAAGAGAAGCATGTATATATATATATATATGTGGATCAATATACAAAAGTAGGTCACTATACATCCCAAAATGTGACCTATCCTACATCATGAGATCATCTCCTATCCCTAGGGCTAGTGGCTGGAGAGTGACGACTAGATGCTCCCTCCTGATCCGGCTGTGAAGGTGGAACCATAGGTGTATAGCGTGATATAGACCATGAATGACTCTAAGAGGAACTCCTATGATCCCTATCCATAAGGATCGCATGATACAAGGTAGCCTCAGCCTGAGCTGCTGCTAGGTCACACGTGCCCGCTGAAGGTCCTCTGATAGAACTCTCTCTCTCTCCCTCCATATTTCCACCTGTATTCGAAATGGGGAAAACAAGTCATCATGCTGACCCGCGTTCCCCTGAGGCCTATAAGCAACCTGTGAGGAACTAGGGATCTATGTCATCACGGAAATATCTGTCACTGCTTGCTGGATCAAGGAGTGCCACTCCTACACATTAGCTGTAGCAGTAGAATAGATTTTGTATTAGTACCATTCTATGTCATCAAAACATTAATCAATTAATATAAACCTACTATACCTGGATCTCCCTCACGCCAGTAGGGATCGTGATATGGTAGCATCTATGACTAGGAACTACTAGGATCTCCATGCTCAAATGATCTGTATCTGACTCCTCCTCATCATCCTCATCCTCATCCACATCCTTGTTCTCCTCATCATCATCTCTATCTGTATCATCCTCCTCTCCTTCCTCCTCCTCCTCAGCACTAGGCTGATCTCCTATGGGTGGATCAGGATCTCCTGCCTCTTCATGACCCTCTCCCTCCTCTGGCTCCTCTGATTTGGATCCCTGATCCTCATCTTGGTCTCCATGTCTCCATGGACCTAGATGGCCTGTCGGGTAATCTGGTGGAAAGATAGGCCCTGGGTATGTCCTCACAAACCATGAGAGATAGCTGCGCTATGTTCCGGGATCTGCGGCGTAATTAGTGACCACATCCTGATCGAACCCCTCTATATCTGTAATCTCAATATCATCTGTCGTAGGTCTCGCTACTGCTCTGGGTCTGGGAAGGACTCGTGAGTGTCGAGTATAGATGGGTACATCGGCTAGAACACACTGCTCTAGCCCAAACTGCCTCTGTACTCGGTCAAAGTAGAATAGGACTATGATATGTGAGTATCGTCCTCTCAGTAGGCAGTTCCTCTGTAAGCATGCTAGTTGCCTCTCCATTCCATCCCATCTGTGCATCCGCAGATATGGTCTCCATACAGTCACCTTAGCTGTCAATCTATCAAATGTCACTCTCCAATATAGTAGATTCTTAAATCTCCACTCGCTGGTAAGTGGATAGGTGAACACCCTAGGTCGCTCACTAGCTGCACTCATCGGATAGCTGACAGGCCTGGTGCATGTGAAGTGCTTGAATATCCACACTTGCAGAAGTGTGCATGTCATCAAGCTACAACCCTGTCCAAAAACATACTCCTCGAGGTCGTGATAGAGATGTGAAAGCATACTCTGACCCCAAACATATACTCTCCTATGTCTCTCCATAGCCCTGATGCACCATGTGAGACCCCCATGCATGTGCGTACCTCACCCATTAGGGCAGATGACTAGTGCAATGATGGCAATCATAAGACGTCTCATGAGGGGCACCTCTCCTATAGGATGTAAGAGCCAACTGACCATGATGCGACCTCTCATCTCACTCGGCATGACTCTCCCTATGTAGTATATCTGCTCCCTCTGATGGTCCTCTGCTGACCGGTCAGTCGCGTATGTCACGGTAGCTCCTCTGATAGGTAGGCGAAGTATGTGGTACACATCCTCAAGTGTAACCGTCACCTCTCCTACTAGGAGAAGGAATGTACATGCGTCAGGATCCCATCACTCCATAAGTGCCATCAACATCGTAGGATGGAATTGAATGGCTGGCATAAGGATAGTATACCACAAACCTACTATCGATAGTGTATCCCTCTTTGCCTGAGTCAGCCGGGGAATTTGATCTCACAGATTGCGAAGAATCTACCCCGCAGTGTGCTCTCTCATGTATGGGAGACCCTGTGATGCAAAAACATCAGTGTAATCAGTACTCAATCATCAAAATCATCTATGCGAAAAATGAAAACTGTTGAACATCGAAAGCTAACCCTGACACCCCTTGCCAAGTCCTGATTGGGACCATGGCGCCCTCACAGGACCATGGCACCCTTCAGGGACCATGGCGCCCTGAGAAGACCATGGTGCCCTTCAGGGACCATGGCACCCTGATAGGACCATGGCGCCCTGGGTGGGACCCAGGGTCAGAGTCTAGGGCCCGCATTCAATCATAGAAACTCAAAGTCAATAGAAATGCAGAAGGTCAAAGTTCAGTCAACTCACCTCATCCAGTGGCTCATCGCCGATCACAGCCTGTCGCATGATCTCCATCCTTGTGGGACACTTTGGTCATCGTGAAGGCATGATGATGGCTATGTGGGCTCCGCTGCAATGAACAATACTCAGAAATCAACAAAGTGACAAATGCAATAGTCACTTTCGAGGTATATACTTTCATTCCTTTACCTTTACTTTCAAAACCCTAATTTTCCTCTATCACTCATTTCATCATAACTTGAGTTTGGGAGATGCAATTTTTGAACCATTTGTTGTGTAGGAATCATATTTTCGTTCCCTTACTCCTTGGACGTTCCAAAACGTGCTCTGATGAAGCCTTTTTAGTGAACATCTCTCATCAATAATCTCTCACACAATTTGTCGTAAGTAAACATGCTACCCTATTTCACCTCCCTAACAAGCAAGCCGAAACAGGGGGGGCATATAGCTACTCGCAAGTTTCATCACTTTCCTTAGTAAGCATTAGGTGATTTTGTGATCTAACATGTGTTTTGTAGGTTGCAGTTCCTAACTGTGTACTGCACATACCACTGGGGGCTTCATTCGACGGACTTATGGATATATCCTTTTTCAAATAATGTTTACTTTCCTGTACTTTAGCTTGCATATGCACGTAGTAC
Organism: Cryptomeria japonica; assembly: GCF_030272615.1. Lineage (NCBI taxonomy): Eukaryota > Viridiplantae > Streptophyta > Pinopsida > Cupressales > Cupressaceae > Cryptomeria > Cryptomeria japonica. The sequence continues at coordinate 163,049,483 of NC_081405.1, forward strand.
TCATATGACCGCTAAAGTGGGGGCTAAATGTAGCATCGTAAATTGTATGCACTTGCTAGGATGGTACAATTTCACACCTAGTTTAGCACCCACCTTGGCGCATTTTGCATTTTGCACTCCATTTCCCCTTTAACACTTAATTAATCAAATTAATTAGGTCTAAGGTCCTATTTCATCATCTTCCACATCATAAAGTTGGGCCCTTTCATTAAAGTGTGCCCCTTTCATTTTATTCCTCTAATACATCATTTAATCAAAAATCCTAATTAGGTCCTATTTTGAACTTGGGGGCTTGATTTCAGGGGTCAAAACATCTCGAAATCACCTATAACTTTGGGATTCTCTCTAAAATCATCATATCTGATGGCCCTAAAAATTTGGTGAAAAGTTATCGGGACCATGGTGCCTAGAGTGCACACAGTCCTGGACATTTTTCCCAAAATTTTAGGAGCGCAATCCAATCATAAAATAAAGCTTAACCCCAAGATATTGGTGGGAGATTCAATCTCTAGGTCAGCCAAAAGTTGAAATTAAGACCTAGGGTTTCATATATAAGAGCTCTTTTTCTTCATTTGAAAGGATCCAGATTTTTGGTTTAAGGAACCTTCGATGCAACAAAAGAGAAGATCTTTGAAGACTTCAACAAAATTCAACATCCATCCATCAAGCATTCATCAATTTCATTCATCCATTTAGGGCTTTGAAGATATTGAAGAGCAATAAGGGATCACCAACTGAAGATTGGCTTGTACCCCTCCCTTGGGGTTGGGTATGATTTCATGTTGTTTTCATGTCTTTGCATAAGCCTCATTATATCATTTGTATTCATGCTTTAGATCACTTTGCATCTTGATTTGGAGCATTTACATTATCATTTACAAGCAATTAGGGTTTACTTTCTAGGTTGCTCTAGTTTGCTTACTTGCATTTGAGGATCTTGCACACACACAAGGTTTGCACACACACTACTTTTACAATACAACTTGGCTATTCATGGAGATGGAAATCACCAAAGCGGGGGTTTGACTAAGGAAAAACCCTATATAGCCACCCACCATACCTTTTCAGATATAAGTGCAGGTTTCGGGATTCAGACGTCGCCGTAAATTGCAGATCCGGCAGGAGCAGATAGAAACCGAGCTTCGCACCAAATTTCAGTGCAAAAAACTAGGACAGGGGCATGGGGCACCCTGGTCCTACCAGGACAGGGGCACTGGGTGCCCTAGTCCCTGGGACAGTGGCACTCGGCGCCCTGGTCCCTCTATCAGACAACAATTTTTAGCATTTCCGACAGTTTTCCAGGTTGTAAAACAACAGTTTCAGGTGCAGTTTCAGGAGCAGAATCAGGACAGCGGCACCCACGCCTCCGTCCCGAACATTTTCACTCAGATTTTAACTTCGGGTATGCATCTGCATTCTTGTCTTGTCCTTGTGTTTACAGTTTTCCATTGTTTAACTTCAATTCTGCAATTTTGTTATTAGTTCATACTTGCACTTTGAGGTTAGGAATTGAACTTGCATCATTTTATCTTTCAATTACAACAAAGGAATAGAAACCCTAATAGGTAGCCCATGGCTCTCTCTTTCACAAAAAGAAGTAGCCAATTGTGTGATACCTCTAGGCTCTTTCGTATTCCGCAATGTGTGTCAAAAGGTAGGATTAGGACATGTTAGCCTAGTCTCGCTTTTTCCCCTACACAGAAGGTATATTTAAATTGTTAGGCCCAATATGGAAAGCTAATGTACTGAGAGGTGAGGGGTGAATCAATACATAAAAACCTTTCTTGAATAATAACCTTACTGTTATGCAAAAACAGAATAGTGTAGTAACATAAAATAAAGTTAAAACAAATAGATAACAATCATACCTGATTCACTCCATAACACATATATTTTGGTTACGCAGAAACTCTTGGTTAGAGAGAAAAATTGCGGTGGGGATGGCACCGACAACTTCATTACTGCAATAATAAAGATGCTCAGTTAGAGCTACATTTAGCTACTTCTGATAGCATACCCTATTAGGAATAACAAGATCTATTAGATCTACCTTGCTAAAGGATTTTACAACATTTAATCTGAATGTTGCACTTGGTTAGAGGCTTTACAATTTATAGACTTGAAGAGAGTCTTTTACCCTATTAGAGGTTTCTCTTTCAACTTCACAATATTACAATAAAATCATTACAAATATCTGCAACTTTACATCTGAAATGCTATAGCAAATTCTATGTGCTTAGAATAAGATTACCTTGCTTATAGCATACCTCGGTAACCCTTATAGTAACTCGGTAAACCCTTTTGTTTACTCTATTCTTTGACTGTTCTCTAAAAACCTTCTTGGTGACCTCTATGTCTCTATAACAGTCTTCCTTTTTCCATACATGCACACTCACACCTTTTATTCTTAACTCATGCTATATAAATAGATCTCTTAAAATGGTGATCTAATTCATTGCTTCGATCTTACAAACAAGATTCCTCGAATGAATAACTAAACAAAGTATTTCATTGGTTAGATTGACCTCGTAATCATACACAATCTTCTAGTGCAATTTCTAATGTAATAACAGTTAGATGTGGCTCGATCTTGTAACATGTTTTCATATGCATGTCTAGATTCAATGTATTTGGTAACACATTTCACTCGGTGAATATCAACTCGGTGTGTTATCTTAACTGCTCGGTAGCCATAAAAAGATACTCGGTAGATGGCTTGATGTATAATGTGTTATGTAACTGCTTTCCTCTATAACCGACTAGACTATGCATACCAACTGCATGATTCGATAGTGCTAACCGACTAGAATATATAGTATGACTTTGAATATAAAAACTAATGGCAATATGATAAGTAGTAACAATCTCCCCTTTTGACATTAGTTGAGATGTTTGACAAAAATTACTTTCAAAGTCATAACTCAAAAATCTATATACTTTGCAAAATGACTATACTTGACAATATATACAATAGTCAATAAAATAGTATATGCAGATATACCCCCCTTATCATTATTCTATCCATAACTCTGATTTTGCATTCTTGGTTCTGTGCTTGTTTGCTCTGCTTGTTCTGCATATTCTGTATATTCTGCTCGGTATACTCCCCTTGTATACAATACTCAAAACTGTATTACCAAAACTGTATCACTTCTTGAATATAGTATTACTCTCCCTTTATCTAGTATTACTCCTCTGGTATTACTCCCCCTATGTAGTATTACTCCCCCTTTTTGACAAACATCAAAAACTTAATTTCCATCCGAGGGTGGTAACTAATCAAAAATAGATTTATACTTGGTCCGGGCGTCTGTGGGTGCGACTGAGAGTGCATCCTTTACACTTTCCATTAATGAATTTTGTGCTTGAATATCAGCTAATAGTGATATTAAGCCATCAAGAGTGCTTCCCTCTTGTGTAGTTGATAGGCATGTAGTTCGGTTGATCTGTTCCTATATTGATGAGAGATGAGGAAGGAATAATGTTTGGAGGGTCATTATATCCATCCTAATATTATGCTCTTCATTTCTTAGTTCTAATTGTTGAGCCATGAGCTGTTGAAGCTTGGTGTAAAAAATTTTGAACTAAATTGGGCTCTATGGTCAACTTAGTTGAGAGATTGGTGATATCTTTCTCAATTGCATTAGTTTTATTCTTGATATCTTTAATGAATAAGGAAAATGTACAAAGTTTCTGAAATAAATAAAGAATATGCTTGAGTTGAGGGGACAACTCAGCAATGAATTTGACAAGCTTAACCTTTCCAATAGCAAGAGCTTTTTGTACCTCTTCAATCATCTTTGTTGTAAGCTCTTTATCTTTTAGCTTGCTCAAATACTCAGATGCATCAACTCCAGATGTTTCTATTTGAGTAAGGAGTTCATCCAGTTGAATGTGGATGGCTGCATCAGTGGACACTGTTGCTGAAGGTAGCATATCTGTGAGTAGTGTCTTTACCTTCTCTAGTACTTTATTCTTCTTTTGAATGGCCAATTGTTTTTCTTGTTCGGCCTTTGCTTTGCATAGTTCACTGAAATCAATAAGTGCTTGCCCTTTTAATTTTGAAATATCCACATTGGGCAACACTATCGGTTTAGTCAAATCAACTTTGAAACTATGCTTTCTCACCTTCTTCTCTTTACCTTTGGTTGGTTGTACTAAGACAAGTGCTTGTGAGGCTTGTTGACCCTTGATAGGTTGCTCGATAGATGCAACACTTTTCTCAGTTCCTATAGCCATTGTGGTGACCTTGGGTGTCTCGGTACTAGGTGTCTCAGCTATAACATTTTCAATGCTTGACAGTGCTTGAGATGTCTGATCTTTAGTTGTATCTTCTACTATTTTAGACTTTTGACCTTCAGTTCCTTGTTTTGTATCTTTAGGAGCTTCGGTAGAGATAGGTGGCTTGACTGGTGGATAAGGTTGAACTTGTTCTAAAATAGATTCACTAGATACAAGTTTTGCATAGGTAGTGCCTTCTATCATTTCCTGCTCCAGTGCTTCTGCATCCATGATATCTTCATCAATTTGAATAGTGTCAACCGAGTCTTGCTTGGTAGCATCAGGACCTTGCTCGGTGACATTAGGATCTTGCTCGGTGACATCAACAATTTCAATTTGAGATTGTTCACCAATATCCTTTAGTTTGAAGATTTCCTACCACTTAGCTTTTGTCTCCTTTTCCACATCAATGTATAGCCCATTCATCAATTTTAAGGCTCTCTGCTTGACAAGAAATTTAGAATTGTATGCTGTCAAATGCTCCTTTATTTCTGCTACAGACATATCAGGAAATAGGTGGAATAGACTTCTTTCTCTTATTTGTTTCTCTGAGTCCATTGCATATTTCAATCTGTTATCAATATGTGAGTATAATTCACTTGGAAGTGACTTTACTAGTTCTAATGGAGCTAGCCGAAACTTTAGAAGTGTGCAGATGACAACTTCTTCAATTTGTCGCTTCTCATCATTATTCCTAGTCTCATACTTAACATATCTAAATCCTGCAAATCCACCATATTCTTTAAGATTGGCACAAAAGTTTTCAACACTATGAATATTTACCTTCTTGCTTTTTACAATCTAAAATTTGTTTGCATCATCGGATTCTATATCACTAGACTCTTTTGCCAGAATGAGTCTTCGATTAGATTTCTTATAGGTTTTGGTTACCTTGGGAATAGTAACACTCTTTTGTTTCTTACTCGGTGATGCAACTGATGCTCTAGTGTTAGGTCTCTTTGTTGGTGGAGGAGTTGGTAGGGCCTTTGTAGTGTCCATTTTCTTTCTTTTCAACACTTTACCCTTAGGCAACTCGGTACTTAGTGTTATTGTTGCCTCTTGATCTTCTGATTCCTCTTCGGTAATGGCAAGAGTGCCTTTGACAGGTGTAGAGGAAGATTCTTCTCCGAATTTCGCAAATAAAACCTTTATCATCTTTGTAGCCTTTCTTGTAGCTTTAGGTACTACAATGCTCATTTTCACCTTTTCTTTCACTTCTTCATAAGTTCCATACCTTAGCTCGGTAGCATGCCTTGGTAATGAAAGATAGGCATCAATCTGCTATTGTGTGATATCATAGTCAATCTCATAACCCATTGGTGGCAAAGATTGAGTCCTTGGTTCAACAACATTCACATAGCAGTAATCGGTGTCAACCTCAAAACATATATCATCCTTATACTTCTCTACTAGCTATGGTGGAATCTGGTACCTATTGTGCATCTTCTCTTGAAATTTGCTGAAATAGTCATCCATGATATCATTAAAATTATCTCCCAGCTTTTTGATAAAATCATTGATTTGATGGGTGATAGGTCGGTGTAGCTCCCAAACTACTTTACCGACTAAGGGAAAGAACTTCTCAAAGTAGAAAAACATGCATACAAGAAGTGAACCAAACTTCAGTGTGTTTGCCAAGTTGTTCTTCTTTAGCTTCCTTATTGTGTTCAGGTTCTCAAACAATTTCTTCAATAGTACTTCACATAAATCTACTTTCATTCCCTTTTTCACTATTTTGTAGGCTAAATCAACTACTGCACATGGTACACTATTTTCCTTTGCTGATTGGAAGAAACAGTAACCAATTACTCTAATTTCAAACTTAAGTTCTACTTCAGTGACATTGTTCAATTTCAGTCCTCGGTAATCAGATTCTACTCCAATTAGACTAATTAGCTCCTTCTATGATATCATTTTCTGTGCTTGTGCATGATCATAGATAGGATACCCGGTGATCACATGAATGATTTCCTTAGTGATTTTGAATGGTTGCTCCTATAGCCACATAAAATCATCATGAACTCTGCTTAAAACAAACTTAACCCACTGGGGTTTGAACACACGGGGATAGGCTAGGGCTTCAGTTAATCCCTTGATTTTGATATGCTCGAACTTGCTATCCATTTTGCCATCGGTACATATTTCAGCATTTGTGCCACTAATCTCAACATGACCGAGTTCCTCAACACAGAATTTGGTGAAGAATCTAACGTCTTTGACTAACAAGACTCGATCCAGGATGAGGGAAAATGCAGTTTTGTCATCCGATTCAGAGGTGACTTTAGGAGTCAAAGAGTACTTTAGTGAGGGCTTCTCCACATTCTTGACAACTATGGGATCTTGGATCTTAGGTGCCATTGTAGATTTCAGATAAAAACTCAGCAAACTATCCTTAGGGTTTGACGGTTTACAAATGACTGACGCTTCACACTCCGTAGATAATAGCAATTTTGACAAGATCGGAAAACCAGCTTAACAGTGATGAGATTTGTGTAAATACCTTGAATTTGCCTTGAATGAAGTTTTGATCGCCTTGATTTTCTCTGCTCCGCTCTCTTAAAACTTTGGTGAATGAAAATGACCATGAAAATACCTTTAAGTACACAAAATACCTTATTGGGCTCTGTGCAGGTTAGGTCAAAACATTAAATGCACTCGGTTTACCTTTAACCGATTTACTCCTTTTTCTTTTGTTTTAACTGAGTAACCAAATTTCCTTCTTTTACTGTCTTGATAGGCTTCCTGTATTTACCGACTTGACAGGTTTCCTGTAAAGTACTTTTGATAGAATTTCAAACTTACTAATGCATCTTAACTATGCAGATTTTGAATTTTGTCCATACTAGAATAGGAACTATTATGATTTAACCTTTAGAGAATGCAGTCCCTTCATACCTTTGCTGATTAATTTGGAATAGGTGCACCTAACTCCATAGATAAGGTTCTTTCTTCATCTAACATGATTTCCTTCTTTTTCCAAATCATCTTAAATTTTTCTTTTATCTCTTCAGTGTCTCTTCTAGGTTGATCTCTACAATCTCTAGCTAAGTGTCCAACTTTGTGACAATGAAAACATGCCATACCAAGATTTCTCCATGATCTTCAGTTGTTCATTCCAAACCTTATAAAATAGTTGGCACTAATATGTCCATATCTTCCACAACATTCACACCATATCCTTGTATTGTAATCCCATGGTACTGCAGCATATTGTCGGTAATGATTTGTGTGAGTTTGGTAACCTCTAGTGTTTGCTTGGTGTGGACACCGCATGTAGTTCTTTTTCTTAGACCAACACTTCTTAGTACTATGTCCATATCTATTGTTGTTTTTACAATATCCTTTGAATTTTTCCTTCTAATAGTTGTTAACAGACTTTGTCCTACATTGATTAGATGTGTGACCATATTTATTGCAATTGTAACAATAATCATTGGACTTAGTGATATTTGATTGCTTACCTTTTCTAATTTGGCATATGTTGGCAGTATGACCTTGATTTCCACAGTAGTAGCAAATAGGCTTCCTCCTTTTGATGTTATTCCTTTTTCCAACTTGCTTAGATGATTCTCCTGTCTCGGTAGTATGAATTCCTTTCTCGGTAGATTTTTTTCCTTTGTAACCGAGTCCTGCATCTTTGTTGGGTCTTCTTGTATTTAGTTGCTCATCCAACATCTTTGATGCTTCATAAATCTTCTTCAATGTTTCTTTTGATTTCTTCTCTATTTCAAGTTCATTGGTCAACCTTGATACTTCAAGTTTCAATGCTTGATTTTCATCATTCTTTAGAATTGCTTCATGATGTGCATAACCTAGTTGATCTGTCATATTTTGTTGAATCCCAGTCAACCTTATGATTTCATCATTCTTATCAGATACTAAGACTTCAAGTTGTTGTTTCTCTCTTTGTAGATCTCTTTCTTTATCCTCTGCTATCCTCAATGCATCTAGATTTTCAGTCATCTATGTACTGAAATGTTCATGTCCTCTTTTCATTGCTTTTAGTTGATCAACCAATGCTTTATTCTTTTCTTTCAATACTCCAATCATTTCTTCAATCTCTTTAGATATACTATTCTCAGATGATGTTTCAATTTGTTCCACTAACTCTTGAGAATCCTGCAAGTCATCAGATAATCTTCTTCTTACTTTCAGAGATTTTTGCATTTGCCTTTGCATGTCTGTAATCACTTGATTTGCATGATCTAGCTCTTCTTGCAGATACACAATCCTCTGAGATTGTTTATAGCCTTCCATTGATAAGATCTTTCTCTTTAGGTAGTTAAACCCTTTTCCAAGATTCAGGCTTTGATACCAATTGTTAGGCCCAATATGGAAAGCTAATGTACTAAGAGGGGAGGGGTGAATCAGTATATAAAAACCTTTCTTGAATAATAACCTTACTGTTATGCAAAAATAGAATAGTGCAGTAACATAAAATAAAGTTAAAACAAATAGATAACAATCATACATGATTCACTCCATAACACATATATTTTGGTTACGCAGAAACTCTTGGTTAGAGAGAAAACTACGGTGGGGATGGCACCCACAACTTCACTACTATAATAATAAAGATGCTCGATTAGAGCTACAATTAGCTACTTCTGATAGCATACCCTGTTAGGAGTAACAAGATTTGTTAGATCTACCTTGCTAAAGGATTTTAAAACATTTAATCTGAATGCTGCACTTGGTTAAAGGCTTTACAATTTATAGACTTGGTTAGAGTCTTTTACCCTATTAGAGGTTTCTCTTTCAACTTCACAATATTACAATAAAATCATTACAAATATCTGCAACTTTACATCTGAAATGTTATAGCAGATTCTATGTGCTCAGAATAAGATTACCTTGCTTATAGCATACCTTGGTAACCCTTATAGTAACTCGGTAAACCCTTCTGTTTACTCTGTTCTTCGACTATTCTTTGAAAACCTTCTCGGTGACCTCTATGTCTTTGTAACAGTCTTCCTTTTTCCATACATGCACACTCACACCTTTTATTCTTAACTCATGCTGTATAAATAGATCTCTTAAAACGGTGATCTAATTCATTGCTTCGATCTTACAAACAAGATTCCTTGAATGAATAACTAAACAAAATATTTCATTGGTTAGATTGACCTTGTAATCATACACAATCTTCTAGTGCAATTTCCAATGTAATAACGGTTGGATGTGCCTCAATCTTGTAACACGTTTTCATATGCATGTCCAGATTCAATGTATCTAGTAACACGTTTCACTTGGTGAATGTCAACTCGATGTGTTATCTTAACTACTCAGTAGCCATAAAAAGATACTCAGTAGATGGCTCAGTGTATACTGTGTTCTGTAACTGCTTTCCTCTGTAACCGACTAGACTGTGCATACCAACTTCTCTATTTATACTGACTGCATGATTCAGTAGTGCTAACCGACTAGAATATATAGTATGACTTTGAATATAATAACTAATGGCAATCTGATAAGTAGTAACATAAATATATAATGTAAAATTGTAACCTAGGAGGTTATGGTTGGCTAGATATTTGATAGTTGAAATTTAAATATCTATGGGGATTTTAAATTTGATCTTAATATAAAATGAACTTAATAGTCTAATAATATATTTGATGGGTTAACTTTATTAGTTAATTTTAAAAGCATATGTCCAATTAATTATTTTAATATGAGTTGGAATTATTTTATTTAGTCATGGAGTAATTAAATTCTGCTAAGATAATTAATATCTCTTGATTTATTTATTGGAGAAATTTTAATTAGAGAAAATTAACTAATTTAGTTTAATTAATTAATTAAGTTGTGACGACCCTTTTTAGGGAATAATTAGTCTTCTCTAAATGTTGATGCTATAATGATGGAGTTGATTAAATTAACTTAGATAACCATCCTATTTTACCCAGAGTTAACCCTTAGTTAAGACAAAACTTATTTATTCCATTTTAAATGTAGTTTGTTTAATGAATTTATGTTGTTTTTAAAAAAAAACTGTTGTTCTATTTTTGCCCAAAAGTTTGGGCATGACACAACCGGTAAAGGATTAATTAGTAAATATGATGAAGAGATTGAGATTCATTTTTGATGACTAAGTCTTATGTTGTCATTGATGGCAACAATATTTTTGTAGTCATTTAAGTCTTGGAAGCCAATCGGTAAGGTATAACCGGTACAGAAGGCAATTTACCAATGAACTAGAAAATAGGTTCTTAATCGGTAAATAAAGACAAAGTTGCATTCATGCAACCGGTACATGTGATTGATGAAGAGTTGAATTATGCGGTTTTACAACAATGATGGAGATAGGTATTTGGAGCTATGTTCTTGACCGCATTGGCTGATTCAACCGGACAAGCAAGATTCGATGTACAGAGTAGATATTCTGATGAACACTTAATGGGTAGTGACAAAGTCACTTAAATTGGTAAAACGACATAGGTTTTGAATTTTTATGTCGGTGGCCAACATAAGTTCGGCATGCAATGATATTTTGTCTAGATTCATTGAACCTAGGAAATTGTTCCAAGGTTGTAGCCGACTAAGTTGATGTCTATAAAAAATGTGATGGGTTATGAGATAAACATGCATAGGTTGATGAGATTGAAGGCAAATATTGTGATTCTGACTATGTGGTGATTAGTGAAGCTCTATATTGATGTTTTGGTGAAGTTTTGAGGATTTGAAGTGGATCTTATTAGACACATAGGTGTTATATGATCTTCATTTGAATGGTTGTTATCCTAACTGCTACAACAATAAAATCCCCTAACCGAGTAGGTCCTAACAAGCCTTAACTTGTAAATCCCCTAACAAGGTAACTCTATATCAGAGTGTTAAATCCTCTTGCGAGGTTGATCTTAATAGGTAAAAGCTCCTAACAGGGCTCATCATTCAAATCCCTTAACCGGGTGTCTCCTAATTGGGTTTGCTCCTAACAGGGCATGTTTGCAAGACCTTAACCGGTCAAGATTTCTATTTTGTAAATAGTGAATCTTGTGGGTATTAACTCCCACCATGGTTTTTCCTTTTTGGGTTTCAACGTATAAATCTCTTGTGTTATCTGGAATTTATTTTATTAAGCATTGTTGAGCTTTTCAAATGCAATTGAGGTTGGAATATTAATTCACAACTTAGGGATTTTTTTCCACACTACGAAACCCTTCATGGACTAGAAGATACATTTAATTATCAACCCAGGGACGTGAACTTGAAATGAGACAACATTGTATATACACTATGGAAGCCTTCTAAGCTATTGTATCAGTTGTGTATAGTAAATAAACTTAGAATAATAAATTGAATTGAAAACATGACAATTCTGGAAATAAAAGTTACATAGTAGTGGCTGTCGGAAGACTAGTTATTTGCAATAGTAGTGGCCACAGGATGACTGGTTATTTGCAATAGCAGTGGCTTGCAGGATGATTGGTTATTTGCAACAATAGTGGCTGCAAGATGACTGGTTATTTGCAACAACAATGGCTGCAAGATGATTGTTCTAAAACTAGTGAAATCAAATATGCTGAAAATAAAACATATCATAACCAACTCACTAATTAAAGTAAAGCATAATGAATAAAAATCTAAACTATGATGAAATTGCAGTTCCTCAAGTTGCCCTTGCTTGAGTTGCTTCAATCTGTCATTAGCATTCCATCTTCAATAGACAAGCTTCAATGCTCAAATAATCTTCTTATTGAAAATCAAATATTACATGGACATGTATTAGACTTGCTGATTGAAATTGGACACCATTAACAAGACTAAACACTAATTGGATATTCTCTACACTACTCTCAACACTACTATCAACAATACTTTCAACACCACTTACAACTCAACAAAATCTCAGATTTATGCTTGAGGCTTGAGAGTTAAAGTAATTACAAACTCAACAACTTATTACAAATGTCATTTCTTCTATGACAACAAGGAGATGACTTATTATATTCATGACTGATAATAAAGATTAAACTAACAAGAGTTTAGAGAGTTCTAATCCTCTTCGAACTCTACAACCATTAAATGCACTCATGGCTGAACATGTGTACAAAAATGTTATAATTATTTATGAATAATCAAATATTATTTCCACAATCTTCTCCAATGTTTCTTGACTTTAATAACTCTAAATACATGAACTCATGAAGAGGTTTAGTCCAAGTTGAACTAGAACTCAATCCTTAACTGCTGCCTGAAAATATGCTAGTTTTACTCAGTCAAATTGTGGTGAATTCTACTCATTAACTATTATGAATCATATCAAACTATTTAAACCCATTTTAGATATCCTTTTAATCTTTCCAGATCATTTTTAAAATCTGAATTTTGTTAAGAAATGAGTGAGATATGCCTATTTTACTGAAACTGGTCTTTTGACTTTTTTATGTACTTTCAGTCAATTGCTACATCTGTCAATTGCCAACTTGCTCCTCCTTTCTTCTAGCTTTAGTGATTTGAAAAGATGGAAATTTGGTGAAGAGATGAAAGTACAGGTCCCTAAATAGTTGAATGCATGGGTCTCTCTAATAGTGATGCATATTTGACATCAATAGTTGGTGTAGCCTTCTTGAAAGATTGTGTAGGTTGAATATTTAGTCACACTATAGTTGTTGCAAGTAACTTAGAACATGAGTAGATCAACTAGACCACACCATTTGGATAAACATTTTTCATTCCATGAAGATCCCACTACCTAATGGAAACCTTTTTTTGACAATATATGTAGAGACTTTCTATCAAAATTGAAGACATGACTGACTCACAACCATGAAATATGACCAACAAACCAGCTGTATACACCTCTAAAAGAGTCATTTAAACAAGAACAATTTGGGGAAACAACTCCACTAGACAACACTTAACTAACTATACATGAACAATTGAAAAAAAAGATATCTAAGACATTGTGCAAAAGCACTTATTGAATGAAAAACCTATCCTAACCTATCCTAACCTACACTAACCACCAAATAAGACTCAATCAAATAAAACCATTCACTAGTTTTGTGAAATATATGCCCTTTCTCAACAACTTACAATTCTTTGTAGGTCCCAGAGACAACTGAGAGGGGGGGGGGGTGAATCAGTTGTCTAATAAATTCAAACCAAAATCTTATTAACCAACTTAATGCTTAATACCGATAAGACAGTTAAGTATGCCGGTAAATAGTGTTAATAATAAATTGCTATACCAGTAAGAATTAAAGCATGAAAAATAAACATAAAGTCATCCACAACACATGACACCAATATTTGTATGTGGAAACCCTGTAAGGGGAAAAACCACGATGGGAAACCTTACCCACAATCATATGATACTACTGTAGATGGTAAGTGTACAAAGAAGGGTCTGCACATGCAGAAAGGCCAATAGCCTAGAGCTCACTGCTCAATCACAAATGGGAGTCACACTGACTATAGTTGGATGGTTAAATCCAATGAGAATGTATTGCACAAAATAGCATCTTCATATGCTAGATTCAGTACCGGTGTAATGCTGATATGCTTTTATAAAAACCTAACTTCACCTTCAAATGATGTCTTCGTGTATATCCCTGCTTGATCTCGCATATACCCTTCTTTAAATCTTTTTCGCATTCCACACTTGATCTTACAAATAAGATCTTACATTTATACCATACCCTAAGACCAATTTTAGTAGGTCGGCTCTACAAGATATTGCAATAAAAACATTTTACAAACAATGCAATATCCGATGCAATAACCGATTGAACATGTCGGCTTAATGCATTTACAACAATTATAAATCATCTCCATAGCGTGCCATGCTGATCTCGAAAAGATAAGCCTGCTAGTGTAACCCTAGATAACCTGGACCTATTGGCTAGTAAAAGCAAATATGCAAATGAGAATATACCAATGATTATTACTTCAAAGTAAAGTGTCCACATGATGTCTTTGACATTACCAAGTGTCTTCCATGTCATTTCAGGTACCGGTGAAAATTATATCCTGCTGGTTGACCATATACCGGTAACTATTTGCCCAGTTTACTATTTGCCGGTGAATGTTGCTGGATCTCCAAGGTAGGTGAATTTAGAAAGTGTTGACATCAATGACAAAACCATACCAAAATACCAACAATCTCCCCCTTTGGCATTGATGGCAACACAAGATGGAAAAACCACCAAAGTGCCAAAAGAGAAATGCCAAAAACCAACAATCTCCATTTCTCCCCCTAGGAGTAATATGTGTTTATACCAATCTCTCATACCAATCTTTCCTCAAAAAGATAATGCATTTTTTCATACATCTCTCCCAAATGTTTTTCCATATATCTCTCCCCCTTTGACATCAAATGCCAAAGTCCCAAAAAGTCAAGTTCATACAAAATACCAACCAATTAAATATACCAACTACTCCCCCTGAGAAGTAGCTTCCTCATCAGCTACCGGAATAAAAGATTTGTCCATTTAATTCTGCCGGTTGATGACAATCATCAATTGTCTAAGTCTCTACCGGTGGAGGTAAGACTTCGAGCTGATCTTTGAGATACTCAAAAGTTTCCTTAGGCAAAGGTTTTGTAAAAATATCTGCAAGCTGTTCTTTAGTATTCACATAAACTAGTTTTATCTCCTTTTCTTCAAATTTTTCCCTTAGAAAATTCAGTTTGATAGAAACATGTTTTGTTTTAGAATGTAATACTGGATTCTTAGATATATCAATTGCTGCATCGTTATCACAATATATAGTAATAGGTTCCTTGCATTTTACCTTTATGTCTTTCAACATTTGCTTAAGCCAAAGTACCTGTGTACAGTTTGTTGCTGCTGCAACATATTCTGATTTTGTTGTTGATAAAGATGTACAACTTTGTTTCTTACTTAACCAAGAAACTAATCTCTTTCCAAGAAAGAATGCTCCTCTAGTGGTGCTTTTTCTGTCATCCACATTTCCTGCCCAATTTGCATCTGTGTATGCATATAGATCAAAATTTTCATCTTTAGGATACCATAGTCCAAGACTTGATGTGCCTTGTAAGTACCAGAAAATCCTTTTTACTACTGATTCATGATTTTCCCTAGGATTACTCTGAAATCTAGAAACTATACATACTGCATTCATAATGTCAGGTCTGGTTTGTGTCAAATACAGTAAACCTCCTATCATAGATTTGTATCTATTTGGATTAATAGGTGTAGATTCATCCCTTTGAGATAATTTGTCATTTGAAGTCATAGGTGTGCTTACCGGTTTAGAGTTTTCCATCCCAAATTTCTTAAGTAGTTCTTTCAAGTACTTAGATTGACTCAAAAATATGCCTTTATCAGTCTGTAAAATCTGCAATCCTAAAAAGAATTTTATTTCTCCTATCATAGACATTTCAAATTCATGCTGCATTTCAAGAGAAAATTCTTTGCATAATCCATCTTCTCCTCCAAAGATTATGTCATCAACAAATACTTCCATAATCAAGATGTCATCATTAGTTACTTTGTAATATAAATTGCTATCTGCATTTCCTTTAGTAAAACCAATCTTTAAAAGATACTTATCCAATCTTGCATACCAAGCTCTTGGAGCTTGTTTTAATCCATACAAAGCTTTTCTTAATCTGCAAACCATATCATTGTCATCTGTCAAGGAAAATCCATCGAGTTGTTCAATATAGGCTTCCTCTTCAAGATCTCCATTAAAAAATGCACATTTAATATCCATTTGGTAAAGTTTGTAATCCTTGTGAGCTGCAAAGGCCAAGAATAATCTAACTGCCTCAATTCTGGCTACTAGTGCAAAGGTTTCATTGTAATCAACTCCTTCTTTCTGAGAATGTCCCTTACACACTAGTCTTTCTTTATTTCTGACAACCTTACCATCTTCATTGAGTTTGTTTCTAAATACCCATTTGGTTCCAATTACATTTTTATTTTCAGGCCAGGGAACTAATGTCCAAGTATTATTTTTCTCAATTTGTCCTAATTCTTCTTCCATAGCTTTAATCCAAAATTTATCTTCACATGCCTCATTGATAGATAATGGTTCAATTTGAGAAATAAGACATACCTCTTCATTTGCCAATCTTCCTCTTGTCATGACTCCTTTAAATTTGCTTCCAATTATCTGATCTTCAGAATGATTCAGTCTTACATACCAGGGTGTCTTAGTCTGTTGTTGCTCTTCAATTACTATGGAATCCTCTAATGATACTGGAGTAACTGGATCATCATTCTGTACTGGTGGATTTACTGTTGGTTCATTTTTCATAATTTCTGTTACCGGTTCAGAGTCTATATACCTTGAAGTTCCTCTGAATTGTTCATCAATCTTTACACTTGTACTCTCAACAATTTTTTGTAATCTTTTATTAAAACATCTATATGCTTTACTCTTAGATGAATAACCAAGAAATATTCCTTCATCACTTCTAGGATCAAACTTGCCAATATACTCATCTCTTCTAATATAACATTTACTTCCAAAAATTCTGAAATACTTAAGAGTAGGAGTATTACCAAATCATAGTTCATGAGGGGTCTTACTGGTTTCACCTTTGATGTGAACTTTGTTGAATGTATAGATAGCAGTGCTTACTACCTCTCTCTAGTACACATGTGGTAGATTTGCTTCTGATAACATACTTCTTGCTGCATCCAAAATAGTTCTGTTTTTCCTTTCAACAACTCCATTCTGTTGTAGTGTCCGAGGTGCTGATAATTGTCTTTTGATTCCATTTACTTCACAGAATGTATTAAAATCTCTAGATGTGAATTCTCCTCCTTGATCTGACCTTAAACATTTAATTTTCTTATCGGTTTCATTTTCAACCTTTGCTTTGAATAGTTTGAACTTCCCAAGTGCTTTTGATTTTTCTCTAAGAAAAGTAACCCAACACATTCTAGAATAATCATCAATAATTAGCATGAAATATCTATCACCTTGTAAGATTTTAGTTCTGGCTGGACCACATAAATCAATGTGAATTAAATCAAGAGTATTATTGGATTTTTCTGGAATACTTTTGAAACTAGCTCTAACCTATTTTCCAAATTAACATTCCTTGCAAATTGTATTCTGAGGTTTCACAATTTTAGGTAGATCTCTAATTGCCTTAGAAGTACTAATTTTTACCATGCAATCAAAATTTACATGACATAGTCTTTTATGCCATAGCCAACTTTCATCTATATGTGCAATTAAGCATTCCTTTTCACTGTTATTCAAATGAAAGATATTACCTCTAGTCTGATTACCGGTTGCAATTTCCAAACTAGTTCTATTCATGATTTTGCATTTTCCATTTTTAAATTGTAACTGAAAACCTTTCTCAACTAATTGACCAACACTTAAAATATTATGTTTTAATCCTTCAACATAGTAGACATTGTCAGTGTTATGTTTACCATCAAGAGATATTGAACCCTTACCTTTGATTGAAAAGGCTTTGTCATCTCCGAATCTTACTAAACCTCCATTGTATTCTTGAAAGTTCAAGAATTTACCTTTGTCTCCAGTCATGTGATGTGAGCATCCTAAGTCAATAATCCATTCATCCTTTGATTCAACTTTAGCTACTAGGGCTTGTTCTACTGGTTGAGCAATAGGTACCGGTTGATCTTCTGTTATAGCAACAAAGACCCATCCGTTGTCTACTGGATCCTCATCAGAATCATCAGTCACACCTTCATCAGCAATGTAACAAGATTTATCTTTGTTTTTCTTGAATCTGTATCTCTGATATTCAGGATTAGCTTTGTATATCCTTCTAGCTTCTTCTCTTAGTCTAGCATGTCTTTCAGGGCATCTTGAAGCCATATGACCAATCTTATTGCAATTGAAACATTTAAAGGGTGCTTTACCTTCATACTTACTTCCAATTGGACCTTTTGGCATTTTCTTGCAAATAGTGCTTCAAGTTCTTCAAGCTCTTCATTCTCCTTCCTGGTTTCTTCAAGTTACCTTGCATAAAAGGCTCTCCAGTCTGATTTGTCAAAAGATGGAGCAGATGATGTTGATGCTTTGAAGGTCAAATCAGTTTTTATAGTAGCAGTAGGACCAAATTCCTCAATTTGAGAAGCTGAAAGTTTTCCAATCAATGTATCCCTAGTTACTGATGTATTGGGCATTCTTCTCAACTCATTTATAGCAATAACCTTCATTTTATATGCCGGTGGAAAACCCCTTAAGATTTTTGAAACAATCTCATCTTCACTTAAGGTTCCTCCACGACATTTAATACCCAAAACAATTTCATTTACTCTTTCCATAAAACCAGAAATCCTTTCATCTTCTTCCATTTTCAGATGTTCATACCTGACTCAGAAGCTTTCAAGTTTTGCAATTTTGACTATGGAATCCCCTTCATTCAGTGTTTCCAAATGATCCCAGATAGCTTTTGCAGTGGACCTATCTGATAATCCCATGATTTGTTGATCTGATAATGCGCTCAAAAGTGCTTCTCTTGCTTTGCAATCATTTTCTTCATCTTTAGCTAAAGTAATGGGAGCAATCTGACTAGCTACAACAGTAGTATAACCATTCTTAGTAACTTCCCAGATGTCTTTACCAATGCAATTCAGATGTGTCTCCATTCTGATTTTCCATATCCCATAGTTGGTTCCATCAAGTTTAGGACTATCCTTTCTGAAATAATTAGTAGACATTGGATCTCCTCAAGTTGTTAAACTTCTGCGCTTTGATACCAATTGTAGGTCCCGGAGACAACTGAGAGGGGGGGGGGGTGAATCATTTGTCTAATAAATTCAAACCAAAATCTTAATAACCAACTTAATGCTTAATACCGATAAGACAGTTAAGTATGCTGGTAAACAGTGTTAATAGAAAATTGCTATATCGGTAAGAATTAATGCATGAAACATAAAACTAAAGTCATCCACAACACATGACACCAATATTTGTACGTGGAAACCCTGTAAGGGGAAAAACCATGGTGGGAAACCTTACCCACAATCAGATGATACTACTGTAGATAGTAAGTGTATAAAGAAGGGTCTGCACATGCAGAAAGGCCAACAACCTAGAGCTCACTGCTCAATCACAAATGGGAGTCACACTAACTACAGTTGGATGGTTAAATCCAATGAGAATGCACTGCACAAAATAGCATCTTCATATGCTGGATTCAATACCAGTGTAATGCTGATATGCTTCTATAGAAACCTAACTTCACCTTCAAATGATGTCTTCATGTATATCGCTGCTTGATCTCACATATACCCTTCCTTAAATCTTTTTTGCATTCCACACTTGATCTTACAAATAAGATCTTACATTTATACCATACCCTAAGACTAATTTTAGTAGGTCGGCTCTACAAGATATTGCAATAAAAACATTTTACAAATAGTACAATATCCGATGCAATAACTGATTGAACATGTCAGCTTAATGCATTTACAACAATAATAAATCATCTCCATAGCATGCCATGCTAATCTGGAAAAGATAAGCCTACCGGTGTAACCCTAGATAGCTTGGACCTATTTGCTGGTAAAAGCAAATATGCAAATGAGAATATACCAATGATTATTACTTCAAAGTAAAGTGTCCACATGATGTCTTCGACATTACCAAGTGTCTTCCATGTCATTTCAGGTACTGGTGAACATTATAGCCTACTGGTTGACCATATACCGGTAACTGTTTGCTGGTGAATGTTGCTAGATCTCCAAGGTAGGTGAATTTAGCAGGTGTTGACATCAATGACAAAACCATACCAAAATACCAACATTCTTCACATGCTTATGTGCAACCAAAAAGAGTTGCAATATCAATAGAAACTTAACAAACAACTGCAATGACTTTTCAAAGACATTAGCAAACTCTATTACAACTTCACATTCACCATACATACTATTGTTTTGAAGTGGATAAGAGAGATGCAACCATTCTTCTTCAACTGCAACTAGAAATTTAGCTTCATCTTTAACAACAACTTCATGCTTGGATACAATAAGTTGTGATGCTTTGCTTGCCTCCTTCTTAGCTAGATGTCTGATGGGACATCCTCATGAAAGCACAAATTTAGAACCCTCCTTGGTGCTTTTGTGCTGATGGGCTGCCTCTTTTTCCTCCTCTTGATTTGCAAACATCAATTTGAAAAATATGAAATTTTCTGTACTTTTCTCTTGCTTCTCATGATTTTTCTCTATAAAAGATACTTGTTGAGCATCCAAATTTAAGCAAAAATTCTCTAAGTCATCCCAAAACACGTCTTCATCAATATCTTCTTTACTTTTCAGAATTAGAGGACTGAAGTTAGCTTTATGGAAGCTCTCTTCTTGAAGTAAGAGTTCTGATTTGACATCACGTTCAACAACCTTGTGTATGGTAACTTCTTCATTTTACAAAACAAGGTTATCTTCCTTTACCTTCACACAAACCAGCACCTTGTCATCAATAGATGAACAAAATTCCTCTATGATGTTACTGAACATGTCTTCATTGATTTCCAAACTTGCTGCAAATGATATTGGCTCTTGGTTATTGTGCTTCATTTACTTCTAAAACAACTTAGTGACTCTCACAGCTTGACTCATCCCCGACAATGACACCAAAAATGTTGGGCTTTTTAACTACATTTGAGGTTGGAATACTAATTCACAACTTAGGGATTTTATCTAGACTAGGCAACCCTTCATGAACTATAAGCTACATTTAATTATCAACCCAATGACGTGAACTGAAATGATAACTTAGAAGGCTTCCATAGCGCATATAGAGTGCTTGCTCATTTCAAGTTCAGGTCCATGGGTTGATAATTAAATGTAGCTTATAGTTCATGAAGGGTTGCTTAGTGTGGATAAAATGCCTAAGTTGTGAATTAGTATTCCAACCTCAATTGTAATTAAAAAGGATAATAGGCATTAGCCTATGTGCTAATATTCCTCTTATGCTTGTTAAGTTTTTAGTTGTTTGAGTTGGTGATCAGATTCAAATTGTTTTTGCTTGCACTGATTTGCCCCCCCTCTCAGTGCCTTATAAGTTTATCACTTTCTTGAGAAGGAAAAGTATATTTTTGATGATCCAGCATTGTCCCAAGAGTCTATCAATCTGGCAACCCTCTCTCCTATTCAAAAGCTAAAGCTAGAAACACTTGCACAAGCTAAGGCTAGAGAGGAATTCTTAAAGTCACACATGGAGAAAAGTGAGCTACTTAGTCTTGCATTCAATATCTTAGGGAAGATCATGCATACACATGTGAAGGACTCATCTAATACTCCCTCTGGTCCATTAAAAATCTTAATCAATTCAATAAATACTCATTTTGAATCATTAGAAAAGTCATATGAGATCAAAGTCTGAAATGAATTTGTTGCCAAGAAACTCATTCAGTTAAAGAATATGATTATTGATGATAGAGTTGTGTTATACAATTGTGTGAAGAGAATTCAAGATGCATTGTATGAAGGTGGAATTATCTATAAGGCTTGTTTGTAACCATCAAAGTTTAATTAAGGTCTTGAGAAGAAGATCAAGGAGCATGAGAAGCAATTGAAAGGCACCTCCTAGTCCTTTGATCCGTTAACTATCTTAGTGGGTAGCCAGGAAGGTCAAGTTGTTACATTTCTTGACAAATCAATAATTTAATGCATGATAGGGACAAGATTATGAATAGAGTTGGTGAGCTTAAAAGCTTGATTGGTTCCAAGATGGAGACTTTGCTCGGTGCTTTGAAGGAAATACAAGATGCCATGAAGCCTATGAATCGACAAATCTCCAATCATTAGAGATGCAGTCATTTATTTTCAGTGGACACATTTCAATTTTGGAGAGTCTTAAGAAAGGTTGGGATAGCTAATTGACCTCATTGAAATCCATTTCTGAAAATTTAATCAAGTTTGTGTCAGTTTGAGAAGTTAGTTTGTAAATATACAACCTATTTATAAACATTTTGTATGATTTTTGGTTTGCGGGTCCCTATTTTTTTCCATTGATGTCAAAGGGGGAGTGTATGATAGTGAAAAATGTTATATTCATCTTAGGAGGAGTTCCAAAATTTTGTATTTTTGATTTTTTTAGTTCTGCAGTGTATATATGTTGGTACTGATTCTAACACTTAGTCATTTTTCACTAAGTGTTGCCATCAATGTCAAAGGGGCAGATTGTTGGCAAGAGACACTGAACAGGGCATCAGATGTTATCATTGATGGAAACTCTAGCTAGAGATTCTATCCACAATTCATAATTTTCCTATACCGAAAGTCACTTTGAAGATTTAGTTAAGTCTAGTGAGTTAGAACAAAGCATCCAACAAAGTTCAACATTTTGATCAGTATTTCATTTTAGTTCAATAATTTGTGTTGTGGAGCTAAGGGAAGCTTGATAAATGTTTATAGTACCTTATTCTATGATCTTATCCTTTGGTGACATGTGTTGCGCAAGTTTCAAGGTCTGGTATATCATTTTTGGGTAGAATAGTATAGTATGGCCAACTTGTATGATTGATCATTGTGAAAAATTGTTGGAGTTGGTTTCGTGATTGTTTTTGTGTTTGAGGATGTTAAGCCAACTTATGGGAAGAATGTAGACAATTCTTTTTGGTCTGCATATGCATTGGAGATCAGATTTAGTCGACTGTTCATACACGTCTAGTGAATATGGTAAATGTTCTTGAGCCGACATGTAGCCGATATGATTTGATGTTGCAGATATATAAGGTTGATGTAATTGATCATTTTGGGCATGTGAAAAGTTTTTATAATTGATTGTGCATAATTTCACATGCGCAAGTCAAAGATTTGTGGTTCAGATTGATGCAGATTAGTGGAACATAAAAGAGAGAGATAAATGAGGAAATTTTGATTATTGTGCTTAACTGGAACTATAATTTGACGTTTATAGATGTTATTGTTTAGTTCATGTACTTCAATAATCTGTTGTAATTCTTTTGTAAGATAGTGAGTTTTCCTTGGGTTGTAGCGCTCGATATTTTGAGCAGTGAGCTCTAGGCTAGTGTGCTTGAATGCATGTGCATTCCCAATGTAATATTTTTATACTTCTGCAGAGTATATTTATATTGTGGGTTCATCCCCACCATGGTTTTTCTCTTAACCAGGTTTCCACATATAAAAATCTTGGTGTTATGGATATTTACTTTATGTGTTTGCATCTCTCTTTTGTTGATTTGCATTATGTACTTGAAGGCTCAGGTTAATAAGGCTAAAAATTGTAGAGCACTGATTCAACCCCCCCTCTTCATGTTCCTTGATTGTAACATAAATAATATTTGTAATTGAGTTGTGTGGATTACAGAGTGTGTGGTGTGGATAAAGACAACAAAATTCAATGAAGAACAAAGATGAAAAGTTGTGTTTGAATGATATGCAAGTTGTTTGGGATTGTGGTAGAAATATGAGACAATGTATTGGTAGATGAGATCTGAATTATGTGTGTTGATGTTGGTCACATGATGCTAAGTTCAAGGAAAACTTTATGATCAAGAGATCCTTCTTTTCAAATCAATTTGTTGTATCTTTCCATATTGTAGTTATCATTAGGTTTGCAAGTCATTTTTGTATCTTGCCCCAAGAGTAGTTAGCCTTTCTCAGCAAGTCCAAAGTAGCGCGCTCTTTAATTGTAACCTGTGTTGATCCTACTTTTTGCAATGTATTCTCCTTCAATAGTAGATAGATAAACCAAATCCCATTTTTTATTGAACTAGGAGACCAAATTATTTCCTAAAAAGAAGGTACCACCACTAGTTCTCTTCCGATCATCAACACTTGTAGCCCAATCTGCATCAGTATAAGCCTTCAACATAAAATCTCCACACTTTTTATAACAGAGTCCAAAATCTGTAGTACCTTTCAAATATTTGAAAATTATTTTTACAACTTGCTCATGTGTCACCTTCAAATTTGACTGAAACCTAGCTAGCAGACAAACAACCTACATGATATCTGGTCTAGATGTAGTCAAATACAACAACCCACCAAAAATCTATTCCTCCATTTTTCTTGCTTGTAAAATTTGAACTTGTTCATCATTGTCTACTCTATTAGAATCTTCGATTGCAATACCTAAATTAGTTTCCTACATATAGAAAGAGGGAAGAAAGGGTTGTGTATAGGGGTTTGTGTTGGAGGTATGCGTTGTTGTGGTTGTCATTCATGCCAAACTTGTTGTTTCAGATAGTTGTTGATCTAGAACGTTTGTGGTGTAGAGATATCTTGTTGTGTTGGTGTAGCAGTTATTCTATTGGCTATTTAGGAAGTGTTCAGGTCCAGAAATTGACATTGATGTTATTTGGTGTTGTTATCTTCATTGGCTATGTTTTGGAATCATTGATATGTTAGTTTTGTGATTCCAAAATATCTTTGTGTTCTTCGGATCTTGTGGTATATTTCATAGCCGAATGTGATATTTTGTGTTAAACCCACCTTTTGATTTGGATATGATTTGTAGAAGTTAATTCAATGTGTTATGGGTCTCACTATAGCATGTGAAGATCATGATAAGATTAATTTGCATTGAAGAATATGTTTTGGTGCGTTGACTGTCTATATGGACATGTTACACAATGGGTAATGTTTTGGTGTTTGTGGATCAATGGATTGGTCTTAGGAAGAAGTGTTTTGGTCCCCTCTTTCTCTTGGAGTGGATCAATGTGTGTGTTTTTGGTCTGGAAGGTTTATTTTTTCTTTTGGTTGACTTGGTTCAAGTCTTGATGATCTATCTTGTATATAAAGCTTATATGTGATTGAGTTGTGTAGATAACAACATGTGTGGTATGGATATAGATAATGAAATTCAGTAAAGAAGATAGAGGAAGAATTGTGTTTGAATGATATGCAAGCTATTTGAGACCATGTAAAAAATATGAGACAGTGTGTTGACAAATCAGGTTTGAATTGCATATGTTGATCATGGTGTTGATGTTGGTCCCTTGATGCTGATTTCAAGGACAACTTCATGATCAAGAGATCCTTTTTCTCAAATCAGTTTGTTGTATCTTTCCTTTTTGTAGTTAATATCAAGTTTGCAAGTTATTTTTGTATCTCATCCCAAGAGAAGTTAGCCTTGGTTAGCAAGTCCATAGAAGTGAGCTCTTTTATTGTAATCTGATATACATAGTGGATATATTTTGTGAGTTAGTGTTCACTATGGTTTTTCCCAGTTAGGGTTTTCCATTTACAAAATTTTGGTGTTGATGTATTGATTATGTTTTGTTGTTGTGTTGGTGCATTAATT
This sequence comes from Cryptomeria japonica, assembly GCF_030272615.1. Taxonomy (NCBI): domain Eukaryota; kingdom Viridiplantae; phylum Streptophyta; class Pinopsida; order Cupressales; family Cupressaceae; genus Cryptomeria; species Cryptomeria japonica. The sequence goes on from NC_081405.1 coordinate 163,074,941, forward strand.
TGGATTTAGAATGATTCATCCCCCTCTCAGTCTTGCCTTGGGTTCAACAATGCGCGCACTACTCGAACAACTAGTGCCACATCTTCTAGCTAGAACCTAAAAGAGAGAATACAACCCTAATGGATCCATAGACTTTATATTCAAGTAGCATTCTCTACCTCTATAGGAATCTCCACCATTAGTGATAAAACGCTCTTTACATAGTTACCAAATATGACCATTACATGTTGCCAGTTCTATATAATTTAGTGTCATTATTAGATATTAATTTTAAAACTACCCTAGTCATAATTAAACCACTAACTATTAGCATTATTCAAACCATTAGTGGCTGGTTTATTGGTATACTAACTATCAAGAGCCTAAAATAAACATGACTTTTTTAATATATCTTTTGATTCAAGAGTTAAGTTTTTCAAATTGAATGTTTGACAAAATTATGGTTTCATAATAGATGTTTTCATCAAAATATTTGACAAAAATATGGTTTCATAATAGATAATTTTTTGGCCTCTAAATTTTTTATTTGTGTGCATATTTTGATAGGGTATAGCTTTCACCTTTCTTTTTAAAAAAATTACAAAAAAAATTAAACTATTAAATTTTTGTAAGGAATCCAATGTTGTATGTAAAATAAATATTTGTATACCCAATTTTATAAAAGAATATAAAAATATCGAAGTGTTAAAAATGGAAATTTGGGTAGTTCAACCTTAAATCAAGTGTATTTTTTCATTCACATCCATCAAGGTGGCCTGAATAATTTGATTATAAACGAATCATGGTATAATCAATGTTTTTCTAATTTTAATTTTAAAATTCATCTGATCTTGTTTCTCACACTAAATCCCTTTCATTTGAATATTGTTCATAATCCTCATAATAAATGGAAAATCAAGTGTGGATATAATGCAAAGAAAAACCCTATAATAGAAGATTGATCATCAAATTTTTGAAATGAAATAACATCTTAGTTTTGGTATTTCTTTACCTCGTCATCCAATTCCCACATAGGCAAAAACATCATATGGTCTCACTAAAACATCTTTTGAGGCATCCCCATCATTTAGAGATGAACAATGTAGTTTGATTACTTGTATTGAGATCTCATCTTCCACTTCACTCATTTCTATATTTGAATCCAATGTTGATATCTCCATGGGTTTGAGTGATTCTACAAACTAGGGCATTGATATTTACTTGGTAGATCTACGACATTGGGATGCATTTCTACTAGGCATATATCATCCTTCTGTAACATCCTAAAATTGCACCCCTTGCAATTTATGACTAAATTTGGGTCTTTGCCTTAGTGTTTGTGCCCCTTGGCTTGATTGGAAACCTGATTATGCTCACACATGTCAAAATATTCATGCAACTTAGTGATGCACCCTGCCTACACCTTGATCTTGCCCCAAATTAGGACAGGACCAGGGCATGGAACCTTGGTCGCCCTTTATGGGGACCTACTTTGGGCCCCTCCCTTGACCTATCTTAAATTTGAAGTGGGAAAATCTCCTCTATCTCAGCTGTCAAAAAATTAATCAATTTATCTTCTAGGCAAGTATATAAGAGGGCTTTCTCCTCTCATTTAACATTAGCATGAAATTCAATCAAGCATCCGAGCATTCAATCATTCAAGAGCAATTGAGATTTTTCAGTCTTCCTTCAAGATTTGGAGTAGCAATAGAGTCAAGATTTTAAGAATTAAAGAGGAGATCATCATTCTAATTCATGAAATCATTCCATGTGGAGGAAAGAAAAACTTCACAAGGAGGTATAAGCATTTCATTTTCATTCAATTCAACATCCCCTCAAAGAGAAGGATTTCTACTTTCAGTCCTTTCAATTACATTATTTCAACCACTTGGTTAATTCCAAAACTAGGGTTTGACCTAAAGAAAACACCTATTCCCAACACATTTCTCTTTCCTTCTATGTGTAGGAAGTAAGTGTGTAACTGTTCTTCTATAGTTAAGCTTTATTTACAGAGACAAAAAAACCCCTTTTGACACATGGAAATTTTGGAGGATCAATAGGAGGATGACCTGGTCTGGATAGATGGACCCTGCAAATTTTGGCAGATTTTGTAGAGCAGCTCTGAATCATCTCAAACTTCTTAGATCTAGGTGCACAATGAAATCCGAAATCTGTAGCTTGCTATTTTCTCATATTTGTCTTCATTTCCAGCACTTAGTCTCAATTCAACTAGTCAACTTACAAAAGAGGGTCAAACACATTCCAAACATAACCAATCTACTTAGTATTTAGTCCTTGCATCATTTAGGATTTAAATCTAGTGGATTCATCCCCTCTTTTGAATGTAAAGGCCTCAAAGTGAAAATCGGCTTGGTGATTTCTCTCTTCCATGTGGTGAATTTCCTAAGCCCTAAATTTTCCACTTTGTGTTTGGTGATCTCGACTCCTTACACCCTTAATTCTAATTTTTTTTTTTCAAATTTGAGTGTATGAAATTTAAAATTCAAATTTTCAATTACAAGTTTAATTTCCTTGCAATTTTCAAAAATTAAGAGCTTAAATTCACAAAAACCCTAAATTTTAGATTCCAAATTGATCTTGTGATTTGTCTAAATTGGATTGATTGTTTGAGATCTGAGAACTCTTCAATTTTACAATTCATTTTTTCATTTACATGTTCAATTTTTAATTTTAATTTTTTTAAATGTGGTTAAATAAAAAAAACCTAATTTTTAATTTTAAAGTTGAACTTGTGGGTTCTGTAGATATTGAATTAATTTTCAAATTTGAGTCCTTTCTTCAATTTTAAAATTCACTTTCCCTCCTTACAACATTCAAATTTTAAATTTAAATTTTTAAAATTAAGCGGTTTATGCAATGAACCCTAATTTTTAAAATTAAATGAATCTTGTGCAATTTCAAATTTTCCTTCAAGCAATGAATTGTCTCAATTAAATCTAAAGCCTCTTGTTGTACTTCTAAACATCATAAAATTTGGCCCTTAAGTTTGCCTTTTTTTGTTTTATTCTTTCAATTAATCGTCTTCTCAAACATCCTAAGTGTGTCCTATTTCGACCTTCAAGGCTTACTTTTGCATATCTAGACATCTCCAATTCCCATATCCTTCTCGAATTTGCATTAAAATCACAATATCTTGCTTTGCTAAAAATTTGGTAAAAATTTGGTCAAACCAAGTAGCTACCTACTTGGTCCTGACTTTTCTCCTTAGATTTTGGGAGCCTGTTTTGATTGTATTTTACTACTCAATTCCAGAGATTTGTGAAATTTTATTGATTTTAGGTCGCCTTAAAGTCAAAAACAAATCTAAATTTCAACATTTTCATTTTCAATTTAAATTTTAAAATTAAGTGGTTAATTACATATACCCTAATTTTTAAAATTAAATTGATTTCTTCAATATTTCAACATTCCAAAATTTCAAAATTTGAAAATTAAGAGGTTAGCTTTAGACAACCCTAGTTTTAAATTTAATCTTTCGTCCTTTCAATTTTTAATTTTTAAAATTAAGAGGTCATTTTCAGCCCTAATTTTAAATTTAAATTTTTATCTTCTAAGGGATAATTTCAAATTTGAATTAAGAGGTTATTTTAACAAAGCCCTAATTTTAAAGTTCAAATTCCTAGGAGATTACATTATTACACTTGATTCTTTGAATCATTTTTCCTAGAATTTTGCATTTTGAGATTTGAAATTCAAATTTCCCACCCTTAGTACATGAGTTTTACTACTATTATTCCTACCTTCCTCGTGAGAAGAAGATGTAGAATTAAGGTTTCCCAATCCTACAAATATTCCCATTTATCATCTTGATAATTCTTGTAATGAGGAATCACTAACTAGGGTATCCATTGACCAATTGGTGAAGATGGACAATCAATTTGACAATCTTCAACAATCGATGAGTCAAGAATACCCAAAAAGTGAAGCTCTCCCATTTATTGAAGGATTAAAAAGAATGATTCAAAGTGATAAACATGGTGTTGATATCTTGTGTATTATTTATCATATTGTTTATTATAATATCATGCCTATGAAGAGTTGTGCTGAAAACCTAGGTTGTACACAACCTCCTAGTCATGCTAATCATTCCATTCCTTTAACAAATCCTATGGCTAGTGTATACACCTAAAAATGGTTTGAAGATAATTAATTAAATAAGCAATTATTTAATTAATCCCCCTCCCCAATTTAATTGAATTCATTAGCAATTTGACTAAATCCTCCCTTTCATCTGCTTATTAATAAACCTAAGGATTTATTTAATAGGTTTGTTTCCATAGTCCCCTTTGATTAATTAATTCAAATTAATTAATCCTCTTCCCACTTCAATTAATTCTTCTAATCCTCTAATTAATTAAAACAAATCAGTTTATGAGTTGTTGAGAATTAATTAGTCTTTTCCTATTATTTGAATTTTTAAATTCAAACTACCCACATGCCTCCTAACTTCTAACCACCTAACCTAACCATCCCCTAACCTAATCCATTCTACCTAACCTTGGGTTTTAACTAAGCCTATCCTATCTTGCACATTCTAAACTCCTTATCCTAACCTCCTATGGTGTGGATATTTTCTTCTTGAGACACATGGCACTTTGGCCTCATGTATCCTCTCTTGGACACTTGCCCTTTTATGACAAAAGCTCCTTGACACTTGTCACCACATAGATGACACATGTCCCTTCTTCCAACCTTTTCTCCAACCTCCTCCAATTTCACCCTTGATATCTTCAGACTCAATCTTGACCATTGATTCTTGCCACCTCACCCCTGGCCTTGGAAATCCTATAAAAATCCCCCATTTTGGAGCAATAAGGATCCCATCTCATAGCAATTTATGCATTATTACTATAGGCATATCATTTGAGCATTGTTGTTTTAAGTAGTTGGCATCTTAGATATAGTTTAATTTGATCATTTTCTAACATAATTGTTGAATCATGTAGCTTAATCAATCTCTTCTCTAGCTTAATTGCATCATCATCATAGCTTAATCATGCATATCATTATCTTAAATAGTCTCTTGGATCAATCTAGTGTAATCAATCTCATCTTTGCACATCACTCTCATTTCAAATCCTTCGTCTAGGTGTAGTCAAGTCACTGGGATTGCTTATCAAGATTTGAGAGCAAATCCATACTGGAATCTCTTAGGAGGCGATAGGTTGCTTTGTCATGGTTTTAACTTTCATTTGCTTTTAATTTGCTAACCATGCTTGTAATTATCTATTGAGTGTTGTGTTGCAGCTGCAAGTATTGCATCATCATAGAGAATGACATTTTGGCACCCACCGTGGGGCCAGAAATCTCATTTTTGGCCTCTCAAGCATCATCAAATCTTCATTTCTGGCCAGGTTGTAATCAGAATTTTGTACGAGCTCCTTTTTAGTCTCATACAAGCTCCTTTATGCAGTGATACAATAATTCATCTTGACTCGTACGAGCTTTTAAGGAGACTGAAGTGTCATAGGAGATATGTTCTACACTCGTATAGTCCCGGAAGGGTACTCATACAATCAGGTAAATTGTGTTGTACAAAATTTTGTTTCTATGTTTTTAAAGCAGTTTGCATTTTAAGAGTTTTATGCTTCAATTTGGTTATTACTAATGATAACCCTGGTTTGTTTGTGAGTTTTTCGGCAGCCTAACTAGTTTTTGTAGGACGATTGTCAAAGATTACGCTTGTCAAAGCTTGGTTTCAACAAAACACATCGTGACTACTAATGCATCTATTTTGCAGGTTGCCTAGGAGGACTCAACTAAAATCTATGTCTTCTTTAATTTTTCTATGCACACTTGATTTTGCTAATGAAAATGAACAATCATGTTTTATGTGTTTTGATGTTAGGCGAGTATGCTCTCACCTTTCTTAGGTGATTAGAAAGCTAGACTCATCCTTTGCTTTCATTAGTGCATATGTTTAGCGGGGCTGCCCTCTCAAGGAGCTAATAACTCTTAGCCATTAAGGTCAGTGAGAGGGGAACGACCTAAGTAGGAATGGCTAACGCCATGTAATCCAACCCACTATAAAACAAATCCGATTTGATGAAAATCAAGTCAACAGCAGTGCTCGGGAATAGCTCTCCTCCATACCTTTGGGTATATCAAACCTTGGTTTTCAAGGCTGGGAGACCTCTTAATTGAGTATTATACCCCGACGCATCAAATAGATCCCTTACTAGTTCCAAATTAAACTAGAAGCTACCCAATACACCTCCAAAAGGGTGATAATCTTTGTGCAAGAGAGATAGTAACTCTCCCAAGACACTTGCCATATCGTGCCCCATTAGCATTTAGAGTCGGATAATACGACATTGAGAATCCATTGCGCGAGACTCAACGACCATATTCTTATTAGCTATTGGGTGTGTACCTAAGCTTGCAAGCAAAGGTTTTCTCTCTCAACCAACTTCCTTAGGTAGCATAATGTGTTTGAGGTCACTTATCATATCATGTGTTTGCTGTGTATTCATCCCTGAAACAAGAAAATCAGACATTTAAAACTAGAAAACATAAGCAAAACATCAAACTTTAATGATCAAAAATCTATCCAAACAACATTTTTTACCTTTGTTCTGTCTTGAGTCGTATGAGCTTGTGTTTTGTCATACAAGCCTTCTTGTTTGTCATATGGTTCACTAACTTTTGTCATACGAGCCTTCTGGTTTATCATTTTTCTCAATAAGTTTTGTCATACGAGTCCTCTAGTTTATCATTTTGCTGAGTAAGTTTTGTCATACAATTCCTATGGTTTATCATTTTGCTTAGTGGGAATTGTTGTACGAGCTTCTGATTTTTCATATGAAATTGCTGGTTTGTCGTATGGGCCTGTATGTATTGTTGTCTGAAGCTGCTTAAACTATTGTACAAACTTCTATCTCTGTTGGTTCAGAACTATCTTCTTGCACATCTTTTTTAGGTCTATCATATTTTCTTGGTCAATTTGTAGTGATCATAAATGCCTGTTATCTATCATTTTATGCTTGGATTGTCTTTTTGGTTAGCTTGGTCAAGTTATCATCGATCAAATTAGAATTTAGAAAAAAAAAACCTCAATATTTTCAAGTACTCACCCTCAACAAGTTTAAGGTCTAAACATCTCAAAGTGCATCATCAACCTCTTTGATAAATGGATCACACAAACTTAGTTTCTCATCAGGATCTATCATCCTTTATCATGAAACTACAACGTTTGATTAGGATAACCTTGTCCCACATCATAGGATTCATCATTCCTACTAGACTTAGTTTTTATCAAATCATCATCATTGCACTCCTAAACCAAAGATCAAAAAACTTACAAACTTTTAAACACTTGAACCATCTTTTTGTGTCATATCGCTCTATCACATTTACATTGACAGTTGATCACTTATCGAAACAACTTTTGGATAATCGAACCCCTAAAACAAAAACATAAACATTTGCAATAGCTGAAAATTATATCAACATGACAAACCAACATATCAGAGAAATCAAACAAGTCCAAAATCAAAATCCAACTATGTCAAAATCTCACAAGGATTCAAATACATCTCCAAAGAAAGGTGGTTCTTTTATGCAACTCTTAAAGATATCCCTAAAGGATTTGGCTGAGAAAGATCAAAATCATGCATCTATGTCTAGAAATGGCTCATGCCTCCATAAGAAAATTGACTCTCCAAAGGCATCTATTCCTACACCTCTTGGAAACTTACAAGAACCTTCCATAGCATCATCACCAAACAATACACCCAAAGAGGAAGTTCCCCAAGGGATATCCAATATACCCATCAAACCTATTTCAGAGGATCCTATTCAGATCTCATCCCCTTCATATCCAAGAATTGATTCCTTGCAACATCCCCATAACGCTCCCTTGAAAATCAAATTCATCATTCATAGAACACTTGTTAAACATGTCCTAATAGACGAGGGAGCTAGCTTGAACATTTTCTCTTTGAGTCTTGTCTGTGCTCTAGGTTATTTAGAAGATGCAGTTGATCCCCGAAAAAAGATCACCATTAAAACCTATGATGAAGAAGAACGTTCCTCTAAAGGAATTGTCTTATTACCCATCAGAGTGGGACCTTTGCAGAAAGACACAACATGCCAAGTTCTAGACTTTTACTTACCATACAACATACTCTTGGGAAGACCTTGGATACAGGACATACAAGCTATTACATCAACACGTCATTAGTACCTAAAATTTCCATATAATGGAGAGGAAATCACAATATCAGTAAACTCAAATCCATTGCAGTGTTGTAGTAATCTCAAACCAGCTTAAGAGGTCATAGTTTCACATAATAGAGAGGCAGCATATTCAAGCACACAATCCAAGGAACAATCATTTGCATCAATTTTGTCAAAAATGGAGAAGCAAATGCAACTAAGAGATCGAGGGAATGAAGAATATTTTCTATCATGGAAAAACAAACAAGAGAAAATTGAAATTGATAGGGAAGAAGTAGATGTAGATGTCAATATAGTTCACGTAATGCAGGGAAAACGTTAGGAACTAGCCTACTTGAATCAAAATCATATTCGAGTGACTTGAACTTAATCGAGGATGATCAAGAGCTTCTTGTACAAGGTCATTCTAATGAGAGTATTGTTCTAGACATGGAAATACATATTCAAAGCTTTGACATCTCTATCATGACCCCTAATATTTTTGATATAATTCAACATGATGATCCTTTATGCATAATCCCTCCTGAACCTATGGACTGGGAAAATGAAGGACATACTACCATTGATACCTTACCGAATGACCACATCATATCCTTATATCTTAATGAAATCAAACCCACAATAACTTTCACTAGGGATTCCGCTAACGTATCTTCAAGTCAAGTGGGTGTTAAATCTCCTAGTCGCAAAAGTGAAAATCAAGAAAACAATATTAGGTATAATCTTGAAAACCATTTATTGGCAACATTGGACCAAGAAAAAGTAAAAATAAAGGACGTGTCTAATTCTGAAAACCTTCTCAAGGCACCGAAAGATGGGAGATTTGACACCTTACCTGAATTTTATCAAGAAGGTCATCTATCTTGATCGAACCAACAAAGGCAGTTATCATTGGCACAACTAATCTATATCGGGCAACTTCTCTATCAAAACCAACATGGTAAAAATATTTGGAACCCTTCAAAAGATTGCAAACCAATTTTACCTGCTCATATACAAACATACCTGGGTTTGGTCCATATCTTACAATACATCACCCAAATATCAGTCCAGGAGTAGGAATCAATAATAGAACACAACATGGATCAGGAGTAGGTATTCTATTCATCACACCAAAAGGTCATACAATTGCAAAATCATACAAATTAAGCTTTCCATGCACCAACAACAAAACAAAGTATGAAGCTTTGGTTATAGGTATCAAAATGGCTATAGAATGGAACATTACACAACTTCAAGTCTTTGGAGACTCTCATCTCGTCATCAATCAAATCAATCACGATTATCAAACAAAGGATGAAAAGTTGATGCCTTATAAAAAGATGGTTGATGATATCAAGAAATACTTTGTAGAAATAAATTTTCAGCAAATTCCAAGGAATGACAACAAAGCAGCAAACAACATGGCTACACTTGCTTCTCTCCTTCAGACACAAGAAAATCAGCAATTTATGAATTCTTGGTGGAAGAGTTGTTTTACCTTGCTCATAATTGTCCTAATTCCCAGACTATATGTCACCTTGTTGGGCATGATTCATCCCACTATGGAAAAACTTACACATAACTTAAAGATAATATCCTCCCTCCTGACTTATCAAAAAATCAAAAGAGAAACTTTATTCACCAATCCTCCCATATTACTCTCGTTGTGGATACCCTGTTTAAACAAGATCTAGACGATACTCTCTTAAGATATCTCAAACAAGAAGAATCTGAGAAGGCCTTACATGAAGTCCATAATGACATTTGTGGCACTCATTCAAGTGGTCTTATCCTTACAAAAAAACTCATACGCTTGGGCTATTATTGGCCAACTATGGAACGAGATTCTTTTTAGATAGCTAGAACATGCAAACAATGTCAGATCCATGGAAATTTGATTCATGCACTAGCACAAGAACTTCATGCTTTGGCAACATCTTGGCCTTTCTATCAAAGGGGTCTTGATCTAGTAGGAAAGATAAATCCTTCTTCATCTAATGGTCACAAATTCATCCTTGTAGCTACAAAATATTTCACAAAATGGATTGAGGCAGTACCTCTCACAAATATCATAGGAAAACAAATTGCTGCCTTTATCTTGAACTACATCATCTGTTGTTATGGACTACCCATGACCATTATCATTGATAATGGGTGACTGTTTAAGAACCAAGATGTACAAGAGCTATGTGAGAAATTCAAGATCCAACATAGATTTCCACACCCTACTATACACAAGGGAATGGGCAAGAAGAAGCATCAAACAAAACAATTCTAAAAATCCTCAAAAAGATATGGATCAATGTTAGAAAAGATTGGCATATTCAATTAAACCCTGCTCTATGGGCCTACCATACTAGTATTCACATACCAATAAGTGCCAGACCTTTCTCTCTTTGTATATGGATTAGAAGAAATACTGCCAATAGAAGTAGAGATACCTTCTCTATGAGTATCATTGAAAGGTCTCATCCCAGATGAAGAACAATGAGTATCTAGATTGCAGGAGTTAGAATTGATCCATGAATGAAGACAAAGTGCCTTTGATCATTTAAAGGTATATCAGCAAAGAATGTGTTGGAGTTATAATCACAAGGTGAAACCAAGAATATTTCAAATTGGGGAACTAGTACTAAAGGAAAATCCATGAAACCAATCAGATCGAGAAAAGAAAGGAAAGTTTGAATCAAATTGGTTAGGTCTGTTTGTGGTCATAATAGTATTTGGGTCAGGAGCATATCAGCTATCAACACAGGCGGAGATCAACTCGAGGAACCCATCAATAGCATACATTTGAAGAAATTTTATGTCTGAAAAAAGCAAGAAAAATCCAAAAATAGTGGAAAATCAAAGAAAAATAAAAAACAGTGAAAAAGAAAGAAAAATAAAAACAATGAAAAAACAGAAAAATCCAAAAATAGTGAAAAAGAAAAAAATCTAAAAATTCAAATATGAGAAAAAGTGCAATAAAAACAGATGGTAAAAACCTGGCAAACAGGCGCTATCTGTCCGCTAGCTTTTCCATCTATTAGTTCATGCATCATTCCTCTTGCATTCATTCAACATTGTTCATATCCATAATAAAGCCTTTGTACATATGCAAGCATCCCAGGTGGCTTCTCGCCATGGTTTGGATCATTGGGTATATCATACTGAATTTGTTTCTAGGCTTGGGGCAAAATCTTGCACCTAGCTGGGGGAAAATTTTTTGATCATTTTGAGCTTAATCAAACAGGTAGAACAACAGTTAGACAACTCCTATCAAGCGAAAACTGAGACATATCCAACTTTGAACATAAGATCAAATTATCACACACTTTTTCATGGATGATATCTTTTAGATAATGATTTTAAACATGCTTGTTCAACTTTTCTATCTTGGTTTTCATTATCATGATTTCTAAGTAACTCCAGGATGTCTCTAACTAGAGGAACAAAGAAGGAACATGATATTTTTCTTATCTAATGTCTGTACATTAATCATTAATATGCACAAATTTGTCTCAGGACATGATCATTGGAGTATCATCAAAGACATTTCCAATTTATGTATTGAAATGATTAATACTGCCTGTTTGATGCAAGCAACACTCATAACTTACCATATCAAAATCCAGGAAAGAAGTGCTCAAGTTATCATGGTTTAATTATACCATTGATGTTTGCACTCACTTCCCACATTTAAAAAGCTCAATGATGACAAAATGCAATAACCTAGTGACTAGTCTAGTTGTAGCTTTGCATTTCATTTGCATTGGCATTTACATTTAGCTTGCATTTCATTCTTGCATGGGATCCTACATCCTCATTTTATCCAAGATTAAATCTATCAGAGGAATCATCAATGTATCATCATGGGTGTATATGTAATTAGAATGATGAGTCATCTTCTCCAAATATTATCGACTCAGTGAAAATCTTATACTGCCCTAAACAAAACCAACATCAACATATCTGAATCTTTCTGCAACTTGATATCAACAAACTGACAGTTCTATACCTAATCAATCTTATCAATTTTATCAATCAATCACATCTAAATCAATCCTATCATGTCTTATACAGGATGTATCTTTCCTGAAACTAGACATTCTGATCATGTCTTATACAGGATATATCATTCCCGAAACCAGATGCTTTGATCATCTTTGTCTTATACAGGAGGTGTCATTCCTGAAACCTGACTGAATCTTGATCTTATCAATCTAATCAATCAAGATAATTCTAGAACTCGTATTTTCATCAACCACAGTTGTAGAAATCAAATCATTTCTAATCGGGATATCAATTTCGCAAAGATCCAAACACTCCAAAGGTCAATTATCTCAATTGATATCCCGAGGGGGCATCATCCTATCACAATTTATCAATCAATAGCTGGGGCATCCTATCGAACCAATATCATCATCAAAATGAGATTATTCTTTGAATCAAAATGTCATCACACCTCGCTTCAAAGAGGGACAAAACGTATACACCTAAAAATGGTCTAAAGATAATTAATTAAATAAGCAATTATATAATTAATCCCCCTCCCCAATTTAATTGAATTCATTAGAAATTTGATTAAATCCTCCCTTTCATCTACTTATTAGTAAATCTAAGGATTTATTTAATAGGTTTGTTTCCATAGTCCCCTTTGATTAATTAATTCAAATTAATTAATCCTCCTCCCACTTCAATTAATTCTTCTAATCCTCTAATTAATTAAAAAAAATCAATTTGTGAGTTGTTGAGAACTAATTTGTCTTTTCCTATTATTTTAATTTTTAAATTCAAATTACCCACATGCCTCCTAACTTCTAACTACCTAACCTAACCATCCCCTAACCTAATCCATTCCACCTAACCTTGGGTTTTAATTAACCCTATCCTATATTGCACATTCTAACCTCCTTATCCTAACCTCCTATGGTGTGGATATTTTATTTTTGAGACACATGGTACTTTAGCCACATGTCTCCTCTCTTGGATGCTTGCCCTTTAATGAGAAAATATCCTTGACACTTGTCACCATAGAGATGACAAGTGTCCCTTCTTCCAACCTCTTCTCCAACGTCCTCCAATTTCACCCTTGATATCTTCAGACTCAATCTTGACCGTTGATTCTTGCCACCTCACCCCTGGCCTTGGAAATCATATAAAAATCCCCCATTTTGGAGCAATAAGGATCCCATCTCATAGCAATTTATGCATTGTTACTATAGGCATATCATTTGAGCATTGTTGTTTTAAGTAGTTTGCATCTTAGATCTAGTTTAATTTGATCATTTTCTAGCATAATTGTTGTCATGTAGCTTAATCAATCTATTTTCTAGCTTAATTTCATCATCATCATAGCTTAATCATGCATATCATTAGCTTAGTTAGTCTCTTGGATCAATCTAGGATAATCAATCTCATCTTTGCACATCAGTATCATTTCAAATCCCCTGTCTAGGTATAGTCAATTTACTAGGATTTCTTATCCATATCTGAGAGAAAATCCATACTCACATCTCTTAGGAGGCGATAGGTCTCTTTGTCATCATTTTATCTTTCATTTGCTTTTAATTTTCTAACCATGCTTGTAATGATCTATTGAGTGTTTTGTGTTGCAGCTACATGTATCGCATCATCACAGAGCACGACAACTAGTGTTCCTACTTTCACATCAAACATCATGGCTACCTCTACACAAAATGTCATACCTATAAATGTTAGTCATGGAGGAGATACCTCTTCTTTCATTCCTCCTACCATGAGTGTTCCCCTTGTTACCCAATCACACTTGCCACATACAAATGTTAGTCAAGGGGGAAAATCTCACAATTCCTTCATTCCTCCTATGAGTCTTAAATGTGTTACCCAACCTTCTCCATTGCCTACTTATCATAGTGTCCCACCTCCTTATTCTCAATCTCTTTCTTCATTCAACAATGTTACTCCTCCCTCTCAATCCAACATGTCTATTTTCAACCCTTCTACCAAAGCTTCTATGAATCAATCCAAGTATAATATACCCACATTTGATATAACGAGCCCATTATCCAATAACATTATTAGAGTCATCCCTCCTAAAAATGTAGAAGTCCCTCAATAGGAACTTTATAATGGAAAAGGTGATGCTTTAACTCATATTAATGTTGGAATCAATGGACACTGAGAGGGGGAGTGATTCTTTTAGATACTTGGTTAGTCCCAAAGTCATTGAGAGGGGAGGTGTGTGAATCAATGTCTAGCAAGTGGATGAAGAATTTGAACTTATTTACAACTTTACAACCCAAATTTATGTACCGCTAAGAAAAAAATAATGCAGTAAAGAGAAACAAAAGAATGAGCATCAATGCACACCATAACACATATATTTTTGGCAAGGAAACTCAGTAAGAGAAAAACCTCAATGGGTTTTGTGACCCATAATATTTACACACTAGTCAATATGAATAAATATTACTTAGTACAATAGGGGCCTGCACATGCAGGAAGGCCAACTATCTAGAACTCACTGCTCAACAACAAAATGGAGTCCCACTGACTACACAATTGGATGGTTAAATCCAATAACAATGTACTACTTCAAAATATCATCTGTAATGATGGATTTAGTGTCGGTTTAAGCTCTTTCTCATAACTTTGCCAAAACCTTACTGGTAAATAGTCTTTTCTCTGCTCTGCTTCTTATTCACTCTTAAAATAGATACATCAAAATGCATATACAATTATTTGCTCTCATATACCATTTACATACATACCTACATACATACTTTCTTACTTACAAATGACCTATAGATCTCATATATATATGAGTCTTTACAATACATCATGTCGGCCATACAAATATAATATTATATTACAAAATATTTCACATAAACAATATTATTTTCAAGTCAGCTTGGATTGCCGGTATAATCTACTGCCATTGTAGATGGATGCCGATGTGAATAACCCTTGTAGTGATTGCTGGTGCTGGTAGGTGAAGTCTATTTCAGGTAGAACCTATGAAACCTTGTTACAAGTTGGTTGCCATCAATGACAACATCAACCATTCTCATCTGAGTTTATAATGCCAACAATCTCCCCCTTTGGCATTGATGGCAACACTCATGAGAAAAATCAAAATTGATATCCAAAATTTGAAGTCCAAAAACTGAGAGTGCTCCCCCTGAGCAAGTGATCTTCTGTATATTTTTCTCATTAAACCACTCCCCCTTTGACATCAATGACAAAGGATGTCAAAAGAATAAAAAATTCAAAAAATTACTTAGAAACTTGTAGCCGGTTATGTACAATTTGAAAAATGTCTACCAAGACCAAGTTAAGACTTTGCAAAAACTTTGTATTGTCATAAATTAAAGTCTTCGTCTGTCGGATCATCTTGGTGAGATAATGCATCTATTGCTCTGGTGATCTATTCCCTTGAATGGTTGCCTTAGATAGCTCATTTAGGTGTGTTAAGAAATTATCCAATCTAGAACCAAGATTGTTCTTTAACTCTCGGGTTTTCATCTTCAACCTTGCTTTCTCTCTTTCCAATTTCTTAATCTTCTCTTCATAAATAGCCATCTCTTGATCCAAAACTGATGTGAGTTTCGAAGAGCCAATCATATTGTTAGAAATGTCATCAATATCTTTCTGTGTTTTCCTTATTTGCTCATCAATATCTTCTATTAGATGGTGAGGTTTGCAGGCTTCTTTGTACAATTCCTTGTATTCCAAAATGGTGGAAATCAGTGCCAGTAACAATGAATCAATCTACCCTGTACAATCCTTTATTGTTTTGTCAAAGAATTCATCCTTCTCCTTATTAACTCTTTCCTGAATGGTCTCCTCATTCATCTTATCTATAGTTTGAATGTTAGAAGAAATGAATTTGGACAATGTGTCCAATTTAGCTATAGACCCAACAATGTGATCAACCTTGCACGTCGGTGCAATCATTCACAAAATTGGTAAAGAATCATCAATAGCCTTAAATGCTAAGGCATTGCATTCTGTTCTGATTAATTAGAAAAATAGGCTTTCAGGACCCAAAACCTTTAACAAAGGAGATTAAGATAAGACACTAAAAAGTCCAGTACTTAAGAACCACTTACAAAATGACTGGCAAAAAAGCCAGCAAACCAAAAAGACAGCTAAGATAAAAACAACAAAGAAACAAGGAAAGCGCTTCACAACTATAGTCTTTAGCAAGTCCTCCGTCTTTTTGACCAGCTGGTCATAGGTGGCCCCAACAACTTTGAGATCTTCCAAGTCCTTGTTAGGTTTATTTTCTTTCTTTTTGCCTCTGGTACGGGTTCTGGGTCCTTGAGCTTCCCTTGTACCTTTAGTGTCCAGGTCAATATCCAGGATCTCCTTCTCTTCATCCAGTTTGCTAAAGAGAGTGTTAGTGTTGCTAGTAGAAATCTTCAGGATGCTTAAACTCTATTCAACAATGCTCTTCAGACACTCCTCAATTTTGCTGACTTTATTGGTAGTACCCGAGATAGTTTGATCATTAGCGTCAACAAGATTTTTCCTTTCTAGCAGATCTTTCTCTATTTTCTCAAACCTGGGGTTGAAAGAGTCTCTTATGTTTTTGGATTTAGAAATGGTATTTTTTAGGTCCTCTATGTAATCAGCCATGGTCTTCCCTTCCCCAAAGTTGATGGTTTCCAAAATCTAAATTCTGTTACTAAGTTTTTTGTTGTCATCCACAACTTTCTTGTAACTAGTTATAAGCCACTCCATAGTATCCATGAAACCTTGCATACCCTCTGGAGGAGGGTTAGGGGGAGGATCAACCTTACCAGGGATATCCTATTCCTTTTTTGGGGTGTCCTGAATAGTAGTTGTGTCTTCAACCCTAAGAGCCTCATCGATGGTCACCTTCTCCAAATTCTGTTCGGCTTCCAATGTCCTTTCCTGCTTATAAACCTCCAACTCCTTAACATTCTCCTCCTTCCTCTTATGCTTATTTCTGGTCTGGGTGTGAAATTTAGTCTTCTTTTTCAGTGACCCTTGAGGGTTCTCCTTCTCTGAGTCTTCAGAGACCTCCTCCTCCTCTTAGAGCATTCTGTTATTTTCTTAATGGAATCTAATAATACACTAGTAGCATTTGTCGGTCTGTAATCTATAGTAAAAGTACTGGGAGGAGTGCTAGGTTCTACAATAATTTTCTTCTCTTCTCCAAATACCTATCCAGTTGCCTTAACCTCTTTTTTATCCACTTCCTCTTCCTTATTTTCACTCTTATTCTCATTGTTACTCTCGACAGGTTTAAATTGCATCTATTCTGGTTCTTTTTATGCTTCTGCCGGTATCTCAATATTCTGCTCAATGTCAATAGTCTTGACAAGTGATTCAGATTTCTCAACATTTATAGCTTCAGATTTCTTTTCCTCTGCAATCTCCTTATCCATTACAATATTGATGTCCTGAGTGTCAACATTTACTTCCTTTGATATCCTTTCAGGCTCATTTTGCATTTCTGCCAGTGCCTCTGCTACTACTGGTGGGGTGTCCTATGATGGTGGTGGTAAGTTGTCCTTAATTGTGATGTCAGGTACACTACCAACCTTACTCTTACCCTTACTTGATTTCTGATATACTTTGGTAAATTATTTATGAACTTTCTGTCTATCTTTCTCTTCCCTTTTCTCCTTCTCAACAAAGAATATATCCCACTTATCTGCTGTTTCATTTGCAATCTCTTTTACTCATCCGGCTTGTTGTCTTCAAAATCTGACTCACTTTAACATCCTTATAATAAAATGATTAAAATCTGTGTAGAATAGATATTAAAGGGAAGGAAATTCTTAGGACAACATATGACAAGGTTTGATTTAACCTTCGACACTTTGAACTTATTCAGAGTCCAAGCGGGTATACCTTTGTGAACTAAATTCACACTTTCAAAAGATAAATCCACAGCAAACTAGTCCAGAAAACCAGTGGATCTAATCACCTTGAAACTAACTGAAACAAAGGAATGAAAATTATACTCATATTTAGTATTTTGACCTACAAAACATGTAATAGACAACTTTGATTTATACCAGTGCCTTATCCAAGGTCATAGAGTCATCTAAATTCAAACAATACTCCCCAAACAAAATATCTTTACACATCCCATTGGCTCGGCTTTTTGTTAATCCTTATATATGCCTGACACACATAAGAATTTATGCATACCAAATTAAACTATGCTCATCAAGATTCAAAATATTGTACAGAGAATTTACTAGTAGAAGTGATCCCTACATATTTAATTTCCCTCCTAAAGAGAAAGGCTAGCAAACACATCTACTGAAAGTTGCCTTACAACCCTATTCAAACAAAATAACCCTAGATTATTCAGAATGAAACAGTAAAAAATTGCAAACACATTTGAAGACGACACAAAGTTTCACTCAAAATCGATGGTCTGTATATTGATATATTCTTCAAGAAAGTATTACAAAAACTTTTGAATATTCTCCATTAAACTTAGGAAAAACTCAAATATAAATTTCTGCAGCGTTTTCTTACAATTCTTTGCAACCCTTTTTCTATTAGTCTTGGTATCCATTTATAACAATATGGATGCACATAACTTTGGACTTTCATAGGAGAATTTGTTACAATCATTTCTTTTCCAAAAGAAGTTACAAAGCCTTTTACAAAAATAGTTACAAGTCCTTTTCGACCTCTGCAGCTTCTTCTACTTGTTGTCCGGTTGCAACCTCTTCTAACTGTTTAGGAGCACCCTCTAACTGCTCTACATCTTGGATGGCATATTTTCTTGTCCATTCATTATACACATCATCAGTTGGCCACGCGAAATTAATCACTTTTGTCTTAACCTTGGTCAACCTTTTCTAGGAATTTCTCATCTTGTTGACTTCTGAATTGAGGAAACCATAATGAGATTTGATTTTCTTTATCTTCTGAATTGTCACAACAAAGAAGGAAGCATCATCTAAATCAATAATTCCTTTTGTTATGGCTGACAGTTTGGCCTCTAATTCCTTGAGCCACACTTGTTTGTCCTTCAGTTGATCTGGGCTGACAAAAACTCCTGGGAGAAACTCATAAACCTGATCAGCATACTCCTTTTTATACAAGTTAATTTTCCTGTCAGCATTATCCAACCCTTTTGCTAAATTTACTAGGTCTTTGGTGGTGTCACATGTGGATTTGATGATAGGATTGGCTCCTACTTCATCATAAGATGCACAAATAAGCTCCAAGTCCTGCTCTCTAGGCCTCCACTTGTCAAAAATAGGTGTCAAAATGGCCTTATCTCCATTGAGCTCATTCCACATATCCAAAATCTTGCTTATATTGTTATATAGCAATGAGGCACTCATTGTATCTGTAAAACTTGAAATAGTAGCCCTTACTCTCTCCTCATACTTCTTTGCATACAAGGCCTGAGCCTATTTTAAATTCTCTAACTCTTGAGGACTAATCTCAATCATTTAAGAGCTAGAAGGTGCTAGAGATGGTGGAAATTCAATAATAGGGTTGCTAGGTGGAGGTCTTGCAGGAGAGGAGGAGATCATCAGTGTTGAAGACTCACCTTGATGGTACTATCTTGTCAATTGGCTTTGCAACTTAGCAATGATGCTATCCTTACCTCTTACCTCCTCCTTAGCACTGTTGTAAGCTTTCAAAATTGTCTCCAACTTGACTTGGAGGTCTGCTTTTTCCTTGGCCTCCTTTTCTGCTACTGCAACACTAAATTTTGCAGTTTCTAACACAGTGCAAGCAGCTTCTACCACCCCTATGTTCTGCACTCTCTTTACTATCATTCCACCAAGGTAGCTTGACCCTGGGGTATCTTTGCTTCTCTTATTTTCATCTCTCTTGAGAGACCACATGACGAGTGCATCATTATCTTTGCTGAAAGTGATTCCCTCCATGGGCTTGGTTTCTTTCCTTACTGCCTCTAGTACCAGGGCATCTGCTATGTCCCACTCAGGGAGAATGAGCACTCCAACTTATGCCACCATATCTCTTCCTTGCTGAGGAGTGATGGTTTTAAATGCATTGAACATTTCTTGCTTTATTTCCTCCTCCACTAGAGCTAGATCTTTGTGAGGCTGCTCACCTTTTCTCTTCTCGCATCTTACATTGTATTTGTCTATATTTTGTTTCCATACAAACTGCATAAATGCTCCTGATGTAATAAAATTGTTATCAGCCAAGAAGTCATCATTGGCCTGCTTGATCTCAGGATCCCACTCTTGGCCCTTAAGTTCATTGGTAGTGATGTTCATTTCAGCAACAAGGGGCTCTTCTGGCATTCCCTCTTCTACCTCATCATAAGTGTAGGCTATTTCCCCTAAATTGCCTAACTATATCAGTTGTTCAGTTGTTGCTTGTTCATCTCCTACGTGGATAGGGGATTGGGATGGAGAGTACAAGGGTGTATCAGATTGTACCTTTTTCCCTACTCTTTGCTTCTTTGGGCTCTCTTGGATGTCAATGACATCTTGTATCTTCCTCTTTCCTTTGGAGGTAGAGGGCTCCCCTGTTGTAGGCATCAATACACTATAACTAGATTTCTTGTGCAATGTATAGTCACCAGGAGGGATTGTTCTGGTGGAGGCAAACCTACTTAGAATCATTCTTTCCTTTTCAAGGTTTCTTTTAATCATAGCCTCCCTCTTTTCTTTTAGAGTCTGCATTACATCCTCAAAGCAAACAATTAAAAACTTTATTTTCTCCTCAAAAGGGAAAAATCTAGACAATGGGTCATAGCTAGCATCAAACTAATGTACAAAGTATAAGGCTTTCTTATAAGCCACCCATTTTTCCTTCCCCAGCTCTTGCTCATCTAGATCAAACTCATTTCTAATGAGGTCTTCAGGAAACTGAAATTGATGGGGTCTACCTCTGCACATTGCTCTCTTTCTAAACATGCCATTGAAAAAGTCTTCTGGATCAGCACACCTGGATATTGCAGTTGACAAATGATAAGGTTTGAGAAAGTCTTCAAAAAAATTCCAACCTCCTTTGGTTATTATAAATTGATGGGCTATAGTAACCGTAGGGAAAATAGTCCCTTTACCCCTGCCTATCAGCTCTGCTTCTTGCATACTACCAATTTGTCTGAGAACTTTTGTAATTCCCACTTTGAGAGGGACTTGATAGGGTAATAAGAATGGAGTAACCTTAAAACCAAATACTCTGAGTACTATTGAGACTGGGTACAAGTAAATATCACCCCAATTATGAACAATATTTATACTCTCTGCAAATTCTTTTGGTCTAACAAATTCCAAAAGAACCTTGGGGATTCTTGGGTTTTCTGAGTAGAGGAGAGTCCTAATCTTTGATGCAAAATATTTATCAAATTTTAAGAAACTGGCATCCTCTCTATCCCATGACAACACAGTACTCCATAGTTGTACTGACATCTTTTCTCCCTCCTTCTCTTTTATGAGGTCCAATCCACTGGCAATGTAATCACCACCTTTGAACAGAAATAGATGCATGAGGAGTGAATACCATCCAAAAGGCCTATCCACCTTCCCATTTTTTATTCCTATTAACCCTCCATGGATAGCATCAGTAATGAAAGAAGCATAATCAAATGTTACTGCAAGAGAAGGATTCAAAATCTGAGCGATCATTAGCAAGTAGTGATTGGCATATTTGCCTCAACATCTTCTCCCAAAATCTGGCAGAGTGACCCGTACATTCTTTTAGCCCTGAAGGTGAATAGATTCAATGAGAAGGGCCCTTCAGTGTTGGGTCCTACAACCGCCAACCCACCTATCTTTACAAAAAATTCCTTAAGAGGCCCACTCCTAAGGTGGTTCCTTTGTGCACTGTATACTTGAGCTAATGATTTGAAGTTAATGGGTTCCAGAATATTTTAAAACTCATTGAGCCCAAAAGCACTTGTGAACCCTTCATTATTGATTTCAATAAGGGCTTTCCCATTTATGTCCCTAATGCTTCTTGTAACTGGGTCTTAATTATGTGCAATTTGAGTCAATAGATCCATATCCATGAATACTCCTGGAACTACCAACTTCCCTACATCTAACTCCTAGATGCTATTTTGTGGGGCTAGAGAATTTCTCATTCTGAATCCAACTTTGAATAACCCCAACCTAGACAACCCAACCTGTGGATCTCTCAACCAGTTGCCCTTATCATATAGCCCTTCTCCTATCTTCAAGAGAGGAGCTATAGGCACTAATTCTTTTACTTTTGAAGCCTGATTAGTTGACAATGCTAACTACTCAAGAAAATCATCACAAATGGCCCTCTCCTGATAATTAACTTTCATGGAAAATTCTCTCTTAGGTGCCATTTTGAAAATGTAAGAAATTATAATACTTCCCCAAATGGTTCTGTGATGAATCAAGATCTTAACTAAAACACCACAAAGAAATTGCCACACAAGAGTACAAGAAAACTTGTTTTTAGCTCGAAGGAATCCACTCTGCAACTGAATTGACTCGCTCTGTATTTGAAGACAATAGCTCTGTATCTGCTCTTTTGCAATAATTCTTTTGAATGATATATTTACTCAATCGATAGGAGATCATATATGGTACTCAGGGTCTTAACTACAACATTGACTCCGCATGCTTCGGTCGTCCCTTCAGAATTGAATTCCTGAGAGAATTCAAATTTTCGCTCCAATGGGTCACATCACAACATTCCTGCAATTCTTTCCTTTTGCTCTTTTGATGTTTCACGAAGCATAACCTTCAGGCAATTTCATTAAATGAAATCATGCCAACCGTCCAATCAAAAGAAACTTGATCGACCGTTACACTGACTTAATAGTCTTGCCTTCAAGCTGGGCCCCACCTCCTTTTCGCCATTTTGCAGACTTTATCTTTCGAGCACTTCTCCTTCACGAAGCCACACCAGACATTAGATGGATTTCTAGCTACTTAGCGTTTAACTCTTACCGGGACCACCGACATCTTCATTAACCATGCCTTTACCTTGACTGCTAGCGGTCTTTCACTATTTTGTGAAGCTTAAACAACTTTCAACTTTAGGCCACGAAACAATGTGAAGCGCTGGATCAGATCAGAGATGACCATCCTTTCAAGGAAACCTTTATGCTTGCTTTACTTACATCACCTTTTCATTGGTTACTGGCCACCACATGGCACTCAACCATTGGTTTTAGAAAACCATTCAAGCCTAGTTCAACGTCAGCCATGTGTATCTTCCTTATAACTGTCGGTTACACATTGGCAGGCCCTCAACTTCTTCTGAAACCACGTGTCCATGGACACGTCACCATCTAGCTTGACACCTAGATACCTTTTCTTCTTTTTGCCTTTTTGCAAAGCATATCCTTTAAGCACTTTGCAATTGCAAAATAATGCCAGTCGTTGGATCAAAACGAAGTTGATCCTCCTTTAACCTCATGCTTTATTTGTCTTTGGGGCCGAAAAATCTTTTCGCCATTTCGCGGGGCATAAAGCATGAGCATCTTACCCTTGTGAATTCACGAGGGCCATTAGATTATTTTTGACTTGCTCGATGCTTAACAATCTGAACTGACTCTGGTAAACGTGGGCCCTCCTACTCAACTTCAAACACCTGGCATCTAGTCACTTTCAAAGTTGACATGTTAGCCTTTCATTTGCTGAGAGAAAACACTGGGTTCCACCTCATCCTTGCCACCTGTATCTGCCAGATCACCTCTTATCCCATGACATGACTCACCTCTGGGACCCACCTTCTTTTAACCCTTAGACCCACCTTGTTGACTATTGTGGCCTCTGCCACGTGCCATCATCTTACTCACCCTATCGACCAGCTGGACCGTCTACTTGGAGTGCCATGTCATTTCACCACTTCGCAAAAGCTAACTATCAAGCATCTTCATCATGCGAAACAATGTGAATCGTCGGATCAGATTGGACTTGATCACCTTTTAGTCACTTAGAAAATCTTTGCATGTAGGGTCCCTTCAGATGCTTTCGCCATTTCCCGAAAGCTATTTCACTTGCAAGTTCAGGCTATGAAATAACGCCAACCATTGGATCTTGGAAGAGATGAAGCCTCTTTAATCTGAACCAAAAATGCCATTTAGAACGCTTCTCCCTTTCGCCATTTCACAAGTCTTAAACCATGCGCACCTTAGCCTAATGAAATAGCGAAAACCATAGATCTACCTGAGAACTGTGCACAACTTATGTGGCCTGACAACATTAGGAAGAAAATACATAAGGCGTAAATTTTTTCAATTAATTGGACAATGGCCTAGGTAAACGACAAGGGGGGTGAACACTTCCTATGACCCCAAGACCCATTACTTAAGTGGATAAAGTAACAAAGAAATAGAAACCAGAGGGTTTTTGGATGAAACATTGAAAGATTTAAAATTAAAACCCTAAACCCCTAGGACCTAACATAGAGCTGAAGCGATTGATAGTATGTCTAATTCAAAATTTCAAAAACTTAGCCAATTATGGGAAAGGAAAACCCATTTTTTAAACAGTCATAACACTGCCATAAGACTAACTTGCTGGTGACCACTCACAAAAATAGTCCTATTAGCTTTAGATATTAAATCATCAATTTCTTGCTTAGAATTAATAGTATGAATGGCTAATAGTGCCTCAACCTTCAATTTCTTATCTAACTCCTTAATAGACATTCTTTTTTCTTCGAGTCTCAAGTATAGATCATTAGGAAGAAAATATGCAACCTCAATAAGAACCTTCTTCTATATATCCAGATACAAAATAATGCTCTCCTCAATAGTATCCTTATCAGAATCCTTAAAAGAATGATAAAACTTATTAACATTACCGAGATTTCCTTCCCAAGTTATTTCATTTATCAGCTCTTCCGATGAAAAAGTGTCAGGTTTCTTTTGTTCTGGTTTCTTCTTTCGTGTGACTTTCTTCTTCTGACCACTGGGCTCTCTCACAACCTATTGTTTCTTTCTGAGTGTTCTTGATTTCTTCAGTGATGGAGAAGGTGTTGGTGAGGGTTTTGTTTTCTTCCTTTCCACCCTTTTGAATTGTACAGCCTTGTCATTGTTAGAATCGGATGAGGTAGCCACATGAGAAATATGTGCTACCAGTTGTTGTTCTGATTTTCTTTCTTGTTCCGCAATGATGAATCAATGATGAATGGTTAGTACCAAACCACGAGGAGGGGGGTGAATTAGTACTAAGAAAAACACTTTTCCTTGTACCTATTTGACTGAGAACACTACACTTGACTGGCAAGCAATAACATCGGTCTAAGCCAGATTACTACCGGTTAAACACAGTGAAAGACATAAACTGGTAACTCAGCTTTCCACACAATCTAACATCTTATTTCCCCTTCACCGATATGCATACACTAGTAATACTTTAACAGAAATGTAAAGACTTACAGGTTCAACATGCTTTTCCGCTTAACAGAGAATAACAAAGCATCACACATAACACACATATTTTTCACATGGAAACCCAACTGGGAAAAACCACGGTGGGGATGAATACCCACAATTTGTTCTTTGAACCTTTTTGAAGTCCACTTTGTTAGGAGCCTAGTCTGGTTAAAGACTTTACAATAGGTTTTGTTAGGATTTGATCCTTCTAGGGATCACCCGGTTAATGGTTAAACCCTGTTAAAGGTTACCTTGTTAGAGAATTTTAAGAACTCAATGATTTTGAGTCACCCTGTTAAAGGATTTACAACAAGCTGGTTAAAGCTACCCTATTAAGGGATTTTCCAACTATTGAAGTGGTTAGAGGTCAATGGGTATTACAATGATCTGGTAACAACACTCAATGCCAATGCAGATCCGCTTTAGTTCCTTCCTTCCACAATCACACTCTGCAAGTATCTATTCTCTTATCTGGTCTGGCAAGAATCACATATCTCTGCACTTAGATACACACACAACATTTGCCAACAACCTCAACATGAAAAACAACATTGACCTTATAGGAAACAAATAGGTCAGTAGCATAAACCCTAAACCCTAAAAATTTAGGTTAAGCAATTCAATCGGTTCAATCCTAACCATTGATCATATTGCATTGATTACAACAGTCTTGAACAGATCTCAAGACATTCTCCAATGTTCGTTCTTCACCGCTTCTTGGAGGCTGATAACCCATCACGCGTTCTCCACCATTTATAGAGACTTTACACATTCCCAAGGTCGATAGGATCAATCTCCTTCATGCAAGATCCTTCATGCGCACAAGGCTAACGTGGCAACACAATATGTTCTTCACTACAATGCTAACTCATCACACGATGTCATCGGTTGAATCACATAGGCATAGAACACTTCAACTGGAAACCCTAAAGCTAAGACTACCAACTGGTACTCATACCATACAAAACCTTGATACAAAACATTCCATATACCAATTCACATTCCAACATACCGGTTCACTTGGACAAACATACCGCTTCACTTTTTCACATTTACTGGTTCACATTTCAACATACCGGTTCACTTGGAAGTGCTTACTTCAATATACTGGTTCATTCTTCATCATATTGACATCAATGACAACATACAATATCATCATGTCAACATACTCTGCACATATGCCAACAATCTCACCCTTTGGCATTGATGGCAATATACAAAGATATCTTTGAGCTTCACATCTTCTCCCCCAATACTGCAGATATCTTCTTCGCTTCACATCTTCCCCCAATACTATAGATATCTTCTCCGTTTCACATCTTCTCCCCCTTTGAAAACAATGCCAAAGTGAAGGCATAAACATCTATGTTCTACTATGTTGCTCCCTGTAAGGAGTAGCATCCTTCAACAAACCAATCCTGAAAAAAAATATATCAATGTAAGCCCTGACTGTTGTGGAGTACACACATTTAGTTCACCTCTTGAAGTGGCATCACCCGTAATTCACCTCTCAAATAGGTAAAAGTAGCCTTTGGTAGAGGCTTGGTGAATATGTCTGCTAACTCCTCCTTACTCGAAACATGTTCCAGTACAACTTCTTTGTTCTGAACCTTTTCCCTTAAGAAATGATACTTAAGCTCAAAGTGCTTGGTTCTAGAATGTAAAACTAGATTCTTGGAGATGTTAATCGCACTTGTGTTGTCACAAAATATACATACCGGTTTAGATACAAGAACTTTGAAGCCATTTAATACATACTTCATCCAAATTGTCTGGGTGCAGTTCATAAATGCTGCAACATACTCCACTTCTGCTTTAGATTGAGAGATACAACTCTGTTGCTTACTCATCGATGAGACTATTCTTCCACCAAGAAAGTATGCACCACCAGTTGTGCTCTTTTGGTCATCCATATTACCAGCCCAATCAGCATCTGTAAACACTTTCAGGTTGAAATCATTACTGTATGGATACCATAATCCATAGTCAATAGTTCCCTTTAGATATCTCAGAATCCGCTTAACTGCTACCAAGTGGGATTCTCTTGGGCTTTTCTGAAACTACGCAGCAATGCCCACTGCATGTGCAATGCCCGGTCTGCTATGTACTACATAGTGCAATTTACCAATCATTGATTGGTATTCTTTCTCATCGACCAACCCTGAGTCTTCGTCTTTGGATAATTTACAACCGGTCACCATTAGTGTACCAACCGGTTTGCTGTCTTCCATGCCAAAGGTCTTTAACACCTCTTTGACATATTTGGACTAAGTGATAAAGATTCCATCTTTCATTTGTTGAATTTGTAGTCCAATGAAGAACTTAATCTCCCCTATAAGTGACATCTCAAACTCCTTTCTCATCTCATCTGCAAAATCATGACTCATCTTGTCATCTCCTCCAAAGATTATGTCATCAACAAATACCTCACAGATTAGAATATGACCTCCTTCTAACTTCAGGTAGATATTACTATCCTCACTTGTTCTCTCAAATCCAATCTTCACAAGATGGGAGTGCAAGTGTTCATACCATGCTCCAGGTGCCTGCTTTAGTCCATACAAGGCCTTATGTAGCATACACACCATGTCATTATCTTATGATAGGGAAAACCCATCTGGTTGCCCTATATAAACCTCCTCTTCTAGTATTCCATTTAGGAATGAAAACTTTACATCCATTTGATATACTTTGAATCCCTTGAATGCTGCATATGCAAGAAGCATACAAACTCCTTCCAATCTAGCTATTGGAGCAAAGGTTTCTCCATAGTCTTCTCCTTCTTCTTGGGCATATCCTTTACACATCAATCTGGCTTTGTTTCTAACCACCGATCCATCTTCAATCAACTTATTTCTGAAAACCTATTTGGTACCAATGACATTTTTTATGCTTTGGTCTGGTACCAAAGACCATGTACCATTCTTTTCTATCTGGTCAAGTTCCTCTTCCATTGCCTTTATCCAGTCTTCATCTTTATGTACCTCTCTAAATGTTTTAGGCTCAAATTTAGTGATCATGCAAGAGTTTTCTTTGATATTTCTTCTTGTAAGAATTCTTGCATCCTTGTCTCCTATGATCTACTCTGGATCATGCTTCAGCTTTACATACCTAGGAATTATCTTAGTTGTTTCCTCTTGCTTTTCTTCTTCATCCTCATCTTCATCAACATCAACATCTACCAATGTAGGAGCACTATTACTAGTGCTTCGCTATTTTGCAACTGGTTCTCAGAAGGTTACTACCGGTTCATCTCCTACTTGCTCACTGCTGGTTTCCTCATATTTCTCTCAGGTTTCATCAACTCTAACATGGATGCTTTCAACAATTCTCTGAGTCCTATTGTTGAAACATTTGAGAGATTTTCTCTTTGTGGAATACCCTAGGAATCTTCCCTCATCACATTTAGCATCAAACTTGCTCTGATGTTCACTCCTCTTGATATAACATTTACTACCAAACACTCTGAAGTAGCTTACCACTGGTGTCTTACTGGTCCAATACTCATAAGGTGTTTTGTCCTTACCCTTTTTGATGAGTACCTGGTTCATTGTGTAGACTGCAGTGCTCACCGCTTCTCTCCAAAAGGTGTGAGCAACCTTTCCTTGGATCAACATAGTTCTAGCTACTTCAAACATAGTATGGTTGTTTCTTTCTACTAGGCCATTCTGTTGTGGAGTCTGGGGGGTAGACAGTTGCCTCTTGATGCCATTCTCTTCACAATATTTGTTGAATTCACTGGAAGTGAATTCTCCTCGATCAGTTCTTAAGCACCTAATCCTCTTATTGCTTTCTTTTTCTACAAGTGCTCTGAAGGCTTTGAACTTTCCAAAAGCTTCAGATTTGTCCTTCAAGAATGTGACCCACATCATTCTTGAGCAATCATCAGTAAGAATCATAAAATACCTATCTCCCTGCACACTCCTAGTTTTCATAGGACCACACAAATCAGTATGCACAAGATCAAGTAAATTGTCTGCATTGAAAGGTTTACCTTTGAAGGTTGAGGAAGACATTTTCCCTAGTTGGCACTCTCTGCACAAAGGATTCTCTGGTTTGCTCAGCATAGGCAATCCTCTAACAACCTTGATCTTACTGGCTTTCACAATATTATCAAAGTTTACATGGCAGAGTCTCCTGTGCCATATCCAGCTATCCTCAAACTTAGCCATTAGACATGTACTGACATCAACATTTAGCTGAAATAGGTTACCTTTGGTTTGCATATCGGTAGCCATTAGTTCACCATTCTTTCCTTTGATTTTGCACACTCCATTTCTGAATTCTAGAATGAGTCCATTATCATTCTGTTGAGCAACACTCAAAAGGTTGTGTCTGAGACCTTCTACCTAATACACATTGCCAACACTGCTTCTTCCATTCAGAGAGATCGACCCTCTGCCTTTTACCATACATGGTGCATCATTACCAAAATGAACCACACCACCATCATACTCTTCCAGAGATAGAAACTTACTCCAGTCACCAGTCATATGGTGAGAACAACCACTACCAATAATACACTCATTGGAATTATCAAAGTGAGAGACAAGAGCCTTCTTGTTTGACACATCTTCCTTGACTGCTACAAACACAATATCTTCATTTTCTTCATCTTTTGATTCCTCATCAGTGACACCTTCATCAACTGCTACAAAACAATTTCTCTGGTTTCCTCCTTTGAACTTCTTGAACCTCTCTGGTTTATCCTTGTTGTCACCATTAGGGCAATTTATAGCAATGTGTCCTATCCGGTTACAAGAAAATCATTTCAAAGGAAGCTTACCTCTGTATTTATCAGTTCCCATGGGAAGTCTCTTGGCAAGAAAAGCTTCAAATTCCATCAGGATCTCATCATCCATTTCTCTACTTTGTCTTGGTTCACCACTGGTACTAGCTTCTTTGTCTTTTCTAGATGGTGTAGCAGATGCTTTGAAGGCTAATTCAATCTTCAAAATACTACCATCATAATTATTTAGCTCATAAGCTATTAACTTTGCAATGATAGAGTCCACAGATACCTTTGTCTTATCTAGAGACCTCAACTCCTGAATAGCAACAACCCTTATTGCATAGACCGGTAATAAGGATCTCAAAACTTTGCTAACAATAGTGGAATCTTCCATTTTACCACCTGCACTCTTGATATCTCCAACAATAGTTTTGATTCTTATTCCATATTGTTGAATGGTCTCTCCTTCAACCATCCGCATGTCTTCAGACTTTCCCCTAAGGCTTTCTTCCTTAGCTTGTTTCACATGCTCATCACCACCATAGATATTCTCAAGGGCATCCCATACTTCTTTGGGATTCTCTTTGTCTCGAACATAAATAAACTTAATGTCAGATAAACTACTAATTAGGGCTTCCATGACTTGCCCATTTTCCTAAATCTCTCTCTTTTGATCATCGGTGAGAGTACCAGTAGCGATAACATAAGCATTCTCAACATAGCTCCAATGTTGAGCACCCATGCTTCTGATGTATATCTTCATTATGTCCTTCCATATTTTAAAGTTGTCTCTGTTGAACTTTGGACCTTCCCTCTTCATCATTAGAGTAGGATCTTTACCTCAAGAGGTTAAGCTTACAACACAAAGGACCTGGAGGATGCTCTGATACCAATTGATGAATCAATGATGAATGGTTAGTACCAAACTAGTACTGAGAGTGGGGGGGGTGAATTAGTACTGAGAAAAACACTTTTCCTTGTATCGATTTGACAAAGAACATTACACTTGACTGGCAAGCAATAATATCGGTCTAAACTAGATTATTACTAGTTAAACACAATGAAAGACATAAACTAGTAACTTAGCTTTCCACACAATCTAACATCTTGTTTCCTCTTCACCCATATGCATACACTAGTAATACTTTAATAGAAATGTAAAAACTTATAGGTTCAACATGCTTTACTACTTAATAGAGAATAACAAAGCATCACATGAAAAGTATCACACATAACACACATATTTTTCACTTGGAAACCCAACTGGGAAAAACCACGATGGGGATGAATACCCACAAGCTATTCTTTGAACCCTTTTGAAGTCTGCTTTGTTAGGAGCCTAGTCCGTTTAAAGAATTTACAATAGGTTCTGTTAGGAACTGATCCTGCTAGGGATCACCTAGTTAAGGGATGGCTAACATACCCGATTAAGGGTTAAACCCTGTTAAAGGTTACCTTGTTAGAGGATTTTAAGAACTCAATGATTTTGAGTCACCCTATTAAAGGATTTACAACAAGCTGGTTAAAGCTGCCCTGTTAAGGGATTTTCCAATTGTTGAAGTGGTTAGAGGTCAACAGGTATTACAATAATCTGGTAATAGCACTCAATGCCAATATAGATCCACTTTAGTTCCTTCCTTATGCAATTACACTCTGTAGGTATCTATTCTCTTATCTGGTCTAGCAAGAGTCACATATCTCTGCACTTAGATACACACATGACATTTACCAACAACCTCAACATGAAAAACAACATCAACCTTAGAGGAAAGAGATAGGTCGGTAGCATAAACCCTAAAACCTAAACATGTAGGTTAAGCAATTCAGTGGGTTCAATCCTAACCATTTATCATATTGCATTGATTACAACAGTCTTGAACAGATCTCAAGATGTTCTCCAATGTTCATTCTTCACCGCTTCTTCAAGGTTGATAACCCATCACATGTTCTCCACCATTTACAGAGACTTTGCAGATTCCTGAGGTAGATAGGATCAATCTCCTTCATGCAAGATCCTTCATGCATACAAGGTTAACATGACAACACAATCTGTTCTTCATTACAATGCTAACTCATCACACGATGTCATCAGTTGAATCACACAGGCATAGAACACTTCAACTGGAAACCATGAAGCTAAGACTACCAACCAGTAGTCATACCATACGAAACCTTGATACAAAACATTCCATGTATCGGTTCACATTCCAACATACCAGTTCACTTGGACAAACATACTGCTTCTCTTTTTCACATATACCGGTTCACATTTCAAGATACCGATTCACTTGGAATTGCTTACTTCAATATACCGGTTCACTCTTCATCATATTGACATCAATGACAACATACAATATCATCATGTCAACATACTCTTCACATATGCCAGCAAGAAACACCTTTCATCGGATCAAGTTTCAACAATCCCTTTTTAACAACTTCAACAAACTTCAAAGCATCTTTTGTTACTTTGTATCTTTTCTTCCTCTGCTTCTGCATAGTAACATCACTCTATATAGTTTCAAAATTACCAAAGATCTTTTTTGTTGGTTCCGATGGAGCATCTAGTAGTATCTTGGCATAAGATTCTAGAATGTGTGAGTCCACTTCATAACCCATCTCTGTTATCCAGACAGTTCTAGGTCTAAATGCCTCCATCCATACTTCATCTCTTTTAATAACAGAGCATATTTGTTTGTCATATTTATCAACAATGCTTTGGGGAATCCTTACCCTTTGTCTCATTTTAGCTTGAAAGTCCTTGAAGTATTCTTTTACTTGTTTCTCACCATCTGAACCTATGCTGGTAGTTGCCTCCTTAATCTATTTTCCAACAAAAATATCATAGGCAAAGTCCTTATATCCAATATTGGGAATCTCCTTTGTGAAATATAACATTAAGCATACAATCAAATTCCCAAAATTGAATGTTCCCTTCTTATCACCTTTAATTTTATCCAAATTTTCTAATAGTTCATCTTTCAGCCATTCACAGATGTCAATTTTAACATTATTCATAATCATCTCATAGGCACTATGAATGCATAAACTTGAAACATAATTTAGTCTATTAGTGTGAGCAACTTTGTATCCAATAACCATACTTGCATACTTAACATTGTTAGCGGTTATATCGCTAACCCTAAGTGATCTTTTATCTGATGTTGCGCCGGTTAAGTTCATAACCTCTTTGTTTGGAATCTTCTTTTTCTTATCAGGCCTAGTGTCGATAGAAGGTAAACCAGTAGCTATCATAATTGCTTCCTTAGAGATTTTTAAAATTGAGTCTAGCCATAAAAATTCACTGTGTACTCTGCTAAGAACATAACAGACAATCTCATCTGAAAATTTAGGCATGTGAAGGATGTCAATGAACCCTGAATCTTCAACAACCTTGTTTTCCAGTTTGACTATACCTTGTCTATCAGTGATAATATTCATGAACATGTTCTTTAAATCCTTGGACCCTAAATCTTCTATGTTGCAGTGAATGTATGCCCTAGGGTCTTTAGCAAATGCGACTCCCTTCGGAATTTTTGAAAATGCACCAATGGAGTCATCCAATTTTTCTATCTTAGGGATTATCTTGAAGATAGGTCTAGGATACTTGATATTCTCCACAATAGTAGGGTTTACAATGAATATAGGAATGGAGGATGAAGAAGCCATTTTGTAAGATAAATACCTTTGATTGTCGAATGCAAGTGAAAACCTTGGATACCCTAAAAAACCTTTGCTGCTTCACCTCTAGAATGTCGGTGCTCAACTTTCACGCTCTTCAAATGCTTGAATGCTTGGTGAGTTGAAATGAGAAAGTCAAGTGCTTTATAACCAAAAATTTAACTTACAACCTTGTTACCAGTTGGTTTCCATCAATGACAACATCAACCATTCTCATCTGAGTGTATAATGCCAATAGAATCAATGTTCTACAATTTGTAATTTTCTTTAAGTGATTCTTAAACCACTAGATGCAAAATAATGAAAGTAAAGTGGAGAAGCTCAATACACACAAGCACAAAACCACAACACAAAACTTTTACATGGAAACCTAGAAAGGGAAAAACCATGGTGGGATTGAAACCCATAAGATTATAATACTATGATCAAGAGTATAATAATATTACAAGGGGAATGCACATGCATTTAGGCACACTGCCTAAAGATCACTGCTCAATAACAATAGAGGGCTACAACCCTTAGAGGATTCATTGTCCTATAAATGATTACAAATGATAACTGATTGTCTGAACTGACGGATAGCATCTACAAATGCCAAAATGCAATTCCAATTAAGCACAAAAAGTCTTCTTCCACTATTATGTCTCACTTCTCTATTCTACTCTACTTTGTCACATACCAAAGCATAAATCTAAGGATAGCGCATGTGAAACTATTCACCAATGCTCATATAATCCTTGCACACTCACATCAATCATCAAAATTATCAAATAGACATGTCTTATATATCTACATTGTTAATGTGAGGATCCGGTTAACACTGAGAGGGAGGGGTGAATTGGTGATAACAATAAACTACAAACTTTCACCAATCTACAAAATACTTCACAAAATAGTTCATGACCAGTACCGATAGCTGATCTAACAATCACTTAATATAGATTTACCAAAACATTACCGACAACAACTTAAGTGTTCATCATTAAGAAAATATAGTATAGACATCAAATGCATAACTCAACAATCCAGCCACAACATGAACACAAGGATTTTTCATGTGGAAACCCAAATGGGAAAAACCATGATGAGAATTGGTACCCACAAAATATGCACTCTTCTGGAATGTGCCTTGTTAGGATCGTATCCTGGTTAGGAGTTTTACAACAATGCCCAATTAAGAGCAGACCCTGTTAGGAGTCACCAGGTTAGGGGATTTTACAACTTAGCTCTGTTAGGAGAATTACCCTATTAGGAGTAACCTTGCACAAGGATTTAAACTCTAATCTACTTATCTCATGTAGACATCTCAATTTGGTTAGGCACACACACTTATTTGATCACTAATGGACTTAACCTTCTACAACTTGACCTAAATAGACTTTACAATTAGGTCAATTATAAAACCCTAACCTACAATGAATCTACATCATAGATCATATTAGATCATTAATAATATTTATAGATCATCATACAGATCATTACAACAAATTACAAGACAATTACAGTCGTTGAGTGATCATAACTCATCACCAAACATCGATCTAATAAGATGTCAAACCCTTAACACATTCTGCTAAGCACTTTGCTTCTTCTGAAGAAATTCGATCCTTGTACGTGCCAAAATAACATCTTATCTCTACACATAGATTCTGACATGACATCATTGTTCATATTATACACTCAGATGAGAAAGGTAGATGTTGTCATTGATGGCAACAAGGTTCAACAAGGCTCTACAGGTTCAACCAACAATAGAGTTCACCTACCAACACCGACAGATACAACAAGGTTTATTCACACTGACATCCTGTTTACACTAGCAACAGATCATATCAGCATTCCAAGCCAACTTGGAAATAGTATTGTTTATGCGAACTAAATTATAATGTAAATTATAATTGTATGGTTGGCATATTGTATTGTAATGACTCATATATTTATGAGTTCTTGTAGATCATTTGGTAAGTAGTAAGTATGTGAGTATGAAGTAAGCGGTAATATTGACAGCATATCGGCAAGGGTTTTTGGCAAAGGCAAAACCAGTATCAAACAGAGCATAATAGAGAACTCATCCAACATTTTGATGTAAGTTGTAAGAGTTCAATTTTATGTTTAAATCAGTATTGTAGTGAGTGTGACTCCATTTTTGTTGAGCAATGAGCTCTAGGCAGTTGGCCTTCCTACATGTGCAGGCCCCTTTTGTACTGAGTAATATTTATTCATAGTGGCCAGTGAGTAAATATTATGGGTCACAAATCCCATCGAGGTTTTTTCCTTACCTAGTTTCCTCACCAACATATTTGTGTTATGGTGTGCATTAGTGTTGATTGTTTTGTTTCTCTTTACTGCATTATTGCTTGCTTACCGATATATTAATTTCATTTACATAATTACAAATAAGTTTAAATCTTTCATCTACTAGTCAGATACTGATTCACCCCCCCCCTCTCAGTGTCTTTGGGATTAACCAAGTATCTAACAATCATCAACTTATGAACATGAAAAGAATCACCACCAAACCATAAATCATCACCAGTCAAAGATCTTGTTACCGGATCTCAAACCCTAGCTGATTATACAATAGTTAATTACAAACATGACTTCCAATTTTGCAACACCTAACTCAACATGGATCACTACTACAACCATCTCCTTGTTTGTTCCTATTTACTAGTTCACTATCACTAAGCAGTTTTCCTTTGTAGCTCAATCCATTACCAGTTAGAATTAACTAGTAGACTTAGATGACATACCAAACATAAACAAACATGGAAAAATATGGTTGCCATCAATGACAACACAAATAACTGGTCATCATATCATAGTTATATCATCACCAATAGTCTATCAATATATCATCACCAACAGCCCATCAATATATCATCACCAATAGTCCTTTAATGGTACACCATCATCTCCATTAGTTATGCCAACATGCCAACAATCTTTGCCTTTGGCATTGATGGCAATACAAAAATCTCATCATGAAACCTATTAAGTCTGTTGTACATCACTATTCGGTCATTAGTTATTCTCCTTTGCTCTTCTTCTGCTATCATATTTCTTCTCCCCATGACTGTTACATTTCTTCTCCCCCTTTGACAACAATGCCAAAGGTGTAAATGCATCTTCTATCATCATATTAGCTACTCCCCTGAGGAGTAGCCCACTTCTCATCAATCAACAGTGAAATATATTCAATGAGTCCACTAGATTGATGCTTCACCAGTATCCTAGTTGATCTTGGGTAGGGCTATAACCCCTAACTTACCTTTGAGATATTCAAAGGTAGCCTTAGGCAATGGATTAATGAATATATTTGCCAACTTCTCTTTGCTTGATACATGCTCCAATCTCACTTTCTTTTCCTGCACCCTTTCTCTTAGAAAGTGATACTTCAATTCAAAATGTTTGGTCCTTGCATGTTGTACTAAGTTCTTAGATATGTTTATAGCTCTAGTGTTATCACAATATATTATCATTGGTTCTGTCATATCTTGCTTGAATCCTTCCGAGACATGTCTCATCCAGATAACTTGTGTACAATTCATGGATGCAACCACATATTCTACTTCAACTGTAGACTGAGATATACACGTATATTTCTTACTGGTCCAAGATACCAGTCTACCACCTAGAAAGAATGTGCCACTGATTGTGCTCTTCCAGGCATCCACATTCCTTTCCCAATCAGCATCAGTGAATACCTACAAAGAAAAATTGCCTTGGTATGGATACCATAATCCATAATCAACTATCCCTCTAAGATATCCGAATATCATCTTCATTGTTGTCATATGTGTCTCCTTAGGGTTCTTCTAAAATATTTCTACTAGACCAACTGCATGGGCAATATCTAGTCTAAAATGAACAACATAATATAATTTTCCAATCATGGACCTGTATTCCTTCTCATCCATAGAGGGTGAATCATCCTCTTTTGATAATCTGCAACCGATAACCATAGGTGTTCCAAATGGTTTACGATCTTCCATTCCAAAGGTCTTTAACACTTCCTTCACATACTTTGACTAATAAATAAAAATTCCACCTTTCAGTTGTTGGACTTGCAATACAATGAAATTTTTAATCTCACCTATAAGAGACATCTCAAATTATTTTTTCATCTCATCTGCAAAAGTCATACTCATATCATCATTTCCACCAAATATGATGTCATCAACAAATACTTTTGCAATCAACATCTTGTCTCCTTCAGTCTTCAAATAAATATTGTTGTCCTCACTGGTTCTTTGGAATCCTATCCTTATCAGATGTGCATGAAGTCTTTCAAACCATGCCCTTGGTGCTTGCTTCAATCCATATAATGGCTTATGAAGTTTGGATACCATATCCTTATATTCTATCAATGAAAACCCATTTGGTTGTTGAATATACACCTCTTCTTCAATAATACCATTTAGAAATGCTAACTTTACATCCATTTGATATAATCTAAAGCCTTTAAATGCTACAAATGTAAGTAGCATTCTAACTCCTTGAATCCTAGCAACTGGTGAAAAGTTATCTCCATAATATTCACCTTCTTCTTGTGCATACCCTTTGCATACTAGTCTTGCCTTATTTCTAACAACTTCTCCATCTACATTTATCTTGTTTCTAAATGCCCATTTTGTACCAATCATATTTTTATCATTAGGTCTAGGAACAAGTGACCAAGTGTTGTTTTTCTCAATCTGATCAAGTTCTTCATTCATTGCATTCAACCAGTCATCATCCTTAAGAGATTCTCTAACTATCTTTGGTTCAACAGTAGAAATCAGACAAGAGCTTTCTTTGATTTTCCTTTGGGTCTATACTCCAACATTCTTGTCACCTATGATCTGGTCTTCAGAATGATTTAGCCTTAGATATCTAGGTATTACCTGTTCTGGTGCAACAACCTCTTCTTGTTCTTCATCTTCTTCATCTTCCACCGGTTGAGCATCTTCATTTGCACTATTCTACTCAACATATTTCTGCATTTCCGGTTCAATAAACACAAGTTTTTGTTCATCATCTATTGGATCAGATTTGCTGGTATCAGCAATTTTATCAGGAAATTCATCAATTTTTACATTCACACTCTGAACAATCTTCTTTGTCCTTTTGTTGTAACACTTGAAAGCTTTTCTCTTAGTGGAGTAGCCAAGAAATGTTCCTTCATCACTCTGAGCATCAAATTTACCAATATAATCATCTCTTTTTATAAATCATATGTTGCCAAAAAAATTGAAGTAACTGACACTAGGAGTTCTATCATACCATAACACATAGGGTGTCTTGTCATTACCTTTCTTCACAAGAACCCATTTCAATGTGTAAACAATAGTGTTAACTGCTTCTCTCCAAAACATCTTAGCTACATCTCCTTGTATCAACATAGTCCTTGTTGCTTCAACAATGGCCGTGTTTCTTTTTTCTACAATTCCATTCTGTTGTAGTGTCCTTGGACTAGATAATTGCCTCTTTATTCCTTTTTCATCACAATATCTCACAAACTCATCAGATGTAAACTCTCCACCCTAGTCAGATCTTAGGCACTTAAGATTCTTACAGGTTTCCTTTTCTACTAATGCCTTGAATGCCTTGAACTTGCTGAAAGCTTGTGAATTTTCCTTCAGAAAAGTAACCTACATCATTCTATAAAAATCATCAGTAAATATTATAAAATACTTGTGACCATAAAAAATTATGGTCCTCATAGGACCACATAAGTCAATGTGCACCAAATCTAGAACATGCTTAGAAGAAAAAAAAATTCTCTTAAAATAAGATGTATTCATCTTACCCAACTGACATTCTTTACACAACACATTGTCTAGTTTAACAAGCTGAGGCATACCTCTCACCATACTAGATTTGCTAACCTTAACCACATTATCAAATTTCACATGACATAACCTTCTATTCCATAACCAACTATATTCAACCTTAGCAACCAAACAATTGTTCACATTAGTATTTAGATGGAATAAGTTACCTTTAGTTTGCTTGCTAGTAGGAATTAGTTCTTCTTTGCATCCTGAGATCCTACAAACTCCACTCTTAAACTCAAGATATAAACCTTTATCATTCAATTGACCAACACTCAACAAGTTATGTTTTAAACTTTCAACCCAAAATACATCATCATCATTACTTATACCAATCAAAGAGATATAACCTTTACATTTAACCATAGAAGGTGAATTGTTTCCAAATCTTACTACACCGCCATCAAATTCTTTAAGAAAAATAAACTTGTTCTTATCACTAGTCATGTGGTGTGAGAAACCATTATCAATAAACCATTCATCACTATTGTCAATGTGAGATACTAAAGCCTTCTTATCAGATAGATCTTCCTTAACATCAACAAAAACAATCTCCTCATTGTCTTCATCCTCAGATTCCTCATCAATGGCACCTTCACCAATTGCACATAACACTGTTTCTTTCTTTTTCCCTTATATTTTCTAAACTTTTTCTTTTGATCATTATTAGGACAGTGTGCAGGAATGTGTCCTATCTTGTTGCAAGAGAAACATTTGAGAGGAATCTTACCTTTTTACTTAATAGTACCTCTAGGAAGTCTTTTAGCTGATAGAGCTTCAAATTTGATCAGATTACCTTCATCATCCACATCAACTTTACTACTGCCAAGATGACTAGACCTACATTCATGACTTTGACAAACATCTTTTCCTTTTCTCACCGGTACACTAGATATAGATGCTTTAAAAGAAGATTTTGTCTTAGGTACACTATTATCAAAACTATTAACTCAAAAGCAGTGAGCTTACCAATCAAAGAATCAATAGTAACCTTATCCTTAGTAACTAGCCTCAACTCTTGAATATGAAACACTCTGATTGCATAGGCAAGAAATAGGGTTCTAAGAATCTTACTCACAACAGTGTCTTCTTTTATAGTACCACCAACACTTTTGATTCCATTGATAACCTCTTTAATCCTTTGTCCATACTGAGTAATATTTTTACCTTCCATCATTCTCATATCATCAAAATTTCCTCTAAGACTCTCTTCTTTAGCCTTTTGAACATTCTTATCACCACCTTAGATTAATTATAACTTCTCCCAAACTTCAAAAGAAGTCTCTAAATCATGGACATCAATATATTCAGTATCAGCCAGTGTACTTTCTATGGCTTCTAGTGCTTGAATGTTTTATTGCTTCTCCTTCAACTGATCTACAGTTAGAGGACCAGTAGGAGGTACATACTGAGTATTAACATGTTTCCATAATTGAGCACCTATACCTTTGATATATATCTTCATTCTATCACTCCATATTTGGTAGTTGTGCTTAGTAAATTTTGGACCCTTCTTCATCATCTTCCATGGATATTTTCCTCAAGCGGTTAAGCTTCTCCACAAAGAGGACCTAATGCTCTGATAGAAATTGTTAATGTGAGGATCCGATTAACACTGAGAGAGGGGGGGTGAATCAGTGATAACAATCAAATACAAACTTTCACCAATCTACAAAATACTTTACAAAATAGTTCATGACCAATACTGGTAGTTGATCTAATAATCACTTAATGTAGATTTACCAAAACATTACCAGTAGAAACTTAAGTTTTCATCATTAAGAAAATATAATAAATACATCAAATGCATAACTCAACAATCCATCCATAACATGAACACAAGGATTTTTCACTTGGAAACCCAAATGGTAAAAACCATGGTGGGAATCAGTACCCACAAAATGTGCACTCTTTCAAAATGTGCTCTGTTAGGAGCCTAGCCCAGTTAGGAGCTTTACAACAATGCTCGATTAAGAGAAGACCCTATTAGGAGTCACCCAATCAAGTTATTTTACAACTTAGCTCTGTTAGGAGCTTTACCCTATTAGGAGTAACCTCAATGGAGGATTTAAACTCAATTTGTTGAGCTACCTGATTAAGCAATTTGTATAGTCAGGCCTATTAGGACCTACCCGGTAAAGGGATTTTAGTGTTGCTGCAACTATTAGGAAACAACAGATAAATGATATGGACTCATCACTTCATAGCTTTCTATTACAGATCCTTGTCATCTCCAATCTACTTCTCTCATGTAGACATCTCAATCTGGTTTGGCCCACACACTTCTCTGATCACCGACACATTTAACCTTTTAAAACTTGACCTAAATAGACTTTACAATTAGGTCGATTACAAAACCCTAACCTACAATGAATCTACATCATAGATCATATTATATCATTTCAAATCATTACAGGTCATCATATAGATCATTACAACAAATTACAAGATAGTTATAGTCGTTGAATGATCATAACTCATCACTGCACATCGATCTGATAAGTTGTCAACCCCTTAACACATTCTGCTAAGCACTCCATTGCTTCCCAAGAAATTCAATCATTGTACGTGCCAAAAAACCATCTTATCTCTTCATGTAGATTCCAACACGTCATCATCAACTTATAAACATGAAAAAAATCACCGCCAAACTATAAATCATCACCGGCCAGAGATCTTATTACCGATTCTCAAACCCTAGCTGATTATACAACAGTCAATTGCAAACATGACTTCCAGTTCTCCAAACATGATGTAGTTCATTTCATAGACTCATTATGATGTCATAAGAACACATTCCAAACCACAATACTTGACTCAACATGGATCACTACCACAACCATCTCCTTCTCTGTTCCTTCTTACTGGTTCACTGTCACTAGGCAGTTTTACTTTCCAGCTCAATCCAATTCAATCCATTAATAGTTAGACTTAACCGGTAGACTTAGATGACATACCAAACATAAAAAAACATGGACAAATATGGTTGGCATCAATGACAACACAAATAACTAGTCATCATATCATAGTTATATCATCACCAACAATCCAACAATATATCATCACCAATACTCCTTTACTAGTACACCATCATCTCCATCAATTATTCCAACATGCCAACATCACATCACTTTATTAGGTCACCAATATGTCAGCTTCAAACATATTCACAAAATATGAAACCTATAACAAGAAGTCGGCTCAATCTGATTACAAATGTACATGCAAACCAAAAAAATGATAATACGGTTCAC
Source organism: Cryptomeria japonica (assembly GCF_030272615.1). Lineage (NCBI taxonomy): Eukaryota > Viridiplantae > Streptophyta > Pinopsida > Cupressales > Cupressaceae > Cryptomeria > Cryptomeria japonica. The sequence continues at coordinate 163,117,901 of NC_081405.1, forward strand.
ATAAGTTGGAACAACAACCTCTAACATGACACCAATCAACAAAATCATCTTGGAGATTCAGCATAACATGCTACACCAAAATAACCTTGTTTATCTTGAAATACCAGATACTGGATCATCAAACTTGCACTAGAATCAACACCAAAAGCTAAGATTGTGGACTAAGCAATTCCAATCATTGAATTAACTACCTCTTCCATTGTAAACAAAAATGTGCACCCAAAATCGAGTTTTGCTCAATGTACTCATATGCTATGAAACATTGTGTTCCACCTTCCAGACTTAAGCAAAATGGGCTTATGACCTTCAGTAGAATGGATTTGCATATATCAGATAACACTTTTGATTTGAATTGCCATCAATGACAATCCCTAAACAATTCTCAAGCACTAATCTCTTCTGGAATAGTGTCTCTTTCCAACAATCTCCCTCTTTGGCATTGACGGAAACACTTAGTGAAAAATGACTAAGTGTCAAACCAAAAATGTCAAACACTACAAAATCTGGAAAATTCAATTCTAACAAGCTCTAAAAGGCTTCCCCTGAGGATATACCTCATTTTTCACTCTTCTCTCCGCCATTGACATCAATGGGAAACATAGGTATCCGCTCAAGATTGTATGTACAAGGGTATACATAGTAAAATACAAAAATTAGAAAATGTCTACAAAAATAGTCCTTAAAGACTACAAGTGGTCATCCCAACCTTTCTTCAGGTTCTCCAAAATGTTTCTCAGAGCAGTAAAAAGATATGCATGCATTTATGCTTCTTTGAGATCAGAAGGAATATTCTTATTTAGTGCATTTAATGCATCTTGATGACTGCACAATAGTGTATCTGACTAGGGAGTGATCAGATTTCTCAGCTCTCCCACTCTATCAATTACCCTATCCTTTTTCTTGATTCAATCTCTTTATTTTATCTCATAAAGACATTACCTAAGCCTCATATTTACTAGCAAAAATGGCGTGCGGTGAATAAGACTAGGATATATCACCTAGTTGTGCTTCATATTCTTTGATTTTATTGTCTAGCTCTATAGTGAATTTAGGCAATAGAAGACATGGCTTATAGATTTTCTACCTTCGCTCAATGCCTCATAAATACCCTTCACACCAGTTGTTAGACTGACCTTATCACCTTCAACCATTCTCAAAACTATTCGTAACCTCATAGAATATAATTGGTTCAAAATCTTTACATCTATCGCTTTCTCAAGAGATTCAAAATGAGATTCAAATTCCTTAAGCATACTACTTAGTTTACTAAAGGGAGATTCAATTGTGTCATTCTTGAATGTCAGAATTTTTTTCTCAAGAACACTTGTAGCCAATGATATAAGCTCTATATCTTCAGAGTGAGACTTCAACAATTTTTCACTAGATTTTGCTTGGGCTAGAGCTGCAAACTTCAGTGCTTGCACAAGATAATGAATTGATATTAATGGTGTGGGCTTGATGATGATTCTAATGTATTCATCACTTGTTATCATTAATGAAACACTCTCACACACAAATATGATTACATTAATTACCGGTGTAACTTCAATTGGTTTACACTGTCCACCAGTATGTTTAAGGTTTATCTCTAACTGGTACTTTGTGTCAACCGGTATGTGCTTAAGAGATAACCTATGGCTACACTAAGTTGGCATCAAAATGAAGATGAAGATGAACATGGAGATTAAGCGGAAGATTCTAGGACAACGGTTCACATGTTTTGTTCCAACTGGTATTGACTGTTCTAACCGGTATCTGATTTTGTGATGAGTTATGATTACTTGTCTAGATACACTACACCTAGGAAATTGTGTTTTGATTTCCTTAGGCCAACATAAGATTTGAATGTCTATATTAAGACATTTTAGTGAATCATTTTAAGCTGATATAGAAGAGGAGATTATGTGAATACTGATATGCATGAAGAGTGAAAGATTTTGTTGAAGAGCAATAAGTGTTAAGATGAAGAGTAGTTTTGAATGTACTTAGAAGGATCTGATCTATCAAGTATTGTGCTACTCAAAATAGATCAAACCATTCTTTTTCTTTTCTAATCATTACAACAAAATCAAATCCCCTAATCGGGTAAGCTCTAACAAGCTTCATTGTACAAATCCTCTAGCAAGGTGATCCATTAGTTCGGATTCTCAAATCCTCCAACGAGGTTACTCCTAACAAGATAGTACTCTTAACAGGGTATAAGCTTCTAATCAAGCTTTGGGATCTCTAACAAGATTCGCTCCTACCAAAGCACTTTGCAGACCTTAACTAGTCATTTATCTATTACTACAGATAGTTAACTTGTGAGTTTCATCTCACCATGGTTTTTACCTATTTGGTCTCACTAATTCACCCCCTCCTCTCAGTGCTTTTCAAGTCCATCAATTAGTATCAGAGCCTAACTTCTTTGAATCCTAACTGCTTAGAAGGGAGTCTTGAAACAACCATGGGAAAAGGAGCTACTTTGAGATGGCTAGAGAGCTAGAAGCCAACAGAAATGAAGTTGAATCCCTTGGGGGAAAACTGAAAGCTTCTCAAGTCAAAAGGAGAGAGCTATCTGAAAAAATGTTAGAAATATCTGATAAGAGTTCTTCAAATGAATCCAATATTGAAGCTTTAGCATGAGAAGTTGAAAAGGTGAACAGTGAGAAACTGAATCTAAGGAGAGAGCTAGAAGGTCTCACTATCCACATGAGTCAAGAACTAGAAGCCAGAAGAGCTGCTGAAGATCTTATCAATGTAAGAGATCAAGATATTATAAAGATCAAATGGGAAAAAGACACTATGCATGAGAACTTGATTGCTGAAATAGAAGAAAAGGAGAACCTAAAGCTAGATCTTGAGCTAGCATCATCTCTGAAAGAGAACCTATCTTAGCATAATGAAGATCTTGTCAAAAATCTTACTGAAGCCAATGAGAAATTGGAGAAGTTCGTCAAAAGTTATACCATGCTGGAAGAACAAATTCAATTACAGAGAATGAAGGGTGATATCTTTGGACTTGGTTTTCATACAACTGAAAAGGTGAATCCTCCGGTACAAAGAGAAACTATCCAAAGAACAAAACTTCTCCTAAAGTCAATAAGACTACCGGTAAGAAGGTTTTTAAACTTGTCTACTTTGTTTTCCATAAGCCTGGTCATACTATGAATGTCTGTAGAGACAAACCTAACAAAAATGCAAATTACAATACTAATGCTAAGTATTTGTCTAGAAATTTTAAAGGTCATTGGTTCACATGTGGAATGTATGGGCATAGACATATTGAGGGCAAATATGGAGCAAAAAATCTTGTACCACACATGCATCCTAGACCAAATGGTGACCGGATAAGGAACTTTGATAACTGGGTAAACCTAAACTGGAAAAGATCCTATGGTAACTAGTTTAGTCCATTCGAGATGGAAAAGGTAACAAATGTTATTTGCACCTTCTATAATAACTTTGGTCATGTGGCTATGAAATGCAGAAGAAGAATAGGAAGAGGAAATGCAGGACCTTGGAGATCATCTGGTATGGTCTGTTACCACTGCAACAAACTAGGGCACTTAGCAAAATGTTGTACATCAAGAAATAGAAAACTGGTCAACTCTTTCAAGGATCAGAAAGGCAAGCAAAAAGTTGATGTTGAGGAAATGAGAGAAGATATGAATCAGATTTGGAAAATGAAAGGTGATGACTCGCTTGGAGAAGAAACTATTCCTTCACCTAGTGAAGAGAACCCAACATTGGTGACTTAAGCCCATTTTAACATGGCTAAGGGGAGCTTAACAGTAAAACATCTCCGGACCCCTTGTAAAATGAGCGGGAAAGAATTTTTGAATCTTGATTTTTGGTGACTTTTTGTTGATGTGTTATCAACCGGTATTTCACTCAAGCGGTGAAATTAGGGTTTGTAACCTAAAGTGTGAGCATTTATTGCACTTGGTAAAAGGGGATAAAAGAAAGTTTTACTTTATCATTTTTACCCTAACTCTTTCGAGAAAGAAATTTGAAGCGATTGCAAAGCCAAACAAGATTGTCTTGTTGTCAATTGGTGAATTGTTTCATGTTTAGAGAAATCAAGTTGAATCAAAAGTTGCAGAGAGGTGAACGGGTGTGCACCTAGGCATTTAAACTGGGAAATGAAGCAACGTGCAAGAAACAAGGTATTTCTTTGTATACTGTTTTGAAACTTGCTTATCTAGAATGGCATCTACTTCTAAGTCTATAGAGAGGTTGATGATCACTACTGAGCCTGAGGAAGCTCTAAAGGTAGATCAAATTATGTCTTATAATGCATTGTCACAAGTCCCGAGTGGTGTTGTGGTCAAAGGTGACTTGTCCAGTTATATAGTGATGAATACTAAGAGGGGGGGTGAATTAGTATACCAAAAAATACTGAACTCAAACACTTTATCTCTCTAGCAGCAAACTGATATAATAGTTTAACTAACAAACTGGTTAACACAAATGAAAACCAAATAGCAAGTAAGGCATTCACCCACAAAAGCACAATCACCATAACATGAGATTTTGACGTGGAAACCCAAATGGGAAAAACCACGGTGAGATGAAACTCACAAGTAATATCTACAGAATAGTAACCAGACCAATTAAGGTCAAACCAGTTAAGGTCATATAATGTTCTCTACCAGAATAGATCCTATTAGGAATCTAAGTCTCTATTAGGAGATAAATCTAATTAAAGACTACCTTGTGAGAGGATTTCAGACCCACATATGTGAATCACCTTGTTAGAGGATTTACAAAGGCTTTTCTAGGCCTACCTGGCTAAGGGTTTCTAACATGTCAAAGATGTGAGTAATCAACAAGTGAATGATCTAGCAAGTGACATAGTCTGCTTGATTAGATCCATGGTAGCTCATTGCTAATGTATTTCAGCATTACTTTAGTCTTCAATAAATCCACACTCTATTATAGCACACAAACTTGATCTTCTCTATTAAGATCACACATACAAGAACTCATTAACCACCAAAAACCCTAACAACTACACACATTAAAACCCTAGACATGATGTCCTTAAAAGGAATCTGATTTCATGTCGGTCCAATAGGATTATATTGCAAGTTCCTAGGTTCATTGTGTCTAGACACATTTGGTAACGTGACACAAAATCATCCTCAAAGTGTTGGTGGATGGTAACTCATCACAAAAATATACCGGTTGGTAACTCATCACAGAGTATTACCAGTTTATACAACTTTACCGATTACCGGTTGGTAACTCAGAGTAATACCAGTTTAAATAGACTACCAGTTTGAGAAAATTGAAGACTGGGAAAATGATAAGTGTCACTTTTAGTTACTTTGCTCCGGTCCACTTGAGATCCTCGAACCGCTTGAGGTCTTCATGCCACTTGAGATCGGTAAACACTTTTTGCAAAACACCGATAGTCTAAAGACTACATCATAATACCAGTTGGGAACAAATACCGGTTGAGCATAATTCATACATTCAAAAAGTGATCTCATAGCAAGTGTGTGTCCATGAATGACAATCACAACATAATCATCAAAAATGGCAACAATCTCCCCCTTTGGCATTGATGGCAACACTTAGAAAAAAAATTGACATCTAAGTATTTTACAAAAAAAATGCCATAATAAAAAATACTCCCCCTAAGCATATACACTATCCCTTTGTAAAAAATACAATGTATACTACTTGCTTACAAAGATAAACATGAGAGTATATGCATCAAAATTTTAAAGACCAAAATACATCTCCCCCTTTGCCAACAATGACAAAATACAATTGAATAATCCCCTATTTCTATTAGTTGAATAACTATTTATGACAATAAAGAGTGAAACTTGTCAAAAATAGATTTAAAGTCCTACATAAATTGCTTCATGGCTAAGGACCATGACTCAAGTAATGAGGTAGCAACCTCACTCTCTGTTTGCATCTAGGATACCTATTCCTTAATGGCATCCAAGGTACTCATCTCTTAAGTAACTGTCGAGGCATCCAGATTGAGATAGCACTTCTGAAGCATTTGTAGTCTTGGTAGTAGAACTAGTTGTTGTTCCTGCAAATCCTTGGTTTTGTTGCTGATCTCCAAATCAATTCTTGTAGCTTGAAGTTGAAACCAGTGAACTGTTTGCCCATAAGTGGTAAAGGAATCATATGGTGTCTTGAAGGTGCTTATGAATGTTTGCAAATCAGTTTGCAGTTTGTCTTTATGGGCAAGCACATCATCACAGAATAGATGGGGTTGACATATCTTACTGAGCAGTAATTTCCCCTCATCCATTACATCTTTGATGTCCTTCTATGCCTTTTGTAGATCGAACTAGAGCTCATGTAACTTTTTCACCAAGGTAGTGTTCAAAGCCTTTTGATGCTCCTTCTTGGCATTCACTTCAGCAACCTATTCCAGGCTTTGTACCTAGTCCTCCACAACTATGTATAAGAGTTTCAATTGAGCTAGAGAGGAATCAGTACTAGGGAGGTTGGTACCGGGTATCAAAATGGTAAGAGTGTCCACCGCAGCTTGGATCACGTCTTGCTCCTTCTTCCTCCTTATCACCTCTAGGCATTCTTGAGCAAGCTTAATGCTCTGCAGCAGCTTTGATTCATTTGTAGATTGGAGATCAATGGGACTGGTAATGTCAACCGGTTTAGTTTGACTACTAGTTGCCTTTGGAGTCTTCGCTTGAGTGCTCTGTGTTGCTTCCTCCTTCTCTTTCGCTCTTAGCTTGTCTTCTTCTGCCTTCTTTTTCTCCTCTTCCTCTATTTTTCTTTTCCATTCTTCTTTCCGCTTCTCTTTGTCCTCATCCTCTTCTTCTTCTTCTCCTCTTCTTGCTTCCTCTTCTCCTCTTCCTTTCTCTTCTCCTCTGCCTATTTCTTTTCTTCTTCCTTCTCCGCTTCCTTCTTCTTCTTCTCTTCTTCTTATCTCTTTTCTTATTCCTTCCATTTCTTTTTCGCTTCCTTCTCTTGTCTCTTATTTTCCTCTTCTTTTCTCTCGTCCTCTTCCTATTTCCTCTTTTCTTCTTCTTTTCTCTTTTCCTCTTCATCTGTCTATTTCTTCTTTCCTTCTTCCTGTTGCATCTTCTCTTCCTTTGCTTGTTTTTCCTATCTTGTCACTTCTGTTGGTGTACCTGGAGTAGCATCTTCACCATTCAAGGCATCAACATAAATGGGTTCCATTTGATCAGTGACCGGTACTCCTTCATTGTCATACGTTTCATCCGGTTAATTGATTACTAGTTCTTTCTCAGCTTTCTTATTGGCTTCTGCCACTTGGTGCAACTTTAGAGCAGATTCAGAGAGGGAGTGGGTATCTTTTACCACTTTCAGGACTTTTCCTTCTAGCAACAAGAGTCTCCTTCTTCTCATGAAGAAGAGGCCCTTATATCTTTCCACCACTTCATAAAGTTTTGTTTTAGGCACATCAGGAAAGTATTGTGCAAATACTTCCTCCCTTATTTCCTATTCCTTCTCTATGGAAATACACCATTTGTTATCTAGAGAATTATATAAAGAATCAGGTGTCTTAGATTTAATTTCTGATGACCACCGGTCATTAATACATAAATAATTAATGACTTCCTATTAAAATTCTTCTTTTTCATCATCATTAAAATCATCAAAGCACTCTTTCAAATCACCAAGCACTTTTCTTCTAATATTCTTAATAGTTCTTTGACAATGTGTCAAAGGTTTATAGGAGGAGATATCAATATTTACCGGTGCAGATGTTGTCGGTTCATTCTTTGTCTATTTCCTCGTTTGCCTAGTCTTCTTAGGTTGTTCTTCAGATACAATGTCCTTTGAGTCTAGTGTGTTGTCTTTTGTCTTCCGCTTTCTTTCAAAGACTTTGGCAGGTGCAGCTTTCAGTTTCTTCTTTGCTAGTGACCACTTGGTCACTTTGGGACTTATTGCGGTAACTAGTGCTGATATTGAAGGCACTGCCTTTCCCTTCTTTACTGACGGTTCTTCAACCGGTGTAACCCTTTCCAAATAGGTGTTAGTTCTCTTTGCCTTTGGATCAAGGGACGAGGTGAGTAGGGTAGAGGCATACCCATCTAGCATGTCATACATTACCTCATATCGCATGGGTTCCACTTCTTCCTGTCTAGGCTCAACTGCCTCCATTATGCACACATCAACTTTGATGGTGAAGCAAATGTCATCTTCATATTTCTTGACAATATCACCTGATATTCTCACTCTTTGGCTCATTTTGCATCTGAACTCATCAAAGTATTTGTTTAGAACTTTTGGATAACCAGTTCCAACCGCTTGAAGGCTTTCCTTGATTTGCTTTGTAATCGGTTGGTCGGTAGACCACTAAATATCTCCGACTCTTGGAAACTAACCTTGGAAGTAGAAGAACAACCCAACCAATAGTTGTCCAAACTTAAATCTCAAGGCATTGTCCTATTTAATCGACTTCAGGTTCACCAGAAGTTGCCTTTGCAGACAGGTGCATAAATCAAATGATGCATCTTCCATGATCATCCTGTAGGCAGCATTTACCATTGCAGTAGAGATAGAGTTGATCCTGCTAGCATAAAATGTCCAATACCTATTACCATGCAAGCATATTTGACTAGATCATCCTTGATGGGATTGATGGTCATTCCCCATTGGTCACTCATAGAACCGGTGAGCTTGGCCATTTCCTTCTTACTAATCTTGCTTAGGGCTGGCACTTCACCGATGTTACAGAAACTGGTGACAGCATGAATCACTTCTGGTGTGATGTCATGCATCTGCTCTAAGTACATTTTATCACCGTGCACTCTACTCAGAATGATGCGAATGTGGTTATCTGAAAACTCTTCAAGGAAATAGACTACATTGTGAAGCTTCTTCTTTTCCAGGATGCTAAATTCTGGTTTAATCTTCTTGTCCTTCCCACAAAACAAACTCATTTGAGAATGGATTACAAGAGATCCTAAGTCTTCAATTTAATAGTCAATGTAATCGGAAATGCCTTCCTCCACTATAACACCAATGGGTATTCGAGATAGGGCATTGCATTTTGCCTTCCATTGAATGAAGTCTACTGAATCAACAGGTGCACTAGAGCTAGAGTGTGATGTGGAAGCCATGATAAATAGAGAAATTTGAAAAATACCTTCTTAAATCAAAATTTAGGGCTTGCAAATTATACTTCGCCATACACTACTTCGGTTGTTGAAATACCGCTTTGTGTTCTATACTTGACCGATTGATATTAGCTTCTGATTCTTCTTCAAAGTTTTGAAAATTCTTTGAATAGCATTCCAAATCGCTTTTCATCACTTAGTTTTTAAAAAACTTCTTCACTCGAGAACTGATAAGTGAAAAATGACTTGAAAAATCCTTTTAAACAAGTTCTTCACCTACCATAATAAATGCTCCACTATTAGGGCATAAACCCTAATTTACCTTTTACCATTTCCGATCTTTTGCCAATTTATAGGTATCACATACCAGTTAAGGTCTTTTACTGGTGTAAATCGGGGGTTTGAAACATTTCACCGTTTGCTCCCCCTAAGATTTTCTGATGCTTAGTTTGCCAGTTCAGTGACTTCCACACTAGGTGCAGAAACTAGTTCTTCTTGAATCACTTCTTCTGGCTTCTTTTTCTAGGTTTTCTTCATATCCACTTGAACATTTTCAACATCAATCTTTCCTTCTAGAGTGACTGGTATCATCCGATATATTCTTTCTTGTTCTGCAGAATCTTGTTGTATGACCCGGTTTGTTGCAATGATAGCAAATCATTCCAAGTGCTCTTCAAGGTCCATTGTTCATGTTTCCATTCTTCCTTCTGCATGTTGCAGCAATGTGACCACTACCATGAAAGATCAAACAAGTTGCTCTCCATCCGGTTGCCTCTTGATAGCCACTGCTTCCTGACCGATGATTATAGGTATTAAACCGGTTTGGGTTCTGGTTCCCAGAGGGTTCAGAAAAAACTCCTTGACTCCTTTGAGGATACCTTTTGGTGTTGTGTATGATAGACCTACATTCAAATGCTCTATGCCCAAACTTGTTGCATGCATAACAAACTACCATTGAATCTATTGGGTCTAGGCTTATCATTTAGAAAATAAGGAAAATTATTGTAACCCTTACTTCTACATACATTAGCAATGTGTCCTTCCTTGAGACAATTAAAGAAAACAGGTTTGAACTTTTGCTTACCTTTATCCTTGGGTGCCAATTGTTTCTTTGATGGTCCATATTTTTTTCTAGAGGTCTCACCTTCCTCATAATCAGAGAAACCAAGTCCATTGGTATTATTTACCGGTTTAGCTGATTCAAGCTTCTGCTCTAGCTTGACAGTGCTCTTATTGAATTTGGCAAGTATTTCCTTTGACTCAGTAAGTTCTTTGGCAATAGCAGCATTGGATTCCTTTAAGGTTGCATTCTCAGAAATAGCCATGTTTATTTCACTTTGCATTTCTTCCTTTTCCATTTTACTTTCATGAAGATGAGCGGTAAGTGCATTGATCTCTTGCTTTAGCTTAGAGATCTCATGATCTTTATCTTTTACCAGATCTTCAACTTTCCTCCGATTCTCAAGCTCTTGACACATTCTGATAGTTAGTCCTTCAAGTTCCCTTCTTAGGTTGGCATTGGATTCATTTAGTTTTTCAACTTCTTGAACTAGGTCTTCCATGTCCGCTTCATCAAAAGAACTATTTTCAGTTCGCTCCATTAGTTTTTCAGCACACTCTCTTCTTTTTGCCTGAGAGGCCTTATATTTGACTTTAAGTTCATCATAGGCTTGCTCAATCTAAGTGAGCCAATGAGTAAGTTCCCTCACACTATATCCCCTCACATCTCTTTCCAAGTGGTTAGACTTATAGAAAGGTTGGCTTTGATACCAATTGATGATACTAAGAGGGGGGGTGAATTAATATGCCAAAAGATATTGAACTCAAATTCTTTATCAATCTAGCAGCAACCGGTATAACAGTTTAACTAACAAACCAATTAACATAGATGCAAACCAAACAGCAAGTAAGGCATTCACCCACATAAGCACAATCACCATAACACAAGAGATTTTGATGTGGAAACCCAAATGGGAAAAACCACAGTGAGATGAAACTCACAAGTAACTATCTGCAGAATAGTAACCAGACCGGTTAAGGTCATACAATGTTCTTTACCAAAACAGATCCTCTTAGGAATCTCAATCTCTATTAGGAGATAAGTCTGATTAAAGACTACCTTGTGAGAGGATTTTAGACCCATAGGCTTTTCTGGGCCTACTCGGTTAAGGGTTTATGACTTGTCAAAGATGTGAGTAATCAACAAGTGAATGATCTAGCAAATGGCACAGTCTACTTGATTAGATCCATGGTAGCTCATTGCTAATGCATTTCAGCATTACTTCAGTCTTCAGTAAATCCACACTCTGTTATAGCACATAGACTTGATCTTCTTTGTTAAGATCGCACATACAAGAACTCATTAACCACCAAAAACCCTAACAGCTACACAAATTAAAACCCTAGACATGATGTCCTTAAAAGGAATCTGATTTCATGTCGGTCCAATAGGATTACATTGCAAGTTCCTAGGTTCATTGTATCTAGACACATTTGGTAACATGAGACAAAATCACCGTCAAAGTGTCAGTGGATGGTAACTCATCACAAAAATTTACCAGTTGGTAACTCATCATAGAGTATTACCGATTTATACAACTTTACCGATTACGAGTTGGTAAGTCAGAGTAATACCAGGTTAAACAGACTATCTGTTTGAGAAAAATAAAGACTAGGAAAATGATAACTGTCACTTTTAGTTCCTTTTCTCTATTCTACTTGAGATCGATAAACACTTTCTGCAAAACACCGAGAGTCTAAAGACTACATCATAATACCAGTTTGGAACAAATACCGGTTGAGCATAATTCATACATTCAAAAAGTGATCTCATAGCAAGTGTGTGTCCATAAATGACAATCACAACATAATCATCAAAAATACCGCTTGAGATCGATAAACACTTTCTGCAAATCACCGATAGTCTAAAGACTACATCATAATACCAGTTTGGAAGAAATACTGGTTGAGCATAATTCATACATTCAAAAAGTGATCTCATAGCAAGTGTGTGTCCATAAATGACAATCACAACATAATCATCAAAAATGCCATCATATAGATTGCAAGATAGAAGATTTAGGAACTCTACACATTTATACACAGTTGAAATAACTCTGTGATAAGAATGGAAAGATTGAAACAAAATATGCTAGGGTTTTTGAAAAAGGTTTTCATAATGCCACCTACTTTCTTGAATATTTTTAGGAAGAACACATCAGAATCATTTTGAGTCGAGTCCACGGAGAGAACATGTATTTAGAAAGGACTCACACAATAACCAAGGAAGCTATTTAGGCTGTAACTGGTTATTTCTCAACTGGTGAAATTCCTGTGCTAAGAGAAGTTTAAAAGGATATTGTCTTCCAATTAATTGGTTCTACATCTAATAAGCGTGTTTTTTCTATCAACAATATTAGAGACCCTGCAATGAAACTAGTAGCAATGGTGATAGGCTACTAGGTATTTTACTCCAGTAGACTTAATAGTGTTCCATCTACGGCAATTCATACAACACATAGAATGATTGTTGATAATGTAGATTATGCTCTTTGTGAAGCCATCAGAGTGCAATTATTTCAAAATTTGCAATCCATTAAAAAGGACAACACACAAAAGTTCAAATATGGTTAGCTATTAGTTGGGTTATTTTTCTATTTCCAGAACTTCCTATCGAGTATTGGAGACATTGAATGGTCAAAAGACCTATCGATCAATGCACATATCAAGAAAAACATTAAGGCTAAGAAGAATACCTTTTCAGCTGCCTTGAATAAGTATTTTAATGAATTTTAGAAAAAGATGAGCATGAGAATGAGGTTACTTGAAGAGTGGTAAAACACTTTGAAAAAGACATAGTCTTCACTATTACCACTGACTTTTGCTTGATGCAAGCAATTGAGCCTAGAAAGGAAGAGATGGAAGATATGAGCTATGAGGTTAATCATGATTTACTAGTTGGCTATGCTAATACCCTGTTAGCATCGCCTAAAGATAAACAATAGGCAAAATTGGACATTGTGGTAGTCCAAGTTGTACCAATAGAAATCGGTATTGTACCTATAGCTAATTTGAAAGGAAATAAAAAAGAAGTCTGATGAAAAGTCTCTTGTGAAAAAGACCACAAGGGTGACTTAGAGTGTCCTAACCAAAAAGGAACCGGCACATAAAGTATATGTAAAGAAGGAGAGTGCACCAAAGAAGAGAAATTGAAAAATTGACTTTACAACCAGAGTCTGAGGGAACAGATTCTGAAGAAGAACCAAAGAAGGAAAAAGTAACCAACAGAACACCCAAGAAGGTAAAGGTAGTTCCAAAGGCAACTACACCTATTGATATAGCTACCTACAAACCTGACATAGTTTTTGAGAGAACAATGAAGGCATTAGGAAGAAATAGGTTTGACAATGTCAAAGAATATTTTGATTCTTTCACTGAAGATGAGAAGAAGCAAGTCATTCAATAGGTAATAACTTATTTGGGTCATTACAATAGATAATCTCTTTGTATAATACTCTTTTAGATAAATGGGAGGAAGCTATTCAATTGGAAAAGAAGATCATTGATGAAATATTTGTACAAAATTTTCCCAATTTATCCTCGGATGGAATTAGTGCCTTAGCTAAGAAATACAAAGTATATTTTGATTTTAAAATGAGAAGATTGAAGCTTCTTAAAGCAAAAAGGGCAGTTATTAAGTTTGAGACAAATTAGCTAGCCCATGTAATCAAAAAGAGGGAAGAACACGTCCACTTTAGCAATAAGGATAATACTACAGATGATGTTCCTCTACTAGAAATGGATGAAGAGGAGATTGTTCAACCTGACATAGTCTATCCAATCAAGAAGAAGGATGATTTCATTATTCTTGTTGATGAAGATGTTCAGGACACAGTAGACCTATCTGGAGACATCACTGCACCAGATATGGAGCCTCCTAGAATTACTGAAGAACAGGTTACATTAGTTGATCAACCGGATATTCAACTAAAAGTGGGCAATGAACCGACAACAAAACAACTAGAGAAACCCCAATCTCCATCGGTCATTGAAAATACTCAAAAGGAGTCTACTGAGAAAGTTGTCACTCAGTTACCTGGAGAGACAACAGAGCAAAACATAGAGAGAGCTATCATTAAGAGTGTACCCCTTGAACCAGCCAAGCATAAACTACTTGAAGATGATGATGATGATGATGGTTCATTAAGTATTTTAGGACCCATTGATATGAACACTTTGAGTGCATCAGAAATGATGAAGATTGCTAATGTTATGCAATCTAGAGCGCATAAGAAGAGATTGAAAGAGAAAAGGATTGAAGTAGAGACAATCCAGATTGTAGTAGAAATTTCATCTGGTTTATTACCAGAAACACCTGTTGCACATATTCCTACACCCATTAGCAAACTTGGTCAGCTAGTTGCAGATGCATTTGATCAAATCAAGTCACTTGAAGATGCTGCTCAAATGTCTGCTGAGAAGAGTCACAAGAAGAAATATGGAGATAAACTAGCAAAGAACATTGAAAGTGGCTAAATGGCTCTATCTCATAATGGAAGTCTATTGAGAAAAGCTATTGAATCTAGAGGAAAGTATCTTGCCTCTACCTCCAATGTTCCTTTCTTTTATTTTGACATTTCTAAGAGTCAAGTTGAAACCGAGCAAGAAATGGAATAGATGTGCAAGGCATATGTCCCACTCCAGGACTCCATTCATGCCTTTAACTAGTATGTAGATGATTTTCATGATAGATTGAACAAGAATTATAATGAGAAGGCTAAGAGACTCTGATCTCTAAAAGAGCTCAAGAGTTTTCTCACCTCACATGTCAAAATTCTTTAGAGAGCCTACTCCAGTGCTAAAGCTATTCTTGCTAATCCCAAAACCTGCACGTGAGACTCAATGGAAGAATTTCATTCCCAGGTGATGTCTACATTTGAGTATACTGCTAACATACTAGAATCATGGGAAAATGCTTTATCCCAGATGAAGCAAAACTTCAATAATATTTTTATGAGATTAGCCAATGCATGAACTTTTTAAAGTTGTAATACATGATGAACACTTTGATACAAATTTTAGATATATATGTATATATTTTACTTTTTCATTTTGGCATTGTTGTCAAAGGGGGAGTAATAATATGTATGTGTTTTTTTGAAAATTTTGTATTTATGCATGCATTAAGGGTGAGTATTGCATTAAGGGGGAGTACGAGTATGTGTATAAATTTGTTGTGTATGCACACTTAGTGGTATTTTATTACTCTAAAATTTTCTAAGTGTTGCCATCAATGCCAAAGGGGGAGACTGTTGGTGTGATGATGATTGTAATGTATTCATCACTTGTTGTCATTTATGAAACACTCTCACACACACATATGATTACATTGACTACTGGTGTAACTTCAATTGGTTTACACTGTGAACCAATATGTTTAAGGTTTATCTCTAACTAGTACTCTGTGTCAATTGGTATGTGCTTAAGAGATAACCTATGGCTACACTAAGTCGGCATCAAAATGAAGATGAACATGAAAATGGAGATTAAGCGAAAGATTCTAGGACAACGGTTCACATGTTTTGTTCCAACTGGTATTGACTATTCTAACTGGTATCTAATTTTGTGATGAGTTACTAGCATTGTTTTCTTGGCAGTCATTTTTGTGATGAGTTATGATTACTTGTCTAGATACACTGCACCTAGGAAATTGTGTTTTGATTTGCTTACGCCGACATAAAATTTGAATGTCTATATTAAGACATTTTAGTGAATCATTTTAAGCTAATATAGAAGAGGAGATTATGTGAATACTGATATGCATCAAGAGTGAAATCTTTTTTTGAAGAGCGATAAGTGTTAAGATGAAGAGAAGTGTTGAATGTACTTAGAAGGATCTTATCTAGCAAGTATTATTCTACTCAGAACATATCAAACCATTCTTGTTGTTTTCTAATCATTACAACAAAATCAAATCCCCTAACCGAGTAAGCTCTAACAAACTTCATTGTACAAATCCTCTAACAAGGTGATCCATTAGTTTGGATTCTCAAATCCTCCAATGAGGTTACTCCTAACAAAGTAGTACTCTTAACATGGTATAATCTTCTAATCAAGCTTTGGGATCTCTAACAAGATTCTCTCCTACTAGAGCACTTTGTAGACCTTAACCGGTCAGTTATCTATTACTGCAGATAGTTAACTTGTGAGTTCCCTTTCACCATGGTTTTCACCTATTTGGTGTCATTGATTCACACCCCCCGCTCTCAATGCTTTTCAAGTCCATCAAATGGGGCCTTGAATAATATTAGTGTCACTTATAATCTTCTTACCCTTGTAAGATTTTGTAGTGTCTATTGATATCAAAACCTATTCAATCTTGCCTTCATCCTTCTCCTTCTCTTCTTTCTTTGCATCCTCTACTTCTCATCAACAACCTCTTCAACAATCTTCTCTAAACCAAAATTCATCACCAGAGGATCCTAAACTACTTCACCAAAGTTAGTAATGTGTTGATTGTTATCAATGTCATCTGTTGTTACTTGTTCAATTGTCTATACATCTAGTTTTGCAATTTTCGGCTCTTCACCTTTGGGTGGAATCCCAATAACTTTCGGAATAGAATTATGTACACTCCCCTGGGATCTTTTAGTAACTACATCATAATCATATTTCTTAATTATTTCCCTCCAAATTTATTTTGTCTCCTTATGAACCTCTTCTTTCTTGCCAATCATTATTTTATTTACAAAAGTTTTTCTTCTAAATCTCTCTTTGTTTTCCTTAAGAATCCTATTAATTTTTGTCTTAGCAATCACTAGATAGAGTTACACTAACTCATACTCCCTAATTCTTTCTTCTTCTACTCTTGGAGCTTCTTTTCTCATATCCAAAATATCATACAAACTCTTAGGGATTTTAGAAGCAATCTCAATAATTTCTCTTCTATACTTATTCAAATAGACAATGGTAGCTTCCTCTAGATACCTCTTCCCTTTCTTATCCAAATGATCGTAAAATTCATAAAGCAATTTAAGATTACCTTTCTTGATAATTTTTCCTTGACTTGCTTGAGAGTTATATGGGATGGATCAACTTCAACTCTTGGCTTCTTGCTGGTCTGACTTCCACTGGAGGACACAACCCTAGCAACAATAGAATTCTTATTTACTTCACTCACTGCTTCATCTGATTCAGTCTCTTATTTTATAGTGGTTGCTTCCTAAAATCTTTCAGGTTTTCCTTTATTTCTCTTCTTTGCTCCACCAGATGATTTTTATTGAGGCTTAGGTGGAGGGATAGGCTTTAGAGCATAGGAGGAAGGTGCTAGCTTGTTTTCCTTGGCTTTGGTGAAGGAGATTCTACTTTGGTCTTCTTAGGATGTTCTATTCTCAGGCTCTTCAAACTACCTCCTTTGTGATTCCCATGTCTTTTACAATATGTTCCACTTCTTTCCTTACTTTCTTTGGCATTTTGGGTTTGGTGAACTGAGAATGTAGACTCAAGCTTCTATCCTTGTATGTTACAAACATTTCCTCATTAGTGTCTACCAGCTTGTTCAAAATATGTTGAGCATATGCATCAATAATGTCATCACTTACCTCATACCCCATGGGCATGATCCAAAATATCTTGGGTTCAACAACCTCCATCAAACATTGATCGTTGTCCACCATGAAGCATATGGAGTCTTTATACTTAACAATTTCCTTAAGGATCCTTTCTCTACTCCGCATCTTTAATTGAAAAGTTCCAAAATAACCTCATAGAGTAGCTCTCTGAGATTTTGCATCACCCAATCCACTAAAAGTTTTCTTTATTTGTACTATCGCCAGCCTGTCATAGGCCCATTGAACTTTTCCTACACTAGGGATCTCATTCATGAAATAGAAGTACAGACAGATAATTAGGGTACTGAATTTGAACATATACTTTTTATCCTACTTAATCTTCTTCAAATTTTAAAAGAGCTCACATAGAAGCACCTCATATAGATCACACAACTTATCTTCCTTAAGAATTTGAAAAGAAGTGTAAATGGTCATACCAGATATTGAATTATCTCTGTCAGATTGATAGACCTTGTATCCTATTACCATGGATGCAAATATAATATCATGTTTAATAAAATCACTGATTTACATCGATATTCCATCATGTTCAAAATTGGTTGCCTCTATCATGGTCATGTTCTTCACATTCCTAAGGGAAATAACTACACCAATTGCACTGAAGCATGTTACAACTTTGATTTCTTGCTTTGTGATCTTGTATGACCTCTCAAGCCATATTAAATCGCCAAGAACTCTACTTGAAATGAATCTAACTTATTCAGTTTTGTCAATGTTGGCGTATGCACACTCCAATGAGACATTGTATGTGATTGAAGGTTTTGTCATTGATGGTAACCTTGCAATCTTATGGCACCAACAAAGGCATTATACCGACATCAGCAGATCACACTCTACACCAACACCGACACAGAAGAAAAGAAGTACACTGGCACAGAGGCCGACAGGATTTTGTTATAGAATATTTTGTTTATTATTGTAAGCTGACTTGGCAAATTGTAAAATGACTCTTATATTAAAAGGAGATCATTGTAAACATTTGTAATAGTGATGTAGAAGCATAAAAGAAAATATTAGGTAGACCTAATGTGTGAAATATAGGTCAAGGGGTATATGTAAAGAACAGAGAAGGAACCGGTACTGAATCTGACATTGAAGATGCTATTGTAAAGCAATACAATTTATTGGATTAGCATAATCCTTATTTGTAAGTTAGTGTGACTTCCCATTGAGCAGTGAGCTCTAGGCAGTTGGCCTTCCTGCATGTGTAGGCCCCTATTGTAAGTTATATTCTCTTATTAGCCAGTGAGTGAATATTGTGGGTCACAAATCCCACTGAGGTTTTTCCTACACTAGGTTTCCTCATTAAAATCTTGTGTTATGGTGTGTTTTTCATGTGGATGTTCTTGATTCTGTTTATTGCATTATTTCTTGCATACCGATACACTTTATATTATGTTCTGTATGTTTTAAGTTAAGAAACTCTAATCACTGGCTAGATACTGATTCACCCCCCCCTCTCAGTATCTGTGGGACCTCTAACAATTGGTATCAGAGCTTGGTCCTCTATTTTCAAAAGGCTAACACCTTGAGGAAGATCTTGACATTGGTAAAGATGGAAAATCCAATGAAGCAACTTGAAGGAGCTCTTACAGACTATGATGCAGAAAAGTTGAAAAATATCAAACTAGAAGATGATTTAAGAGCAGCTCAGGATATCATTCAGGCACTTCAAGAAATTTTTATTGTTGCAAGAAATAAGAGAAGAGAACTTTGTGAAAAATTGCAAAATGAGAATGATGAAAAGGGATCACTTAATGATATAATAAGCAAGTTGAAACAAGAGAACATGACAACAAAAAATGAAATGTAGGATATGACTATGAGATTTTGCAAAGAGATTGAGGAAAGGAAGAAGAATGAAGAAGAATTAACCAGAAGACTAAGTGATGCAACAAATGAGAATACAAGACTTAGCTATGAAAATGATATGTTGAAGACAGATCTGATGCATACTCAGAATGACTCAAATGAACTAATGAGACAAAAAGAAGTCCTAGAAAGAGAACTAGAAACTGCAAATCAACACAAAGAAAAATTCAAGAAAAGCTCAGAGGAACTTGGCACTTTGCTGAAGAATAAAAAACCTAAAGGTGACACTTCTGGAATTGGCTTTGAAGTTGGTGAAAGCTTCGGTACTGAGGATCACAGCAAACCGGTAAGACAACCTAATTCTTATAAATTCAATGGTAAATGCTTTAACTGTAATAAGTATGGTCATAGAGAAAATGAATGTCGATCTAGAAATTATCAGAATATCAACACACCCATTGGTCAATGTTCTAAATGCAACAAAATAGGTCACAACTCTGAAAACTGCAGAATGAATGTGAGATGTTATGTTTGTGAAAGATTTGGACATTTATCTAATCAATGTAGAACACAAACCGGCATAAGTTATGGGAAAGCTATTCAGAAGAATAATGTAACTTGTTATGCATGTAACAAGATTGGGCATATTGTTAAATTTTGTAGAAGTAAAGGAACACCGATAGACAACAAAAGTTCTAGCTTGAAAGGTAAAAAAAAAGTTGAAGAGGTTAAGCAAGAATTCTCAAAATGATGGATTAGAAAAGCTGATCTAAATATTGGGAATACTCCTCCATCGGTAGAACAAACCAATGCTTCTTCGGAAGGATAGAGAAATGCTCCACCAGTAGGAAGTTCTTCATCCAATTGAAGAAAATTTCCTTGAGGGTTTGGCAATCTATTGATACATGTGCTATTATTCCCTCGGTTAGAGATACGAAGTTGAAAATTACTTATTACCGGCAAACAATGTTAAGTGAACACTTAACCGACATGCAATTAATGTGGTAGATGGCGAAAAGACACTATAAAGTTAAGGTTTTGGCTCCGTTTCATCTCACCGAGATTTCAAATTTTCAGTGAGCACGAAGACTCCAAGCTAAGGTATTTCGAGCAAGAAGCAAGCACACTCCAAGCAATCATCCATCCAAGGCAGTAAAAGGTATTTAATCATGGCATCCACCTTTGCAATTGAATACATAGCAAACCCTACTATTGTTGAAGTAATAAAAAGACCTAGGCCCGTATTTCAGTTAGTTCCTGAGATAGAAAAGAAGGAGGATACCTTAGGTGCTTTTTCTCAAATCCCTAAGGGAGTTGTCTATGCTGAAGACCCCCGAATGTACATCCACTACAACATTGAAGAGTTAGGAGATGAGGAAATCAAAACCATGTATAGGACTGTGATATGTGATAATACTGGCAATATAAAGGATGAACACAAATCATTGAAACCCTAGGATTTACAGAAATCCTTAGCATTCCTGAATTTCCAAAGGATGTTATTAGGATAGTTTTAAGCAGGGTACATGGATAATTTTTCTAGTTAGATGCAATCCATAAGATCACCAAGGAAGCTATGAAAGCTATCATAGGGTTACCGACCACCGGTAAGAGACCAGCTAAAACCAAGAAGGTTTCCAATGACCTAGTTATAAACCTAACTGGTGCAACATTTGACAAGAGGTCTCTAAGGGTTAATGATGTGAAAGATGTCAATGTGAGATTCATTAATATGATATTAGGTTATAAAGCTACTCATGCTAATAGACTTAATTCAGTTTCAAGTTTATGCATTAAGAGTGCTTATGACATGGTCACAGACAATGCAAAAATTGACATATGTGAATGGTTAAAAGATGAACTAATTGACAACCTTGGAAAGATCAAGAAGGACAAGAAAGGAACTTTTAGATTTGGAAATATGTTAGTATGCCTAATGCTACATATAACAAAATAGGTTCCCAGTATAGGTTACAAAGAACTAGGATATGACATACCAGTAGGAAAACAATTGACTGAACTATTCAATAACATGGGTGAGAACAAGGAAAACAATATTCATGACTTTTTCCAAGCACTAAAGACCAAAATGAAGAAAAAAGTAAGGTTATCTTAGAAAATTGTAGACAAATACAAAGATGATATATGCTTTTTCATCAAGAAAGATGAAATTTGGATGGAAGCAGTCATCCCAAGGACAGTCTGGGTAACCGAGATGGTATATGAAATAGATGATCACATAGTTGAAACATATGTCAAAGCACTTCTGGAAGCCTCCAGAGAACCAAAGGAAGAAATTTTTGGTAGTGCAAAAAATATTGAAAGATAAATTCAATCAAAGAAAAGGGTGAAAAAGGTTGAGGCAGTTGTGAGGAAAGGATCTAGACAAGAAAAAGCCATCAAAGAAGATGTATTGAAGAAAACCAGCATAACAGAGGATGAGTTAGCAGCTCCACAGCCTGAAACTCACCTATCACTAGTAGGTACTTCTTCAGGAAGTGACATGCCTACAACTTTTAAAAGAGTTGTAAGGAAAAGAGAACCTTCACCGGCAACCACACCTTCACCTAGGAGGACAAAGCAAAAGCAACAAGTTGTGAGATCTCTAGTTAGAAAGGCCACACCAAAGAAGAAACTGACACCTAAGAAGAAGAAAAGGACAAATAAAGACTTGGCCCCTCTTGATATACTGCTAAATGGAATCACAGAGGAAGGTAAACTGAAGAATATAGAGAAAATATATGACACTCTAACAACTGATGAGAAAGAACAAATAGAGAACAGTGTTATATTACATATGGAGATGTACAAGAAATTTTTGATGGAAGTAGTAAATGAAATTCCTGATGAATTATTCAAAAGACTTGAGGCAAGAAGACAAGCAGTGATTGAATTGGATAAGAAAATAAAAATTAAGAAGCTACTTGTTGTATATTCGGTAAACTCTCCAAAAGAAATTGATGATTTGATTGCTCAAGCAAACCGGTCAGTATTCTCTACTGCACATTGGCATATTTCACTAATGGCAGGAAGAGTTAATGAGGTGACAGAGGAAACAAAAGATGGATGGGATATATTCTTGGTTGAGAAAGAAAAACAAGAAGAGTACAGGAATCCCAAACCTATAAAGGTTTATCAGAAAGACATAAACAAGGGGAAAGGTAAAGTTGGTGGACCACCAAGCATCAAAGTTAAAGACAACTTACCCCCACCTTCTTTAAATACTCCACTAGTGAAAACAACAACTACTGAAGATCAACCGACAGCTGAGAGTATGGATGTAGAGGATAATAATCCTAATTCTGAAGTCCTATACACTATGGATGTTGATACCCAGAAGATCAACATAGTAGTAGACAAAGATTCAACTGATAAGTCAGATATGGCTAGTGAGCCTCTGGTAGCAGGAGAAACTGAGAAACTGGTAGATGATAAAGAGAAAAAGGTAGAGACTAGTACACAGACTGAGGAAATGAAACCTATAGAGAAACAAATAGAGCAAAAGGCTCCAGAATAACAATCACCGGAATAGGTACATAAGGAAACAGTGCCACCGACAACCAGTGAAGTAGAAAAACCAGTGCTTAAAGAAATGCAGACACAAACTGACCTACCAGATGTCAATACAAGCTTGGTAACTTCCACTGGTACTTAGTTTGTTGGATCATCATCAGCATACAAATCAACAAATGTGACTGAGGTACTACTTGATTCTATCAAGAAAATAACCGACTGCTGCCCCTTTCTCTTTTCTTTGGATGTGTTCACTTTCTCCTTCAAATATTCAATGAATTCTTCAACATCGCTCAAATTTATCCTCAGGTTATTTACTTTATTTCTTTTTGTATCTATATCTTGAAGTGCCACAGTAAGTTGTTTCTATAAACTAGAGTCCATTGATTTACTCTCCCGGATATTCCTCAAGTTGTTAGGCTTCATCAAAGGAACTAGGCTCTAATACCAATTTTTGGAATTAATGAGCACTAAGAGTGGGGGGGGAGTGAATCAAAATTTTTCAATTTGTGATTTTCCTTTAATTTATTCTTAAACCACCAGATGCAAAAGAATGAAAGTAAAGTGCAAAATCTCAATACACACAAGCACAAAACCATAACACCAAAATTTTTACATGGAAACCCGGAAAGGGAAAAACCACAGTGTTGGATATTGTTGGTCATTGCTTCTACTAGGATATTTTTTTGTCATTAATTTAAACATATTCATGTGATTCACTCTGGCATTTGTAGATTGGTAAGATCTTACGATTCGGTTTTTGTAGTATTGTTTTGCACAGTTCAATATTTCCTCTGGTATATTTCGATGAGATCAAATCTTGTGCTAAGATTTTGGGATATTGTTTGGGATGGTATTTTATATCTTAAATTTCATATTTTTTATGATTTGGTGCTCTGCAAGTTATCTTTCTCCATGATAGTTGCTGATCAGTTGTGTTCTTGGGTTTTCAGATGTTGATCGATGAAGATTTGATAAGTGGTGTTGGTGCAGTTGTTTCTGATGATTCTAATGTGCTTGCTAGTGTTTCCTAATTATGTTCTATTTGTTTTGGTGATCCGAATTGATCATTGTGTGAGTTATTGGTGGTTTCTATGAAACTGTGATGATTTTTTGTGTTATGCAGTATTTCTGGTGGTGTAGCATGTTGCGGTTGATCTTGGCATGATTTCCGGTGGAGCTGAGAATTTGGAAATTTGAATTAGGACCATGTTATGCTATGCAAATAATTATATTGGTCTGATGGTCGATCCTTGTATCATGTGATGTAATTTTGTAATTGAGGGTTGAGGGTTTAGGCAACTTTGTTATCAAGGTTGATGAATTGTATATATAGGTGATATATTCATGTAATTTAGTTATGAAGGTTGTGTCTGCATTCTTAAAGAGAAGTCTATGTGGGAACAAGTGATGTATACTTCAGTATTGTGATTGAGGAGAGATTGGTGTTGTAGAGGAGAAATATGTGCTTAACCAGAACTATAATCACACATTTGGAGATGCTATTCTTTCAATTCATTTCTTGTGAACTGTAGTCCAAATCTTATTGCAAGTCAGTGAGACTTCCCTGAGGGTTGTAGCCTTTTGGGCCATTATCTTTTGAGCAATGAGCTCTAGGTAGTGTGCCTGAATGCATGTTCATTCCCATTGTAATATTTTCACATACTACTGTAGAGTATCATCTTGCTATGGGTAGATTTCCACCGTGGTTTTTCCCTTAACTGGGTCTTCCACATCAAAATGTTGGTGTTGTGTGTTGTGCTATTAATTTGCCTATCTTTATTATTACTGTATTTTATGAGATCTATTTTTTTAGTTAAGTGTGCTGATCCGATGAAGACTGATTCACCCCCCCCCTTCTCAATCTTCCTTCTTTGTTGCTGCTAACAATTGGTATCAAAGCTAGATCCTCTGGTAGAAGCTTAACCGCTTGAGGAGATCCGGGATGGTAGCTCAAGGTGTTATCTTTAAGAAGGATAGTCTGAGGTTTGATGGAAGTAACTATGCTATATGGAAGGACTAGATGGAAGTGCACTTGAAATATCTTGGAGAGGATTACTTGAAGATTACAAAGAATGCCTACTCTGCTCCTCCGAAAAGACCGACTACTCTTGATGAGATCAAGGAAGCTGAACATAATATTAGAGCAAAGGAAGCATTTCTTAGTGCCCTAACTAGAGATGACAAATGTTATGGGACTTCAAACCGCACATGAGATCTGGTAGAAGCTTGAAATCCTACATGAAGGAGATAAACAAGTGAAAGTTGCTAAGTTGTAGAGTTTGAAAGGAAAATATGATATGTTGAAGATGGGAGATGATGAGAACATACATTCTTTTATGGCTAAAGTGAATGGCCTTGTCCTAGGTATCAGATGTGCTGGTGGAATCCTTGAAGAAGATGAAATTATTTCTAAGGTACTGAGATCTTTGTCTCCTATTTATAAACATAAGGTTTCTTCTATTGATGAGATATAAATTGTGACTATAGTGATTGTTGGCATATTTGCAGAGTTTGGTGACATGATGGGTTTGTATGATGTCACTAATGTCAATATGCTGAAGTATGAACTGGTATATTGAAGTAAGAAAACTGGCAAGTGAACCGATATGATGGTATGAACTGGTATATGAAAAAAGTGAACCAGTATGTTGGAGTGTGAACCGGTATATGCAAAGTTTGTATTGGGGTTTCATTTAATATGACTACCGATTGGTAGTCTCAGCTTCAAGGTCTGTGTGATTCGGCCGACGACATCCTGTGATGAGTTAGCATTGAAATGAAGATCAGACCATGTTGCCACGTCAGCCTTGTGCGCATGAAGAATTTCCTTAAGGATCTTGCATGAAGAATATTGATTCTATCTACCTCAGGAATGTGCAAAATCTTAGTAAATGGTGGAGAGCGCATGATGGGTTATCAAATTCTAGAAGTGGTGAAGAACAGACGATGGAGAACGT
This sequence comes from Cryptomeria japonica, assembly GCF_030272615.1. Classification (NCBI taxonomy): domain Eukaryota; kingdom Viridiplantae; phylum Streptophyta; class Pinopsida; order Cupressales; family Cupressaceae; genus Cryptomeria; species Cryptomeria japonica. The sequence goes on from NC_081405.1 coordinate 163,143,881, forward strand.
CTTGAGATTTTTTTGAAAGATTCTTTTACCCTATGTAATGCATTTAAATGGCTAGGATTGGACCGACTGTATTGTTAACCTAGATGCTTAGGGTTTTAGGTTTTTTCCACCAACCTAATTGTTGTCTATAACGATAATGATTTTCATTTGAAGTTGTTAGAAAATGTGTGTATGTGAAGTGATTCTTGGCAGACTAGAGAAGTGAGTAGAGATCTATAGAGTGTGATTGCAGATGTAAAGGAACTGAAGTGGAGCTGCCTTGGCATTGAGTGTTGTTATCAGATCAATGTATTTCCTGTTGACTTCTAACCATTTCAGCAGTTGGAAAATCCCTTTACCAGGTAGCTTTAACAAGATTTTTGTAAATCCTTTAACAGGCTGACTCAAACTCATTGAGTTCTTCAAATCCTCTAACAAGGTAACCTTTAACAGGGTTTTAACCTCTAACCAAGTAATTAGCCATCCCTTAACCAGGTGATCCCTAGCAGGATCGGTTCCTAGCAGAACCTGTTGTAAAGTCTTTAATCGGACTAGGCTCCTAACAGAGCGGACTTCAGAAGTGTTCAAGAATAACTTGTGGGTATTCATCCCCACCATGGTTTTTCCTAGTTGGCTTTCACGCAAAAAATCAGTGTGTTATGTGTGATGCTTTTTCATGTGATGTTTTAGTGTTTTCTGTTAAGCGGTAATACAAGTTGATCCAATGGTTATTGTATTTCTAATGTATTACTTGCTTAAGCATATGGGTGAAGTTGAGATGAGATATTATGTTTTGTTGAGTTCTAAGTGTTACTAGTTTATGTCTTTCACAATCATAATGTGTTATTAGTAGTGCCTTGATTTAGAGCGATGATATTGTTTAACAGTTAGTGCAATCTTTGCAGTTTAAGTTGTTAAAGAAGTTTTTATCTATACTCATTCACCCCCCCCTCTCAGTATCTATTGGTTATTTACTATTCATCATTATTCATCAATTGCTATCAGAGTGTCCTCCAGGTCCTTTGTGTTATAAGCTTAACTGCTTGAGGAAAAGATCCTATTTTAATGATGAAGAGGGAAGGTCGTAACTTCAACAGAGATAACTTTAAGATATGGAAGGACAAAAGGAAGATCTACATTAAAAGCATGGGTGATCAACACTGGAACTATGTTGAGAATACTTATGTTGTCCTTACCGATATTCTCACAGATGATCAAAGAAGAGAAATTTAGGAGAATGGGAAAGTCATGGAAGCTCTTATCAGCAGCCTATATGATATTAAGTTTATAGATGTTCAGGATAAAGACAATCCCAAAGATGTATGGGATACTCTAGAGTCTATCTATGGCAGTGATAAGCATGTGAAGCAAGCTAAGGAAGAAAGCCTTAGAGGAAAATTTCAAGACATGCAGATGGTTGAAGGAGAGACCATTCAACAATATCGGATAAGAATTAAAACTATTGTTGGAGACATCAAGAGCGCAGGAGGTACAATGGATGATTCCACCATTGTTAGAAAATTTTTGAGATCCTTATTACCAGTCTATGCAATAAGTGTTACTGCTATTCAAGAGTTGAGATCTATTGACAAGACAAATGTATCCCTAGATTCCATCATTGCTAAGTTGACCGCATATGAGCTAAATAGTTATGATGGCAGTGTTTAGAAGACTGATTCAACCTTTAGAGTGTTTGTTGCTCTATCTAAAAAGGGAAAAGAGGTTGGTACTAGTTGTGAACCCAGATAAAATAGAGATATGGATGATGAGGAGATCCTAATGGAATTTGAAGCTCTTCTTGCCAAGAGACTTCCTAAGGGAACTGGAAAATATAGAGGTAAGCTCCCTTTGAAATATTTTTCTTGCAATAGGATAGGACACATAGTTGTCAACTATCCTAATAGTGATAATAAGGACAAACTGGATAAGTTTAAAAAGTTCAAAGGAGGAAATAGGAGAAATTGTCTTGTTGTACTCGATGAAGGTGTGACTGATGATGAATCAGAAGATGAAGAAAGTGAAGACATAGTGTTTGTAGATGTTAAGGAAGATGTGTCAAACAAGAAGGCTCTTGTCTCCTGCTTTGATAATTCTAATGAGTGGATTATTGATAGTGGATGTTCTCACCACATGACTTGTGATCGGAGAAATTTTCTTTCTCTGGAAGAGTATGATGGAGGTGTACTCCAATTTGGTAATGATGCACCATGTATGGTAAAAGGCGAAGGGTCCATCTCTCTAAATGGAAAAAGAAGTGTTGATAATGTGTATTGGGTAGAAGGTCTCGGGAATAACCTTTTGAGTGTTGCCCACCTCAATGATAAAGGACTCACTCTGGAATTCAAAGATGGAGTGTGCAAAATAAAAGGAAAGAGTGGTGAACTGATGGCCACCGGTATGCAAACCAAAGGTGACTTATTTCAGTTAAATACAAACATCAGTCAATGTCTAATGGCTAAGTTTGATGACAATTGGATATGGCATAGGAGACTCTGCCATGTAAATTTTGATAATATTATGAAGGCTAGTAAGATTAAGGCAGTTAGAGGATTGCCTATGTTGAACAAAACAAAGAATCCTTTGTGTAGAGAATGTCAACTAGGGAAAATGTCTTCCTCAACCTTCAAAGGTAAATCTTTCATAGTAGATAATTTACTTGATCTTGTGCATACTGATTTGTATGGTCCTATGAAAATTAAGAGTGTTCAGGGAGATAGGTACTTTATGATTTTTCAAGAATGATGTGGGTCACATTGTTGAAAGACAAGTCTTAAGATTTTGGAAATTTTAAAGCCTTCAGAACACTAGTTGAAAAGGAAAGCGGTAAGAGAATCAAATGCCTTAGAATCGACCAAGGAGGTGAGTTCACTTCTTGTGAATTCAATACGTAATATGAAGAGAATGGAATTAAGAGGCAACTGTCTACCCCAGACTCCATAGCAGAATGACCTAGCAGAAAGGAACAACCAGACTATAGTTGAAGCAGCCAGAACAATGTTGATTCAAGGGAAGGTTGCTCACACTTTTTGGAGAGAAGCGGTGAGCACTGCAGTCTACACTATGAACCGGGTACTCATCAAGAAAGGTAAGGATAAAACTCCTTATGGGTATTGGACCGGTAAGACTCTAGTAGTAAGCTACTTTAGAGTGTTTGGTAGCAAGTGTTATATCAAGAGAAGTGAACACTAGAGCAAGTTTGCTGCAAAATATGATGAGGGAATATTCCTAGGGTATTCCACGAAGAGCAAAGCTCTCAAGTGTTTTAACAATAGGACTCAGAGAATTGTTGAAAGTATCAATGTTAGAGTTGATGAAACCTCTGAGAAACCCAAGGAAACCAGTAGTGAGCAAGCGGTAGATGAACTAGATGTAACCTTCTGGGAACCAGTTGCAAAATAACCAAGTACAAGTAACAGTGCTCCTACACCAGTAGATGCTGATGAAGATGAGGATGAAGAGGAAAAGAAAGAGGAATCGGTTAAGATCATTCCTAGGTATGTAAAGTTGCATCATGATCCAAAGCATATCATAGGGGATAAGGATGTAGGAATACTTACAAGAAGAAAGGTCATAGAGAATTCTTGCATGATTTCTGAATTTGAGCCCAAAACATTTAAAGAGGCACATAAAGATGAAGATTGGATTAAGGCTATGGAAGAGGAACTTGACCAGATAGAAAAGAATGGTACATGGTCTTTGGTACCTAGACCTGGGCAAAAAAATGTTACTGGCACCAAATGGGTTCTTAGAAAGAAGCTGAATGAAGATGGCACAATGTTAAGAAACAAAGCAAGATTGGTATGTAAGGGATATGCTCAAGAAGAAGGAGAAGACTATGGAGAAACCTTTGCTCCAGTAGATAGATTGGAAGGAATTTGAATGCTACTTGCATATGCAGCCTTCAAGGGATTCAAAGTGTATCAGATGGATGTGAAATCTGCATTCTTGAATGGAATAATTGAAGAGGAAGTGTATATAGAGCAACCATATGGATTTGTCCTATCAGAAGACAGTGATATGGTGTGTAGGATACATAAAGCCTTATATGGACTGAAGCAAGCACCTAAAGAATGGTATGAATGTTTACACTCCCATCTTGTGAAAATTGGATTTGAAAGAACAAGTGAAGATAGCAATATCTATCTAAAGTTAGAAGGAGATTAGATTTTGATTTGTGAAGTGTTTGTTGATGACATAATTTTTGGTGGAGATGACAAGATGAGCCATGCGTTTGCAGATGAAATGAAGAAGGAATTTGAGATGTCAATAATCAGAGAGATTAAGTTCTTCATTGGACTACAAATTCAACAAATGAAAGATGGTATCTTAATCACTCAGTCCAAGTATGTCAAAGAGGTGTTGAAGACCTTTAGCATGGAAGACAACAAACCGGTTGGTACACCGATGATGACCGGTTGGTACATCGATGATGACCGGTTGTAAATTATCAAAAGAAGATGATTCAGCATTGGTGAAGGAGAAGGAATACTGGTCAATGACTGGTAAGTTGCACTATGTAGTACACAATAGACCAGACATTGCACATGCAGTGGGAATTGCTGCACATTTTCAGAAAAGTCCAAGAGAATCCCACTTGGTAACAGTCAAGCGGATTCTTAGATATCTGAAGGGAACTATAGATTATGGATTGTGGTATCCATACAGTAATGATTTCAAACTCAAAGTGTTTACTATTGCTGATTGGGCTGGTAATGTGGACGATCGGAAGAGCACAACTGGTGGTGCATTCTTTCTTGGTGGTAGACTAGTCTCATGGATGAGCAAGAAGTAGAGTTGTATCTCTCAGTCTACAGTAGAAGCAAAATATGTAGTAGCATTTATGAATTTCACTAAGACAATTTGGATGAAGCATGTATTAAGTGGTTTCAAAGTCCCTATATCTGAACTAGTGAGTATATTTTGTGATAACACAAGTGTAATTAATATTTCCAAAAATTTGGTATTGCATGCTAGAGCCAAGGACTTTGAGCTCAAGTATCATTTCTTGAGGGAGAAAGTTCAGAATAAAGAGGTTGTATTGGAACATGTTTCCAGTAAAGAATAGTTGGGAGATATATTCACCAAGCCTCTACTAAAGGCTACATTTACCTATTTAAGAGGTGAATTAGGGGTGCTGCCCCTTCAAGAGGTGAAATAAAGGTATGTGCTCCACATCAGTCAAGTATTGCATTGGTGTGTTGAAGGATGCTACTCCTTAGGAGGAGGAGCATAGTAGATCATGGATGTTTATGCCTCCACTTTGGCATTGTTTTCAAAGGGGGAGAAGATGTGAAGTAGAGAAGATATCTGCAATATTGAAGACATATTATATGGAAGAAGATGTAGAGATATCTTTGTGTATTGCCATCAATGCCAAAGGGGGAGATTTTTGGCATATGTGCATAGTTTGATGACATGATGGGTTTGTATGTTGTCATTGATGTCAGTATGTTGAAGTATGAACTAGTATTTTGAAGTAAGCAAACTAGCAAGTGAACCGGTATGATGGTATGAACTGGTATATGAAAAAAGTGAACTGGTATGTTGGAGTGTGAACTAGTATATGCAAAATTTGTATCGAGGTTTCATTTGATATGACTACCCGTTGGTAGTCTCAACTTCAAGGTTTCCAGTTGATGCATTTCAAGTCTGTGTGATTCGACCGACAACATCTTGTGATGAGTTAGCATTGAAATGAAGATCAGATCCTATTTCCATGTCAACCTTGTGCACGTGAAGAATTTCCTTAAGGATCTTGCATGAAGAAGATTGATTCTATCTACCTCGAGAATGTGCAAAATCTTAGTAAACGGTGGAGAGCACGTGATGTGTTATTAGCTTCTAGAAGCGATGAAGAACAGACGATGGAGAACATCTTCAAATTTGTTCAAGATTGTTTTACCCTATGTAATGTGTTTAAATGGCCAGGATTGGACTGACTATATTGTTAACCTAGATGCTTAGGGTTTTAGGTTTTTTCCACCGACCTAATTGTTCTCTATAAGGTCGATGATAATTTTCATTTGAATTTTGTAGCATCCTAAAATTGCGACACTTGCAATTTCGACTGCATTTTGGTCTTCACGATGGCGATGCAACACGCAACCTGAATGGAGACCCTAAAACTTGCTCACGACACTGAAAACTGCATTTTTCAAGCACCCTGGCCTGAACCTCCTTGCACCCTACTGTCCCGGGAGGTGGGACTAGAGCACCCAGCGCCCTGGTCCCTCAGGACCAGGGCGCCCAGTGCCCTGGTCCCCAGGACCATGGCGCCCAGCGCCCTGGTCCCTGGGTCCTATTTTGGGCCCGGTCTCCTAAGGGGCTTGGGTCTTTTTGTTTGCAATTTAAAAATTAACTTTCCTGGTCGGCCTAAGGTCGGGAAAATCAGTCTATCAGCCCTAAATGACAAGTATATAAACTACATTTTCCTCTTTCATTCGACATGATGGAAAAGGCGTGGAAACTATACTCAAGCATTCAAGCATTCAAGCATTCCTTCAAGCAATTGATCATTTCAAGTCTCCATTCAAGGCTAAGTGTTGCATTCAAGACAAGGATTCAACCATTGAAGAGGAGATCACATACTACATGCTACAACATACAACATACAACATCTAAACCTTCGCACATAAGGATACAAACATCCTTAGAACAAGGTATTAGTACTTGTTTTACATACATTTACATTTACAGCTCTTGCTCATTTGTTGGTTAATTCCAAAACTGGTGTTTGACCTAAAGGCAAACCCCTAATCCCTAACCCCCCAATCGTCTTAGCTTTTCTGTGTGTAGGTTGCAGGTACGCGGCTGAAATTGAAGATATGGAATCCTTGTGCAGAGACGAACAGATCCCCCTTCATTTCGCGGATTTTTCGGAGGACCGTGGCGCCGAGCGCCATCGTCCTGACAACTTTTGCTCAAATTTGCAGGACAGCGCCGTATCAACATTTTACTGCTAATTCCAGGTCCGCAGCTTCATCCTATAATCCGAACTCAATTTATAAGCAAATCTTTGTCACTTTCTATGCATGCTTAGTTTAATTCTTCTATCAACATTCTTTACAAAAGAGGGTAGCCTAGTTGTCTTAACCCTTGAAACACATTTAGCATCCAATCTTGCATTGTGTGGGATTGGATCTAGTGGGTTTCAACCCCTCTTTTGAATGTAAAGTCTCTCCCCTAAGTGAAAACCATCGAATCCTAGCGAACCTCCTTTCTCTCTCCTCGGAGTTGGAAGAGGGGAGAACAACTAGGGTTCGATCGCGATTTTCCGCTTTACATTTTGGTGAACCCGACGTGAATATCCTTTCTGATTTTTCATGCTTAGATCTGAAAAAATTGATTACATTTCCATGTTTGATCTTTTGCAAAATTTTAGAGGTGATTGCGTTAAAACCCTAAAATTTCTTTTTAGTAATTAAGCTTGCGAAATGTCTAAATGTTAATGCTTGTTTCAGATCTGTCCTTCTATTACAAATTATCAATTCATATCTATGCTTTAAATTTGAAAATTAAGTGGTTAAGTGTCAAAACCCTAATTTTTGAAACCCTCTTGATTCAACCTTTGTCCGACAATTTCACTGATCAAAACATCTCCAAATCAGCTGTAACTTTGGATTCCGCAATAAAATCACAACATCTTTCATCCCTGAAAATTTGGAAAAAAGTTGCGAGGACCGTGGCGCCGAGCGCCATTGTCCCCGACATTTTTTCTGAAATTTCGAGAGCGAGATCTTACTCTATTTTTCTGCTAAAATCCAGAATTTTGGCTGATTTTATCAATTCTAACACCTTCAAAATTATAGTCAAAGTTGGTCTTGTGATTGCTTGGATTAAGGCTTCTAAACATTTAAAAATCATTGAAATTGAAATTTTATGTCAAAATTGTGTTCTTACTGTCCTAAATCTGAAAAGTGTGTTTGCATTCATTCGAAATTTCAGTGCTTTATTCAAATTCTTACAATTTGTGACTTTTGAAATTAAGTGCTTAATTACAACAACTTTGATTTCCGCTTTCAAAATTGAATTTTGTGTGAAATTGAGTCAACTTTTAAATTTCAAAATTTGCATTGCTCTTGACATTCCCTCTAAAATCATAAAATTCAAAATTTCAGTTTCCCTCTCTTTTTCAAAATTCAAATTTTGCATTTTTCGACAATCTGGGTAGGGTTCAATTTTGAGATTGCAACTTTAATTTGGCCTATCTACAGATCGTAAAATCACTCAATTTTTTCAGATTAGCTCTAAAATCATCATACCTTTCATCCCTGCAAATTTTGAAAAAAGTTGCAAGGACCGTGTTGCACTCCGAGCGCCACGGTCCCGGACATTTTTTCCAAAATTTCGGGAGACTGTCGTGATTGCATTTAATAGCTTAAATCCAGAAGATTGGCTGATTTTACTGAAAATTGCTACCTCTAAATTCAAAATCTTCTCTCTCTTTCTAGTGCATGAGTTTTACAACAATAAGCCCTACTTACACTATTCCTGTTAGACGAAGCCGTAGAATTAAGTCTTTCTGAAGTTTAACTACTGAGGAGATGGAACCTAATTTGAATAGCCTTTTTAACAAGGACATGGGTAATTCCTCTAATCCTCCTAATGATGAAGAAGCTCTCCATGAGGTTTCTGAAGAACAACTTTCGAAATTGGATAACCAATTTGACGATTTTCGACAATGGATGTCTCAAGAATACCCTGATAGTCAAGCTCTTCCTTTAATTGAGGGTCTAAAACGTATGCTTCAAAGTGATAAGAATGGAATTGATATTTTGCATGGTATTTCACACATTGTGAATTCGAACGTGAGGCCTATGAAGAGTTGTGCCGAAACTTTAGGTTATACACAACCTCCTACACAAGTCAATCATTCTATCCCTTTGATGACTCCTATTGCTAGTATACCTACCTTTACATCAAACATAATGGCTACTTCTACACAAGACATTCCTCCTATGATCACCAGTCATGGGGGCAACCCTTCTTCTTCAATTAACCCTCTTCCTTCATTAAATCCGACTTCTTCATTCATTCCTTCAATGAGTGTGCCTATTATATCACCACAAATGAACATGATGCAAGGGGGCAATTTGTTTAACCAATCCATTCCTCCTTGTAGTGTTCCTCCTGCCCAATCATCTCCTATGACTAATTATCATAGGGTCCCACCACCTTACTCTTTACCTTCTTTCAATAACATAACACCTCCATCTCAATCTAACACATCTAATATGAATTCTTCGACTGAAGCGACCATTAACAATCTTGCCCAAACTGTCTCTTCTTTACAGCAACAAATTGCCTCTATGAATCAATCTAAGTTTAGTGTGCCCACTTTCTCTTGACATTGTTCGAGCTATCCCTCCTAAACATGTTGAAATCCCGCATTTGGAACTTTATAATGGTAAAGGAGATCCTCTAACACATGTTAAGACTTTTCAAACAATTTTTACTGATTTTGCTTATGACCAAAGGTTGCTTGCAAAACTGTTTACTAGAACATTAAGAGACAAAGCCCTACAATGGTATTGCTCGTTGCCTTCCTATTCTATTACTTCTTTCGAACAACTTGCAAATGCTTTCATTCAACAATTTCAAAACAATATAAGTCCTAAGGTTACTTTGATTGATTTAATGCATTGTAAACAAGGTGTTAAAGAAAAAGTGACTGATTTCATTGGTAGATATAAGCATTTGTATGCTCAAATTTCTTTTCCAGTGCCTGACAATGATATTCAAAGAATCTTTATTTCTAATTTACAAAAAGATATTCGAGACAAACTTCTGTTTTCTGAGTTTACTTCTTTCCAACAGTTGTGTGCAACTGTTCACAATTATCAACTGACTGTGAGTCAAATGGAACAATCACATCCTATGGCTCCGAGTGATAAGGGTGATAGCAGTCAACAACCATTTGGGAAGTTTAAACCGAACAGAGATTCCATCAAATTCAATGAAAACATCATCAACAACAATGTGAATGCAGCATCAGGTGTGCCTCCTATTTCTAAATTTTTCAAGAAAGAAAGAAAGTATACTCCTTTGAATGAATCATTGCATAGTATTATGAATAAGTTATTGGAACAAAATGTGCTTACTCTTCCTCCTATAAGACAAATTGATCCTGCAAAGATTACTTCACCTTATTTTGATAACAAAGCTTTTTGTCAATTTCACCGTTAGCCTGGGCATGATACTGAAAAATGTTTTTCTTTAAAGGGTAAAATTCAAGATTTGATTGATAATAATACTATTTCTATTTCTGGAGTGAATGATAAAGGCAACACATCTGTAGCTCCTCCTAACCAAAATCTTCAGATTTTCACTGATCCATTGCCTTCTCATACCTCTAATGCGGTTGAGACTAATGATTCCTCTCTCTCATCAGATGGTCTTGTGTCTATGACTCCGAATGTGATTAACTTTGTAGAGCAGCAAGAAAACCCTAAAGAACCTTCCATCACATTTGATTCCAATGAAACCATTAGGGCACCTGATGGTCCTTTATACATAGTTGCAAAAGTCAAGAATACACCTTGCCATGGAGTGCTTATTGATCCTTCGTGCATGATTAATGTTATTACTGAAGAATTTCTTTTTACTTTGCAATTGAATCAAGTGATCTATGACAAAACAGATGTGATTGTGAAACTATTTGATGCATTTTCTTCTCCTGCAATTGGTTCTATTACATTGCCTATTGAGGTCCATAACAAATCTCTTGATGTGAACTTTGCTATTATTCCATCTTCCGAACAATTTCATGTGAAGCTTGGCTATCCTTGGCTATCTTCCATGAAAGCTATTGCTTCTCCTATTCATAAGTGTTTGAAATTTCCCCATAATGGTGAAGTTGTTACTGTCAATCATAGTCTCTTTAAACCAACTGAAAGAACTTCTAGCGTTCCTATTGATTACTTTTGGCCTAAACAATTCCAATCTCTTCCTCCGCGAAGTGATCATCTTTTCAAATCTTATCAAAAGTGGAAAACAGATATGATCTTATCTCTAAGTGAACCTAGAACACCTAAACTTGACATTCCTATCATTCTTGAGAAGGAAGTTGTTCCTTTGAAAGATAAAACTAATGTCTTTCCTCAAGAAGATTCCCAACCCATCCCTATGGATGTGACTATGTCTATGCCTAATAAACTTCCTAAGAGTAGACCTATACCTCCTCGTCATGATGGACTTGGTCTTCTCCCTAAACCGAATATTCCTCCTTTATATGGAGCAGTTCCTCCTCCTTCTTTTTATAGAGAGAAGAGACCTTCTTCTTCTCCTATTATCCAGCCTAAGAGACCACAACCTAAACACCCAAGTGATAGGGATGAGAACATTCCTCCTCCTCAATCTTCTTCACTTCCTACTAAGACTAGACGAAATCGTTCTGCACGCGAACGCCGGCGAAAGCGTCGTCTTAGAGCTCAAACTTTGCAATCTCCAAAAACACCTTCAACAAGCATTATTACATTTTCTCCTCAGCCGGACATTGAGCCTAAATCTCCTAAACATAAGATGCATGATGGTCTTGATCCTGTGCGAGTTAAAGATCCTATTTTTATAAATCTTGATGATGATATAGATGAAAATGTTATTCATGATGCAAATGTTACTCCTCTTGCTTCTGATAGTGAATATGAACTTGTTGATATTGATAACCATTTATCTAATGAATTTTCTAAAGCACTTATCCTAGCTCCTAGACAAGAACAATGTGGCTTGGAACATGAACATAGCCCTTGTTTGGATCTTGTGATAGCTCCATCTGCTGTGTTGGATGTTCCTCCTCTAGCGTGTTCCCTGCCTTCCCGAAACATTGATCAACAAGATCAGGGGGTAGATGATGTGCTAGACTAGTTACATTAGCATAGCAGATTCTCTCCCCCTCTATTTTGTCACTTCTTCTATACGTTATTCTCATTCTTCTATTTGTTGTCCTTAGTGTTGTCTACTTGAGGATGATGCAAAGCATTGAGATCTCTCGATCTCTCTCATGTTGACTCAAAAGACACATGTGTTCCCTTCTTCTAGGTGACCTTCCTTGATTGGGGAATGAGGAACAATTATGCATACATACATATGATATATATACATGAATTATCATACAGCATACTGACCCCGAGGAAAGCGAAGTCACCTCGTGCTTTGTGTTTTGTGTCTATTATCCTTGGGTTTATCTCACACTTGGGGGCTAAATCCTTGCGATAACGTGCTCCTTTTCCTTTCTCATTTCTTATGTGTATCACTACGTTAAAACAATCACCCTCGGTGAGGCGTGTGCGATCTCTTTAACGTAGGGGGGCATACATCCCGTTCATATCTTTTCAAGATACTTGAAAATTTCTTGGTAAATTTAGCCTTGCCTTGAAAATTTTTGATATCTTTCTTGCATGACTCATAGTGAGGGAGCCTTACTACTGACAGTCATGGTTCTCCCTCGTGATCTTCCCTTTTACTTTGTCAATCGAAGTCGTAAGATCCTTAGTCCACTGGGGGCTTGGTGTATCTTGCCTCCTTGACGTGGTGAAAGTCTTTCAATATTGTTTCCTTGTACTTTACCAGAAGTATGAGCATACATACTCCCGCTAAAGTGGGGGCTAAATGTAGCGTCCTAAAATTGCGACACTTGCAATTTCGACTGCATTTCGGTCTTCACGATGGCGACGCAACACGCAACCTGAATGGAGACCTTGAAACTTGCTCACGACACTGAAAACTGCATTTTTCAAGCACCCTGGCCTGAACCTCCTTGCACCTTGCTGTCCCGGGAGGTGGGACCAGAGTGCCCAGCGCCTTGGTCCCTCAGGACCAGGGCGCCCAACGCCCTGGTCCCTGGGTCCTATTTTGGGCTCGGTCTCCTAAGGGGCTCGGGTCTTTTTGTTTGCAATTTGGAAATTAACTTTCCTGGTCGGCCTAAGGTCGGGAAAATTAGTCTATCAGCCCTAAATGACAAGTATATAAACTACATTTTCCTCTTTCATTCGACATGATGGAAAAGGCGTGGAAACTATACTCAAGCATTCAAGCATTCAAGCATTCCTTCAAGCAATTGATCATTTCAAGTCTCCATTCAAGGCTAAGTGTTGCATTCAAGACAAGGATTCAACCATTGAAGAGGAGATCACATACTACATGCTACAACATACAACATACAACATCTAAACCTTCGCACATAAGGATACAAACATCCTTAGAACAAGGTATTAGTACTTGTTTTACATACATTTACATTTACAGCTCTTGCTCATTTCTTGGTTAATTCCAAAACCGGGGTTTGACCTAAAGGCAAACCCCTAATCCCTAACCCCCCAATCGTCTTCACTTTTCTATGTGTAGGTTGCAGGTACGCGGCTGAAATTGAAGATCTGGAATCCTTGTGCAGAGACGAACAGACCCCCCTTCGTTTTGCGGATTTTTCGGAGGACCGTGGCACTGGGCGCCATCGTCCTGACAACTTTTGCTCAAATTTGTAGGACAGCGTCGTATCAACATTTTACTGCTAATTCTAGGTCCGCAGCTTCATCCTATAATCTGAACTCAGTTTATAAGCAAATCTTTGTCACTTTCTATGCATGCTTAGTTTAATTCTTCTATCAACATTCTTTACAAAAGAGGGTAGCCTAGCTGTCTTAACCCTTGAAACACATTTAGCATCCAATCTTGCATTGCGTGGGATTGGATCTAGTGGGTTTCAACCCCTCTTTTGAATGTAAAGTCTCTCCCCTAAGTGAAAACCATCGAATCCTAGCGAACCTCCTTTCTCTCTCCTCGGAGTTGGAAGAGGGGAGAACAACTAGGGTTCGATCGCGATTTTTCGCTTTACAAATTTGTTGGCAAATGAGTGTATGTGAAGTGATTCTTGCCAGACCAAAGAAGTGAGTAAAGATCTATAGAGTGTGATTACAGATGTAAAGGAACTGAAGTGGATCTGCCTTGACATTGAGTGATGTTATCAGATCAATGTACTACTTGTTGACTTCTAACCATTTCAACAGTTGGAAAATCCCTTTATCGGGTAGCTTTAACATGCTTTTTGTAAATCCTCTAACAAGGTGACTTAAAATCATTGAGTTCTTCAAATCCTTTGAAAAGGTAACCTTTAATAGGGTTTTAACCTCTAACTGGGTATTTAGCCATCCCTTAACCAGGTGATCCCTAGTAGGATCAGTTCCTAGCAGAACCTATTGTAAAGTCTTTAACTAGACTAGGCTCCTAATAGAGCAGACTTCAGAAGAGTTCAAGAACAACTTGTGGGTATTCATCCCCACTGTAATTTTTCCCAGTTGGGTTTCCACATAAAAAATCAATGTGTTATGTGTGATGCTTTTTCATGTGATGTTTTAGTGTTTTGTATTAAGTAGTAATATAAGCTGATCCAATGGTCATTGTATTTCTGATGTATTACTTGCTTAGGCATATGGGTGAAGTTGAGATGAGATATTAGGTTTTGTTGAGTTCTAAGTGTTATCGGTTTATATCTTTCACAGTCATACTATGTTACCGATAGTGATGTGATTTAGAGCGGTGATATTGTTTATCGGTTAATGTAGTCTTTGCAATTTAAGTTGTTAAAGAAGTTTTTGTCTATACTGATTCACCCCCCTCCCCCTCTCAGTATCTATTGGTTATTTACTGTTCATTATTATTCATTAGTGACAAGAGATATACTGGTTGGAAAGATTGTTGTATTTGAGCTAAGCAAGTATGGAGAATAACATGGAAAGTCTAAGACTACATTTAGAACATCAACATTGGTATCATGAAAGAAGAAGTATGATCCTAATGAGTGCAAAACATCTAGTTATGAAAGAGAGAGAAGAGAGATAGAAGAACAAGAAAGAGAGTTGGATGAGCTTAAAGTGTTGATTTCTTGGAGATTTCCTAAAGGAGCTGGTAAGTATGGTGTAAAGTTTCCCTTGAAATGTTTCTCTTGCAATAAGATAGGACATTTTGCTTCTAGATGCCTAGAGAGAATGGCTAAGTATGACATGCATGATAAGTTTTATAAGCATGATAGGAATGATAGATATGAGAAGCATGACAAGTAAGATAAGCCTTACAAGTCTAACCAGAAGTTTAAGAATCAAAATACTTGTTAATATGATGTTGATCAAGGTGTTATAGATGAAGAATCAGAAGGAGATGAAGTTATATTTCTTGCCATTAAGGAAGATGGACCGACACCTGTTGATTCCATTAGCTGTACTATTGAGGAGAAAGATTTGGCTGCTAAAGTTGAAGAGAAAGATGAATGGGTAATTCACAATTGTTGTTCATATCGTATGACTGCTGATAAAAGAAAATTTGTGAGTATGGAAAGGTATGATGGTGGAATAGGTAGATTTGAAGATGACAAATCCCGTGTGATTTGTGGGAAAGGTTCTATTTATTTTGATGGTAAGGATAACACTGATGAGGTCTTGTATGTTGATGGTTTGAAGAATAATATTTTGAGTGTTGGATAGATGATTGATAAAGGTTATGATCTACAATTCCAAAATGAAAAATGCAAGATCTTAAATGCCTCTGGTATAGAGATTGCATCTGGAATGAAGACTGAAGGTAATATTTTTCACTTCAAGGCTAGTGAGAAAAGTTGTTTGATTGCTCAAATTGATGAGAGTTGGTTGTGGCATAGTAGAATGTGTCATGTTAACTTTGATTCAATGATTAGGATTAGTTCTATACATGTTGTTAGAGATCTACCTAAGATTGTTAAGCCTGCTAATTCAGTATGTAAGGAATGTCAATTGGGTAAGTAGACAAGGATTTCTTTCAAGAGAAAGCAATATACATCTAATCGATTGCTAGATCTTGTGCATACTAACATGTGTGGACCTACAAATGTTATAAGTGTGCAAGGAGATAGATATTTTATGATACTAATTGATTATTATTCTAGGATGATGTGGGTTGTCTTTTTCAAGGAGAAATCAGAAGCATTTGACAAATTCAAGATATTCGAAGCAAAGGTGGAAACTGAGTCTGGACTGAAGGTGAAGTGTCTGAAATCTGATAGAGGTGGATAATTCTATTTTGGTGCATTCAAATCATTATGTGAGAAGCATGGGATTAGAAGATAATTATCTACTCCTAGAACCCCTCAATAAAATGGAGCTGTTGAAAGGAAGAATGTAACTCTCTTGGATGCTGCAAGAACTATGTTGATTAAAGGAAATGTTCTGAAGATCTACTAGAGAGAAGCTATTTGCATTGTTGTTTACACATTCAACAGATTTTATATCAAAGGTGATACCGGTAAGACCCCTTATGAGCTATGGTTTGGTCATGATCCTATAGTGAGATATTTCAGAGTATTTGGTAGCAAATGTTATATCAAGAGAGATGAGGATATAGGAAAGTTTGCTACTAGAAGTGATGAAGGAATTTTCTAGGGATATTCTTCAAAGAGAAAAGCCTACTGGTGCTACAATAAGAGACTGAGAAAGATAGTGGAAAGTGAAAATGTGAAGGTGGATGAGAACCTTGGGAAAGAGATCAGAGCATGTGGCTATGGTGATGGTCAGCATGTTATTTTTGCTCCTATTTAGAGTGAAGAGTCTAAGAAGAATGATCTGGTAGAGATTGTTAACCCATATGTAGTTGCTAATAGTGAAGAAGTGCAGGAACTTGAAAATCAAAATAATTAGAAGACTCTAAGGTATGTAAGATTAAATCATTCTGAAAATTAGATTATTGGTGATAAGAATAAAGGTTTGATGAGTATAAGAAGGTTAGTTGCTGAAGAAGTATGTTTGATTTCTAAATTTGAACCTAAAGATGTTGTTGAAGCTTGTAAAGATAAAAATTGGATGAGAGATATGGAAGGAGAACTAGATTAGATTGAAAATAATAACACTTGGGAACTTGTGCCTAGACCTAAGGATAATAATATTATTGGTACTAAATGGGTATTTAGAAACAAATTGAATGAAGTTGGTGAAGTTATCAGAAATAAAGCTAGATTGGTCTGCAAAGGATATTCATAGAAAGAAGGAATTGATTATGAGGATAATTTTGCTTGAATTGCAAAACTTGAAGCTATTAGGCTATTGCTTTCATATGCTACTTATAACGATTTCAAGGTATATAAGATGGATGTCAAATCTGCCTTTTTGAATGGTGACCTTGAGGAAGAAGTCTACATTGAGTAACATGATCGATTTTCACTATCAAATGATGGAGACATGGTATGTAAACTAAAGAAAGATCTTTATGGATTGAAACAAGCCCCTAGAGCCTAGTATGCTAGATTAGATAAGTAGTTTTTTTAAATTAGGATTTAATAAAGGTGCTATTGACAGTAATTTGAATTTTAAGATTGAGAATGAGAATATCTTGATTGTTGAAGTCTTTGCTGATGATATTATATTTGGAGGTGATGATGACATGAGCATGAAGTTGAAAGAATTTGAGATGTCTATGATTGTTGAGATAAAGTTTTTCTTGGGTTTGCAGATTTCACATACTAGAAAAGGTATATTTATATCTCAAACTAAGTAGGTAAAGGAGTTGCTAAATGTTTTTGGATTAGATGACTCCAAATTGGTTGGAACTCGGATGGTGACTAGGTGTAAATTATCTAAGAATGATGAATCTCCTAAAGCTAATCAGAGCTTGTTTAGATCTATGGTTGGTGGACTACTATATCTTACTCAGAATAGACTTGACATTATGTATGTTGTGTGTATGGTTGCTAGATATCAAGCTAATCTGAAAGAGAGTCATGCCATTTCTATGAAGAGGATATTTAGATACCTGGAGGGAACTATGGACTATGGTTTGTGATATCCGAGGAATGATGATTTAATGCTATGTGCTTACACTGATGCAGATTGGGCTGGTGATGTTTATGAATGGAAGAGAACTATCAGTGGAGCATTATTTTTGGGTATGAAACTAGTTTCATGGGCCAATAAGAAAAAAGATTCAGTATCCTTATCTACTGCTAAAGTTGAGTACATTGTTGTTGCTAGTAATTGCACTCAAGTAGTTTGGATGAAGAAAATGTTGAAGGATATCAGAGTTATCTATGATGATCCTACTATCATATACTATGATAATTCTAGTTCTATTAACATGTCAAAGAATCTAGTGCAACATTCAAAGACTAAGCATGTGTTAATCAAATATCATTACTTGAGAGAGAAAGACAGTGAAGAGAAAATGAAGCTGGAATATGTATCTACAAAGGAACAAATAGCTGATATTTTCACTAAACCTCTACCTATAGAAACATTTGTCTATTTGAGAATCAAGTTAGGGGTATCCATCCCTCTTGATGATAACTAGATTCATTGAGTTGAATCAATCGGGTGGATTTCAGAGCCTTATCCTTTTATCTAGATTGGTGAGTTGGTACTGCTCCTCTGGTGGAGTAGTCTGTATTTCACAAGAAGAGTGATTCATTTTTTTAGAGAGTTTAGTTTTTTATATTTTGAGATATTTGGCATTTTTGTCAAAGGGGGAGAGAGATCATGTGAAAAACTTCTTTATATGTCTTGATCTTAGGGGGAGTTTGCTGGAGATATCTTCTTTCTTTGCATTGACTATTTTTCACATTCATATGTTGCCATTAATGCCAAAGGGGGAGATTGTTGGATATTGTTGGTCATTGTTTCTACTAGGATATGTTTTTGTCATTGATGTCAACATATTCCTATGATTTTCTCTGGTGTTTGTAGATTGGAAAGATCTTATGATCCGGTTTTTGTAGTGTTGTTTTGTTGATCACTGTTTTGCAGAGTTCAATATTTCCTCCAATATATTTTGGTGTGATCAGATCTTGTGATCATATTTTGGGATATTTTTTGGGATGGTGTTATGTATCTTCTTTTCATATGGTTCATTATTTGGTGCTCCGCAAGTTATCTTTCTTCGTGACAGTTGTTAATTGGTTGTGTTATTGGGTTTTCAGATGTTGATCAATGTAGATTTGATAAGTGGTGTTGGTGCAGCTATTTCTAATGATTCTAACATGCTTGATGGTGTTTCCTAATTTTATTATATTTTTTTTGGTGATCTACATTGATCGTTGTGCGAGTTATTGGTGGTTTCTATGAATTGGTGATGATTTTCATGTTATGCAGTATTTCAGGTGGTGTAGTGTGTTGCGGTTGATCTTGGCGTGATTTTCGGTGGAGCTGAGCATTTGGAAATTTGAAGTAGGACCATGTTATGCTATGTAAATCATTATATTGGGCTGGTGGTCAATATTTGTATCGTGTGATGTAATTTTATAATTGAGGTTTGAGGGTTTAGCCGACCTTGTTATGAAGGTCGATGAATTGTATATATAGGTGATATATTCATGTAATTTAGGTATTGAGGTTGTGTCTGCACTATTAGAGAGAAGTTTATGTGCAAACAAGTGATTTATCCTTATGTGATGTGATTTAGGAGAGATTGGTGTTGCAAAGCAGGCATCTACGCTTAACCAAAATTGTAATTAGGTATTTGGAGATGATATTCTTTCAGTTCATTTCTTTTGGATTGGAGTCTGAATATTATTGCAAGTCAGTGAGACTTCCCTGAGGGTTGTAGGCTTCTGAGCCTTTATCTTTTGTGCAGTGATCTCTAGGTAGTATGCCTGAATGCATGTACATTCCCCATTGTAATATTTTCACATACTACTAAAGAGAATCAGCTTACTGTGGGTAGGTTCCCACCATGGTTTTTTCCTTAACCGGGTTTTCCACGTCAAAATCCTTGTGTTGTGTGTTGTGCTATTAATTTGTCTATCTTTATTATTACTGCAATTTATGAGATCTATTTTTGTAATTAAGTTTTTTTATCTGATGAAGACTGATTCACCCTCCCCCCTCTCAGTCTTTCTTCTTTGTTTCTCCTAACACATAGTGGTATTTAAACCCACAATATTTTAATACTATGATGAGGATCATAATAATATTACAAGGGGAATGCACATGCATTCATCCACACTGCCTAGAGCTCACTGCTTAATTACAATAGAGGGCTACAACCCTCAGAGGACTCACTATCTTATAAATGATTATAAATGATAATTGATTATTTAAACTAATTGATAGAATCTATAAATTCCAATATGCAATTCTGCTTAAGCACAAAATTCTTCTTCCACTCTTATGTCTCACTGCTCTGTTCTACTCTACTCTGTCACATACCAAAGAATAAATCTAAGGATAGCGCACATGAAACTGTGCACCAATGCTCATACAATCTTCACACACTAACATTAACCACCAAAATTATTAAATAGATTGGTCTTATATATCCGCATCACTTGATTATGTCACCAATATGTCGACTTCAAACATATTCACAAAATATGAAATGTGTAACAAGAATTCGGCTCAATTTGGTTACAAATGCACATGTGGACCAAAAAAATTGATAATACACTTCACATAAGTTAGGAAACAACCTTGAATAGAGAACCAATCAACAAAATCATCCTAGAGATTCTGCATAACACGCTACACCAAAATAACCTTGTTTATCCTGAAATACATGATATAGAATCATCAAACTTACACTAGAAACAACATTGAAAGCTATTGCGGACTAAGCAATTCCAATCATCAAATTAACTACCTCTTCCACCACAAACACAAATGTGTACCCAAAATTGAGTTCTTCTCAATGTACTCATACGCTACCGAACATTATGTTCCACCTTCTAGACTTAAGCAAAATGGGCTTAGGGCTTCTAGTAGAATGAATTTGCATGTACTGGATAACACTCCCGATTTGAGTTGCCATGAATGAAAATATCTAAACAATTCTCGAGCACTAATCTCATCTAGAACAGTGTCTCTTGCCAACAATCTCCCCCTTTGGCATTGATGGCAATACTTAGTGAAAAATGACTAAGTGTCAAACCAAAAATGTCAAACACTACAAAATCTCAAAAATTTGATTCTAACAAGGTCTAATAGGCCCCCCCCAAGTATACACATCATTTTTCACTCTCCTCTCCTGCTTTGACATCAATGGGAAAGACAGGTATCCACTCAAGATTGTATATACAAGGGTATAAACGGTAACTTACAAAAAATTGAAAATCTCTACAAAAATAATCCTCAAAGTCTGCAAGTTGTCATACCAACCTTTCTTCAGGTTCTCCAAAAAATTTATCAGAGTAGTGAAAAAGATATGTGTGCATTTATTCTCCTCTGAGATTGGAATGAACACTCTTATTTGGTGAATTCAATGTATCTTGTTGACTTCTCAGTAGTGTATCCAACTGGGGAGTGATTAGATTTATCGACTCTCCCACTCTACCAATTACCCTATCCTTTTCTTGATTTAGGCTCTATTTTATCTAGTAAAGACATCACTTGAGCCTCAGAATTACTAGGAGAAATAGCTTGGGGTGAATAAGACTAAGATATATTGGCCAGTAGTCCTTCATATTCTTTTATTTTATTGTCCAGCTCTATAGTGAATTTTGGTGATAGAAAACATGACTTATAGATTTTTCTGAATTCACTCAATGCCTCCTGCATACCCTTCACACAGGTTATCAAACTGACCCTATCACCTTCAACCATTCTCAAAACTGTTCTTAATCTCATAGCATTAAATTGGTTCAAAATATTTACATCTATCACTTTCTCAAGACATACAAAATGAGAGTCAACTACCTTAAGCATACTTAGTTTATTGAAGGGCCTATCAAGTGTGTCTTTCTTGAATGTCAGAATTTATTTCTCAAGAACACTTGTCTCCAATGATATAAGCTCTCTATCTTCAGAGTGATACTTCAACAAGTCTTCATTGGCTTTTTCTTGGGTTAGAGCTACAAACTTTAGTGCTTTCACAAGAGATAATGAATTGAGATTGATGGGGCCTTGAATAAGATCAGTGTCACTTATAATCTGCTTACCCTTGTAGGATTCCATAGTGTCTCTTGCTACGAGAACCTTTTCAAACTTTTGTTCATCCTTCTTCTTATCTTCTTTCTTTGCATCCTCTGCCTTCTCATCACCAAACTCCTAAACAATCTTCTATGAATAAACATTCATCATTGGAGAATCTTGAACTGCTTCACCAGAGTCTTCAATGTGCTGATTTTTATCAATGTTATCTATTATAACTTCTTTAGCTGTCTATACATCTAGTTTTGAAGTTTTTTGCTCTTCACCTTTGGGTGGAATCCCAATGACTTCTGAAAGAGACTTATGTACACTTCCCTGAGATCTTTTGGGAACTACATCATAATAATATTTCTTAATTATTTCCCTCAAAACTTCTTGTGTATCTTTATGAACCTCTTCATGCTTGCCAATCATTATTTTATTTACAAGATTTTTGCTTCTAAATATTTCTTTGTTTTCCTTAAGAATCTTATCAACTTCTATCTTAGCAATCACCGGATAGAGTTGCACTATCTCATACTCCCTGATTCTTTCTTCTTCTACTCTTGTAGATTCTTTTCTCATATCCAAAATATCATACATACTCTTAGGGATTTCAAAAGCAATCTCAATAAGTGCATTGCTATACTTATTCAAATATACAATGGTAGCTTCCTCTAGAGACCTCTTCCCTTTCTTATCCAAACAATCATAAAATTGGGAAAGAAGTCACCTTGCTTTGTAATTTTTTCCTTGAATTACTTGAGAGTTATAATGGATGGATCAACTTCAGCTCTTGGCTTCTTGCTAATCTGACTTCCACAGGACAATACAACCCTAGCAGCAGTAGAATTATTCTTTAATTCTCTCACTATATGATTCAATCTCTTCTTATGCAGTGGCTGTTGTATAAACTCTTTTAGGTTTTCCTATCTTCCTCTTCTACACTCCACCAAATGGTTTTAATTGAGTCTTAGGTGGAGGGACAATATTTTGAGCACTATAGGAAGGTGTTGGCTTGTTTTCCTTGGCCTTAGGGAATGATATTTTGGTTTGGTCTTCTTAGGATTCACCATATCCTCTTCCTTTAGGATGTTCTATTCCCGGGTTCTCTGAACTATCTCCTTTGTGAATCCCATGTCTTTTGCAAGTTTTTCCACTTCTTTCCTTACTCTCCTCTGCATTCCAGGTTTGGTGAACTAAGAATGCAGATTGAAGCTTCTCTCCTTGTATGTTCCAAACCTTTTCTCATTAGTGTCTACCAACTTGCTTGAAAGATTCTGATAATATGCATCAAGAATGTCACCACTAACTTCATACCTCATGGCCATGATCCAAACTATCCTAGGTTTGATAACCTCCATCAAACATTGATTAGTTTCCACCATGAAGTGTATGGAGTCCACATACTTGACACAATCAAAGTAGGGAGATCTAATGAAGGACATCCTTGACTTGCAGCCTATAACACAAAACACCATGCAAGATACTGGAAATTGGTAGATACAACATTAGAGATAACCGATAAATAGATAAAGAGCAATCCTAATAGGTAGAAGTAAAACATGATATAACTAGTAAACAAATAAAACAATCATTACAATCATTTAAAGAATTACATATGCCTTTGGTTGTTACACATGTTGGACCATAGCCGAGGATTACAAAACAATTATTACAACACAAATCTGAGATCTGTAGATCTTTTGCTCATCGATTTGACCTCCGATAACAGTCTGCCCAATTCACCATTGATTTGGACCTCAGCCCCTCAAGACTTCAGTCCCCTGGGACCAAAATCTCTCTGGTAACTACATCTTCACTTGATCTCTTCTTCCTCTGACCTTTGTCCCCTAAAATGAATCTTATAACTTTCCTTTATACCAACTGCAAGCAATAACATCTTGACCAAGTTGGCCAAAGGCCAACCGGTTCATGATGAAATGTATAAACAATAACATGTTGGCCCAAATCACCAAGAACATCTTCAAAATGCATAGAACTTCACGTGAACCTCTGAAAACATTGGTCAAGGCCCAAAACAACATTTCTCAATGATCCGCAAGTTAAAAAAACCACCTGCAACCCGATTCATCTTTGCTCCACACACTGTAAGACCAACCGGTAAGAACATAACAACACCAAACCAATACCATAATTGTTATCTCATCAAAATCAAATCCAAATGCCATGAATCTCAAATATGTTAAAGAACATGAACTCAAGGTTATAAATCCAAATCCACAATGCTAAACTATCAAACATGAAGAAATGCAATGATGTCCAAACAACTCCACTACTAACTACTCCAACTGCTTTGAAATACTCTAGTGCTCCTAATCCACCCAGATGAACTACTCCAGTGCTACTGTATTAGACACTCGAGATTAATTGAAAAGTGAGTCCCATCACTTGATCTGGTTCGGTGATCTGTCATTAGGTACTTGTAACTGCCTCAAGGGTTCGATGGTCTGACTAAAGATTTCGGTTGCCTCTCCTCGGCGATCTACCAGACCAACCTATAGCCTACCTCAATCGGTGATTTGTTCAAGTCTCCACCCAATAACTGCCTCAATCCCAAGCTCTTAGGTTCAGTGGTCTACTTGCAAGCCTTGCATTGACTCAATGCTCAGAAATCAAAACAAGTCCACAAGTTGCCTCAAGTTATTTTCAACCAACTGGTTCACAACTAGCTCATCCTTCTAGGTGACATCTCCTCCTTTTCTCTGGTGAACCGCCTCAACTTGATTATCTGACTACTAGTTTCAATTTCCTCATACTCTATGATATATTGAACACACTCACAACCTACCTCTAATCGATAATCTATCCACCCAAACAAATACCTCAAGGTTTGCAACTAGCTCTAATACCATTTGATGTAGTTAAAGTAGTGAGATTCAATGAAGGAAATCCCCACCTTGTAGCCTATAACACAAAACACCATGCAAGATATCGGCAACTGGTAGATGCAACACAAGATATAACAAGTAAATAGATAAAGAGAAATCCTTACCGCTAGAAGTAACACATGATATAACCGATAAATAGATAAAATAATCATTACAACCATTTAAATAATTACATATGCCTTCAGCTGTTACACATGGTGGACTGCAACCTAGGATTACAAAACAATGCTTACAACATAAATATGAGATCCATAGATCTTCTTCTCATCGATTCAGCCTGCAATAACAGTCTGCCCAGTTTAGCACTGATCTAGACCTCAACCCCTTCGGGCTTCAGTCCCTTGGGACCAAAATCTCTCTGATAACTACATCTTTACTTGATCTCTTCTTCCTCTGACCTTTGTCCCCTAAAATAAATCTTAGAACTTTTCTTTATACCTGTAGTCACATAAATCTGTCCACTTAATTAAATGAATACTTAGTATTTATTTGATTATTTAACCATCAATTAATAATTAATTAAATTAATATTTAATTAATTCATCTTAACCCTCTTCTCCTATTAATTAAATAAATTATTCAATTTATTTGATTTAATTCACTTAACCAAATTCAGACCATTAATTAAATAAATAAATCATATTTATTTAATTAAATCTTCTCTCACATTTAAATAAATTAATATTTATTTAAAACCCCCAAAATCCCACCTCTCACATTTAAATAAATAAATCATTTATTTAAAATCACCTTTATCCTCCACCCACTTGCATTTTCCTACAAATACAAGTTGCACAATTATTTTAAATAAATAATTTATTTAAATCACCTTTATCCTCCACCCACTTGTATTTTCCTACAAAAGCAAGTTGCACAACTATTTTAAATAAATTATTTATTTAAAATCCTATTTATCCTCACCCACTTGAAACCTTTAATGGTTTCCCTTAAAGTATTCAAACTTGATGGCTTTAAAGTCTTCAAACTTGATGGCTTCCTTCTATAGTCTTCTTAAAGACTTTAATGGTTTTCCTTAAAGTCTTCAAGCCTTTAATGGTTTCCCTCAAAGTCTTCAAGCATTTTAAATGCTTTATCTTCTTTTTCTCATTTAAATAAATTAATATTTATTTAAATATTTATCCAAATTCAACTTACACCATTTAATTGAAATAAATGATTTTATTTTAATTGAAAATACCAAAATTTCTCCCACTTGCATTTTCCTACAAAATCCACTTGTATGCCTAAACCCCTTCTAGATTCTTCTAAACCCTTCCTAATTAGCCTAAATCCATCCCTTAAATATTGTCACATTCCTAAGCAAATTGGAGTCACTTCTCAAAGACTCCAAAGTCTTTGAAAAGCAATTAATGCTTTGTGTGTTCAACAAATTAACCCTCAAAGTCTTGGATAACCTTTGAAAGCTTCCAACCTTCAACCACTAAATGGCTCAAAGTCTTTGATAACCATTGAAGGCTTTCAACCTTCAACCACTTAATCCCCAAAGTCTCCAATAACCATTAATGGTTACCTCAAACCCTCCCACATGGTTAAAACATTTGTTTTGACTCAACCTCTACCCAACCCAAGGGTCTCATCAAGCCTTTAATGCTTTGACCATGATTATCTCTTAATCATTTGCACAAAGGTTTATCCTTGCATTAACTCCTAATCCAGTGGGTAATCCTAATTTAGGCTTGACCCTTACCTTCTAGATAACCATGAGGTCTTCTCAGGCCTTTAATGCCTCCAACCTCTTCTCTCAACCCAATCCTATGTTGACACTTGTCACCATTTTATTGGTGCCAATTGTGCACATGGATCCCCAACTTTCAAACTTGGCCCTTGATTAAACCATTCAATCTTAACCCTTCATTTCCCCATTTCTTCTATAAATAGAACCCTTCTCCTCAAGCAAAAAGGAAGCATTTAGAGTATTGTTGTTATACTGGCATTAGCATAGAGCTTTTTCATAGCATCACTATCTACTCTTGCATAGTATTTGCTTATCATATTCAACCATCTTGAATCTCCATATGGCATCCATGGCTAGTGCTAAAAGCTGAGAGCTACACTCATTTGGGACTTGGAGAGGAGAGGAACAAGGGAGGAGCAACTATGAGCATCTTGATTAGTTATTTCATTCTATGTTTATATGCTTTCTATTTCATGCTTAATATCTCTCTTGATATGCCTGTTTAGGATAATCTTTTGTTGCTAACACTAACGTTTGTTTCTTGTGCTCTTGTGTGTGTTGCCATCAAACAGATTTTCTAATCCTTTTTGCAGAGCATCAATACCAACCACAAGAAATAACAACTTGACCAAGTTGGGCAAAGGCCAACCGGTTCATGATGAAACATATAAACAATAATATGTCAGCCCAAATCACCAAGAACATATTCAAAATGCATAGAACTTCACCTAAACCTCTAGAAACATCGGCCAAGGCCCAAAACAACATCGCTCAATGATCCAAAAGTTAAAGAAACCACCCATAACCTGATTCATCTTTGTTCTACACACTGCAAGACCAACCGGTAAGAACATACCAACACCAGACCAATACTAAAATTGATATCTCACCGAAATCTAATCCAAATTCCATGAATCTCGAATATGTTAAAGACAATGAACTCAAGGTGATAAATCCAAATCCACAACGCTAAAATCTCAAATATGAAGAAATGCAATAATCTCCAAGCAACTCCACTACTAACAACCCTAACCAGTTTGAACTACTCTAGTTCTCCTTCTACAATCGAATGAACTACTCTAGTGCTCCTGAAACAATACTTCACAATTTCCTTAGGGATTCTTTCCCTACTCTGCATCATTCCATGGAAATTTTTAAAATAACCCCATAGAGTAGCTCTCTGAGCTTGTTCATCACCCAATCCAATTAAAGTTTCCTTTATCTATACTGCCACCGGCCTGTCATAGGGCCATTAAAATTTTCCTACATTGGGGACCTCATTCATGAAATAGAAGTACAAATAGATAATAAGGGTACTAAATTTGAATATATTCTTTTTACCCTGCTTAATCTTCTTCAAATTGTTCAAGAGATCACACTGGAGCACCTCACATAGCTCATACAACTTATCTTCCTTAAGAATTTGAAAAGAAGTCAAAATGGTCATACTAGATATTGAGTTATCTCTGCTGGACTAATAGACCATGTATCCAATTACCATGGATGCAAATCTAACATCGTGTTCAATAATTTCACTGATTGTCATTGATCTTCCATCAAGTTGAAAATTGGTTACCTCTGTCACGGTCATGTTCTTCACATTCCTTAGGGCATGAACTACATTGCTTGCATTCAAGCATTGTACAACTTTGATTTATTTCATTGTTATATTGTATGGCCCGCAAAGCCATATAAACTCACCATGAACTCTGCTTAGAATGAATTTGACCCATTTAGGTTTGTCAAAGACCAAAAAATTCATAAATTGGATGAAACCCTTGTCTTGGAGTGATTTCAATTCGGGTTTGAGTTTACCCATACCATCTACCATGTGCTTTGCGTAAAGCTTAAGCATTTTAGTGTTTCTAATCTCTTAAAAATTGTAATGAATATATATCGTAATATCCTCAACATGAAAAATACAATATGAAACAGTCAAAAATGCCCCTTGTGGATCACCTTCCATCGATTTTGTTGGCAATATTGCATTATAACAGACAATGAAAGATTGTTGGCATTTCTTAAGGATATTGAGAAGGTTGTTGATGATTATGGATATAACTGATTAAAGATGTTTTACTATCTTCATATTATTATTTTGTCATTGATGTCAAGAAATTGATTTTCTAATTTAGTATGATGTTGCCATATCTTGAGAAATATGATATGAAGAAGTCGGTGAAAGACATAGGAAAGAATATGATGAATAAAGGGATGAATAAGGTATTCAATGGGCAACTACTACCAAGTCAGACAATGATGAGATCATGATGTTTTAGATTGTTTTAACATCATACATATGTTGTAAAATGTAAAGGTTAATACTATACTATGTTATCAACCAAAGAACCTAGTCGGTAAAACCTAAGGAACCTAGTTGGTAAACCCTAAGGTTATCGCTATCGGCTAATGAAGGCGGAATGTCTACTGAGTGAAGTTTAGTATTCACCGAGTTGTTACCGAGTTGTAACCGAGCTATAACATAATGCATTAAATGTTTACATGAGGTATTTAATGAAAGAAGTTGATGAGCTGGAGCGGATCAATGATTGGTAAGCTGTGGAAGAAGTTTGCTAACGAATCTAAGGCAATGGAAAGTCGACATGAAGATCTACAGCTTAGATTGAACCGCAATACCCTGGCACAAGTTCCAAGACTATTATGCAAGTTCCAAGGTGGGGTAAAATGTTTTCAGATCGAAAGATGCATTGAACTTGGACAAGATTGAAGATCTGATGGCCATGATTGATCATGGGAAATGTTATCAAGGAGATTAAGCGGTTACTGAATTGTTTATAAATAGGAAATTGTTGATAAACAATTTATGCAGGCAAGTGTATGCACACGGATGCTACATAGTGATTACCGAGCACAGAAGCTTGAAGACCTGTTAGAATAATAGAGTATAGATGCCCAGCAGATAGACAAGATTAGCTCTATGTCTAGATTGTATTGAACAAATAAGAATCTGCTTTAGCATTTTAGATGTGAAGTTGCAAATAGATTTTTATTACTACTATTTTGTGAAAGTGACAGAAAATCTCTTAACTGAGTCGATTTAATAGTCTTATATGTAAATCCTCTTGCAAGGTGACATTTTGATTGAGTGTTTGAAATCCTTTGACAAGGTCACTTCTAACAAAGTGAAGATCCTAACAGATCTGAGGGAAATCCCTTAACCGGGTCACATCTAGCAATGTGTTTGTAATATTTAACAGGATTTGCTTTTAACCGAGCATACTCTAGAAGAGTATATTTCTTAGTGGGTATGAAATTCCACAGTGGTTTTTCCCTATTTGGGTTTCCACGTTAAATCTGGTGTTATGAGGTTTATATTGTTCATATGCTTTTGAGTTTTTATGTTTGACAATTTTGGATATATGACTGATATATATGTTATCGAGGTTGAATCTGATGTTTTTATGGATGACTAAGTTTGTATGATTCACCCCCCCCCCCCCCCTTTCATCTTGTTGGCTACTGGATCTGTACTTATATTAAGTATCAGAACTATCAATTAGTATTAGAGCATTAGACTCTAAAAGGAAAGTTTAAAGGAACTTGAGTTAAAGATCCAAAGATGTATAAGAGGGATGCACCGAAGCTGAACAAGTCAAGTTTCTCTACATGGCAGAAAAGGATGAAGCTACATCTATCAGGAGTTGGAGAATATGTTGTATGCTATCTAGACAATGATTTTGTCATACTGAGCACCTATCCATTGACTATGGAAGAGATAAAAGCGAAGAAAGAACATATTCAAGCAATGATTGAAATAGCATTTGCATTGACTGATTCAAAGTTTAATGATCTAGAAGGCTGCAATGATGCAAAGGCAATGTGGGATAAGCTCATATCAGTATATGGAGGAGATGAACATGTTCAAAGAGCAAAAGTAGACAGTTTAAGAGGACAACTTGAATCTATGAGGATGAATGAAGGTGAGAACATATCTCAGTATAGTACAAGACTAAAGGAGATTGTCAATCAAATCAAAGGAGCAGGTGGAACTATTGAAGAAAAAGATATAACAAGTAAGTTGTTAAGAACCCTTCTACCAGCTTATGCAATCTGAGTCTCAGCAATCAATGAATTGAGGTCTGTACGTAATATGCCAATTTCCTTGGATGCTACTATTGGTAAGCTACATGCATTTGAGTTAAGTAATTTTGATAATAGTGGATCTTCAGTAAATAAAGTTGAATCTGCATTTAGTTCTTTTCATCTTGATGAATCTAATGATTAAAATGAAAGAAAGTATAAGTACTCTGAAGGAGATCATAGTGGAGCAAGTGAAAGATTTTGGAAGAACATGGAAGCAGTACATAAACTGTATGAAGAAATCAAAAAGCAAGAAGAGTTTGAAGCACTATTGGCCAAAAGGTTACTGAGAGGCAAAGGTAAGTATAAAGGAAAACTACCTTTGAAATGTTTCAATTGTGATAAGATTGGACATATGGCTTGTAACTGTCCTGACAAAGATTTTATTGAAAAGAGAGATTAACGAGATGACAGACAGAAAGATAACCATTATAGAGGACACCGAGACTTTAGAAGAAGAGATAGAAAGACATGTTTAATTGGTAATGAGGAATCTAACAATGATAAATCAGATGACACTGATACAGAGGAAGTAGTTTATGTGGCTATCAAAGATGGATCAGATGAAGAAAGGTATGAAGAAAAATCCCTAATATCTCACATAAACACTAATGATTCTTGGATTATAGATAGTGGATGCTCACATCATATGACAGGAGATAAACACAAGTTTTTTATATTAGAAGATTATGATGGAGGCTATGTTAGATTTGGTAATGATCCACCATGTCCGATAAGAGGTAAAGGATCTATAACACTTCTTGATAATGCAAGATACAATAATGTTTATTGGGTTGAAGGTTTGAAATACAATTTGTTGAGTGTAGCATAGCTAAACAACACAGGTTACTGAATACAATTTCAAAAAGGAATTGTCAAAGTTCATGACAAGAATGGAAAGTTAGCTGCTATCGGGACACAAACAAAAGGTAATACATTTCACCTTGACTCAACTTGGAATAAGTATTTGCATGCAAAGATTGATGATACGTGACTATGGCATAAGAGGTTTTGTCATGTAAATTTTGATAACCTGATGAAGATAAGTAAGAAACATAGAGTAAGAAGTCCTACCGAGAAAATTGTTGAAGAAAATGAAGAAAATATCCAGTTACTGAGTGATGAAGAAGATCATACAAAGCCTATCGAGCTTGTATTAGCCAAGTATGTCAAAAGACATCATGCACCAAGTCAGATTATAGGAGATAAGGATGATCCAGTGATGACAAGGAACAAACTGAGACATAACACATGTTTGATATCTAAATTTGAACCAAGAATAGTAAAAGAGGCATTTAATAGTGAAGATTGGGTAAATGCTATGATAGAAGAGATTGACCAAATCAAGAAGAATGACACATGAACACTAATCCCAGGATCGAAGGAGAAAAATGTAATCAGTACAAAGTGGATTTTCAAAAACAAGCTAAATGAAAAAGGGGAGGTCATTTGAAACGAAGCAAGATTAGTTTGCAAAGGTTATACATAAGAAGAAGGAATTGATTATGGTGAAACTTTTGCACCTGTTGCTAGACTTGAAGGAGTAAGAACATTATTGTCATATGCTACTTTCAAGAACTTCAAGATATATCAAATAGATGTCAAACCTACATTTCTGAATGGAATATTAGAAGAAGAAGTTTTCATTGAACAACCTGAAGGATTTGTTGAAGACAATAATAAAGATCAGGTATGTAAGTTGAACAAAGCTTTATATGGTTTGAAACAAGAACCAAGAGCATGGTATGAAAGATTGCACTCTTATTTGATTAAGATCAGTTTTATAAGGACAAATGAGAATAGAAACATGTACATGAAGAATGATGAAAATGGAAAACTGATCTCAGCCATATTTGCTGATGATATTATATTTTGTGGAAATGACTCTTTATGCAAGAACTTTGGAAATGAAATGAGCAAAGAATTTGAGATGTCATTAATCAGTGAGATAAAGTATTTTATAGGTCTACAGATACTGCAAATGAAAAATGAGATTTTCATTACTCAATCCAAGTACATAAAGGAAATCTTGAAGAAATTTGGAATGGATGATTCAAAACCAGTAAGTACTCCTATGACTATGAACTGTAAATTATCAAAGAATGATGAATCTACATCTGTTGATGAGACACTCTACCATTCCATGATTGGAAAACTACAATATGTTATTCACAACAGACTAGACATAGCACACACAGTAGGTATAGTTGCAAGATTCTCTGTAGATCCTAAGGAAACACACATGACAACAATCAAAAGAATTTTTAGATAATTGAAAGGCACAAAGGATTATGGCTTAGTATATCACAAAGGAAATGATTTTGATTTAAAAGTTTATACTGATGCTGATTGGGCAAGCAACATTGATGACAGAAAAAGCACAAGTGGTGGAGCATTCTTTTTAGGAGAAAGACTAGTGAGTTGGCTTAGCAAGAAACAAGGATGTGTTTCACAGTCAACAGCAGAAGCTAAATACATTGCTGCAGCATTGAATTGTACCAACATTGCATGGATCAAACAATTGTTGGAAGGTATAAATGAGAAAGTTACCGAGCCAGTAACTATATTCTGTGACAATACTAGTGCCATTAATATTTCAAAAAATCCTGTTATGCACTCTAAGATAAAGCGCATATCTATCAAATATCATTATCTTAGAGAAGAAGCTCAAGAGAAGAAAGTGGTGTTGGAATATGTTAGCACAAAGGAGCAAATAGAAAATATCTTCACCAAGCCACTACCAAAGGACACTTTTGAATATCTCATAAGTAAGTTAGGGGTCCTACCCCTATCTTCTACGCACTGACTAAGTTCAGTGAAAGTATCAATCCGATGACTCTATTGAATATCTTTTTGGGAGTTGATACTGGAGTTATACACTTTAGAATGTTTTCTAAAAGTGTACTGGAATTAATACTGGAATTATTATAGAGAATATTACAAGGAACAGGAATTGAAGACAAATGCTCTGACCAAGACTCAGTTGATACACAACAGCAGGAAATAACATCTTACAGAAACAATTATGTTTTAGTTCTTTTCTTTTTGGCATTGTTGTCAAAGGGGGAGAATACCTATGAAGGGGGAGAAGACCTATCAAGAGAAGACTAAGAGAAAATTGAGCAGACTATAGATTGGAAAGAAGACAGAGAAAATAGGAGAAGTCTAATGTATGGGGGAGAGCATTTCAGCATTTTAGAATCACAACAATCTGAATCTACTAAGGTCAAATCAATTGGTTTTGCCATCAATGCCAAAGGGGGAGATTGTTGGCAATATTGCATTATAACAGACAATGAAAGATTGTTGGCATTTCTTAAGGATATTGAGAAGGTTGTTGATGATTATGGATATAACTAATTAAAGATGTTTTACTATCTTGATATTATTATTTTGTCATTGTTGTCAAGAAATTGATTTTCCAATTCAGTATGATGTTGCCATATCTTGAGAAATATGATATGAAGAAGTCGGTGAAAGACATAGGAAAGAATATGATGAATAAAGGGATGAATAAGGAATTCAATGGGCAACTACTACCAAGTCAGACAATGATGAGATCATGATGTTTTAGATTGTTTTAACATCATACATATGTTGTAAAATGTAAAGGTTAATACTATACTATGTTATCAACCAAAGAACCTAGTCGGTAAACCCTAAGGAACCTAGTTGGTAAACCCTAAGGTTATCGCTATCAGTTAATGAAGGTGGAATGTCTACCAAGTGAAGTTTAGTATTCACCAAGTTGTTACCAAGTTGTAACTGAGCTATAACAGAATGCATTAAATGTTTACATGCGGTATTTAATGAAAGAAGTTGATGAGTTGGAGTGGACCAATGATTGGTAAGCCGTGGAAGAATTTTGTTAATGAATCTAAGGCAATGGAAAGTCGGCATAAAGATCTATAGCTTAGATTGAACCGCAATACCTTAACACAAGTTCCAAGACTATTATGTAAGTTCCAAGGTGGGGTAAAACATTTTCAAATTGAAAGATGCATTGAACCTAGACAAGATTGAAGATTTGATGGCTATGATTGATCATGGGAAATGTGATCAAGGAGATTAAGTGGTTACCTAATTGTTTATAAATAGGAAACTGTTGATAAACAATGTATGCGGGCAAGTGTATGCATAAGAATGCTACATAGTGATTACCGAGCACAGAAGCTTGAAGACCTGTTAGAATAATAGAGTATAGATGCCCAACAGATAGACAAGATTAGTTCTATGTCTAGATTGTATTGAACAAATAAGAATCTGCTTTAGCATTTTAGATGTGAAGTTGTAGATAGATTTTTATTACTGTTATTTTGTGAAAGTGATAGAAAATCTCTTAACCGAGTGGACTTAATAGTATTATATGTAAATCCTCTAGCAAGGTGACATTCTGATTGAGTGTTTGAAATCCTTTGACAAGGTCACTTCTAACAAAGTGAAGATCCTAACAAATCTGAGGGAAATCAGTTAACCGGGTCACATCTAGCAATGTGCTTGTAATCTTTAACAAGATTTGCTTTTAATTGAGCATACTATAGAAGAGTATATTTCTTAGTGGGTCCGAAATCCCATTGTGGTTTTTCGCTATTTGGATTTCCACGTTAAATCTGGTGTTATGAGGTTTATATTGTTCATATGCTTTTGAGTTTGCATGTTTGACAGTTTTGGATATATGACTAATATATATGTTACTGAGGTTGAATCTGATGTTTTTATGGATGACTAAGTTTGTATGATTCACCCCCCCCTTTCATCTTGTTGGCTATTGGATCTGTACTTATATTAAGTATCAGAACTATTAGATTTATATGGGTGTTTTTTGAATTTAGGCCTTGCGCTATTAGCTATGTAAACAACCAACAGAGTCACCACACAAGATGAGGCCATTATCAAATTCTAGGTTATGAACAAAGAAGGTTATCAGACTCTGAAAAATACCTTTTTTCCTTCAACTGGATGCAAGAAGTCTTCACTGAATGTCTTAAAGCTCTGGGTTCAGTTCACAATCTCTTTTCCAAGATCTCATGCTCTTTCTCTGTAAATGCAATGTGAGATATGAAAGTTAAATCACCTTTTTATCCATCACATACCTAACTTTTAGGTATAATAAATGCTCAACCCTAAATTTATCGGATACTCTATTTCTCATGAATATTATTTCAGAGTCTGAAATCAGCATGAAGCCTTCCAAAGATCCTTCAGGATTGACTGCACAAATATTCACAATCATCTGTAATCTCCCACAACAAGTTTCAAATCTCAGATAGGGCATTTTTAAGGATCTACATGAAAAGCTTCCCCTTAAAGCCAAGTGCCTTAGTTTTTGTATGAGGTTCCAGCACAAGAATTAGGTGCAGACTCATCTACTACATCTGAATCACCTTTTTAACCCATTTCTTCTTATCTTGCTCTCTAATTTCTTCAACCTTTGATTTTCCTTTGTCATAGGATTTGTTCTTTTCTGCAAAAGCATTCTGGTTCACATTCTTGTTCCTATAGTATTTTGCAATATGATCAGATTTGTTGCAAGCATAGCAAACAATGTTGTTTCTCTGACTAGGCCTATAATTACCTTGATTTCCCTTTGATCTGCATTGGTTAGCAATATTTACAATTATTCCATAAGCATAGTATCTTATATTTATCCTATTTACCATATTTCTACATTCAACTAATTTATGACCATATTTATTGCAATTGAAACATTGTCCAGAGAATGATGAATTAATATAATTTTCCCTATTTCTGCATTGAATTTTCATATGACCAAATGTATTGTAAACAAATCATTTACCATTAAAATTTTTAAGCATTAGGTTTCCTCACCAGGGATCTCTTATTGTTCTAAGGTTTACCATTGCTTTGACCAGATCCAAAGCTTTCTCCTTTCTCAAATCCACGTCCTCCCATGTCACCTTTATTCTTCAGACTCTGTAGCATCCCATCCAGTTTACCTAATATAGCATTGAATTTTTCTTTGTACTCATTAGCTACAGTAAGTTCATCTATAATAATTATGATCTATCTTTCAAGCTCTCGCTCATTATTCCTTGATTGTATCAATTCAAGCTTCAACAAGTCATTTTCATGATTAAGTCTATAATATTAATCAGATCTATCTTTTAGTGAATTTGTCAAGCTTTCCTCATTCTTCTTCCTATCTTCAATCTCCTTTGTTGGCTCCAAGATAATGGATTGCATTTCATTCTTCAAGACTACATTATCAAGCTAACAGGCTTTTCACATTCATCTATTTTGTCTTTTAAGCCTTGGTTATCAACGCTTTGGTCTTCTTTCTCTTTTAGTTTGTCCATAAGATCCTTTCTCTTTTCTCTGGATGTGTTGGCTTTCTCCTTCAAATATTCAATTAAGTCTTTTGCATTGCTCATATTTCTCCTCAGGCTATTTACTTTATTTATTGTTGTATCTAGATCTTCAAGTGCCACAATAAGTTGTTTCTGTAAACCAGAGTCCATTGATTCACTCTCTTGAATCTTCCTCAAGCTGTTAGGCTTCCTCAAAGGAGCTAGGCTCTGATAAATTATTGGAATCAATGAACTCTAAGAGGAGGGGGGTGTGAATTAGTGTTCTACAATTTGTAATTTTCTTCAACTAATTCTTAAACCACTAGATGCAAAAGAATGAAAGTAAAGTGGAGAAACTCAATACACACAAACACAAAACCATAACACCATAATTTTTACATAGAAACCTAGAAAGGGAAAAAACACAATGGGATTGAAACCCTCACTATTATAATAGTATGATTAGGATTATAATAATATTACAAGGGGAATGCATAGGAATTCAGGCACACTACCTAGAGGTCATTGCTCAATTACAATAGATAGCTATAAACCCTGGATGACTCACTATCCTACAAATGATTACAAATGATAATTGATTGTCTGAAATGATGGATAACATCTACAAATGCCAAAATGCAGTTCTGGTTAAGCACAAATGTCTTTTTCCATTGTTCTATCTCATTGCTCTATTCTACTCAGCTATGTCACATACCAAATCATAAATCTAAGGATATCACACATGAAATTGCGCACCAATGCTTATACAGTCTTCACAAACTCATATAAAAAACCAAAATTCTCAAATAGATCAGTCTTATATATCCACATCACTTGATTAGGACACCAATATGTCAGCTTCAAACATATTCACAAAATATGAAACATGTAATAAGAAGTTGACTTAATCTAATTACAAATGCACATGCAGACCAAAAAAAACTGATAATATGCTTCACATAAGTCAACACGACAACCTCAAACATGATACCAATGAACAAAATCATCCACGAGATTGTGCCTAACACGCTAGACCAAAATAACCTTGTTTATGATTAAATACCAGATACCGGATCATCAAACTTGCACTAGAATCAACACCGAAAGAGAAGATTGGGTACTAAGAAATTCTAATCATCGAATTAACTAACTCTTCCACCACAAACAAAAATGTGCACCCAAAATCATTTTTTTCTCAATGTACTCAATACGTTGCCAAACACTGTGGTCAACCTTCCAGACAAGCAAAATGGGCTTAGGACTTTTGGTAGAATGAATTTGCATATACCGGATAACTTTTCTGATCTGAGTTGTCATCAATGACAATCCCTAAACAATTTGCAAGCACTAATCTCTTCCAAGAATAATGTCTCTTGCCAACAATCTCCCCCTCTGGCATTGATGGCAACACTTAGTGAAAAATGACTAAGTGTCAAACCAAAAATATCAAACACTGCAAAATCTCAAAAAATTGATTCTAATAGGCTCTAATAGGATCCCCCAGAGAATATATATTATTTTTCACTCTACTATCTCCATTTGACAACAATGGAAAAGGCATATTTCTACTCAAGATTGTATGTACAATGATATACACAGTAACTTACAAAAATTTGGAAATATCTACAAAAATAGTCCTCAATGACTACAAGTGGTCATCCCAACCTTTCTTCAGGTTCTCCAAAATATTTATCAGAGAACTAAAAATATATGCATGCATTTTTTCTCCTTTGAGATTAGAAGGAACACTCTTATTTAGTGCATTCAATGCATCTTGTTGACTACTTAGTAGTGTATCCAATAGGGGAGTGATCAAATTTCTCATCTCTCCCACTCTACAAATTACCCTATCATTTTCTTGATTTAGGCTCTTTATTTTATCTAGTAAAGACATTAATTGAACCTCATAATTACTCGTAAAAATGATTTAGGGTGAATAGGACTGAGATATACAGGCCAGTTGGCCTTCACATTATTTGATTTTCTTATCTAGCTCTATAGTGAAGTTTGGCAATAAAAGGCATGACTTGTAGATTTTTTTGCCTTCCCTCAATGCCTTTCAATACCCTTCAAACCGGTTATCAGACTGACCCTATCACCTTCAACCATTCTCAAAACTGTTCTTAACCTCATAGCATAAAATTGGTTCAAAATATTTACATCTGCTGCTTTCTCAAGAGATTCAAAATGAGAGTCAACTATCTTAAGCATACTTCTTAGTTTACCGAAGGGCGATTCAAGTGTGTCTTGCTTGAATGTTAGAAATTTTTTATGAAGAACACTTGTAGCCAATGATATAAGATCTCTATCTTTAGAGTGAGACTTCAACAAGTCTTCACTGGCTTTTGCTTGGGCTAGAGCTACAAACATTAGTGCTTGCATAGGAGATAATGAATTGAGATTGATAGGGCCTTGAATAAGATTAGAGTCACTTGTAATCTTCTTACCCTTGTCGAATTTCGTAGTGTCTCTTTCTATCAGAACCTATTAAATCTTGCCTTCATCCTTCTCCTTCTCTTCTTTCTTTGCATACTCTGCCTTCTCATCACTAGCCTCCTCAGCAATCTTCTTTGAATCAACATTCATCATCGAAGGATCTTGAACTGCTTCACCAAAGTCTACAATATGTTGACTGTTATCAATGCCATCTGCTGCAACTTGTTTAGTTGTGTATACATCTGGTTTTGCACTTTTTGGCTCTTCACCTTTGGGTGGCATCCAATTGACTTTCAAAACATAATTATGTACACTTCATTGAGATCTTTTAGGAAATACATCATAATCACATTTCTTAAGTAATTCCCTCAAAACTTCTTGTGTCTCCTTACGAAACTCTTCATGCTTGCCAATCATTATGGTATTTACATTATTTTTGCTTCCAAATCTTTATTTTCCTTAAGAATCCTATCAACTTATGTCTTGGAAATCATCAGATAGACTTGCACTAACTCATACTCCCTAATTCTTTCTTCCTCTTCTCTTGCAACTTATTTTCTCATATCCAAAATTTCAAACAGACTTTTAGGGATTTCAGAAGCAATCTCAATAAGTGCTCTGCTATACTTATTCAAATATACAATGGTAGATTCTTGTAGAGACCTCTTCCCTTTCTTATCCAAATGATCATAAAATTGGGATAGCAATTTAAGATTACCTTGCTCTATAATTTCTTCCTTTTCTTTCTTGAGAGGTATACTGGATGGATCATCTTCAACTCTTAGCTTCTTGTTGGGCCGACTTCCACCAAAGGATAAAACCCTAGTAGTAGTATAATTCTTCTTTACTTCTCTCACTACTTCATTTGATTTGGTCTCTTCTTTTGTAGTGGTTTCTGCATAAACTCTATTAGGTTTTCCTTTCTTCCTCTTCTCTACTCCATTAGATAGTTTTGATTGAGGTTTAGGTGGAGGGACAAGTTTTTGAGCACTGGAGGAAGGTGTTGGCTTGTTTTACATGGCTTCGAGGAAGGAGATTCCGGTTTGGTCTTCTTAGGATTCACCATATCCTCTTCCTTCAGGATGTTCTATTCATGGGCTCTTTGAATCACCTCCTTTGTGATTCCCATGTCTGTTACAAGTTGTTCCACTTCTCTCCTTACTCTCCTCTGCATTCCGTATTTGGTGAACTGAGAATGTAGGCTCAATATTCTCTCCTTGTAAGTTCCAAATCTTTCCTCATTAGTTTCTACTAGCTTGCTCAAAAAAAGTTGACCATATGGATCAAGAATGTCACCATTAACCTCATACCCCATAGGCATGATCCAAACTATCCTGGGTTCAACAACCTCCATCAAACATTGATTTGTGTCCACCATGAAGCATATGGAGTCTTAATCCTTCCCAATTTCCTTAGGGATCCTTTCCCTACTCCACATCATTCCTTGGAAAGTTATGAAATAACCCCATAGAGTATCTCTCTAACAAATAATCAGGCTCTTTCTCTTCAAACACATTGTGAGAAATGAAAGTTAAATAGCATTTTTATCCACCACATACCTAGCTTTTAGGTATAATAAATGCTCAACTCTAACTCTACTGGATGCTTTGTTTCTCATGAATATTCTTTTAGAGTCTCAAATGAGCATGAAGTCTTTCAAAGATCCTTCAGGATTGTCTGCACAAACATTCACAACTATCTATACCTCTTGCAAAAAGTTATGGATCTCAGATAGGGGGTTTTTAAGGATCTACATGAAGAGCTTCCCCTTAAGCCCAAGTGCCTTAGTTTTCGGATGAGGTTCCAGCATTAGAATCAGGTGTAGACTCATCTATTGCATCAAAATCACCCTTTTTGACCCATTTCTT
Organism: Cryptomeria japonica; assembly: GCF_030272615.1. NCBI lineage: Eukaryota > Viridiplantae > Streptophyta > Pinopsida > Cupressales > Cupressaceae > Cryptomeria > Cryptomeria japonica. Next base: position 163,185,026 of record NC_081405.1, read on the forward strand.
CTTGTACTACTCTCTAATTTCTTCAACCTTCCCTTTTCCTTGTCATCAGATTTGTTCTTGTCTACCAAAGCATTTTGGTTTACATTCATGTTTCTATAGTATTTTGCAATATGATCAGATTTGTTGCAAGCATAGTAAATAATGTTGTTTCTCTAACTAGGCCTATAATTACCTTTATTTCCTTTTTATCTGCATTGGTTAGCAATATATCTAAATCTTCCATAAGCATAGCATCTTACATTTCTTCTATTTACCATACTTCTACATTCAATTGACTTATGACCATATTTATTGTAATTGAAACATTGTCTAGAAAATGATGAATCATTTTGATTTTCCCTATTTCTACATTGAATTTCCATATGACCAAATTTATTGCAAACAAAGCATTTACCATTGAATTTATAAGCATTAGGTTGCCTTACTCGGAGATCTCTTGTTCTTCTGAGGTTTACCATTGCTTTGACTAGATCTAGAGTTTTCTCCTTTCTCAAATTCAAGTTCTCCCATATCACCTTTATTCTTATGACTCTGTAGCATCTCATCTAGCTTAGCTGAGGTATAATTGAATTTTTCTTTGTACTCATTAGTAGTGGTAAGTTCATCCCTCAGAATTATGATCTGTATTTCAAGCTCTTTCTCATTATTCTTGGATTGTATCAATTCAAGCTTCAATAAGTCATTTTCATGATTAAGTCTACAAAATTCATCAGATCTATCTTTTAGTGACTGAGTCAAGATTTCCTCATTCTTCTTCCTATCTTCAACCTCCTTTGTCAGCTTCATCATAATGGATTGAATTTCATTCTTCAAGACTACATTATCTCTAGCAAATTTTTCACATTCATCTGTTTTGTCTTTTACGGCTTGGTTATAAACTCTTTGGTCTTATTTCTCTTTTAGTTTGTCCATAAGATCCTTTCTCTTTTCTCTATATGTGTTCACTTTATCCTTGAAAGATTCAATGAAGTCTTCAACATCACTCAAATTTCTCCTCAGGATATTTACTTCATTTCTCGTTGTATCTAGATCTTCAAGTGCCACAATAAGTTGTTTCTATAGATTAGAGTCCATTGATTCACTCTCCCACATCTTCCTCAAGATGTTATGCTTCCTCAGAGGAACTAGGCTCTGATACCAATTGTTGGAATCAATTAACACTGAGAGGGGTGGTGAATCAGTGTTCTATAATTTATAATTTTCTTTAACTTATTCTTAAACCACTGGATGCAAAAGAATGAAAGTAAAGTGCAAAAACTCAATACACACAAGCACAAAACCATAACACCAGAATTTTTATGTGGAAAACTGAAAAGGGAAAAACCACGGTAGGATTGAAACCCACAATATTATAATACTGTGATTAGGAGTATAATAATATTGCAAGGGGAGTGCACATGCATTCAGGCACACTGCCTAGAGCTCACTGCTCAATTACAATAAGGGATACAACCCCTTGAGGACTCATTGTCTTACAAATGATTAAAAATGATAACTTATTGTCGAAATTGATGGATAGGATCTACAAATGCAAAAATACTGTTCCAGTTAAGCACAAAAAGTCTTCTTCCACCTTTCTATCTCATTGCTCTATTATAATCTACTCTATCACATACTGAAACATAAATCTAAGAATACTGCATACCAATGCTCATAAAATCTTCACACACTCACATCAATCACCAAAATGATCAAATAGATTAGTCTTATATATCCGCATCACTTGACTAGGTCACCAATATGTTGGCTTCAAAGGTATTAAAAAAATATGAAATATGTAACAAAAAGTGATCTCAACCTCATTACAAATACACGTGCAGATGAAAACAAATTGATAATACGCATCACATAAGTTAGAACAACAACCTTGAACATGAGACCAATGATAGTTTTGATACTTAATATAAGTACAGATCCAATAGCCAACAAGATGAGAGGGGGGGGTGAATCATACAAACTTAATCATCCATAAAAACATCAGATTCAACCTTGGTAACATATACTTCAGTAATATAACCAAAATTGTTAAACATGCAAACTCAAAAGCATATAAACATCATAAATCTCATAACACTAGATTTAACGTGGAAACCCAAATAGGGAAAAACCACTGTGGGATTTCGGACCCACTAAGAAATATACTCTTCTAGAGTATGCTCGGTTAAAAGAAAATCCTATTAAAGATTACAAACACATTGCTAGATGTGACCCGGTTAAGGGATTTCCCTCAGATCTATTAGGATCTTCACCTTGTTAGAAGTGACCTTGTTAAAGGATTTCAAACACTCAATCAGAATGTCACCTTGCTAGAGGGTTTTACAAATAAGACTGTTAAGTCCACTCGGTTAAGAGATTTTCTGTCACTTTCTCAAAATAATAGTAATAAAATCTATCTGCAACTTCACATCTAAAATGCTAAAGCAAATTCTTATTTGTTCAATACAATCTAGACATAGAACTAATCTTGTCTATCTACAGGGCTTCTATACTCTATTATTCTAACAGGTCTTCAAGCTTCTATGCTCGGTAATTACTATGTAGCATCCCTATGCATACACTTGCCCGCATACATTGCTTATCAACAATTTCCTATTTATAAACAATTAGGTAACTACTTAATCTCCTTGATCACATTTCCCATGATCAATCATAGCCATTAGATCTTCGATCTTGTCCAGGTTCAATGCATCTTTCGATCTGAAAATGTTTTACCCCACCTTGGAACTTGCATATATTTCTTGGAACTTGTGCTAGGGTATTGCAGTTCAATCTGAGCTATAGATCTTCATGCCGACTTCCATTGCCTTAGATTCATTAACAAACTTCATCCATGGCTCACCAATCATTCAATCAGTTCCAGCTCATCAGCTTCCTTCATTAAATAACACATGCAAACATTTAATGCATTCTGTTATAGCTTGGTTACAACTCAGTTATAACTTGGTGAATACTAAGCTTCACTCGATAGACATTCCGCCTTCATTAACCGATAGCGATAACCTTAGGGTTTATCGACTAGGTTCTTTGCTTGGTAACATAGTATAGTATTAACCTTTACAATTTATAGCATATGTATGATGTTAAAACAATCTAAAACATCATGATCTCATCATTGTTTGACTCAGTACTAGTTGCCCATTGAATACCTTATTCATCCCCTTATTCATCATATTCTTTCTTGTGTCTTTTACTGACATCTTTATATTCTTCAATTCATACTTCTCAAGATATGCAACATCATACTGAATTAGAAAATCAATTTCTTGACATCAATGACAAAATAATAATATCAAGACAGTAAACATAATTAATAAGTTATATCCATAATCATCAACAACCTTCTCAATATCCTTATGAAATGCCAACAATCTTTCATTGTCTATTATAATGCTATATTGCCAACAATCTCCCCCTTTGGCATTGATGGCAAAACCAATTGATTCGACCTTAAAAGATTTGGATTGCTGTGATTCTGAAATGCTGAAATGCTCTCCCCCATACATTAGACTTCTCCTATTTTCTTCAGTCTTCTCAGGCTTCTTTTAGTCTTCTCCCCCTTTGACAAGAATGCCAAAAAGTAAAGAACAAAAACATAATTTCTTTCTGTATGAAGTGATTTCCTACTATTGTGTATCAACTGAGTCTCGGTCAGAGCATTTTGTCTTCAATTCCTGATCCTTATAATATGTCCTGTACACCTTTAGAAAGCATCCTAAAGTGTGTAAATCAACATCAACTCCCAAAAGATATTCGATAGAGCCATTGGATTGATGCTTTCACCGAACTCGGTCAGTGAGTACAAGATAGGGGTAGGACCCCTAACTTACTTCTGAGATATTCAAAAGTGTCCCTTGGTAGTGGCTTGGTGAAGATATCTGCTATTTGTTCCTTTGTGCTAACATACTCCAACACCACTTTCTTCTCTTGAGCTTCTCTAAGATAATGATATTTGATAGAGATGTGCTTTGTCTTAGAGTGCATAACAAGATTCTTTGAAATATTAATGGCACTAGTATTGTCACAGAATATAGTTACTGGCTCGGTAACTTTCTCATTTATACCTTCCAACAGTTGTTTGATCCATGCAATGTTGGTACAATTCAATGTTGCAGCAACGTATTCAGCTTTTGTTGTTGACTGTGAAACACATCCTTGTTTCTTGCTAAGCCAACTCAATAGTCTTTCTCCTAAAAAGAAAGCTCTTCCACTTGTGCTTTTTCTGTCATCAATGTTGTCTGCCCAATCAGCATCAGTATAAACTTTTAAATCAAAATCATTTCCTTTCTAATATACTAAGCAATAATCCTCAGTGCCTTTCAAGTATCTAAAAATTCTTTTGATTGTTGTCATGTGTGTTTCCTTAGGATCTACAGAGAATCTTGCAACTATACCTACTGCATGTGCTATGTCTGGTCTGCTGTGAACAACATATTGTAGCTTTCCAATCATGGATCGGTAAAGTGTCTCATCAATAGATGCAGATTCATCATTCTTTGATAATTTACAGTTGGTAGTCATAGGAGTACTTACTGGTTTTGAATCCTCCATTCCAAATTTCTTCAAGATTTCCTTTATGTACTTGGATTGAGTAATGAAAATCTCATTTTTCATTTGCAGTATCTGTAAACCTATAAAATACTTTATCTCACTGATTAATGACATCTCAAATTCTTTGCTCATTTCATTTCCAAAGTTCTTGCATAAAGAGTCATCTCCACAAAATATAATATCATCAAAAAATATGGCTAAGATCAGTATTCCATTTTCATCATTCTTCATGTACATGTTACTATTCTCACTTGTCCTTATAAAACCAATCTTAATCAAATAAGAGTGCAACCTTTCATACCATTCTCTAGGTGCTTGTTTCAAACCATATAAAGCTTTGTTCAATTTACATACCTGATCTTTATTATTGTCTTCAACAAATCCTTCAGGTTGTTCAATAAAAACTTCTTCTTCTAATATTCCATTCAGAAATGTAGATTTGACATCCATTTGATATATCTTGAAGTTCTTGAAAGTAGCATAGGCCAACAATGTTCTTACTCCTTCAAGTCTAGCAATAGGTACAAAAGTTTCACCATAATCAATTCCTTCTTCTTGAGCATAACCTTTGCAAACTAGTCTTGCTTTGTTTCGAATGACCTCTCCTTTTTCATTTAGCTTGTTTTTGAAAATCCATTTTGTATCGATTACATTTTTGTCCTTCAGTCTTGGGATTAGTGTCCATGTGTCATTCTTCTTGATTTGATCAATCTCTTCTGTCATAGCATTTATCCAGTCTTCATTGTTAAATGCCTCTTTTACTATTCTCGGTTCAAATTCAAATATCAAACACGTGTTCTATCTCAGTTTGTTCCTTGTCATCACTGGATCATCCTTATCTCCTATAATCTGACTTGGTGCATGATGTCTTCTGACATACTTGGCTAATATAGGCTCAGTAGGCTCTGTATGATCTTCTTCATCACTCAATAACTGGATATTCTCTTCATTTTCTTCAACAGTCTTCTCGGTTGAACATAGAGAAATTCATCATAGTCTTCTAGTTCCTTGGAATTTCCTTCATCATTTCTTTCTGCAAATTTGTCAATTTTCATATTTGCACTTTCTACTATTTTGTTAGATGATTTGATTAGACATTTAAATGCTTTGCTTCTAGAAGAATAACCTAGAAATGTTCCTTCTTCACTTTTCTGATCAAACTTGCCATTTCTATCATCTTTATGAACATAGCATCTACTTCCAAAGATTTTAAAATAACTAACATTAGGTTTCTTATCATACCAGATTTCATATGGTGTCTTCAAAGTACCTTTCTTCAATTGAACTCGGTTCAAGGTGTAAACTACTGTGCTTATTGCTTCTCTCCAAAATGTTTGTGGCACCTTTTCAATCATCAATGTTCTAGCACAATCCATAATATATCTATCTCTTCTCTCAGCTATTCCATTTTGTTGTGGAGTTCTCAGTGCAGAGACTTGTCTCTTAATACCATGATCATTGCAGAATAGGTTGAACTCATCAGATGTGAACTCTCCTCCTCTATCTGATCTAAGACATTTTAGTTGTCTTCCCGTTTCATTTTCAACTCTTGTCTTGCACCATTTAAACATTTGAAAAGCTTCTGATTTTTCTTTTAAAAACATTACTGACATCATCCTTGAATAGTCATCCACAAATAATATGAAATATTTATCACTGTAATAACTTTGAACTTTCATAGGACCACAAAGATCAGTGTGTACTAGATCTAAAATTCCCTTAGAAGTGTAAGACTTACTTGTAAAGCTTGGTCTTTTCATCTTACCAATCTGGCATCCTCGGCACATAGCATTCTTAGGTTTTTCAAGACTCGGTAGACCTCTTACTCAGTGCTTCTTGCTTATTTTGATCAGATTATCAAAATTTACATGACAAAACCTTTTATGCCATAACCAAGTATCATCTATCTTTGCATGCAAACACTTATTCCGAGTTGAGTCAAGGTGAAATGTGTTACCTTTTGTTTGTGTCTCGGTAGCAGCTAACTTTCCATTCTTGTCATGAACATTGACAATTCCTTTCTGAAATTCTATTTGGTAACCTGTGTTGTTTAGTTGTGCTACACTCAACAAATTGTATTTCAAACCTTCAACCCAATAAACATCATTGCATCTTGCATTGTCAAGAAGTGTTATAGATCCTTTACCTTTCACAGGACATGGTGCATCATTACCAAATCTGACATACCCTCCATCATAATCTTCTAATATAACAAACTTGTGTTTATCTCCTGTCATATGATGTGACCATCCACTATCTATAATCCAAGAATCATTAGTGTTTATGTGAGATATTAGGGATTTTTCTTCATACCTTTCTTCATCTGATCCATCTTTGATAGCCACATAAACTACTTCCTCTGTATCAGTCTCATCTGATTTATCATTGTTAGATTCCTCATTAGCTATTAAACATGTCTTTCTATCTCTTCTTCTGAAGTCTCGGTGTCCTCTGTAATGATTATCTTTCTGTCCGTCATCTCAGTAATCTCTCTTTTCAATAAAATCTTTGTCAAGACAGTTAGAAGCTATATGTCCTATCTTATCACAATTGAAACATTTCAAAGGTAGTTTTCCTTTATACTTACCTTTGCCTCTCGGTAACCTTTTGGCTAATAGTGCTTCAAACTCTTCTTGCTTTTTGATTTCCTCATACAGTTTGTGTATTGCCTCCATGTTCTTATGAAATCTTTCACTTGCTCCACTATGATCTCCTTCAGAGTACTTATACTTTCTTTCATTGAAATCATTAGATTCATCAAGATGAAAAGAACTAAATGCAGATTCAACTTTATTTATCAAAGATCCACTGTTATCAAAGTTACTCAATTCAAATGCATGTAGCTTACCAATAGTAGCATCTAAAGAAACCGGCATAATGGGTACAAAACTTAATTCATTGATTGCAGAGACTTGGATTGCATAAGCTGGTAGAAGGGTTCTCAACAACTTACTTGTTATATCCTTTTCTTCAATAGTTCCACCTGCTCCTTTGATTTGATTGACAATCTCCTTTAGTCTTGTACTGTACTGAGTTATGTTCTCGCCTTCATTCATCCTCATAGATTCAAGCTATCCTCTTAGACTATCTACTTTTTCTCTTTGAACATGTTCATCTCCTCCATATACTGATATGAGCTTATCCCACATAGCCTTTGCATCATTGCAGCCTTCTAGATCATTAAACTCTGAATCGGTCAATGCAGATGTTATTTCAATCATTGCTTGAATATGTTCTTGCTTTGCCTTTATCTCTTCCATAGTCAATGGATAGGTGCTCGGTGTAACAAAATCATTCTTCAGATAATATACAACATATTCTCCAACTCCTAATAGATGTAGCTTCATCCTTTTCTGCCATGTAGAGAAACTTGACTTGTTCAGCTTCAGTGCATCCCTCTTATACATCTTTGGATCTTTAACTCAAGTGCCTTTAAACTTTTCTTCCGAAGTCCAATGCTCTGATACCAATTGATAGTTCTGATACTTAATATAAGTACAGATCCAATAGCCAACACGATGAGAGAAGGGGGGGTGAATCATACAAACTTAATCATCCATAAAAACATCAGATTCAACCTCGGTAACATATACTTCAGTAATATAACCAAAACTGTTAAACATGCAAACTCAAAAGCATATAAACATCATAAACCTCGTAACACCAGATTTAATGCGGAAATTCAAATAGGGAAAAACCACTGTGGGATTTCGGACCCACTAAGAAATATACTCTTCTAGATTATGCTCGGTTAAAAGCAAATCCTGTTAAGGATTACAAACAGTTTGCTAGATGTGACCCGGTTAAGGGATTTCCCTTAGATCTATTAGGATCTTCACCTTGTTACAAGTGACCTTGTTTAAGGATTTCAAACACTCAATCAGAATGTCACCTTGCTAGAGGGTTTTACAAATAAGACTGTTAAGTCCACTCGGTTAAGAGATTTTCTGTCACTTTCTCAAAATAACAGTAATAAAATCTATCTGCAACTTCACATCTTAAATGCTAAAGTAGATTCCTATTTGTTCAATACATTCTAGACATAGAACTAATCTTGTCTATCTGTTGGGCTTCTATACTTTGTTATTCTAACAGGTCTTCAAGCTTCTATGCTCGGTAATTACTATGTAGCATCCCTTTGCATACACTTTCCCGCATACATTGTTTATCAATAGTTTCCTATTTATAAACAATTAGGTAACTGCTTAATCTCCTTGATCACATTTCCCATGATCAATCATAGTCATCAGATCTTCGATCTTGTCCAGGTTCAATGCATCTTTCAATCTGAAAATGTTTTACCCCACCTTGGAACTTGTACCAAGGTATTGCGGTTCAATCTGAGTTGTAGATCTTCATGCTGACTTTCCATTGCCTTAGATTCGTTAAGAAACTTCATCCACGACTCACCAATCATTCAACTAGTTCCACCTCATCAGCTTCCTTCATTAAATAACACATGCAAACATTTAATGCATTCTGTTATAGCTTGGTTACAACTCGGTTATAAGTCGATGAATACTAAACTTCACTCGGTAGACATTCCACCTTCATTAACCGATAGCAATAACCCTAGGGTTTACCGACTAGGTTCCTTAGGGTTTACCGACTAGGTTCTTTGCTTGGTAATATAGTATAGTATTAACCTTTACAATTTACGACATATGTATGATGTTAAAACAATCTAAAACATCATGATCTCATCATTGTTTGACTTGGTACTAGTTGCCCATTGAATACCTTATTCATCCCCTTATTCATCATATTAGTTCCTATGTCTTTTATCGACATCTTTATATTCTTTAATTCATACTTCTCAAGATATGGCAACATCATACTGAATTAGAAAATCAATTTCTTGACATCAATGACAAAATAATAATATCAAGATAGTAAACATCCTTAATCAGTTATATCCATAATCATCAACAACCTTCTCAATATCCTTATGAAATGCCAACAATCTTTCATTGTCTGTTATAATGCTATATTGCCAACAACCAATCAAAAAAATCATCTCAAAGATTCTGCATAACATGCTACATCAAAATAACCTTGTTTATCCTGAAATACCAGATACCAGATCATCAAACTTGCACTAGAATCAACACTAAAAGATAAGATTGTGGACTAAGCAATTCCAATCATAGAGTCAACTACCTGTTCCACTGCAAACAAAAATGTGCACCCATAATTGTGTTCTGCTCAATGTACTCATACTTTGTCGAACACTGTGTTCCACCTTCCATACTTAAAAAAAATGCATTAAAAACTTCCGATAGAGTGCATTTGCATATACTGGATAACACTTCTAATTTAAGTTTTCATCAATGACAACCCCTAAACAATTCTCAAATACTAATCTCTTATGGAACAATGTCTCTTGCCAACAGTTAAAACATTCCAAACTTTGTGTAGTGACTTTTCTCACGATCAAAGATTGTTATCAAAATTGTTTACTAGAACATTAAGGGATAGATCTTTGCAATGGTATTGGTCTTTACCTCCTTATTCTATTACTTATTTTCAACAAATGGCTAATGCTTTTATTCAACAATTTCACAATAACATTGGTCCAAAAGTTACTTTGACTGATTTGATGCATTGTAAACAAGGTATTAAAGAAAAAGTGACTGATTTTATTGGTAGATATAAGCATTTGTATTCTCAAATTTATTTTTATGTGCCTGATCGAGATATTCAAAATATTTTTATTGCTAATTTACAAAAAAATATTAGGGATAAAATTCTCTTAACTGAGTTTACTTTCTTTTCACAGTTCTACGTAGTACTTCACAATTATCAACTAACTGTGAGTCAATTGGAACAATCATCTCCTTCCATGACTCTGAGTGATAAGGGTGGTAGTGCTCAACAACTATTTATGAAGTTCAAACCAAACAAAGGATTCATCGAATTCAATGATAACAACAACAACAATCAATCAATCAATTAACTGGTAGCCACTATAGGTGCGCCTCCTTTGTCTAAATACTTTAAAATAGAAAAATAATTTACTCCTTTGAATGAATCTTTGCATAGCATTATGTCTTAGTTAATACAAAGGAATGTGTTAAAACTTCCCCAAATCAAACTAATTGATCCATCTAAACCAGCTTCACCTTACTTTGATGCTAAATCCTTTTGTCAATATCATTGTCGACATGGTCATGATACTAAAAATTTTTTTTCATTGAGAAGTAAGATTCAAGAAATTATTGATAACAATACCCTATCTATGGCAGGTGTGAATTATAAATAAAAAAAATACATAGCTCCTCCTAATCAAAACCTTCATATTTTCACTGATCCTTTACCATCCCATTCCAGTAATGTGATTGAGACTGATCATCTTGCTTTCTCTCCCAATGATGTTGGCCCTGAATCTAACAACGTGGTGAACCTTGTAGACAAACAAGAACCTCCTAAGGATTTGTGCATCACATTTTATCCTAAGGAGACCATTAAAGCACTTGATGACCCATTATACATAAGTGCAAAAATCAAAGGTATACTTGCTAGAGGAGTTCTTATTGACCCTTCTTGCATGGTTAATGTGATAACTGAGTAATTTATTTATAATTTGCAATTGCATCAAGTGATATATGATGATAATAATGTGGTAGTTACAGTTTTTGATGTCTTCTATTATCCTTCTATTGGTTCTATTCAACCTTTTATTCATGTTGGCACTAAATGCTTAGATGTTTTCTGATCAATTTCATGTGAAGTTGGGACATCCTTGGCTTTCTTCCATGAAAGCGATTGCTTCTAATGTTCATAGGTGTTTTAAATTTCCTCATAATGGTGAAATCATAACTATTAATCAGAGCATGTATCAATCTACAATGAGGCATGGACATGTTTGTCTTGATTGCTTTTGGTCCAAATGATTCCAACCTCTTCAACCTAGAAGTGATGCTCTCATTAGATCATTTCAAAACTAGAAAAATGAAATGATTTTATCATTGAGTAAACCTATAAATCCAAAACTTTGCATTCCTCTAGATGATCATATCCCCCTTCTTTAGGATCTAAGATTATTCTTCCTCCTAAGGAAATAAATAAACTTCTTCTCGAAGAGCCACTTATTCCTTCTTCTAAAGAGAAGAGTACCCTTCCTGTTAAGAAAAGAGATATTCTTGTTCCTAAACAAAAATATATTCCTTCTCCCATGGATGAGTCTACTCTTCCTCCCAAAGGTAGAAAATCTCATCTTCTTAAAAATCAATCTATTCTTCCTAAGGGTAGACCTATGCATCCTCCTCATAATGGACCCAGTCTCCTTCCTACACCTCCTATTCCTCCTTTATATGGTGTGATTCCTCCTCCTTCATCTTATAGAGATAAATGATCAACCTCTCATATTGTCTAACCTAAAAGACCTCAACCCATTCATCCTTCCTTAAAAGAAGAGACAAAGCCTATACTTGATGAACCTAAACCTCCTCAAACTTAAGCCAAAACTAGATGAAACTATTGTGCGAGAGAATGCCAACAGAGATGTCATGCTAGAGCTCATGAAGTTGTTTCCCAAGATATTTCTTCTCCTAAAATACCAACTATTGACATGATTCCATTTTCTCCTAAACAAGATGTTTAACCTAATTCTCCAAGACACAAAATGCTTAAAACAAATGATGGTTCAAGTTCTATTCCTATTAGAGCTCCTATTCTTATAAATCTTGATGAAGAAATAGGTGAAAATGTTGTTAATGATGATAATATTGATCCTAATATTTCTGATGATGAATATGAATATGTTGATGTTGACAATTATTTATCTACAAAATTTTCAAAAGCATTAATCCTATCTCCTAGCAACGAACAAAGTGACTCATCATTAGAGCATGGTCTTTGTTTGGAACTTATGATAGCTCCATCTATTGTGCTTGATGTGGCTCCTCTTGCATGTTGTCCACCTTCCCAAAATAATTCTCAGCAAGATTAGGGGGAGGATAACGTGCTTGATTAGCTTCATTAGCACCGTAGATTCTCTCTCTCTCTCCTCTCTTGCTTATTTGTGAAATTATTCTATTTGTTTCCCTATTCTTCTATTTGTTTTCCCTAGTGTTGTATACTTGAGGACGATGCAAAGAATTGAGATCTCTTTTGGTCTCTTCCATGTTGACTCAAAAGACACATGTGTTCCCTTCTTCCATGGTGGTTTCCTTTCTTTGGGGGATGAGGACAATTATATGCACACACAAACGCACACACACACACACACACACACACACACACACACACACACACACACACACACACACGATATACATGAGTTATCATAAAAAGAACATTGACTCTAAAGTTAGGTGAAACCATCTTGTGTTTTGTGCTTTGTATTAATTATCCTCTCTTGGGGGCTAAATTATTGTGATAATGTTCTTATCTTTTTGGGTGTATCCTATCTTAAATAAATTTCTCCTTGAAAGGCATGTACAATCACTTTAACATGGGGCATACACTCCACTCATGATTCTCTCTCTTGATTTTTAAAGCTAGTGAAATTTGTCTTTTCTTTGTAATTTTTTGTGCTTTTTCTTTTCATGACTAATAGTAAGAGAACCTTTCTAGTTGTATTCATGGTTCTCTCTTTCTCATGATCTTCCCTTTTACCTTATCATTGAATTCGTAAGATCCTTAAGTCCACTGGGGGCTTGGTGAATCTTACCTCTTTGACATGGTGAAAGTCTTTCAATCTAAATTACTTGTACTTTACCATGAGTATTTGAGTAAGCTCATACTCTTGCTAAAGTGGGGGATAAATTTAACGTCCTAAAATTGCAACCCTTGCAATTTTTGACTGCATTTGGGTCTTTGCCTTAGTGTTTACACCCCTCATCCTGAGTAGAGACTTGATTATACTCACACATGTCAAAAACTTCATTCAACTCAGTGATGTGCCCTTCCTGCACCTTGATCCTACCCCTAATTAGGGCAGGACCAAGGCGTGGTGCTCTAGTCCCCATTTATGAGGACCTATCTTGGGCCCCTCCCACTGACATATCTCAAATTCGAAGTGGGAAAATCCCCTTTATGTCAGCTCATGCCAGAAAATTAATCAATTAATCCTACAAGTAAGTATATAAGAAGGATTTCCCTCTCATTTTACATTATCATGAAATTGAATCAAGCGTTTGAGAATTCAAGAGAAATTGAGCATTTTCAGTCTTCCTTCAAGCTTTGGAGCACCAATAGAGTCAAGATTTCAAGAATTGAAGAGGAGATCAATATTATAATTCATGAAATCATTCCATGTGGAGGCAAGTAAAACTTCACAAGGAGGTATAAGTATTTCATTTTCAGTCAATTCAACATCCCCTCAAGGAGGAGGATTTCTACTTTCAGTCCTTTCAATTACATTATATCAACCACTCAGTTAATTTTAAAACCGGGGTTTGACCTTAAGGAAAACCCCTATTCCCAACACATTTACCTTGCCTTCTATGTGTAGGAAGCAAGTGCATAGTTGTTCTTCTAGAGTTAAGCTTTATTTGCAGAGAAAAAATACCCTTTTTGATGCACGAAAAGTTCAGAGGACCGATAAGAGGGCGAACTGGTCCTAACACATGGTCCCTACAACTTTTGGCAAAGTTGATAGAGCAACTCTTAATCATCTCAAACTTCTCAGATCCAAGAGCACGATGAAATCTAGAATCTGTGGCTCGTTGTTTTCTCATATTTGTCTTCATTTCTAGCACTTAGTCTCAATTCAACTAGTCAACTTACAAAAGACGGTCAAACACGTTCCAAACACAACCAATCTACTTAGTATTTAGTCCTTGCATCATTTAGGATTGGATCTAGTCGATTTATCCCCTCTTTTGAATGTAAAGCCCTCAAACTGAAAATCAGCTTAGTGATTTCTCCCTTCCACATGGTGAATTTACTTTTCACTTTACACCTTGTGTGTAGAGTCCCACATTTTATATTTTGAAGACACTATTGAGGATATTCATCTTCTATTATATGACATGAAATATATCATTAGGATCTTATTATACATTGTGTGGGGGAAAAAGTGACACTAAGAAAACATGCCCTAATCTCACTTTCAATCACATACTTGTGGAATACGAAAGAGCCTAGAGGTATCACACAATTGGCTACTTCTTTTTGTGGAAGAGAGAGCCATGGGCTACCTATTAGGATTTCTATTCCTTTGTTGCAAATGATAGATAGAATGATGCAAGTTCAACTATTAACCCTAAAGTGTAAGTATGAACTAGTAACAAGATTGCAAGATTGAGATTAAGTGATGAAAAGCTGTAAACACAAGGATAAAAGGAGAATGCAGATGTGTACCTAGGGTTAAAATCTGAGTGGAAATGTTCAGGATGGGGGCGTGGGCGCCACTCTCCTGACTCTGCACCTGAAACAGTTGTTTTGTAGCTTGAAAAGCTGTCAAAAAAATACTGAAACTTGTTGTCTGACAGAAGGAACAGGGTGCCTAGCACCCCTGTCCCAAGGACCAGGGCACTTAGCGCCCCTGTCCCAAGGACCAGGGTGCCTAGCGCCCTTGTCCTGGCAGGACCAAGGCACCCCATGCCCCTATCCTGGTCTTTTGCTCTGCAATTTGGTGTGAAGTTTAGTCTCCGTCTGCTTCCATCGGATCTGCAACTTGCGGTGTTGTCCGAATCCCGAAACCTGCACTTATATCTGAAAAGGTATGGTGGGCGGCTATATAGGGTTTTGCCTTAGTCAAACCCCCACTTTGGTGGTTTCCACCTCCACGAATAGCCAAGTTGTATTGTAAAAGTAGTGTGTGCAGACCTTGTGTGTGTGCAAGATCCTAAAATGCAAGTAAGCAAACTAGAGCAATGTAGAAAGTAAACCCTAATTGCTTGCAAATGATAATGTAAATGCTCCAAATCAAGATGTAAAGAGATCTAAAGCATGAATACTAGTGATATAATGAGGCTTATGCAAAGACATGAAAACAACATGAAATCATACCCAACCCCAAGGGAGGGGTACAAGCCAATCTTCAGTCGGTGATCCCCTATTGCTCTTCAATGTCTTCAAAGCCCTAAATGGATGAATGAAATTGATGAATTCTTGATGGATGGATGTTGAATGTTGTTGAAGTCTTCAAAGATCTGCTCTTTCGCTGCATAGAAGGTCCTTGAAACCAAAATTCCGGTTCCTTTCAAATGAAGAAAGAGAGCTCTTATATATGAAACCCTAGGTCTTAATTTCAACTTTTGGCCAACCTAGAGATTGAATCTCCCACCAATTTCTTGGGGTTAAGCTTTATTTTATGATTGGATTGCGCTCCTAAAATTTTGGGAAAAATGTCCAGGACCATGTGCACGCCGGGCGCCATGGTCCTCTCCGGGCGCCATGGTCCCGACAACTTTTCACCAAATTTTCAGGGCCGTCGGATATGATGATTTTAGAGAGAATCCCGAAGTTATAGGTGATTTCGAGATGTTTTGACCCCCGAAATCAAGCCCCTAAGTTCAAAATAGGACCTAATTAGGGTTTTTGATTAAATGATGTATTGGAGGAATAAAATGAAAGGGGCACACTTTAATGAAAGGGCCCAACTTTATGATGTGGAAGATGATGAAATAGAACCTTAGACCTAATTAATTTGATTAATTAAGTGCTAAAGGGAAAGAGCAATGCAAAATGCAAAATGTGCCAAGGCGGGTGCTAAACTAGGTGTGAAATTGTACCACCCTAGCAAGTGCGTGCAATTTACGACGCTACATTTAGCCCCCACTTTAGCGGTCATATGAACACTACGTGCATATGCAAGCTAAAGTACAGAAAAGTAAACATTATTTGAAAAAGGATATATCCATAAGTCTGTCGAACGAAGCTGCCAGCAGTATCTGCAGTACACAGTTAGGAACTGCACCCTACAAAACACACGTTAGATCACAAAATCACCTAATGCTTACTAAGGAAGGTGATGAAAATTCGAGGGTAGCTATATGCCCCCCCTATTTTGGCTTGCTAATTTTAGTGAGTTGAAACAGGGTATCATGTTTACCACTTCAAATTGCTAAAGAATATTGATGACAAATGCTCACAAGAAGATTTGATATGAGATCAAAAACTAATGGAGAATCATTTGGTAAGAAAGAGGACTAAATCTCAATTCCAACACAACAAAGAGTGTGAGGATTTGAGAGTTCTCCAACACAAGATGAAGGATGTAAATGGAAACAAAATGCAAAGAGAAGAAAAGAAAGGAAAAAAAAATGAATACACACATTGGTAATCCATGAGAAGAATAGTGAGAGAGAAAACATGGACTTCTCACCCCTAGATCTTGTCTAGGTGATCCATGGGAAAAAGGACATGGAAAACTAGCCCCTAGAGTCTGTCTAGGTGATCCATGTAAGGGAGGAGAGTGAGAAAGCCTAGCCTTATGTCGCTAGTTCCACTCAACCTCGTGCATGTGTGTGTAAGGGAGGTTAGAAGCACCTCATAGGAGTCTATGCTCGAGTATGCTACAACCTATATATGTATAGTACAAAAGCATGACATCTCGCTCTAAGAGTCTGTGCTCTGGTTCCGAGAATAATCACCTTGCATAAAAGAAAAATGGAGACATCTCGCTCTAAGAGTCTGTGCTCTGGTTCCGAGAATGACCCATTGCTCAAAAAGTGTAATGTTTATGTCATAAGCAAAGTAGAACAAGGATACCTACCTTCATCACAAAAGAAGATACCCCAAAAATGCAACAATGTCATAGATCCAAGCAAGAGAGTTTTGCACTCTTTAAGCAAGGATAAGATAGTTGAAAAGGGATATCTTGTAGTATGTGTAAAGGAGATCCTTAGAGGGGAAGAGATCTTTGTACAAAAGACACCTATCCCTGAGAGGAATTTTCTTAGACAAATATAACATCTTAAAGAAGAGAATAAGAATGCAATACTTCCTTCTTTTGCGAGGTGAAAGTGATTCTTAATGAAGGATGACGCTCTTTTTAACCCAATTGGGAGAGTGAATTCATTATGGATGTATTTTACCAAGTGCAAAAGAGGTTGTAGTCAAGGACTTACACCTCTTGTAAGAGAGAATCCTTGAACAAACAACAACAAATGCATACAAGGAATAACATCAAGTAATAAAGTTCACACCATCCACGAAATAGGAAAAAGTGGATCCTTAGATAAAAATAAGGAAAGATCATTGCCTCCCAAGGATAAGGACAATGAGAAGGACTTACACAATCTTCTAGGGAGAGATTTAGACATAAGAAAAATGTACTACATACTCACATGAGTTCATGCAAGCAAGACATTAGTGTATGTAAAATGCTCCTCACAAGAAGTGGGTAGGATAAGAAAGAGAATACACATCTTCTCCCATATCTAGGAAAAGAGGATTTCTAAAGAAAAGATGATCAATATTTCCACACTATTACCCCAAAGGGAAATTTTAACAATAAAAAGAAGAGATGTATGAAATCACTCTTGTCCCCCATAGGAACAAGAGATAACATAGAAAATTAGGCTATTATGTTGCTTTAAAAATATGATTGCACTTGAAATTGTACCATCATGAATGACAATGAGCCCCCAGTAAATGAGCTACCAATGTCACATAATGATGAGCAACACAATAGCCATTAATGTTATTTAAAGACATGATAGACTAAATGAGGTATTTGAATATGACATGCTAAATGCTCAACTATAAGTGAGATCAAAAACATGTATAAAGTGATAAAAATTGAAGAAGAAAAGTCACAAGAAATCTTAGAAGAGGGATGAGTGTAATTTATTAGAGCCTTATCCCTGGAGGAAAGGACTTTATGATGAATAGGAGATGAAGATTCATAAGTGGATTTAGAAATTTGAGGGGAGTCATGAAGAGATTTGTTCATCGCCAAGATTTCCTTATGAGGGGAATGAGAGTTGATAGAAGCAGAAGATGATTTAGTTGAAGTGAGATCATCATTACTACTAAATATAGCATTCACATTGAGAGATGGTCTTTTAGATTCTTTGGTGGGCTTAGAAATATTATATCCAAGTCCAAATGAATATTCATGCATGTTATGTTCTAAAGGAACTTTAATTCCTTGTTCATTTGTGCCACAACCATTTCCACTATAGCCACTCTTAGCCAAAATGTGAAAACCACAACCATAACGATTAGCCATTTTAGAAAGAGAAGGTAGTTTTTCATAAGACAAAGAATCAAATTCTTCAGAATTAGAGGTGTGAGGAGAAGAAGTTTGAGAAGCGGCCACAAAATTATTGCTCATAGGTTCAGGTAAGAATGATTGATCTCTAGTTTCTTCCTTCTTTTTAATTTTAAGCTCTCTAGGAGGAACCCTATACTCACCTACAAAGGTGGGATTAAAATCAAGAGATCCCCAATCGTCTTTTGCGAAAACCTTCTCAGGATCAAAAGCCTTTTCATGTGTAGATTCAAGTTGAGAAGAACCTTCTTCAGGAACTTCAGACTCATCCAAAGAATTTTGATTATCAGAGGGTGATGATTCATCCATAGGTATCTTTTTTAACGAGTCATCACTAGAAGAGGAAGGATTAGAAGAACTCCCTTTGGAAGTAGATGTTTGCAAACAAGCTTGAAAATTAGTATCACCTATCAAAATATATGTCTAATTATTATAAATAAATTTAACTTGTCTATGCAATGTAGAGGGGACAGCTTGCATACTGTGAATCCAACGTCTCCCTAATAACAAGTTGTATGTTAGATTTCCCGACATAACATGGATAGGAGTAGGCAAAGTAATAGGTCCCACTGTGATAGGTAAGGTGATAATACCTAATGAAGACTTAGCCACATTATCAAAGCCTCGAATGGGACGAGAGTCAAGCTCAATAAGGGATGTATCCACATTCATCTTATGCAATAGATTAATACTACATACATTAAGGCTAGAACCATTATCTACCAGTGTTCGTCTTATAGCAGTGTCATTTATGATAACCACAATCATCAAGGGATCATATTGATGTTGAATTTCACTAGTAGGCAACTCATCTTGAGTAAACACAATTTGAGCTTTAGGATTCATCATAGAGTTAACCAAAGACACTATATTACTAGATGTGTTAGGTGGAGGAACATTCAAATCTTTCAAGGCATCTTGTAACATTCCATGATGAGCAGAAGAAGTTTGGATCAAATCCCAAAGAGATATCTTAGCAGGGGTAGCTTTAAGTTGTTCTATGAGATCATAGTCCTTACTAAGCATTTGTTAAATACGAGGAGCTTGAGGAAGAATAGGTTGGGAAGAAGGAAGTGAAGTTGGGATAACTGGAGGAGGATTAGGTTGCCTATTATTTCTAGTATTATAAGTATGGGCAACCGCATGATAACTCTCTTTAGTCAGTTGCTTAGCATACTCATAAGGGCTCTTAGTTGAATAACCTCCTTGCATAGTAATAATAGGTTTCTTAGGAGTACAAAAAGAATCATTAGCATAACCACCTTGAACCACTAAGATAGGCTTATTTAAAGGTTGAGAATTTTGAGAAGGACAAGCACCTTGGATAGTGTAGAGAGGTTTGTTAGGTGTTTCATTCACATGTATCAAATTGATTGAGGATGGTTTAGAGGAATGAACAAAAGTTTTGGAAGAATTATTGATAGTCTTCTCTTGCACTAAAATCTCATCACGGATTAAATCAATTTTAGGAGAGAGACAAGGGGTAGGCATTGATGTTCTAGTAGGCAGAGTAATACTAGGAAAGGTCATATCATCCTCTATCATCAAAGGATCTACATGGGGAATAAACTCTCTGGGAGAAGGATCAACATTACTCTCTAAAGTCTCACTCTTGAGAGGGAGATCTTTGAAAGAGATTTTAACCATATTGCCTTGAACTAGGGTTTCCTTATGAGTAGAACCAAGTTGAGGAGAGGGAGAATAATTGAGATTCAAGGAAGGTGAGAAACTATCAAGGGAGTTTTCAATCTTGATTTCATCCCCTTTGGCTAGGGTTCTCTCATGGGGTAGAGAATAATCTACACCTTCTTCTAATGGTTCATCCCAAATAGTGAAGTGGTTGAAAGGAATGTTTGAAGTATTGTCAATTTCGGGAGAGGAGATAACATTGTTTATTAATTCCTCATCCTTAGGAGGGAGAGCATCAATAGATGTGTTAAACTCATCCTCTTTCCTCAAAATATGTTCAATGTGATCTTTAGGGGAGAGAGAATTAAGGAAATTGCTTATTATTTCATCTTCTTTCTCTAAGGGATGCTTATGGGTAAGACAAACTTTAGGAGAAGGGTAAGCATTTATCATTAATTCATCATCTCTAGTGGGAATTTTGTTGGAAAAGGAAATGCCATCACTAGGGAATGTAGGGATCATGTCATCTTCTTGCACAAAAGGATCCTCATGAAGGGAGTGTTTTTTGGGAGGAACATGAACATATTTCTCCAAAGATTCATGCTTAGGAAGGAGATCTTTGAAAGAAGTGTTCATAACCTCTTGTTGCACTAACATGCCCCCATTGGAAGGACCAACTTTAGGAGAAAATAAGTCAATGTCCCTCAATACCTTTTCACTTAGAGAGGCATCATGTAGGGAAGGTGAAGTAACATTAAGAAAGGTGTTTATGATATCATTCTCTTCCTCTAGGATAGCTAAATAGGAATGACACATTTTAGGAGAATTGTCAAGATCACTCTTAAATTCTTCATCCTTAGAGCATGGGAGAGTCTCAAAGGGATCGGTAGAAACTCTTTTAGGCACTAAAATGTTGTTATAGATGGGGGGAGATTCTTTAGGAGAAGGAAAAATTGAAACTAGAGAAGCTAACCCATTATCACATCTATGAAATGAATGCATCATGACAACAATTTTCCTCTTTCAAATGACAACACATGCAAAATAGAAGGAAATGTTTAATTTTAACCAATGCAAGCACTTAGAATGTAGATTTAGAAAATGAAATTTATGATTCAAATGAGTTCCTAAATCAGATTTGAAATTATTTAAGCTATCCACAAGTTCAACTT
The DNA here is from genome assembly GCF_030272615.1 of Cryptomeria japonica. Taxonomy (NCBI): domain Eukaryota; kingdom Viridiplantae; phylum Streptophyta; class Pinopsida; order Cupressales; family Cupressaceae; genus Cryptomeria; species Cryptomeria japonica. The sequence goes on from NC_081405.1 coordinate 163,206,545, forward strand.
TGAATTGAAAAATTAGGGTTTTAGAATGTAGATTTAAAAATGAAATTTATGATTCAAATGAGTTCCTAAATCAGATTTGATCCCAATTAAGCTATCCACAAGTTCAACTTTGAATTGAAAAATTAGGGTTTTAGCAAAAATTTCCTCTAAATTTTTGAATCTTGCAAGAAATTAAAACTTGTAAATACAAATTTGAATTTGAAATAGCATAAACACTCAAATTTGAAAACATAAATCAGAATTAGAGAAGATTGGAGTTCACGTCGGGTTCACCAAAATGTGTGGGGGAAAAAGTGACACTAAGCAAACATGCCCTAATCTCACTTTCAATCACATACTTGTGGAATACGAAAGAGCCTAGAGGTATCACACAATTGGCTACTTCTTTTTGTGGAAGAGAGAGCCACGGGCTACCTATTAGGATTTTTATTCCTTTGTTTCAAATGATAGATAGAATGATGCAAGTTCAACTATTAACCCTAAAGTGTAAGTATGAACTAGTAACAAGATTGCAAGATTGAGATTAAGTGATGAAAAGCTGTAAACACAAGGATAAAAGGAGAATGTAGATGTGTACCTGGGGTTAAAATCTGAGTGGAAATGTTCGGGACGGGAGCGCGGGCGCCACTGTCCTGACTCTGCACCTAAAACTGTTGTTTTGCAGCCTGAAAAGCTATCAAAAAAATGCTGAAACTTGTTGTCTGACAGAAGGACCAGGGCGCCCAGCGCCCCTGTCCCAGGGACCAGGGTGCCTAGCGCCCTTGTCCTGGTAGGACCAAGGCACCCCATGCCCCTGTCTTGGTCTTTTTCTTTGCAATTTGGTGTGAAGTTTAGTCTCCGTCTGCTTCCGTCAGATCTGCAACTTGCGGCGTCGTCCGAATCCCGAAACCTGCACTTATATCTGAAAAGGTATGGTGGGCGGCTATATAGGGTTTTGCCTTAGTCAAACCCCCGCTTTGGTGGTTTCCACCTCCACGAATAGCCAAGTTGTATTGTAAAAGTAGTGTGTGCAGACCTTGTGTGTGTGCAAGATCCTAAAATGCAAGTAAGCAAACTAGAGCAACCTAGAAAGTAAACCCTAATTGCTTGCAAATGATAATGTAAATGCTCCAAATCAAGATGTAAAGAGATCTAAAGCATGAATACCAGTGATATAATGAGGCTTATGCAAAGACATGAAAACAACATGAAATCGTACCCAACCCCAAGGGAGGGGTACAAGCCAATCTTCAGTCGGTGATCCCCTATTGCTCTTCAATGTCTTCAAAGCCCTAAATGGATGAATGAAATTGATGAATGCTTGATGGATGGATGTTGAATGTTGTTAAAGTCTTCAAAGATCTGCTCTTTCGCTGCATAGAAGGTCCTTGAAACCAAAATTCTAGATCCTTTCAAATGAAGAAAGAGAGCTCTTATATATGAAACCCTAGGTCTTAATTTCAACTTTTGGCCAACCTAGAGATTGAATCTCCCACCAATTTCTTGGGGTTAAGCTTTATTTTATGATTGGATTGCGCTCCTAAAATTTCGGGAAAAATGTCTGGGACCATGTGCATGTCAGGCGCCATGGTCCTCTCCGGGCGCCATGGTCCCGACAACTTTTCACCAAATTTTCAGGGCCGTCGGATATGATGATTTTAGAGAGAATCCCGAAGTTACAAGTGATTTCGAGATGTTTTGACCCCCGAAATCAAGCCCGTAAGTTCAAAATAGGACATAATTAGGGTTTTTGATTAAATGATGTATTGGAGGAATAAAATGAAAGGGGCAAACTTTAATGAAAGGGCCCAACTTTATGATGTGGAAGATGATGAAATAGAACCTTAGACCTAATTAATTTAATTAATTAAGTGCTAAAGGGAAAGAGCAATGCAAAATGCAAAATGTGCCAAGGCGGGTGCTAAACTAGGTGTGAAATTGTACCACCCTAGCAAGTGCGTACAATTTACGACGCTACATACATTATAATTCACATGGAGATTTGGTTTGTATTTCAATACATCATGTGAATAATCTAGGTGTTCAAATCATGTGAAAAATTTAGAGACATTCATCTTACTTCCTAAATATTCCTATCTAGAATGGTAATCATCTCACACATATTTGTGGTGTTATTTCTTCCAAAGGGTATAAATATTGTTTAGGGTTCATGGACCATAGATTCAAAATCAAATGTGAAGAATTTACCAGAACTACATGAGGCATGTTGATGGGATGCTACATGGTTTCTCTTCTCATCTCACTTTTGGGATGAACCATTTCTTTGCATTGATTTATTTTTTCTCACATTTTGGGCAGTCACATAGACCTTCTATCTTTCTCTCCTCTTAGGGGGAACATTTATTTTATATTATGTTAAAAACAATTCTTAAAAGTTCATGATGAGTCCTACCTTCTATCTTCTTTAATTCCATATTATCTTTTTGACAAGAATTTTATTTTTCATTGGTTTTTGTAATTTACTCCATTATGATAAATTTGTGCATGGTTACCTAACATGGAATAGTAGACAAGACCCATTATTATTGTATGTATCATCCCAAAGTTGAACTTAATGGCTAGTTAGTGTAAATAAGGTCATTTCACATCTAGTTAGAATATCATTCTTTCTAGACTGACCCATTAACACTTGTTAAGTCTCTACATAGGCTATTTTTAGTTTTTTTCTCACTTTATGTGGTTGAGAACACATGTAGTCACCTCTTGAGACACTAATCTTATGCATACTTACAAATGCTATCAAACTTATCATATGAGCTTACATCTCTTTCACATTTAGAGGGACCTAGCTAGTCATTTAGTTGTACCTTCCTACCTATTTTTATATGCAAGACACTCATTGTACATTTTACACTTTCATTTTATAAGATATACATACTATTGTGTCTTATTTTTTAATTGTGTAAGGCTATCATGATGTTTTTAGATCTCAGTTTCTTCAATTGTAATTGTATGAAATTGTCATTTATTTGGACTATTTAAAGAGCTTATGTTTATATATTTTTCTCATAGATAGTTTGAAAATTTCTCATCAATGTGTTTTATTACCCCTTGGTTAATAGAAGTATGCTTGATATTTTTAATATTTTCACTCCATTAAACAAGACTACCATCTAGTTTATTCTATTTATGTTATAGCTATAAATATTTATATCCATATTCATGCCCATACATATTTATATAATTCCCTATTAAATGGATCTAACATCCTCATTCTTGTATTGAGATAATTATTGGACATTTTATGGATAATTATTTTCTCACCATTTCCAAGAATGGAACCTCTTTGAAAGAATCAACATAATGCCTCAAAACCTTATGTATAGCCTTTGATTCAATATTACAATGGATGAAATTAATTATATAGATATATTTCTTTTCAATTAAATTATGATATTGTAAGAGTTTATCTTAGAAGTGAATTTACAAAGTAGGAATGTTCAATATTCTTGGAATTCTATTTTCTTTACAATCTCATCATCTAAGCTTTGTAATATGTTCTTTAGTGTATTAAAAATAAAATCTCATTTTGTCTTGGCAAAGCTCTCTCCTTAATAGGAAAATGATAATTTTAAAATAATTTTTAATGGTCATGAATGTATACTGCTATTCAAAATGACACCTTATAAAGCAACTTACAAAAACTAACCGAGGTACCACATGCTTTCTCTAGGCCAATACTAAGTAGATCCAAGGGTTCCATAAGGTTGCTAAGATATATGTTTCATACCCAAGGATAAAGGTGTTATGATCATCATCAATGCACACAAAGAGAACATACTATTTGGGATAAATGGTTGATCTAAGAAAATGAATGTTTACAACCTACAAAAATATCTTCAAGCATGCCATTTTTATAATTTGCCTTATCATAAAAAGACTTTAATGGATTTGGCCTTCATACTCTCCATATCATGATTGTATCTATTACATTCAAAATTATTTTATTTTTAGTATTTGGAAGGCCTTTAAAATGACTAACCCTTTCCTCAAGAGGGATAGGTGAGGTTTTATAATGATTATTATTTTGAATGGCCACAATCTCTCTCTATATTATATGGTTTGAGTAGTTCTCCTTCACACATTTTAATCTTTCTAATTTAGATGTGCCATCTATCTTTCATATCATTAAGTTTTTCCTAATTTTATGCTTCACATATGGACCTTCAACTACCTGCTACATTAATTTTAAAAATTATACATTATAATTTATATATAAAGTGCCTATCTATTTTCTATTGATTCTCTACAAACTCAGTTATCATCAAAGGTTCAATTCTTTCCCCCAACCTAAATTTGTCTAGTTAAATGGATTTAGAAATCTATACTAGAGTCTAATGTTACTCACTTTCTTTGCTATCTAGTTTATTAGGGGTTTCTTTTGGGAGAATTTTTTTGCACAATAATATTTCTCATCTCAAAAATCCCTCTTGTAATATATTTGAGATGTTCAAGAATCTTTTAGGTCCTACCAATGGGCCTAGAGTGCTTAGAGTTAGATTCATAGCCTTTTTCATTCTTTTATGCTAGTCCTTTTTCTTAGATAACTGTTTTATTCAACTTATGGAGCCTAGTTACCCTATATTGGTATATTATTGAAATTTATAGCTTGTCTATATTCTTTCCATAACCTTTGGAAGTCAAATATTATTACAAATTTAGAGACAAGTAAATTTTTCTTTTCTTTTGATGATAAAATCCATGTTCTCATCTCTACTTTCATTCAAATTCAATTGCAAAACAAAATAGTGACCTTCAATTTTTAAATGTCCAATACTTTCGTAAGCACAAGGGAATACACATTGCATGACAAGCATGATTCCCCTAGAAAACCAATCCCAAAATCTAGCACCTCTTACTCATAGACAAACTATCTATTCATACAACCAAAACTGTAAATACTTCTTGTCTCCTTAATAGAGGGGTTTAACTCCTTGATTTCCAAGAAAGTTTGTTGAATCATCTTCTTGATCTTTTCCTTGTGGTTATTTGGGTATTATCCCTATCATGCCTTTACCTCTTGGTTGGGGGTGCTTATGCGATGTTTTGCCAAAAATTCTTAGGATTGATGAGTAGTGATTCATCTTCATTCACTTCAAAAATGTTCTATCTCCTCCTCATTTTAGTGTAGTTATCTATGGGTATTAACCCTATTATAATTTTCCTTATCATAAATAGACTTTAATAGAATTGGACTTCATACTATCCATATCATGATTGTATCTATTACATTCAAAATTATTTTATTTTTAGTATTTGGAAGGCCTTTAAAATGACTAACCCTTTCCTCAAGAGGGATAGGTGTGGTTTTATAATGATTATTTTTTTGAATGGCCACAATCTCTCTATATATGATGGTTTGATTAGTTCTTCTTCAAATATTTTAATATTTCTAATTTAGATGTGCTATCTATCTTTCATATAGTTAAGTATTTCCTAATTTTATGGTTCACATACAGACCTTCAATGACTTGCTACATTAATTGTAAAAATTATACATTAGAATTTATATATAAAGTTCTTATCTATTTTCCATTGATTCTCTACAAACTCAGTTATCATCAAAGGTTCAATTATTTCCCCTAACTTAAATTTGTCCAATTAAATGGATTTTAGAAATCTATACTAGAGTCTAATATTACTCACTTTCTTTATTGTCTAGTTTACCGAGGGTTTCTTTTGGGAGAAAATCTTTTGCACAATATATTTTTGAGATGTTCAAGAATCTTTAAGATCCTATTAATGGGCCTAGAGTTCTTAGAGTTAGATACCTAGCCTTTTTCATTCTTTTATGTTAGTCCTTTTCCTTAGATAATTGCTCTGTTTCAACATATGGACCCTAGTTACCCTATATTAATATATTATTGACATTTATAGCTTGTTTATATTATTTCCATTATCTTTGGAAGACGATAATAAATATTATTACAAATGTAGAGGCAACTAAATTTTCCTTTTTCTTTGATAATAAAATCCATGTTCTCATCTCTACTTTCATTCAAATCCAATTGTAAAACAAAATAGAAGCCTTTAATTTTTAAATGTCCAATACTTGCTCAAGCACAAGGGAGTATACCTTGCATGATCAGCATGATTCTTGTAGACAACCAATCCCAAAATCTAGCACCCCTTGCTCATAGAGAAACTATCTATTCATACAACCACAACTGTAAATACTTCTTGTCTCCTTCTTAATAGAGGGGTTTAACTCTTTGATTTCCAAGAAAGTTTGTTGATTCATCTTCTTGATCTTCACCTTGTGGTTATCTGGGTATTAGCTCTATCATGCCTTCGCCCCCTGGTTGGGGGTGCTTGTGTGATGTTTTGCCCAAAATTCTTAGAATTGATGGGTAGCGATTCATCTTCATTCACTTCAAAAATGTTCTATCTCCTTCTCTTTTTAGTGTAGTTATCTATTGTTAATAAACTAACAACTTTTGATTAAGTTTTCTAATATATGCACATATACATATATGCACGCACACACACACACACATATACATACATATACACATATTCACATACATGCGTATGTATGTAAGAGAACCATGATTTCTCTACAAAATATAAAAAATACCATACCAAAAAAGAATGTTAAATTAAAATTTTCTTTTTAAATAAGAGCGTAGTGAAAACTAAATAATCAATTTACCAATAATTTTAATGTACCATAGTTTTCTTAAAGGATATCAAAATAATATTAAAAAACAATCAATAAATCAACTAAATAATGGTGAACATAATTTCTTTAAACGATATTAAAAACAACGAGACTCGTCTTTTGCTTCTGCAAAGTGCAATATGTTTAATAGCTGGTTATTAGTTGAAGTTACCACTCCTGATTTGTTTGTTAGTCCATTTATCTTGGAGGATTCGAACAGCTGGAAGAATGGATATTGTCTACACGAATTTTAGAAACCAATCTAGTCCAAGGACAATCTCATTATAATATTAGTAAGAATAACATCATCCTATTTTGTTGATCTTGGTGTCGTTGGTTAGATCTGATTGGGACCCATACAAATTTATAATGGGAAAATGGCGTATGAAATAAGTGATGAACAGGTGCATGGGACAGCAGTAAAAAACACTGATACAGAGACAGCCTGTCGGCGTGTACGTCAAATAATAACATATAAACGGGGTTAGGTCAACTTGAATGGCATTCTAAACCGGCAATAATTGAGATGAGGTGGTCAAGCAGGGGGGAATGATATGAATGTGTTGGAAGACTCAACCTAATTACAGAAAATGGTCAAGAAAATGATAATGGTTTCAAACTAGATATTGGCTTTTGTGTTGGTTATGTTTCCTAGATACTCATGCCCACAATTTGTTTTATTTGTTTAGGGATTTTCAAACTTAGGGCTGCTTGATTGCCAGCCCTGTCATACTATAATTTGAGTTTCCTATAGCTTATCTCTTTGTCTATGTTCTTTCAAATGATTACTTCTCTGTCAAGTGCCCAACAGCTATTAATTTGTGGGCATCATAACTTGGTCATAAATTCTTCTGCAAATCCTTTTTGTTAAATAGTCTGTAAGTTGCTGCACATTGGTCAGTAAAGTGGCCATTGTATAAGCATATTGTACTGTTGCATATTTCTTTAAGAGAAAAAAATCATCATAGCTCATTACCACGGAATTCATTATTTATTTTTGTTGGGTGATGACTGTGGAGGTGTGATGTATTGTGGCCGCTTTATTACAACTGTTCAAGTTTTGATGGAGCGATGGAGGACAGGAATGTTGAAGCAATTCTTGATTTATGTAGTTTTTGAAGATTGTAATGGGAAATCTAGCAGATGCTGCAGATGGATCAGATGGAAGCTTAAATATCAGAATGTGTCTTGAGTACAAACCTAACCAGAAAGAGCATTGCTCCTTCTGTTTTGGTATACAAAGGGAATGCCAGGCATTGTTGTTCCTCATTTTGTTTTCACTCTGTTACATTTAGATAATAGTGTTGGAAATAAGCTACATTTGAACCAAAAATGAATGGTTCGTTCTAACTGATCTTTGAGCCTCATTTAGTGTTCTACCTGATCTTTGAGTCTTATTTTGTTTCACTCCGTTACATTTAGATAATACTGTTGGAAATAAGCTACATCTGAACCAAAAAATGAACGGCTCATTCTACCTGCTCTTTGAAAAGCTCTTCCTGAATAGAAGATGAAAAATACATTCTCTATGAATTCTTCTGTAACAGAGATGGGCATTGATTGTAAACAAACAATGGAAATTTCAATAGTTGGTTTATATTCATTTCATTGTTATTCTTCACTTCATTCTAATACTGTTGGAAATAAGCCACATCTGAACTAAAAATGAACGGTTCATTCTACCTAGCTCTTCCAGAATAGAAGATGAAAAATACATTCTCTCAATGAATTCTTCTGTACCAGAGATGGACATTGATTGTAAACAAACAATGGAAATTTCAATAGCTGGTTTATATTCATTTGATTATTATTCTTCACTTCATTTTCATTCTGTTAGATTTTCAATCTGTTAGATTTTCAATCTGTTATATTTAGATAATACTGTTGGAAATAAGCCACATCTGAACCAAAAATGAATCAGGGCTCATTCTAACTGATCTTTTAAGAGCTCAACAAATAGATATGTGAAGCTCTTTCAGCCTAGAAGATGAAAAATACATTTCTCAATGAATTCTTCTGCACCAGAGATGGGCATTGATTGTAAACAAATATTGGAAATCTCAATAGTAGGCTTATATTCATTTCATTTCACACTTTGTACACATTCTAAGAATTCCATCTCTTTTAGGGATGGACTTCATTCCATGTTTTGGTATGGTCATCAGCTACAGTAATGGAGATTCTTGTTTTGTTTATTTACTAATTACAAGTGTACACTGCAAACTGTTATTACTGGTAATTTTTTAGTGTTTTTCTTACATTAAGGCTGCAAAAGTATTGATTGTTGCTTTATATGTCTTGATTGGGAAACATCGCTGTCTATAGTAAGTGCGCGGTGAATCATGTAGAAATGTTGATGGAATTAATAAACTATTATGAATTTCAACCATATATGTCTGCCATTATTTTGTTCGTTTAGATGATGAGTAGACATTAGAAATAATTTAAATGTCATTGAACTGGGCACAAGTGGGATATGACTGGTGAACAGGAAAATATATTAAACAAGTAGAAGAAAAGAGAAATTACCTAGTGGGTATCTCTGTACACACCATTTGTATGAGGTACTTTTTTGCAGGACCAAAATGTCTAAAAAATGAATGATAGCACTTACGAATGTATCTAATTTGGAATCCAAATACAGTCCTTCACATTAAATACTTGCCAAATTTAGCATTGCCTTCAATGATACAAATATCTACATCAGAATTCCTTAGAAAATACTCAAAGAAGTTAAGTTGCCGGGTGGAAGAATAAACTAATGGATCTGCATTCCCAACATAGCAATTTACAAATAATCCAGTTCTGACTATCATTACCGATGTCAATACTACATGGAAATTAAAATATGAGGTACTTATACACTAAACATAAATGATTTAATTCATTATAAGTATAAATGATTTTAAACAATTAGTTAAACCGCTTTAAATATGATTTAACCTTTTTTAAATTGTGGTTTTGCATGACCTTGTTTGAAGTAAAGTTTACAGATTATAAATTATGTTTATATAATTCATAAAGTAGAATAACAAGTTCAGCGTACACGTTATAAATTATGTTAATATAATTCATAATGGAGTATTTATTACTCTTTAGCTTTTCATATTGTATCTACTTTTATTTGTTTAGATATGATTTATATTTAATTATTTATATTTGATATGTTTTAAATATATATTTTTATTTATTTTTAACTTGTATTTATATTAGTTCAAATGATCATGCGATTTACTTTGGAGTTATTAAATAGTGTATAAAAAGAAGAAGAGACAGTTTATATATCTATTTTATGATAATTTATATGTTAAGAGAAAAAGATCTTTCTATAAGTGACTTGTTAATGTTGATTTATTTTCTTTTTTATATTCAAAGAATGAATCAATTTCCTTGTACTTTATTATATTCAAAGCATGAATAACTTTCCCTATAATTTATTATATTCAAAGCATGAATCGCATTCTATGTTGTGTGATTGCATTAAGAGGAAGAACTTTTTATGCTCTCTTTTTCTATTTTATAGTCAATAATTTTTGGACTAGTAAAATATCTAAGAAAAAATGTATCCAATTACTTTCTGAGTAACATTAATGAAAAATAGCTGGCCGAATAGGAGAACTCGACTGGGGATGGAAAATTGAAGGTTGCCATGGAGGAAGATGTGAAGATGAATGTTGCAGGTGAGAGTCAAGAAAGAGTTGAAGGATATGGAGGAGAATGCATAGGGTGAAGGATAGGATTATTGAGCTGGAATTGAAGATGGGCAACATATGCGAATTCAGCCTTAGGATTAACTTGATTTTGTTTAATGCAGGAAAATGTGCTTGGTGATGCAGATGAGGAAGGCATTCATAGGGAACTATTTAAGTTCCTAACTAAGGACTAGAACAACACCTTGTTGCAAGCAGACCAAGGTGTAAAAAAGTCTAGTAATGACTAGTGTTATAGAAGACTTTATTTTTGTTGTTTTTGTTTACATGAGCTTGGCTCCTCTGGTAAACTTATTAGGTTCTTACTAGGTTATTATAGTATGCTTTATGCTAGCTGATGTTTTGGACATTAGTTATTATCTAAATGATTATGTTTATTGTTGTTGAACTATTATGAATTTTGTTGTTACTGGTTTGTTGTAATTTTGTTGTTGTTTTTGGATTCCTTCAGGCTATGGATGTTATAGGGACAACACCTTTGTTATGCTGTTTTCAATATCAAAAATATATAAATGAAACTTCTAGATAATAGCTGCTTTGTATCATAATATAGATAATAATAAAAAATATTGAAGTATAGAAATAAATAAAAGAATAGGATGATAATTATTCGATATTTAGTTGTATTTAAAAAATATTAAATAAATTGTATAAATAAGATGAGGTTAAAAGTACCAGTTCTTTCTATTTGTACACTCACAAGCAATAAAGTTTTTTTGGGTACATGTGTTGGCAGTATGTGAACCGGCATGAAGACATAATGATATTGTATGTTGTCATTAATGTCAATATGAGACATAGTGTGAACTAGCACATGTGATAAGTGAAGAGAGAGGAACCGACATATGTGTGAACTGGTTTATATGCGAAAGTGAAGCGGCATATTTGTTCAAAGTGAACCGGCATGTAGTTATGGGAACTGCCACATGGAAGCACTGTATGACTACCGGTTGGTAGGCAGCTTCCACTTCGAGGTTTCTGGTTGGAGTACCTCAAGTCTATGTGACTCAATCAGTGATCTTTGTGTGATGAGTTAGCAGTATGATGGAGGATAGATCATGTTGCCACGTAAGCTCTGTGTGCGTGAAGGATCTTGCATGAAGATGACTATTCCTATCTACCTCGGGAATGTGCAAAATCTATCAAACGGTGATAACGCGTGATGGGTTATCAGCCGCCATGAAAACGGTGGATAATGGATGATGGAGAATGTCTTAACATCAATTCAAGACTGGTGCATTTAATGCAGTATGATTCAATGGTCAAGATCGAAACGTTTGAATTGCTCAACCTAACAGGTTTAGGGTTTTTGCTACCGACCTGTATGTTTCCTATAAGGTCGATGTTGGGTTTCTGTCTGAGGTTGTTGGCAAAAGTTGTGAGTGTGTATCCAAGGAAAGTGATACGTGATTCTTGCCAGACCAAAGGAGAGGAGAGATACCTGCAAAGTGAATGTGCAGAAGGAAAAGAGGAGCCTAAACGGATCTGCATTAGCATTGAGTGTTGTTAATAGATCATTGTAATACCTATTGATCTCTAACCACTTCAACAGTTGTAAAATCCCCTAACAACGTAGCCTTAACTGGCTTGACTCAAAATCCCTTAAATCGGGTGGTCTTAACCGGCTTGTTTCAAATCCCTTAACTGGGTAATTCAAGGCTAATGAGTTCTGAGAAGCTAGAGAAGCTTAGGAGATCCTTTCAGCTATTGAGTTCTTAAAATCCTCTAACAAGGTGACCCTACTAGGTTTAACCCTTAACTGGGTATCTCTTAACCGGGTGATCCTTAATAGGATCAGTTCCTACCAGAACCTATTGTAATGTCCTTAACTGGACAAGGCTCCTAACAGAGCGGACTTCTAAAGTGTTAAAAAAGAAGCTTGTGGGTATTCATCCCCACCGTGGTTTTTCCCAGTTGGGTTTCCACGTGAAAAATATGTGTGTCATGTGTAATGCTTTTGTCTTGTGATGCTCTGTTTTATCTGTTAAGCACATGAAGGTTCTATGTTTTATGCCTATCTATAAAAAATATTGAACTCACTGTTGTGAAGATTTGATGGTTAAGTTTACTAGTTTATGCATGAGAATATAATGATAATGTGGTATTGAGCTAAGAGAAAATCTTATTGAGTGACTGGTTCATGACTGATTGAGCTATACTGGATGTTACCAGTTGCACTCTGTTTTACCGGTATCCCTGTTTATCAGTCATTCGGAGTATTTGCCGTCAAACCAGTTTTGGACTGTATTTGTGTTTGTACCGATTCACCCCCCCCTCTCAGTACCGGTTTGGTACTAGTGGTTCATCATTGAGTTATCAATTGGTATCAGAGAACTCCAGGTCCTCTGTGTTGTAAGATTAACCACTTAAGGAAAAGATCCTAGCCAAATGATGAAGAGGTAAGGTCCAAAGTTCAACAAGGAAAACTTTGGTATATGGAAAGATAGGATGAAGATATTCATCAAAAGCATGGGCATTCAACACTGGTGTTATGTTGAAAATGTATATGTTGTTCCTACCGGTATTCTCACCGATGACCAAAAGAGAGAGATATAGGAAAATGGGCAAGTCATGGAAGCCCTCATCAGTAGTCTATCTGACATTGAGTTTATTGATGTTCAGGACAAGACAAATCCCAAAGAGGTATGGGATGCTCTTGAAAATATCTATGGTGGTGATGAGCATGTAAAACAGGCTAAGGAAGAGAGCTTGAGAGGAAAGTTTTTGAAGACATGCAGATGATTGAAGGAGAGACCATTCAACAGTATGGAGTAAGAATCAAAACAATTGTTGGAGAAATAAAGAGTGCAGGTGGCAAAATAGAAGATTCCACTATGGTAAGTAAAGTCTTGAGATCCCTGTTGTCGGTCTATGCAATAAGGGTTGCTGCTATTCGGGAGCTGAGATCAATAGACAAGTCTAAGGCATCCTTGGACTCCATCATTGCCAAGTTGACAGCCTATGAGCTGAATAGTTTTGATGGTACTATTCAAAAGACAGAATTAGCTTTTAAAGCTTCTGCTATGCCATACAAAAGAGGAAAAGAGGCTAGTATTAGTGGGGAACCTAATCAGAATAGAGAAATGAAGGATGAAGAGTTTCTGATGGAATTTGAAGCTCTTCTTGCCACGAGATTTCCAAAAGGGACCGGTAAATAGAAAGGCAAGCTTCCTTTGAAATGTTTCTCCTGTAACTAGATAGGACATATTGCTATGAACTGTCCTAATAGTGACAACAAGGATAAACCGGAAAGGTTCAAGAAATTCAAAGGAGGAAATCGGAGAAATTGTTTTGTGGCAGTTGATGAAGGTGTCACAGATGAGGAATCAGAAGATGAAGAGAATGAAGACATTGTGTTTGTTGCTGTAAAGGAAGATGTGGCAAACAAGAAGGCTCTTGTCTCCCAGTTTGATGATTCCAATCAGTGGATCATTGACAGTGGCTATTCTCACCATATGACGAGTGACCGGATCAAGTTTCTATCCTTAGAGGAGTATGATGGTGGTGTAGTTCACTTTGGCAATAATGCACCATGCACGGTCAAAGGTAGAGGGTCCATCTCTTTGAATGGAAAGAGTAGTGCTGACAATGTGTATTGGGTTGATGGTCTCAAACACAACCTTCTAAGTGTTGCCTAGCTAAATGACAGTGGTCTCACTCTACAATTCAAGAATGGAGTTTGCAGAATCAAAGGTAAAGATGGTAAATTGGTAGCCACCGACATGCAGACTAAAGGTAACCTATTTCATCTAAATGCAAATATAAGTATATGTCTTATGGCTAAGCTTGATGATAGCTGGACATGGCATAGGAGGTTCTGCCATGTGAACTTTGATAGCATTGTGAAGGCTAGTAAGATCAAGGCAGTCAGAGGGTTGCCGGTGCTGAGTAAACTGGATAATACCTTGTGTAGAGAATGTCAATTGGAGAAAATGTCTTCCTCAACCTTTAAAGGTAAATCTTTCACTGCTGACAACTTGCTTGATCTTGTGCATACTGATTTATGTGGTCCTATGAAAACTAGAAGTGTGCAGGGTGATAGATACTTCATGATTCTCACTGATGACTGCTCAAGAATGATGTGGGTCACATTCTTGAAAGACAAGTCTAAAGCTTTTGGGAAATTGAAAGCTTTCAGAGCATTAGTGGAGAAGGAAAGCGGTAAAAGGATCAAATGTCTCAGAACTAATCAAGGAGGGGAATTCACTTCTAGTGAATTCAACAAGTATTGTGAAGAATTTGGCATCAAGAGACAACTGTCTGCCCCCCGGACTCCACAGTAGAATAGTCTAGTAGAGAGGAATAATCAGACTGTGGTTGAAGCAGCTAGAACCATGTTGATCCAAGGAAAGGTTGCTCACATCTTTTGGAGAGAAGCGGTGAGCGCTGCAGTCTACACTATGAACCGGGTACTTATCAAAAAGGGTAAGGACAAAACTCCTAATGAGTATTGGACTGGTAAGACACTGGTGGTTAACTACTTTAAGGTATTTGGTAGCAAATGTTACATCAAGAGGAGTGAACATCAGGGCAAATTTGAAGCTAAATGTGATGAAGGAATATTTCTAGGATATTCCACCAAGAGTAAAGCTTTCAAGTGCTACAACAATAGGACTCAGAGAATTATGGAAAGCATCAATGTAAGAGTTGATGAATCCTCTGAGAAGATTGAGGAAACCAGCAGTGAGGAAGTTGTAAATGAACTGGTTGCAACCTTCTGGGAATCGGTTGTCAGTCAACCTAGTACCAGTAAGAGTGGTCCTGAACCGGTGAATGCTGATACTGATGAAGATGAGGATGAAGAAGAAAAGCAAGAAGAACTAGTTAAGACCATTCCTCAGTATGTCAAGTTGAATCATGATCCCAAGTAGATCATAGGTGATAAGGATGCAAGAATCCTTACTAGAAGAAAGATCAGAGAAAACTCATGTATGATCTCTGAATTTGAGCCTAAGTCATTAAAAGAGGCTCATAAAGATGAAGATCGGATCAAGGCAATGGAAGAAGAACTTGATCAGATAGAGAAAAATGGTACAAGGTCCTTGGTACCCAGACCAGAGCATAAAAATGTCATTGGCACCAAATGGGTGTTCAGAAATAAGTTGAATGAGGATGGCACAGTGATTAGGAATAAAGCCAGATTGGTATGCAAAGGATATGCTCAAGAAGAAGGTGAAGACTATGGGGAAACCTTTTCTCCTATAGTCAAATTGGAAGGAGTTCGTATGCTTCTTGCATATGCAGCTTTTAAGAGGTTCAAGGTATATCAAATGGATGTAAAATCTACATTCCTAAATGGTGTACTTGAAGAGGAGGTGTATATCGAGCAACCAGATGGGTTTGCCCTATCTAAAGACAGTGACATGGTATGTAGGCTACATAAATAATTATATGGTCTAAAGCAAGCACCTAGGGCATGGTATGAGCGCCTACATTCCCATATTGTGAAGATTGGATTTGAGAGAACAAGTGAAGATAGCAATATCTACTTGAAGTCTGAAGGAGATCAGATTCTAATTTGTGAAGTTTTTGTTGATGACATCATCTTTGGTGGAGATGACAAGATGAGTCATGAGTTTGCTGATGAGATGAAGAAAGAGTTTGAGATGTCACTCATAGGGGAGATTAAGTTCTTCATTAGACTACAGATCCAGCAGATGAAAGATGGAATCTTCATCACTCAGTCCAAATATGTCAAAGAAGTGTTGAAGACTTTTGGCATGGAAGATAGCAAACCGGTTGGTACACCGATGGTGACTGGTTGCAAATTGACAAAGGAGGATGATTCCGCATTGGTTGATGAGAAGGAATACTGATCAATGATTGGTAAGTTGCATTATGTAGTGCATAGCAGACCAGATATTGCACATGTAGTTGGCCTCACTGGAAGGTTCCAGAAGAGTCCAAGAGAATCTCACTTGAGTGCAGTCAAGCGGATTCTTAGGTATCTGAAGGGAATAGATGACTATGGATTGTGGTACCCATACATCAATAAACTCAATCTGAAAGTATTCACATATGCTGATTGGGCTAGTAATGTGGATGATCGGAAGAGAACAACAAGTGGTGCATTCTTTCTTGGTGGTAGACTAGTCTCATGGATGAGTAAAAAGTAGAGTTGCATCTCTCAGTCTACAGCGGAAGCGAAGTATGTTGTAGCTTTCATGAACTGCACTCAGACAATCTGGATGAAGCATGTACTGGAAGGCTTCAAGATCCCTGTATCTAAACTGGTAAGTATATTCTATGATAACACAAGTGCTATCAATATATCAAAGAATCTGGTTTTACATTCTAGAACCAAGCATTTTGAGCTTAAGTATCATTTCTTGAGGGAAAAGGTTTAGAATAAAGAGATTGCACTGGAGCATGTGTCTAGTAAGGAGCAGTTAGCAGACATATTCACCAAGCCTCTCCCAAAGACAACATTTGTGCATTTGAGAGGTGAATTAGGGGTATTGCCCCTTCAGGAGGTGAACTAAAAGTGATTGTTCCACATCAGTTAGGTACTGAAAAGACAAATCTTTGGTTGATTGGTGTGTTTATGGATGCTACTCCTCAGGGGGAGCAACATGATGAAACAGTGATGATTGTACCTCCACTTTGACATTTTTTTCAAATGGGAAAAAGAAGTGAATCAAGAGTGAAGCAAAGAAGATATATTTTGTATATTGCCATCAATACCAAAGGGGGAGATTGTTGGCAGTATGTGAACCGACATGAGCCTTATGTGAACTAGCATGAAGACATAATGATATTGTATGTTGTCATTAATGTCAATATGAGACATAGTGTGAACCGGCACATGTGATAAGTGAAGAGAGAGGAACCAGCATATGCGTGAACTAGTTTATATGCCAAAGTGAAGCGGCATATTTGTTCAAAGTGAACTAGCATGTAGTTATGGGAACCGGCACATGCAAGCACTATATGACTACCAGTTGGTAGGCAGCTTCCACTTTGAGGTTTCCGGTTGGAGTACCTCAAGTCTGTGTGACTCAATTGGCGATCTTTGTGTGATGAGTTAGCAGTATGATGGAGGATAGATCATGTTGCCATGTAAGCTTTGTGTGCGTGAAGGATCTTGCATGAAGATGACTATTCGTATCTACCTCGGGAATGTGCGAAGTCTGTCAAATGGTGATAATGCGTGATGGGTTATCAGCCACCATGGAAATGGTGGATAATGGACGATTGAGAATGTCTTGAGATCGATTCAAGACTGGTGCATTTAATGCAATATGATTCAATGGTCAGGATCAAACTGTTTGATTTGCTCAACCTAACAAGTTTAGGGTTTAGGGTTTTTGCTACCGACCTGTATGTTTCCTATAAGGTTGATGTTGGGTTTTTGTTTGAGGTTGTTGGCAAAATTTGTGAGTGTGTATCCAAGGAAAGTGATACGTGATTCTTTCCAGACCAAAGGAGAGGAGAGATACTTGCAAAGTGAATGTGCAGAAGGAAAAGAGGAGCCTAAACGGATCTGCATTAGCATTGAGTGCTGTTAACAGATCATTGTAATACCTGTTGATCTCTAACCACTTCAATAGTTGTAAAATCCCCTAATAGGGTAGCCTTAACTGGCTTGACTCAAAATCCCTTAAATTGGGTGGTCTTAACCGACTTGTTTCAAATCCCTTAACCGGGTAATTCGAGGCTAATGAGTTCTGAGAAGCTAGAGAAGCTTAGGAGATCCTTTCAGCTATTGAGTTCTTAAAATCCTCTAACAAGGTGACCCTACTGGGTTTAACCCTTAACCAGGTGATCCTTAACAGGATCGGTTCCTACCAGAACCTATTGTAATGTCCTTAACCGGACAAGGCTCCTAACAGAGTGGACTTCTAAAGAGTTCAAAAAGCAGCTTGTGGGTATTTATCCCCATCATGGTTTTTCCCAGTTGGGTTTCCACGTGAAAAATATGTGTGTCATGTGTAATGCTTTTGTCTTGTGATGCTCTGTTTTATCTGTTAAGCACATGAAGGTTCTATGTTTTATGCCTGTCTATAAAACATATTGAACTCACTGTTGTGAAGATTTGATGGTTAAGTTTACTAGTTTATGCATGAGAATATAATGATAATGTGGTATTGAGCTGAGAGAAAATCTTATTGAGTGACCGGTTCATGACTGATTGAGCTATACTGCATGTTATCAGTTGCACTTTGTTTTACCGGTATCCCTGTTTATCAGTCATTCGGAGTATTTGCCATCAAACCAGTTTTGGACTGTATTTGTGTTTGTATTGATTCACCCCCCCCTCTCAGTACCGGTTTGGTACTAGTGGTTCATCATTGAGTTATCAACATGTACTAAGGGGATACAAGTGATTAACCCTCACCAAAGAAGGTACAAAGGCTCACATTAACTTCATTATTAAGGTACAAGTTGGAAAATTTATTGTGTAAAATCATATATTAATGTTTCATCACTTTTATTTGAATTAGTCAAATAGAACTAGATACATTAGATGATTATTTACTTCACTATACCCTTGGACCATAGCCTTTTTGGACTACAAGTGATCACTGAATTTTTTTAAAGATTTTTTAAATACACCCTATTTGAGTCACCAATAGACTTAATCCTCTAGGATCACCTATAAAACCAAAAGATGTCTTCCACAATAGAGTGGAAAAAGAAAAATATTGCCTAATTATGGATGCAAGGTTCAATATGATTTAATTAGATATTACATCACAAAATGTACATATGATGCCTTTCTTATAAAGGTAAGTTTGAGAGGTATTATTACACAAGATCATGATATGTGTCTCAATCTTATGAAATAAGACAACTAACTTGATAATTATTGAATGTCTCACTACTCAAAATTTAAATGCCAAAGTATAAGATATGAACTAGTTGACAACTAAAATGTGTAAAAATTATTCCAAGGATCTAAGAAAAATTAACATATGAATAGGACCTACTTGTCAAATACCTAGGTAAAATGTCTTATTCATATAAACACCCCTCTTAAGTGTAAGTTAGGGGGTAGTAGACATATGCAAATGATGCATGATGATGATTATGTTAATTGGTCTCAACTACTAGGCCATTCTAGGTAACCATTTACAATGAAATCTCTAAAGAGAAAAAACCCACAAAACCCTTCAAAAGAAAGAAAGGATATGTTATCACCTTTCCATTTTTTAGGGTTTTTTTGGTCTATTTAGGGCTAAATAAACTAGGTTATCTAAAACCTATATCATATTACTCTTTTTTTGTCCATATTCTAACTTGTTAGGAGAATAGTTGCAATCCATAACTGGTCACTTAAGTCATAAATTGAGTACCCTCTAATGTCAAAATGATTGATCGCTTGACCTAATGATCCTTGCATCATATTGATTGCCTATAATTTTATTTTTTATGCCTTAGTCATTTGTCACTTTGTCTTGCTTTACAAATTTAATCCAGTTAGATTTTGCTCCTTTATCTCTCAATTTACATCCTGATGATGGATCATGGAGTTTGATCTGAAAGGTTGATGCAAAGAATCTCACACAATTTAATCCATAAACAACATAATAATTCAATTAGCATTTTTCTAAACATGAAAGAATGTTATTGGCTCTTTTATTGATCATGGGTCCCTCTTTCCCACCTGGCACCTCATCGTACTTTTGTGTCAACTCTTCTCCTATGCACAAAAGTCCATGATTGGTCCATCTTGTAGTCAGAGCCAACCATTTTTTGGGGTTACTAACGTTAGTTTTGTAGACTGTAGGGTTTACACTAGATTATTGTCAGATGGATTTGGGCATGATCAATAGTCCCAAATCTTTTCACATTTTTGCAAGATCAATTTAAGCCAAAAAAAGTTGCATCTTTGCATCTTGTGAAAACATGATGCCTTTTTTATAGTCTTAATTGCTTGTTGATTATCATGACCCCTTTTTGATGTAGATCAACAAATGTTATGTGTTTCAATTTTTTAAAGATTTAAAGGCCTCAAAGATGTGCTTGGTGTGAAACTATGAAAATGGGACGCACCTCCAAGACCCATCCAATTTGTATCTTACATGGTTTGGTCACTAATTGATGATTGGTTTTCCATTTTCGTGGATTGAATGGTGGGACTACATTTCTTAGAGGCAAACTTGAGGAACTAGGTTCAAATTTAAAATTGAGTAAATGACTAGGGGTAAAAGCACAATGTTCTCTCACACTTTTATAAAGGCACCGACCAACAAAACTAAAAATGTTTAACTTCGACAACATAAAAGTGACATTTCTAAATTTATGGCTGAAAAATGTTGAAAATTAGGGGTTCTAGTCGACATCACAAAAAAAATGAAAAATGGAATTATTTTTTTCGGATTTTTGTTTTCCAAATAGAGAACATATATATGCAGTGTTAAAAATAAATAAAATTAATTTTGATGCATATTTATCTCATTTTAATATTTTGAAGTCCAACATAGCTAAATTTGACATTTTTTGTCTGGTGTCACCTTTTGACTACTAAATTTATCATTAACCAAAAAATAAAATACACTTTTCAAGAAGATTCTCTCACCTAGTGAAAAATAATTTTTAAATATTTTTTAATTTCATTTAATATTTATTTTTTAATTTCTAATCAGCCTCTTTTTTAACATTAAAAAGATACTCACAATGTTTAATTAATTAAAAATATTAAAATTTATCAAAATAGAAAAAGAATTATATGACTGGATTTGTGACTTCGATATCTGCCAAAGGGTATTTTTTGTTTTTTGTAAAAAAAAAATTGTGTGATGAAAAATTGGCCAGAAGTTCAATCTAGTGAAAATGCAGAGAAAATGGCCATTTTGGTGCCACATGGCAGGCCACACCAGCTAGTCTGACCGAACTATGGGAGTCCATCTGGACTCTTGCCCGCCAACAAAAATAGATTTTTTTGTTTTATTTGCAAAGTCAACTAGCTGGATTATTAGGGTCAATTTAACGACCATTTGGACGTATTGTTGATAAATTTTACAATGTATTTTTTATTCAATTTAATATTTTTTATGTTAATTTTAATTTATTAATATTTTCATATTTAAATTATGTGTATCATTTGATTTTTTAGCCATTTTTCATTTAAATACTATTAGAAAGTTTGTCTACATGTCTATTTGTTTTTCCTTTCTAGTTTAATTAGGATTACATCTGTATTCCATTTTGGGGTTAATTAGCTTGTTTGAGGTGTTTTATGCCTTTGACATGCTTGGTGTTTATATAGAACCCTAAATATGATAACAAAAATATTTGAACTCCCCTCATCTTCCATTAGGCATTGGGTGGAAGAGATATTGTTATCATCTTCTTTTTAGGTAAAAGGGCCTGCCCTCCCGAGAAGCCCATAAGGTTGATGAGAGGGGAACGAATCAAGTGGTACTTTCTTCTGCCTGCTATATAAATTAAAACATTAGGCGAAAGCCACGATGCCTTGGTGACATGTATCTACATTGACGATACTCCCTAGTATTTGCACTATGTGTTTGCACTTGTGTGGAGAATGAGGAGTGGGTTCTTGAATGACCTGTCACTGCATGGGTAGACACTAAGTTCTGCAGAATTTCCCTCACTAAATGCCTTAGAGTAGTGGCCCACCCTTTTTTTGTTCGAACATCACGATAGGTTTAGTGCAAGAGGATAGATGGTTTTCCCCCCAAGACACTCACCATAAGGCTCCCATGGGAGAGGGTGATATGGTCATACTTTTAGTCCTAGAGGACCTTATTTGTTTGCTCACAAAAAAGACAAAATTAGTGAATACACCCCTCAAGGTGTCCCTACACTTGAGCTAACAGAGATTTCAGGTTATGGGTTGAAGTTACTGCCATGAGAACATTGACCTTAGGATAAGAAAGTGTTTGATGTGTTTTCGATTATGTTTAGACTTGTGGAAATTGTGTTGAATTTGGCCTATGAATATACACATTGGTCATGTTAATTTGTATAGTATCACTAGTTGTAATGATAATTGTGTTTTGTTGTTTGCGATGTTTGTTCTAAATGACTACAAAAAAATTATCTCTCTCTCTCTATATATATATATGTGTGTGTGTGTGTGTGTGTGTGTGTGTGTGTGTGTGTGTGTGTGTGTGTGTGTGTGTTTATGTCTATGTATGCATGCATGTGTGTATGGGTACATATGTGTATATTTATGTGTGTATGTGTACGTCTATGTATGTATGTCTTTTTATCCTCTTATGTGGAGATATTCAATAATTTTTTAAATCTTCTCATAAATCCTCCTAATATTTGAATTTGGAAACTTATATCTTTCCTTGATTTTCAAAAATTAATCATTTTGGCAATATCTCATTGATTCTAATTTTTAAATTAAAAAACGAGGTATGCATCTTCCAAAATCTGCTTTATATGAGAGGATAATTTATTTATTTTTATTTCTTCTATTTATCTTTTAGAATGAAGACATTTAATAATTTATAATTATTAAAATCTTCCTAATATTTTCAACTTGCATATTTTGTATTTATGAGAAGATAATTTAAGATTTTATTATTTAATTTCATAGTATCTTCTCATTTGCTTTCTTCTATCTTCATCCTTCCCTAAATGGCAGCTCTGATGTGCACTTAGTCAAGTCCATTTATTTAAGCAAAAATCTTTTCAATCTTAGCCATCCAATCAATCCCCAATTTTCTATAAATTGGACTATTTTCTCATTCAATATGGAACCATGCTTCTAGTATCCTTATGTTGTCTAGATCATTTTATCATCTTGCTTGCTTTACATTTTCTTTGTAGGTGAGAGCCACACATATTTGAATGAGAAAGAAGAACAATGGAAGAACAATGAATAAGATATCTACATTTGGTTTGCATTTCTCTTGAATATTTCATTTTCATTGCTTCTATTGAATGTGTTAGGAATATTTTTATATCATTTTAGTTTTGTGGTTGAATAATTATATGCTATGAATCATTTGCCTAATTTCCTACATTACATTTTCTAGTGAAGCCGACGTGAATATGCTTGGATCTAATATATATTTTTGAATGTTTTGTGAAGTTGCAGATTTTTCGAGGAGAAATTATAAATTTTTCTTCTAAAACCATCATAATCATTTGATCACATAATAATTTTCATATAGAATTAAATTAAACTATTTCTGGGTTTATTATATCTCATTCTTACATTTCCAGATCATTTAATGGTTTGTAATTTGGATACAAATTGAGAAAGTTGTGGTGTTTTTAATTCTATTATTCTAAAAAGATAAAAATTTCAAGAATATTCATGCAACTTTCACATAGATTAATCTAGGATGGTGAATTAATCATGCATTCATGCAACTTTCACATAGATTAATTTATGTTGGTGAATTAATCTTGCATTCATGTAACTTTCACATAGACTAATTTAGGATGATTAATTTATCTTGCATACATGCAACTTTTATTTAGACTAATCTAGGATGGTAAATTAATCTTGCATTCATGCAACCTTCATCTAGATTAATTTAGGTTGGTAATTTATCTTGCATTCATGCAAATTTCATCTAGATTAATATAGGGTGGTAAATTGGATAAGTTTCACATAGACTAATCTAAGAGGTCAAAGAATTGCAGTGTTGGTGGATTAATTTTGATGGTGATTTATAGATCTTGAATCTCTAACATTGTTGATAGCTTTGTGGAAAATGCAAGTCAAATTATAAAGTGCAAATTACTAATGCATTTGGTGCAAGACGTGGTCAAAGAATCTTATCAAAATTGAGTGCTTGTGATTTTTAGAATAGTTGTACACTTTAATTTTTCTAAGGGTTAATGAATACCATGTGTGCTATGTTTTCTTTCATTTTGCTTGTGTGTTTTTACCCTTAGAAGTGGGTGTTGGCAATATGAAGGAATTGATTATGTGTTGCGTTGATGTTTTGTCATTGATGTCAACACTAGGTGTTTTGGTTGTTTACTGGTTTCTAGTTGGTCCTGGTAGAGTGGTTGGATTATGATATTGATCTGGCATACTCTGGTATGCTTTGGTTGGTGGAATTGGTTTGGATTGGTTATTCATGTGTTCTACTATGTATCACATTCAGTTGGTATTGACTTGATGATCAGATGTTATCTTATGTTCTAGTAAGCTTGCTTTGTAGGCCTAGTAGGGGTTTCACCGACAGAGCTTTATTGAAGATCTTTGATGCAATGCATAAGTGGTGTTGGTGTAGCTTCTAGAAGGGACTCAAGATGCTGATGGTAATTATGTTTGTGCCTCGATTGATTGGATTCATTTCTTTGGCATGTGTGGATCTAATTTAGGTCTGGTGCTATCTAGGTTATGGATCGGTTTTCATGTAACGTGTTGGTGGTCCTCGGATGCACTTCCAAGATGTTTTATTGATTGGATGATGTTAGTTTGGCCTTAGGCTCACATATTTTATGATTTTATTTTAGGATGATGTAAGGGATCTATTGAATTATCATTTGGGTGGCCTACCTAATTGGTTAGGTCCGAGTTGGTATAAATATGTGTAAGATCTCATTATAGATCATGGACGGATGTATCAATGGAAAAGGAGTGAATAATGTAATAATAATTTGTGCAGAGGATTTGATCGATCATAGGTGATCGAGTTGGGTTTATGTAAGAGGTTTTAGACCTCTGGTATTGAGCTTAACCGAAACTATAATCTGGCATGTTTGATGCTATCACAAACAATTCTTCTTTCTGGATTGTTGTCTGAATATTCTAAGGTGGTTAACCTCTTTTGTAGTCAGTGAGACTCCATTATGATGAGCAGTGTGCTTGAGGCATTGTGCCTTCTTGCATGTGTAAGCCCCTTATTATAATATTTATTCATCCGATCAGTGGATAGATATTGTGGGTCTCCAATCCCACTATAGTTTTTCCTCCTTGATATTTTCCATGTATAAATCTATGGTGTTATGGTGTTCATCTTTGTGGATGCACTGTTGATTATTGTTATATTCTTTTATGTTTACTGGTTGTTGATTTATTATATTAATAAGGTTAAATTTATTTGTTTAGGAAGAACACCGATTCACTCCCCCTCTCAATGTTCTTGGATTCCAATAGTGGGCCTGCCTCCCAATTTGCCTGGTACTTCATCTAGGCATTGGTGAGAGGGAATGACCCAAAGTGGTGGCAGGCAAAGGCCAAGCTCTTCCAACCCACTTTAAATAATGGTGTTTGCAATGGGTGCTGGAATGACATAGTGATGATTAAATTTGCCAGATCTATGCCCACCCAAACAAATGCCCTGACTAAAACCTCTTGTATTTAGAGACCAAAATCCCTCTATTTTTTACTCAAGCTTTATGATACGCGCATGTTGAAGAAAATTCTCATGTACCCCTCAATTAGAGATAGTAAATTCTTGGGAAGTGATGCCCCTTGAATTTGAATCTTGGTATGCCCATAGAAGTGAGTGTCATGGAGGGGAGACAGTGCTACCAAGTTTCTAACTATCCAGTTGAATGTGGTATTTTATGGTAAGAGGATTCAACAGATATTGTCCTTTCCAGCATTAGAAAATGGTCTAAAGATGAATGATTATTTTAGGTCAAATTCCAACAAACATTTTGTCTTCTATGTTTGCCAAAAGTTGAATAAAAAACACAAGTGACAAAAAGTCATTTTCAAGCAAATCCAAACATTCTCCAAACGAAATTCAAAACAAGGTTCAAACAAAGGTCCAAAATCTTGTACAAGTATTCATCCAACATTAAAAAATGGCTTGTCAAAACATTGGAAATCCTTGTCTCAAAATACATGTTACTTAGTGTTAGACTTTGAATAGTTCAAACTTAGGTCTTAGGACAACATATTGTCATTACTCTTCATTTTAGTCCATTTCATTTTTAGTGTCCTCATTTTGCACTTAGGTTTAAAATCATCATCCTAAATCTTGATTACATTATCATCATCCCAAAATTAGGTCTTTGCTTAGGTTGTGTTGTTCACCAAAAGTGATAACCCAAGCACACCTACAAATCTATCTATGAGATAGCCAATCTCAATCAATGAAACACTTCAGGGCTTGGACAACATAACATAGGATCCTAATGATCCTCCTACACTTCAATTTCTGCTAGACCTAGGGGGGGACACCCTTTTGATGCATGAAATTAACTCATTTATTCACCATGACAACATCAATGAAGTAGATAAACCATTCCACAAGCTCACCCAATTTAGAAACACACTACAGATTGGCTAAATTTGTATAAACCATAAATGAAAATAGAGCTTGGAATGAAAAGAAAACACCCCTAAACATAAAGGGAAATAGTTTTGTCTTTGATTTGTTTGATTCAAAAACATCCCCAAACATGCAAGACCAGTGCCTTGTTCATTGGGCAACAGAGTCACACAAAGAATTGCAAATGTGTATCTTAGTCACAAATTGCTTTTCCTTAAACAATATTCTTGCATTAACACCTTATATTAATACATTACTCAATTCCATTCATAGAATTATCAGATCTGGGACACATTCCATTATTCATGACTGATTACAGAGTTTAAAACCTTCATTGAAGGATACCTATAAACAATCACACAATCTCCTTGAAATTGACAAACTTCATCCTCCTTAAGGATTCATTTCATAATAATGGAAATACATACGCAAAGACAATACTGTGGGAAATTTACTCATGCCTGACACAAGTAAGATCTACAACTAGAAAACATCTGTCATCCTGCAATGTAGCCTCTATACCCTGAAAAGATCCATAGAATTGTACACATTTGGGTCAAGAATTTCAGAAAATGGAAGCCATGAAAACTGGAGCACTTCCTCCAAAATTTTGGAACCCCCACAAAATGACAAGAATTGGGAATAAGAAGGAGAGGGAAGAAAATCAAATCTGCAACTAAAATTTCCAAGTATCTCCTCTCTAATTGAATTTCATTCCTATGGAAACTACTCTCAAAATATCCCACATTTGTCAAAATTAACTACCTGACCGGATTCCTCATTTCGAGAGCTTTCCGGTGATATATAACACTTCATGTTTTGAGCAAAAATGAGACCCTGAGCGAATTAATCCTTTATGTGTGCCCATCATTTAAATTTTTCAATTTTCTCTATAGTCAGAACTATATCATTAACTAATTTTAACTTTGATTTTTTGCTTTGATTGTTCTCTGACACTTTGCCACGTGGTAGGACTTGATTGGTCGATGGGGTCCACTGGGCGCCACCTGGGATGACACCTCGTCACTCTGCCACGTGTACGCTTGCTTGTTGGCCACCTTAGTGCCACCTTAGCACCATGTCATCACCACCTCACCAGGGCCCACCTGCTGGATGACCAACTGGATCTGCCATGTCATTGCCACCTGGCTTTCGCTATTTCATAGATGCTATGTTTCGTGCACCTTTAACCTTCTCATTTTCGGAGATGCTTTTCACTGTTTCGTGGACCTTAACTGGCGAGCAACTTTCCTTCGTGAAGTAGTGCGGATCGTCCGATCTCCTGAAACATGCACGACCTTTACCTCTTTTTGCTGTTTTGTAGGGTTTAACTAGCGTGAATCTTTGGGCTCTGAAATCACGTGCGTCGTTGGATCCTCTGCAACCTGCTCACTGGTTAAGCCAACCCTTCTCTGCAAAATTTGCCTAGTCTGCTTCGAGAAGCGTGCCTACATGGGGTCCACCTTGGGCGCCCAATGACACCATTCGTCAAAAGCCCAGATGGCTTTGACATTACAGATGTGTGTGATTTTGCATATAAACAACAAAATAGACCATTTCCCAGTGAATGTGGGACTAAAGACTTTGCCTGGGATGCACTTTGAAGCTTTCCTCTAGGATTTTAATGGTGATTATGGACATTTGCATGAAGTTCAATGGCCTTCTTCTCCAATCTCCACGCTATGCATCTGCAGAGAGGGTGAGTTTCATTTTGCATTTGCTTGAATTTCTTGTGTATCCAACATGGGAGTAAAACATATTGCACCAGCTACGTAGAGGGAGGATTGGTATCACAATGCCTTTCCTCATTCTCCACATTCCACACAGGAGAAAGGGGGGCTATTTCATTCATTGGGTTTCAAAAGATACTAGACCTTCATGGAGGAATTTAACACTGGCCTGGAGACTTCATGGCCCACATGAGGAAGAGACACCTGCCAAAAGAGCTCTACGCTACACTTCAGATCTCCCATGCTACACACCCAACAACTAAAGTGTATTTGCTGCATTCTGCTGGTTGCATCGCTTGAGAATTTCAACAATGTCTTTCACCATGCCACACACATGGAGGATGTTGGGAGAGTGGTGGAGCTTGGGCATACACCTGCTACATTGCATTTTACTATTTCAAAATTGCCCCTTTCACCAGTCACGTGGGAGGGGGAGTTGATTGCAGTCTCTTCCTCATCACCACGTCCAGCCAGGGAGGATTCTTTGACTGACATTCATTTGTTTATTGAGACTGCAAATGCCCTCCTACAAACACCATGTGAGGCTTTCCTTGTGGATTCTTTGCTTCTAACAACCCTTTTTAACTTCACGTCTAGCAGGGAAGAGAGAAAAAAAAAGCATGTGAGGGAGGAGTAAGGACCAGTAGTTTGTTTGCACACCCATTACTTGATTTCTGCATGTTGAAGGCTTCTTCAGCACCATGTGAGCATTTGCTTTAAAGTTTCTTTTTATCTCCTTCCTCCAATCATAGCCCATGGCAGGGAGGACTGGCAAAGTTTGTGGAAAGTGGGCTTCACACGTGGAGATTGCACTTGCTGAATTTTAAATGCCTACACCAAAACCCATGGCAACAAGGAGGAAAAAAGGATTGCTTGCAAATTTGCATGTACTACAAATTTCCAACAAAACATCTAATCCCTCATCTTGTGTGAGCCTCTAGCAGCATCCTTGATGTTAAAATTCTCTAATTTGCCACATTCAAATTCACATTTGGTATTGGAGTCTCTCTCATTGTCCAACTGGTGAATTGCAACTAAACCAATATTGATATGCCTCGCCATGAAATAAGAACATTTCATCATAAAATTAATTTCATGGCCATGAGCCAGGTCGGGCCCCAAAGTGGGTCTGACTAAAAAAAATTTCGTTTTCATGCAAATGACCTCTGAAATGCTTCAGGAATCTTATCCATACCTCTGGAAATGATCGACATCTTTTTTGGATCATCAAATTGCATTTTGCAACCTCCAGATGACGCCACATTTTTGCATTTAATCGCGAAGACGTAATTTTCAAACCTGTCAAAACACCTTTCTGGAGCTCGCCATCTGACAGGCGTGTACTCTGATATACAAGAATGAACACTGCCAAATGGTTTTTTAGGACAAGTCCCGAGTGAGGAGATATTAATTTTCAAAAATGCCCAATTGGCTTTGTCGACATTGCGGACCTGATGAAGTCAATGTTCTGGCAACACATGACGCCTTTCTCAAAAATACCAAACGACCTCCATAGGCCCTCAAATTTGAAACATAGGTACCTTGAAGTACATATTAAGTCTTTGAATTCTCAGCTTGACAAAAATCCTGACTGGATGCAAATGGTGCACTTACGAAAATGGCTACATTAACTAATATAACACTGAAAGTGCAGAAGACTGAAAATGATGGCTAAATGAACCCTTTTGAAAACCGATCAAACGGATTGGCAGAGGCTTGAAATTTGAAACATAGCTCATCATTTATATCAGCATTAACCTGGAAGAAATATTTTAACATGATGCTTACTGAGGCAACTTTTACACTTATGCGAAACAGGGCTCCGATTAGTTGTCGAAATAGGGACTAGTCAAACCACACAAATTGCAAATGGATTTGGTTAGGTAAACTGAGCAAATGGATTCATTAGGACTTGAAATTTTACAAGCTGACTCACATTTTTGCATATAATTTAATCCATTTTGAAATTCTCCATGACAATCAACAGGTCAAAAGATGTAATCGCCCAAAGTAGGCTACTCAATCAAATCTGCATTTGTGCCTAAAATGCACTTTCAGCTCACCCCTCAAAATGTGTACCTCATAAACTTCTCCAAACTGAATTCTAAAAGTTTCACATCACTGAATAGGCCAAATGAAAGGTGTAGGACATGAATCCCGAGCCTTACCCTCTGAAAATCAACTGGCTCCACTTTCCCTCTCTCCAACTAGGCCATTCAAATTGACTTATTTGGAAATGCAAGGCAAAAATTTGAATTAGGCCTCAAATCTTGACTCAATTTTAATGAGTCCCAATAGGTTGCACTTTGCATTTCCAAAGTCATTGGTCTTCACATATCCATATCATATTGGTTTTATCATTACATACTTCAAACCATAGGTCTTTTCTTAGGTTGACATTGTCAAACATTTCCATTCATATCCTTGGTTCATGTCATTTTGTCATATCATATCATATCTTGAGACCATCTCATATTCATATCATATCCTTAGGTCCTTGTCACAATCATTGTCTTTTTCCATAATAATCTCAAATTTTGGTTTTGTCAAACTTCAAAATTCAAATCTTTGGGTTAAACCCTAAGTAGTTGTTAGGGAGTCTTGACCTTGTCCAAAATTGGTCTTCTTGTCAACATCATTTTGTTGAACCTATTTTAGTATCCAAGTGTATAGGTGAGACATTCTCAACTTGTACAACAATCATTTGGTCCTTTTGTCCTTTGTCAACTATGGTCTTGACTTCATTTCAATTTCCCAAGGTTGAGTCTTTAGCTTTGCATTTCAAAAGTCTGTCCAAATCTTCAAAAACCACAAAGACATAGGTTTCACTCTCACCCTAGGTTGCATTGTCATTTTCATTCCCTAAGGGTGCACTTAGTTGCATGTCATTGTCATTTTCATAAAATTTAAAAGTCTAAAAATGTAAGTTGCATTGTCAATCATTTAAGTTGCACTTAGTTTCATTGCATTCCCGAAATCCAAAAAGACCAAAAACATAGGTTGCATTGTCATCCTTGTAAGTTGCACTAGTTGCATCCATCATTCAAAATGTCAAAAATTACCAAAATATTGCATTCCATAGTGACATGTCTACTGAAACAATATTCTAAGCTCCTATGATGAAACAAAGTTTGACATATGAACCAATGATTGGTCCAATGAATAACATAATACAATCAAGTTTTAATCTGAGGCAATCACAATTATATCCAACCCAACAACAAGACAATATTGACTAAATGTTTTATGATGAAACATGTATCCAAATACAAAAAATAGAGGAGAAACTAGCTCGAGAAAAATAGATCTTGGAACAAAAAGTGAAAAATCATGAAAACATTAGGTCCCAAATGTCCAAAATATTTCAAAAATTTCAAGGTCCAAATCCAAATATTGAGCCCATTGATGTAAAATCCAACATCGTATGATCAGATATACTAGCTCTCTTCATACAAATAGAGATGGTGAAAAAATTTCAAGCAACAAGCACAAACTTGAACCAAGCCCCAAATCAAACCTTGTTCAACCAAATCCCAAGTCAAACTTTATCCAATCAAACTCTATTCAATCAAATGATGAATCAACAATCAATGGTCCAATATTTCAAATCAGCACAACCAATGATCCAACAACAACCAATGATCCAACACACACAACCAATGATCCAACAACAATCAATGATCCAACATACACAACCAATGGTCCAATATTTCTAACCAACAGAACCAATGGTCCAACATGTCCAACCAACACAATCAATGGTGTAAATTCGATAATGTGTTCAACCAAATACACAATGTCAACAATTGGTTCAATCAACTGTCAAGTATCGACAACAAAATCAGTATCAACAACTACAACCACAAATTCAAGAACAAAATTTGTAACACACATCAAGCCAAATTTAAAACATGTGAGACCAATTCAACAAGAACCCAATTCAAAATCAAAACGTAACACCAAACCAAAATCAAACCCAATTAAAAAAAATCCAACATCAAAATCCAACCATGTCAAAACCTCGCAAAGATTCAAATGCATCTCCAAAGAAAGGTATCTCTATTACAAAGCTCTTAAAGAGAGTCCTGAGTGATTTTTTTGAAAAAGATAAAAATCATATGCTCATGTCTAGCAATGGCTCATCCCCACATAAAAAAATTGACTCTCTAGTGGCATCGATTCCTACACCTTTTGAATATTTGTAAGAACCTCCCATATCATCTCCTAAAGCTTCACAAGAGCAATTTCCACCATCACCTCCAAATGATATATCAAATAATTCATCCTGCCAAGAGTTGTCTGCCACATAAATACATGCTAATATATGTCTTTATAAAAATCCCTTGTACTATTTGGAAATGCAAGCTTCAATGCCACCAAATGATTCTCTTTTAGAGGATCCCATTCAGATTCCATCTCCTTCATGTCAAAGCATTCATTCCTTACCAAAATCCCCCATGCATGTTCAAAGTCCAACCCCATGTCAAGAAGATAATTTAAAACATGAAGAAATGAGTCCTAAAATGGATCAAGATCATGATATCCCAATCCACTATCCCAAATGATCCTATTCTATTGCATGACCAAAATGTCCTTTTAAGTCCCATTGACATTCCATTGCTTAAGCAAGATCAAGTTATCCATTCCATTCTTCCTAATAATTCCCTTGAAAGTCAAGAATAAATAACCTTTAAATAGGAATCTAATGATCTTCCTCCTTTTCTTGATCAAAGTATCCTTTTAGCTTCATTTCTTCCACAAGATCCTCTTGTTCCTCCATCTCCATGTTGTAGTCCTCCATATACACTCCAAGATCTTATTTCTTTTGATGATTCCATTATTCCTCCCATTCCATCTCATGAAGAGCATGTCATTGATCTTGATCCCCCTACATGCACAATTGTTTGCTCCCCTTTGGTCTTGTCCGATCCACTTTATAATACCATCATTCCCATCATATCACATTCCCTCACAATGGACTCATATCTTCTTCTTGAAGCAAAGAATATCCTATGAGTCAAAAAAATTATAAAAGGCAAAGGAGTAGACCTTCACAAGAAAGAACCACTTAATATAAAAGAGAATATAAATGGTCATGGCCTCAATGAAATTCCTCAAGATGTTGGTATCCCTGTAAAGTCAAAATCCAAACATATGCCTTCCCCTTTATCCCTTCCATCCATCCATCTTAGGTCCTTATGTCCC
The DNA here is from genome assembly GCF_030272615.1 of Cryptomeria japonica. Classification (NCBI taxonomy): domain Eukaryota; kingdom Viridiplantae; phylum Streptophyta; class Pinopsida; order Cupressales; family Cupressaceae; genus Cryptomeria; species Cryptomeria japonica. Next base: position 163,240,017 of record NC_081405.1, read on the forward strand.
TTTGTCCCTTATGCAAGGTCAACAAAGGCACATATCTTTGATCCCCTTCCATCCATCCAAAAATCCTTCATATCATTCCTATCTGTACATACATTCATTTCCCTCTCCAACCAATTTTGATGCCAAGAATAAAAGTCATAAACTATCTAGCAATCCACATGTGTTCAAGGATCAACATGTCTAGTCCAATTGACTTGTCAAAACAAAGAAAAATATGATCAAAAAAGAAAAATAAATGTCCAAAAGGACACAAAGGCCAATTTCTCAAAAGAAAGAAAAGTCAAAAGCTATATGGTTTCCTAAGGCACTTTTACAAGCAATGCATTCCAAGGAACCACAAAAGAATGAAAAATCCAAACCAATGTGGGTTCCTAAGAAGCTCCCATAAGCATAAAAAGAAGCACCAAAATTGGCATCCAAAATTTCTATACCTCCATCCAAACCTTTCAAATTTGTACCTCCATCACCTCTATCATCCATTTTGGGTCCTTATGTCCCAAAATCATCATCCTTTCCTCCATCCAAATCTCAACATTTGAAATCCACTTTTCCTCCATCAGTCTGCAACCCCTTAAGGTGTGTGCCATTATTGATCTTGCCAACATTTCCATCCACTGAAGAATAATTATTCCAATACCCCCTCCATTATCCAATGCATATTTTTCATCCTTTCATCCCTCTAATCCTGTCTTTTGCATAAATCCTGACCTTAGTCTCATCTCATTTCCACGTCACTGTCTTACAAACGTCTTTGAGACTACTTTTAATAGTCATGGTCCATTTTTCAAGAATACTATCTAAACAAAAATATGCTTGATTTCTCCTTCCATCCCCTATCATATGTCCATTTTTTGTCAAAAAGTCAAAAAGAAAAAAAAGCCAAAAAAACTGAAAAAAAAAGAAAAAAATGAATGAAAAAGAAAAAAGTGTGAAAAAATGAAAAGAAAAAAAAAGTAAAGAGAAATAATTTTTCCATTGGTGAAAACCTAGCAAACAGGCACCTTGGGAAAGTACCATGATGAAAACTTGGCAAATAGGCCTCATGCGTAATCTGGGAACATCTTGCATACCATACTTGGGGGCATGTTTCGTTAATGTCATCCTATCATATCCTATCATCCTATCATTTTCTATATACTATTATACCCCTATCATACCCTCCAGTATCCTATCATCCCTCATGTCCATACTCCATTTTCCACCTTTGATCTTGACAAGGCTGAGGATCTTCATGAACATCATGCATCCCATTCACAACTTTCAGTCTATCATAGCTTTTGGTCTTAATACATTTGCTTATTATAACCTTTCATCCATATTCCTTGGCTTATTGCAACCTTCTGCCACTATCCCTTAGCCTATCACAACCTTCAATTCATATCCCTTATCCATTTTTGATCTTGCTTGTCCTATTCATATCCTATGACTATCCACACACTCTTTTTCATCCCTTGATCTTGATCCGACATAAGGACGTAAAATGCAAACATGGTTTCAAAAACCTCTTGACATGTCCCTCATGACATGCCATTGCTTTACATTCTCATATCCAATCCCTAATCCCATCAGGCAATAGCCCTTGGACATTGCATTCACTCTATCTCCATAATAAATAGCCTTTATCTTCCCTCTATCCACCAACATTTCAGAAAGCTTACTTATCCATTCATCATATTTCTTGCCTTGCTAGACACTAGGGAAAAATTAATCAGATAATGTCCTAAAATAAATAAAAGAACCATAAAATGTCCTTAAAAAAGCCCTAAAAATCAAATAATTCAAAAACCCTAAAAATTGGAAAACATTAAAAATCCAAAAACAATCACTTGTGTTTCATTTCAGCAATAAACTGTCCCTTTTGTACCATAGACAAAAATTTGTGTACACAACAAACAGATAACATGTTACAACACTCCGCTTAACAAATCATGCATTAATAGATGAACTTTTCAATCAACCAAGCCTTCAAACCGATCAACTTGTCTTATCAATCAGTCAACATCATAATCATTGGTCCTTATCAAATATTATCATGGGTCTTATACAAGGTATTGTATACTCAAAACTAGACTTTGTCCCATCTTAGACGAGATACAACATTCCTTGAAACCAGATAGCATGATCATCCTTTTATCACAACATTATCAAATTTGGCAACAAGATCAGAATGGTTGTTTGACTTGTTTGAATTTGTGAATCCTATTTTTTTCATTGATTTATCTTTGATCATGTCCCTATACTACTCGATGATGTCACTTAGTGATTTAGATTGGTTGGGATGGCTCATGGTCTTTTTCTTTTGTCTTTTGTTTGTGGGGTGTTTCAAATTATTCTGGGGAAAGTATGTCTTAGGATGGTTGAACCATTCCTTCTCTGCAACATGTCTATTTTATGCAAAGGGATGCATTATCGCCCTAGTCTTCATTTCTGTGGTGCACCGCATCCTTTTTGCCATATAAAATAAAGGTTCTCACTTACTGTTTGTATTTGTGAAAGCAAGATTTCACCACATTAATCATTCTTCACTTCTAACTTGCATTTCTTCTAGCTAACATTTCTTCTATCCGATCAATCATTCTATCTATTCATCAAATCAATCATTATCATGTTGTCTATTCTATCTCATAAATTGAGAATTTCTTCATTTGATATCAATCACCCCATTTTTCTACAATCCATTAACATTCTTTCCTGCTTATTAACATTCTTCTCTTTCATCACATTTTCTCTTTCTAACATTTCTTCTCTTTTTTCGAGTGATCATTCATTTCTTCCATACATAAACAATCTCTCAAGGGGGGATCCTACCTCCATCTTGTCATCTACTAGGGCATGATTTCTCAAAAAAAAATCTTTGAAACAATGCTCAAAATAGCATTGTCTCAAAGAGGGACAAAATGTAGACATTAAAAAATGGTCAACACCCATGTCTCCTATTTTTAACATATAATGTGCATAGTCTTTAATTAAACCCCATTTTACTAACAATTCTTCTAAGTCCTAAATAAATAAATAAAATAATTTATTTATATGTCTCCTTTGTCCATTAATTAAATAAATTCATTTTATTTAATTAACTAATTCATAAATATGAACAATAAATTAATAAATCATTTTTATTAATTTATCATATTTATCTTCCTCCAAAATAAAGATAATTAATAAATTTTATTTGTTAATTCATCTTTATTTCCTCCTTTTCTTATTTTTCTTATTCTTTCATTTTATCCTCTTATGTAGAGATATTTAATAATTTTTTAAATCTTCTCATAAATCCTCTAAATTTTCGAATTTGGAAACTAATATCTTTCTTTGATTTTGAAAAATAAATCTTTTTGGCAATATCTCATTAATCTTAATTTTTAAATTAATAAATGAGGTATGCATTTTCAAAAATCCTCTTTTTGTGAGAGGATAATTTATTTATTTTTAATTCTTCTATTTATCTTTTTGAATGAAGATATTTAATAATTTTTAATTATTATAATCTTTCTAATATTTTCAACTTGCTAATTTGGTATTTATGAGAAGATAATTAAAGATTTTATTATTTATTTTCATAATATCTTCTCATTTGCTTTCTTCTATCTTCATCCTCCCCAAATGACAGCTTTGTTGTGAACTCAATCAGGTCCATTTATTTAACCAAAAATCTTTTTAATCTTAGTCATCCAATCAATCCCCAGTTTTTCTATAAATTGGACTATTTTCTCATTGAATTTGGAACCATGCTTCTAGTATCCTTACGTTGTCTAAATAATTTTATCATCTTGCTTGCATTACATTTGTTTTGTAGGTGAGAGCCACACAAATTTGAAGGATAAAGAAGATCAATGGAATAACATGGAACAGGAACTCTTGATTGGTTTGCATTTCATTTTAGTTCTTTGTTTCTATGCTTCTATTGATTGAATTAGGAGTCTTTTCATAGCATTTAGGCTTTTGTGGTTAGCTTATTTTGTGTTATGAATCTTTTATCCAAATTCCTAGTTATAGTATGTATGTATGTATGTATGTATGTATGTATGTATGTAAGTAAGTGTATGCGTGTGAGTATATGTGTATGTGTATGTGTATGTATGTCTACATGTGTGACTATGTGTGTATGTATGTGTGTGTATGTATGTATGTATGTATGTATGTATGTATGTGTGTGAGTATGTGTATGTCTATGTATGTGTATGTGTGAGTATGTATGTGAACATGTGTATATGTGTATGTGTGTATGAGTGTATGTGTGTGTATTTATGTGTATGTGAGTGTATCAGTGTATGTGTATGTGTATGTATGAGTATATGTGTATGAGTGTATGTGTGTGTGTGTATGTGTGAATGTGTGCATGTATGGGTGTGTATGTGTGTGTGTATGTATATGTGAATGTGTGCATGTATGGGTGTGTAAGTGTGTATATGTGTGTGTATATGTGTGTATGTACGTGTGTGTGTGTATGTATGTGTGTGTGCATGTGTGTATGTATGTTTGTGTATATATGTGTGTATGTGTGTATGTGTGTTTGCATGTATGTGTGCATGTGTGTATGTGTGAGTATATATGTGTATGTGTGTGTATGTATATGTGTATGTACATGTATGTGTATGTGAATGTACATGTGTATGTGTGTGAATGTGTGAGTATGTGTGTATGTATGTATGTTTGTATATATGTATGTATGTGTATGTGTATGTGTGTCAGTATGTGTGTTATTCTGTGTGTATGTGTGTGTGTGTATGTATGTATATATGTATGCGTGTGAGTATGTTGTTGGCAATTGACACTCATTCGATTGGTGTCAATATGTTGTCATTGATGGCAACATGTTCTGACTTTCATATTTTGGTTTGGTTGTTTACCAATAGACACTTCACCGGCACTGGCACCGATATCGATAGGTATCTTCATCGGTAGGAGGAATTCTTTGGGTACCAGGATTGTAGGCTGACATGACTTCATTATGTTATAGGTATTGGAGGCTGACATCATTTGGGAGTTCTGAAAATCGGTAATTGATTTTGATATTTATGTATATATGTTATTGAGCCAACATGTATATTCATTTTGTAATTATCTATGTAATCCAACATAAGGTCTGAAGGATTGTAAGGGTATATAGGTCATTTGATTAGATCATGAGAGATATGTGAGGTTATGAGATATATGAGAGTGATAATTGTAATGTGAGGAATGTTGATTATGTAAGAGGTTATTCCAATAAGGGTTTAGGTTTTCAAAATGGGAATAGTCAAAGCTTAACTGAAACTATATTCAGGCATAGGAGATGCTATCATTGTAGTTCACTCATTCTTCTAGATTGTAGTTTGGATTTGTATGTAGTCAGTGAGACTCCTTTTGTGATGAGTAGTTTGCTCTAGGCTGTAAGCCTTCCTACAAGTGCAGGCCCCCATATTTTGTAATATCTTTTCATATGGCTAGTGGATTGATATTGTGGGTCACATCTCCCACCATGGTTTTTCCTCTTTGAGATTTTCCATGTATAATTCTCTATGTTATAGTATTCATTTGTGTGATTGGTTTATTGATTTCTTTACTTCTTTCTTTTATATATGTACCAGATTACCGGTTGGTGAATGCATGTTTTAATAAGGTTTAAATTGATCGTTCCGATAGAACACTGATTCACCCCACCCCTCTTAGTGTTCTTGGATTCCAACAATTGGTATCAAAGCCTTGTGCCTCAGAGGAAGTTTAACAACTTGAGGAAGATCCTGAATCTGGAATCCATGGATATGAGTTTAGAAAAGAAACTTGAGGTATCACTTGAAGATTATGATACTGAAAGGATGAAGAAATTGAAGTTACAAGTTGAATTGAATTCTGCTGAGGAATTCAATCTTATCCTATAGGAGAGGTTGTCATGTGTTCAAGCTAGGAGGAAGGAACTTCTGCAAAATTAGGATAATGAAGAGAAAGACGTCCTTAATGAAAGATGTCAGAAGTTGATTCAGGAGAACATGGTCATGAGGAATGAAATGCAAGCCTTAACTATGAGGATGTCAAAGGAGATTGAAGACTGAAAGAAGAAGGAAGAAAGTCTTGCTGTATCACGGAAATACAAATTTGAGGAATGTGTTAGGTTGGTTCATGAAAATGATATGTTGAGGACCAATTTAGTGCAATCCCAAAGTAATGAACAAGAACTTGAGGGAAAAATGATAATTTTGAGAGATGATCTGACTGGTGCAAGTGAGTACAAGGACAAATTCAAGGTTAGTTCAACATAGCTAGATGAATTATGGAAAAGTCAAAGATAGAGAGGAGATTCTAGTGGACTTGGATTTGAACAAGGTTAGAGCTCTAGTACTACAAATGAATATCAAAATCAGAAGGCATTGGTAAGGTAGCTTAATGCTTACAAATTTAATGGTAGATGCTTTGTTTGTAATAAATTTGGTCACATGGCTAGGGAATGTAGAAATAGAGCAAATCAGAACTATAATTCTACTCTTGGTCAATGTTCTAAATGTAATAAGTATGGTCATAAGACAAAAGATTGAGAATGAAATGTTAAATGTTATGCATGTGGAAAATTTGGACATATGGCTAATTAGTGCAAGTCACTCAATTATATCAGTTTTAGCAAAGAAATTCAAAAGAACAATGTTACATGTTATACATGCAATAAGGTTGGACACAGCTAAGTTTTGTAGAAGCATAAATCCACTGGATAATAATGATGGGTCAAATGATAAAGTAAAAGAGAAGGTCAATAAAATCTGACAAGATCATATAAAGAAATGGATCAAGAAGTCAGATGATCAATTAGCAAATGGAAATGCTCTAGTTACTCAACTGGCAGAAGAGGTTGCTCTTGTACCGGCAGGAAGCTCATCCAGTAATTGAGGCAGATGCCTTAGGGGTAGGCAAAATTCATGATAATACTGCTTAAGCCCCAAGAAGATGTTCTAGAAGATGTTCCAGACATTGGAGATGCTTATCTGGCATGGAGATCTTCGATCAAGATCTGGTATCTTTCACTGGAAGTCATTCATATCAATGATGGATTAGGATTTTCTTGGAGGCTAAAAGGAAGAATCTACTTCATTTCCAATCACCTTGCATTCAGAGTGATTTAGAGTGAGTCTAAGGTGATTCAGTGTGATTTATATCTTCCTAAGAGATTTCAGCAACAATCGGAAGAGATCTTTAGGGTTTCACCGATAACTATTTCTCAAGTATTTATTGATTTTATCTTTCATCATGGAAGTGATATCATCCTCTGTACCTACTTTTATTGCAAATCCTACTATTGTTCAGGTCAAGGATTGTCCTAGGCCGATTTTTAAATGATGTTCACATATTGCCACCTTGGATGATTTGGTTGGCACTTTTTCTCGTGTCTCAAAAGGAGTTGTATATGTGGAAGATATTAGAGCTTACATTCACTGTCACATTGAGGATTTGGGAACTAATGATATTAAGAGCATGTATATCAGTAAGTTAATGGGAGATTCTGGAAAGATTAAGCCGGAGTATCAGCACATTGAGGATCTAGGATTTATCAACATTTTGGATATTCTTGAATTTGAAGATGAGATTGTCTGATATGTTTTGAATAGAGTGCGTAGAGAATTCATCAGGTTGGACAAACCATACAGGATCTCAAAGGAGGGCATTAGGACCATCATCGATTTGCCACATATTGGACAGTGTCTAGAGAAGAAGGTTTCTAATGATCAAGTCAACAAGCTCATAAGCACAACATCAGACCAGTGATTGATGAGGGTTAGCACCATTATAGATAGAGACATCAAATTCGGAAGCATGATTATTGGTTACAAGGTAACTAAATCAAACGGTCTGAATTCTATTTCTAGCTCCTATATATATGCAGCACATAAGATCATGAGGGAAAATGAGAAGTTAGATCTCTGTGGATGGATGTTAGATGAGTTGTTAATTAACCTTTGGAAGATCAAAGGAGAGAAGAAGGGAACATTCTGGTATGGGAATTGTATTGTATGTTTGATGCTATTTTTTATTAATGAAACTCCCAATTTTGGGAAAAGATAGTGGGCATTCGATATCCTAGTAGGAAGACAACTGAAACAATCTATTGCTAGTTTGGATAGTCAGCGAGATGAAAAGGTATGGGGTTACTTCAAGGCATTCCAGAAGGCTATGAATTCTAGAGAGGGGGTTCCAAAGCAAATTGTTGAGATATACTCAACCAAGATATGCTTCATGGTTAAAAAGGATGAAACCTTGATGGAAGAAGTCAAACCCCAGAAGATATGGATTGAAGAGATGGGTTATTAAGTTGATGCACATATTCTAAATGCTTATGCACAGTTGTTAATTGATGCACCTATTGATAAAGCTGAGAAATCCTTTGGTATTGCAAAACAAAAGAAGCAAGAGGTTGAAACTGAGTTTAATTGGAAGAAGAGGGAGAAATAGCAAGGCAAGGCAAGCAAATTCATTGAACAGGTTTCCCAGGATATTCAGACATTAATTGATGTTGTTCCAAAAAAAGGAAGGAAGAGGAAAGAGCATAAAATATTTATTGAGCCTATTCCATCAAAATTTGGATCTGAAGATGATACACCCTTAACATTCAAGAGGGTATTGAGGATGAAAAGTGAAGAGACTAAGGAGGAAGGTTACAATCAAGGTATTGAAACAAAAGAGAGCTCCAAAGGAAACACCTTTTAATCCATCCGATATTGGTAGAAGAAAGAAGATGGATGATACAGATCTGGCACTTGTCACTAGTAATGTAACTATTATTCCACCCAAGACTTGTGCAGAATTGGTTGATGAAATAACTAAGGATGGTATGTTGAAAAATGTACAAGTTTATTATGAACATTTAGATGATGAGAAAAGAGAAGTTGAGGAAGCAGTTTTATTATATTTGGGTATATATAAGAAAGCCTTGTTAGAAATTGAGAAGAAAATACTGACACAGTTATATGACAATTTAGATTCTAGAATATTATCAGCTATAGAGGAGGATAAGCAGATAAAGATACATGAGTTGTTAACTACCCGTGGATCCATTAGTCTAGAAGAGTTGGATAGGACTCTTCAGGTTGTAGACATAAAAATATTTCACAACAGGAACATGATAGTTAGTCTTATGTTAGGTAGGGTTAATGAGATAGTCACTGAGATCCACAAGGCATGGGTTCAATTCTTTGCTACAAACCCTGGTTTTTATACTTTATCAAAGGCTAAAATAAGTACTACAAACATCCTGGTTGCAGGGTAAGGTAAAGGTATAATGGGTACCTCATCTACACTTTTGAAGAATATTAAGATATTGGATATATAGGCCCCAGTAGAATCTAATGTATAGGACATAGAGGTGATATTGAAAAATATAGAGATACCAGCAGAATTAGAGAGTGTGCAAGTTACAAATGTTGAGGATAGTAGTCCTCTAGATCATAATGTACAAGTTGAGGTTAGAGTTCATAAGGTGGAACCACAGTAACTAATATTGCACCAAGTGGCAAAGCCACCGATGTAAGAGAGGAAGCTATAAAAGTGAATAAACCATCAGAGGAGAAGAAAGAGGAATCCAGCAAGGAACCGGTAGTGAGAGCATCATTGTTTTCAATTGACACCTCATAGGTAGAATAAAAAAGATTAACTGAGATGAGTTCTACTGATCTCATGATGATGGCTGCATAGAAGATGATGAAGGAATGATCTATGGACAAAGGACACAACACATTTCTAAGGACTTTCAAAATAATCACACAACACATTTCTAAGGACTTTCAATCTTTTCAGTAGATATCAAAGCGACAGGCATTGGACAGGTTTACACAGGCTAAGAAAAACATTTGATCTAATGATTGAGTCAGAGAAGAAGGAGATTAATGATAAATTAAAGTTGATTGATAATGCTTCGAGTCAATGTACTAATATTTATAGAGTATGATGCAACACAAGTTTACTTACAACAAATTCAGATGAAAGGATTAAGGATACTCAGGAGAAGATCGTAGGTACAGTCAATTCTTTTGATGGTTCAAATTGTTTGACTACATCTATTGATGGTCAGACTTTGGTATTGGAAGCTCAAGTTTCAGCTCTTGAGAGGGATAAAGATAAAATTATAAGGAGAGCTAGAGGTCTTAGAGGATTGTTGAGTCCCCAATTGGACTCATTAAGTGTACATAAGAAGGAGTGTATTGATATGGTTGGTAAGCCCACACTGGCAGAGCTTAAGGATAAAGAGTCATATGCCCATATGATTAATGGAATTGTATCTATTTCTGGCACACTCATATTAGGTTGGGATACCTATCTAAAAGTTTTAGAGAAAGCCTATCTCAAAATTTTCAAATATATTCAGCTCCGGTAAGGTGTTTTGGGACATTCTTTATGTATAGCCTTTCATTCTTTGTTCAAATTTTTGGTATTTTTTTGGCATTGATATCAAAGGGGAAGGTATAGGTGAAAATAATATTCTTGGCATTAGGAGGTATAGAGTATTTTGTTTAGGTCATGATCACAGATGGATATTTAGCTTAGGGGGAGCACTCTCAAGATGAAACTGATAGATGGAAACCATTATCATTTTTCACATGAGTGTTGCCATCAATACGAAAGGGGGACATTGTTGGCAATTGACACTCATTTGATTGGTTTCAATATGTTTTCATTTATGGCAACATGTTTTGACTTTCATATTTTGGTTTGGTTGTTTACCGGCAGACACTTCATCGACACCAGCACCAACAAGTATCTTCATTGGTAGGAGGAATTATTTGGGTACCAGCATTGTAGGCCGACATGAATTCATCAGGTTACAGGTATTGGAGGCCAACATCATTTGGGAGATCCAGAAATCAGCAATTGATTTTGATATATATATATGTGTGTGTGTGTGTGTGTGTGTGTGTGTGTGTGTGTGTGTGTGTGTGTGTGTGTGTTATTGAGCCTACATGTATATCCATTTTGTAATTATCTATGTAAGTCGACATAAGACATGAAGGATTATAAGGGTATATAGGTCAGTTGATTAGATCATGAGAGATATGTGAGGTTATGAGATATATGAGAGTGATAATTGTAATGCAAGGAATGGTGATTATGTAAGAGGTTATTTTGGTAAGGGTTAACGGTTTCAGATCTAGAACAATCAAAGCTTAACCAGAACTGTATTTAGGCATAGGATATGTTAACATTGCAAGCCACTCATTCTTCTAGATTGTAGTCTGAATTTGTATGTAGTCAGTGAGACTGCTTTTGTGATGAATAGTGTGCTCTAGGCTATAAGCCTTCTTGAAAGTGCTAATATCTTTTCATATGGCTAGTGGATTGATATTGTAGGTAACAAATTCCACCGTGGTTTTTACTCTTTGAGGTTTTCCACGTATAATTTTCTATGTTATGGTATTCATTTGTCTGATTGGCTTATTGATTGATTTACTTCTTTAATTTATATATGTACCAGTTTACCAGTTGGTGAATGCATGTTTTAATAAAGATAAAATTGATCATTCTCTTAGAACACTGATTCAGCCCCCCTCTCTGTGTTCTTGGATTCCAACATATGTGTATGTGTATGTGTGTGTATGTGTGTATGAGTGTATGTGTGTGTATGTATGTGTGTGAGAGTGTATGAGTATGTGTATGTATGAGTATTTGTGTTGTTGGCATAACTGATGGAGATGATAATGAGATGAGAAGATGATCGGTTAAGTTGATATGATCAGGTATATGTTGTCATTGATGTCAACTAGTTTGACCAGATGTAGAACTAACAGAGGAGAGAAAGAGAAGTTGAATCATGCATTGCAGTTAGAATTGATGGTTGTGGTTCAGAATATATTTTCATAACATTGGCACTTGTTTATGATTAAAATCACACCAACTTTGGTGAACCAGAAAGCACATTTATAACTGACTGTTATGAACTCTTTGAAGAAGAATGAATACTAGTATCAGATCTTTAACCAATAATGATTTAAGGTTTGGAGCTAGATCTTATCATGATCATAACTTAGTGATGACGTGTCATAATCCATGTGTAATGATAAGATGGTATTTGAGCATGTACAAGGATCAAATTTCTTGGGAAACAAGAAAGTGCTTAGAAGAATGAAACAAGGGTTTGATTTCTTATCAAATCAATGTACGGTGATCATTCAATGACGGAAATTATCTAGAATTTTTTTGTAATGATCTATAATGTATTTTGGCAGAGTGTTTTTCCGTGCTAAATGTAAATTTATTGTATCTTGTTGATGTAATTAGGGTTTGTAGCTGCCCTAACTGAAAAGTGTATTTAGGGATAGTTGGAGAAGATATTTTATGTCGGTAGTTTGAGAAAAAGGTATTGTCAAACCAGTTTTAAGTGCCTCAATGTGTGTAGTAGAGTTGTGCTAAAATGGATCTGTACTAGTAAGAAAGGAAGTGTTGTAATAAAATAATTTGCCCTATTGTTCCCTAACAGTTATAGCAGTTTGAAATCCCTTCACTGGGTGGTTCATTAGCTTGAGTTTGAAATCCTCTAACAAGGTTACTCTTAACAAGGTAGAGATTTTAACAAGGTTGAGGCAAAATCCCTTGACCGAGTGACTCCTAAAAGGGTTTTCTCTTAACCGGGCATATTGTAAGCTCTTAACTAGGCTAGGTCTTTAACTAACCACATTCTAAAAGAGTGTAAATACATATTGTGGGTGTTAATTTCTACTGTGGTTTTCCTAGTTGGGTTTCCACATCAAAAATCTCTGTGTTCATATGGTGGATGCATTGTTGATTTGTGAATTTGATATCTTTACTTTGTTTGCATGTTGATGAACACTTGAGTGAATGGTTTGTTAAATCATCTTAGAAGATTGTTTGAGTAGTTACCAGTACAGTTTTGTGAAGTGTTACAGATTTTTTTTATTACAGATTCATCCCCGCTCTTAGTAATAACTGGATCCTCATAATAACAATTAGTATCAGAGCACTAGGTCCTCTTTGCAGAAGCTTAACCACTTGAGGTAAAGATACAAGATGATGAAGAAGGAGGGTCCTAAGTTTACAAAGGATAATTACAGAATCTGGAATGACATAATGAAGATCTACATGAAAGGTATGGGGCCACAATTCTAGAAACATGTAGTTAATCAATACACACCTCCTACCGGTACTCTGATTGTAGATCAAATCAAGGAGCAACAGGACAATTTTGAAGCATTGGAAGCCATTGTAAGTACTCTTTCTAATTATGAGTATATTGATGTTCATGGTATAGAAACTGCTTATGAAGTATGGGAAAAGTTGAAGTTGATTTATGGTGGAGATGAGCATGTACACAAAGCTAAAGAATAAAGCCTAAGAGGCAAGTTTGATGACATGAGGATGATGGAAGGTGAGAACATCACCCAGTACGAACAAAGAATAAACGTAATTGGAGGAATCAAAAGTGCTGGTAGAACCATTGTAGAAGACATAATGGTAAGTAAAATTCTTATAACTTTAATACCTTCTTATGCTACTAGAGTATCCGTTATCCAAGAATTGAGGTTAGTTAGGAAAGATAAATTTACAATTGATTCATTGATAGGAAAGCTTACTCCTTTTGAATTGAATAGCTTTGACAATAGGGTACCTAAAGTAGAATCTACTTTAAAAGCATTAGTATCTAATGCATCGGTAAGAAAAGGAAAGGATGTCTATCATAACCATGAATATAGGTCAAGTCATCATGGCGGTGGTAATGAAGAAGTGGATGATGAACATAACTTGATGGAAATTGAGGTTTTATTGGCAACAAAACTTCCTAGAGGAACTGATAATTACAAAGGCAAGATTCCTCTTAAGTGCTTCTCATGTAACAAAATAGGACATATTGCTACTAATTGTCCTAACAGTGATCAGAAGAAAAAGTTCAAAACTTTTAAGGGAAAAGGTAAGAAACAATCTTATGTTGCAGTAGATGAAGGTGTTACCGATGAGGAATCACAAGATGAAGATAATGAGGAAATTATTTTTGTAGCAGCTAAGGAAGATCTCTCTGACAAGAAAGCTTTAGTGTCACATATTGACAACAGTGATGGGTGGGTGATTGATAGTGGTTTCTCACACTACATGATCGGTGACAAGAACAAGTTAATCTCACTTGAAGAATTTGATGGCGGAGTAGTTAGATTTGCCAACAATACACCATGCACAGTAAAAGGTAAAGGTTCAATTGCCTTAAATGGAAAAAGTAATGATGATGATGTGTATTGGGTTAAAGGATTGAAGCATAACTTGTTGAGTGTTGGTCAACTAAATTATAAAAGGTTATCATGTTGAGTTCAAGAATGCAGTGTGCAGTATTTCAGGAAGCAAAAGAGAACTGATTTCTATTGGTAAAAAGACAAAAGGTAACTTATTCCATCTGAACACTAATGTTAACAATTGTTTGGTTGAAAAAGTGGACAGTTGGCTATGGCATAGAAGATTTTGTCATGTAAATTTTGATAATTTGGTTAAGGTTAGCAAGTCAAGTATGGTTAGAGGTATGCCACAACTAGTCAAACCAGACAATCTGATTTGTAAGGAGTGTCAGTTGGGTAAGATGACTACTTCCTCTTTCAAAAGAAAATCATTTTCTTTTGAAAATATTTTAGATTTGGTGCACATTGATTTATGTGGTCCTATGAGGAGTAGGAGTTTTCAAGGTGATAAATATTTCATGATATTTACTAATGATCATTCAAGAATGATGTGGGTTACATTTTTGAAGGAGAAGTCTAATTATTTTAGTGAGTTTAAGGCATTCAAAGCCTTATTGGAGAAAGAAACTGACAAGAACCTAAAGTGTCTGAGGTCTGACTGGGGTGGAGAATTCACATCAACCAAGATTGTGAAATACTATATTGAGAATGGAATCAAGAGACAACTATCTACACCAAGGACACCACAGTACAATGGGATTATAGAAAGGAGGAACTAGACCATAGTTGAAGCAACAAGAACAATGTTGATACAAGGCAATGTACCTAAAATGTTTTGGAGAGAAGCAATCAACACTACAGTATACATAATGAACCGAATAATGGTCAATAAAGGTGCTAACAAAACTCCCTATGAATTATGGTATGGTCATACTCCTAATGTTAGTCATTTCAAAGTCTTTGGTAGTAGGTTTTACATAAAGAGAGATGAGTATACCAGAATGTTTGATCCTAAAAGTGATGAAGGAACTTTCCCTGGCTACTTAACTAAGAGAAAAGCATTGAAGTGCTTTAAGAAAAGAACCAAGAAGACTGTGGAAAGTGTTAATGTGAAAATTGATGATTATTCTGACAAATATGATGATACCAACAAGTTTGATGTAGTAGATGAACATAAGCTAGTGATCATTGAACTGGAAGTTCAAAATAATGTTGAGCAGAATAGTGTGGAGGATGTTGCTCAACCAGTGGAAGAAGAAGAAGAAGAGGCTTCTACATCACAACCAATTATATTTAGATATGTAAGGTTGAATCACTCTATAGATCAGATAATTGGAGATAGGAATGCTAGAGCACAAATAAGAAGAAAGATTAGAGAAAGTGCTTGTCTGATTTACACAATTGAACCTAAGACAATGTGGGAATCTCTCAAGGATGATGATTGGATCAAGACTATGAAGGAGGAGCTTGATCAAATAGAGAAGAACAACACTTAGTCACTTGTCCCTAGATCAGTTGATAAAAATGTGATTGGTACTAAGTGGGTGTTCAGGAACAAATTGAATGAAGATGGTGAAAGTGGTTAGGAACAAGGCTAGACTAGTTTGCAAAGGATATACATAAGAAGAAGGTGAGGATTATGGAGAAACCTTTGCACTGATTGCTAGACTTGAAGGAGTAAGAATGATAGTTTCATTTGTAACATTCAAAGGATTCAAGATATACCAAGTGGATAGACCAAGTCTACATTTTTTAATGTAATTAAAGAAGAAGAGGTTTACATTGAACAACTAGATGGGTTTGCATTGACTGAAGACAAGGACATGGTGTGCAAAGTTCATAAAGCTTTATATGGATTAAGGCAAGCTCCAAGGGCATGCTATGAGAGACTCCATTCACACCTGATAAAGATTGGATTTCAAAGAACTAGTGAGGACAACAAAATTTACTTGAAGATAGAAGGAGACAAGTTATTGATTGCAAAAGTGTTTGTAGATGATATTATATTTGGAGGAGATGATGACATGAGTTTAACTTTTGCAAAAGAAATGAAAAAGGAATTTGAAATGTCTTTGATAGGTGAAATCATAATTTTCATTGGTTTGCAGGTCCAACAAATGAAAGGAGGAATCTTTATCAACCAGTCTAAATATGTGAAGGGGGTATTAAAAACCTTTGGAATGGAAGACTCTAAATCGGTTGGAACTCCTATGGTTACTGGTCGTAGATTATCCAAAGAAGATGATTTAGATCCAGTGGATGAAACTGAGTATAGATCAATGATTGGTAAACTACGCTATGTTGTTCATAGCATACTAGACATTGCTCATGTAGTTAGTATAGTGGCTAGATATCAAAAAAGTCATAAAGAGACTCATATGGTGGCAGTGAAGAGAATTTTTAGATATCTTAGAGGAACTATTGATTATGGATTATGATATCCATACAAAGGAAACTTATGTTTGAAGGTATTCACAGATGTTGATTGGGCAGGTAATGTAGATGACCAAAAGAGAATAACCGGTGGTGCATTCTGTCTAGGAGGAAGATTGTTATCCTGGACTAGTAAGAAACAAAATTGCATTTCTCAATCTATAGTAGAAGTAGAGTATGTGGTTGCATCTATGAAGTGTACTCAAGCAATATGGATGAGACATGTATTAGAAGGATTCAAAGAGAATATGATAGAACTGGTGGTCATATATTGTGATAATACAAGTGCAATAAACATTTCAAAGAATCATGTATTGCATGCTAGAACAAAGCATATTGGATTAAAGTATCATTATCTGAGAGAAAGAGTGCATGAAAAGAATGTCAGGATGGATCATGTGTCAAGCAAGGAGTAGTTGGTTGACATCTTCACTAAGCCCTTGCCTAAGTAATCTTTGAATATCTCAAAGGTAAGCTAGGGGTTGTACCCCTATAGAAGGTCAACTAAGATGCTATTACAACATCAATCCAGTGGATTCATTGAAGATATTTCACCGTGTATTGATGAGAAAAGGGTTACTCCTTAGGGGGAGAAACAAAGATGAAGAAAAAAATAGCAACAGAAGATGAATTTGACACTTTTCACCTTTGGCATTGTTGTCAAAGGGGGAGAAGAAAAGTAAAGGGGTAGACAAACAATGAAGAGCAGAAAGAGAAGAAGAAGGGAGAAGAACAATTGAAATAGAATAGAAGAAGAAAAGAATGTTACCATTTAGAGTTCTAGTTTTGCATGGTGAGCTTTGGGTGTTACCATCAATGAAAAAGGTAGATATTGATGGCATAAATGATGGAGATGATGATGAGATGAGAAGATGATGAGTAAAGTTGATATGATCAGGTATATATTGTCATTCATATCAACTAGTTTGACTGGATGCAAAACTAGCAGAAGAGAGAAGGAGAAGTTGAATCATGCATTACGGTTAGAATTGATGGTTGTGGTTCAAAATATATGTTCATAACATTGGCATGAGTATGTGATTGAAGTCACATCAAGTTTGGTGAACCGAAAAGCACATTTATAATTGACTGTTATGAACTCTATGAAGAAGAATGAATACCAGTATCATATCTTTAACCAACAATGATTTAAGGTTTGGAAATGTATCTTATCATGATCATAACTTAGTGATGATGCATCATAATCCATGTGTAATGATAAAATGGTATTTGAGTGCGTACAAAGATCATATTTCTTGGGAAACAACAAAGTGCTTAAAAGAATGAAACAAGGGTTTGATTGCATATCAAATCAATGTGTAGTGATTATTAAACGATGGAAATAATCTAGAAATATGTTGTAATGATCTGTAATGTATTTTGCCAGAGTGTTTTGCTACACTAAATGTAAATTCATTGTATCTTTTTTGATGTAATTAGGGTTTATAGCCGTCCTAACTGAAAAGTGTATTTAGAGCTAGTTGGAGAAGATATTTTGTGTCAATAGTTTGAGAAGAAGGTATTCCTAAACTAGTTTGAAGTGTCTATATGTGTGTGTTAGACATCTCAGATAACCAAAGGACAACTGAGAGGGGGGGTGAACCGGTTGTCAGCATATTATAGAACTTTAAGCATTAAAACCTTATTACCAAAATACATAAACTAAATACCGAAACAATAGATATAACAATTAAGCACAAATATAAACCATAGAACATTTACCAACCATCCACAAAAGATAACACCAAGATTTGTACGTGGAAAACCTGGTAAAGGGAAAAACCATGGTGGGAAGCCTACCCACAATTAGATAATACTTTTGTAGTAAGTATTTGATTACAATAAGAGGGGCCTACACATGAACAAAGGCCAATAGCCTAGAGGGCATTGCTCATCACAAAAGAAGCCTCACTGACTAAAAAATAAATCCAGACTACAATCTAGAAGAAGAATGAGCTGTAAGAATAGCATCTCCTATGCCCGAGTATAGTTCTGGTTAAGCTCAGTATTGGAGGTCTTAAACCTCTTTCACCAACCTAATTTGATCACCTATGATTGATCAAATTCTCTGCATATGATTACAACTTTATTCGCACACAAATAATCCCATAACCTAAAACACCCATGAAATCCTCATGATCTACAAAGAGATCTTACATCATATTTATACCAACTTGGGACCTAAATAATTAGGTCGACCACCTAAAAGATAATATAATAAATTTATAACTTAAACCCACAATCTAATGATAGTTCAAGTTAGCCTGAGACCGAAACAACATAATCCAATCAATAAACCCAACCGATAATGCATTGGGATCAATAACCAATACATTACATAAACTGGTCCATAACCTAGCTAAATAAGATAGCATTAGGTTCATACCCAAATCCAAAAGCATCGATCAACAGGAACACAAACAAGATAACCAACAACATCCTGAAAGCCATCTATAATACACACCAACACTGATGGTATGATGAAAGAATAAGCATCTGGTAGAATACTGAGAAGGGGAGGGGGTGAATTAGTATACTAAAAAACTGATACAAAATTTCCAAACTCATATCTAATCACACAAAGTAAACATATCTCAATCAAGATCAATACTCATAAGAATACTTGACATCAACTGGTTTGACCGTTATGACAACTTAATAGAAAACAACTTCAATCTTGTAAACATCAACAATTCTTAATCATAACTCAACATATTCATCTCCCAATACTTATAGTTATCATGCCTTATCAAAATTTAATCAAATCAACAAATAAGATCATAACCACAAAAACATTCACCACTTTACACAAATGTTTATATGTGAAAAACCCAAATAGGTAAAAACCATGGTGAGATGAGACTCAAAAGGATAGCTATCTAAACTCTTCTGAATTTTTCCCTATTAGGAGCCAAGCCTATTAAATCTTAACAATAATTCCTATTAAGAACTAATTTTAGTTAGGAATCACCCGGTTAAGGGATTTACAAATATGCCTTGATGAAAAGCACAATACCCTATTAGGAGTAACCTCACTGGATGAATTAATAACCCAAGATAATGGACCACCTTGTTAGAGGATTTAATGAGTAACCAAGCTTGTTAGAGCTTACTCGGTGAAGGGATTTCTCTTATGTTGTAATTGTTAGAAGACCACAGGTTTTCTTGATCTGTCTGAATAGCACTACATTTGCTTGATCAGATCCTTTTATGCTTCAATCTACCTTCACTCAAAGTGCAGATCCATTCACTATTTAGGAAACAACTCACTCAATAGGTTTCTGCCAATCTTGCCAACAACTTTTACAAGCAACATCATCAACCTTAAATGCAAATCAATTATGTCAGTAACACAACAAAAACCTAATTCTCATCATCAAGATTACAAACAAGTTTGTACAATCTTAACCATTAGAAATGATGATAGTCTCTTCACATTCTTCAAAAAAATTCCAACCGCTCCATGATCACCGCTCCATAAAACTTTGCAACTCATCATGCATTGTGCATTAGATGCAATCCACTTTTCTCCTTCCCTAGACAATAAACAAGCGTGCCAAAACAATTTGAACTTATCCTTATACAATGATCACATGTGTCTTCATCATTACAGCTCATCAGATAATAAACCAACAAAATTAATCAGTTAGGGTTTAACAGTTGATAGGTTTTACCGGTTACATTGCATAGAAAGGCTTAACCCTTTACACCATTTTACCGGTTCAACTCACAAACTTAACATACTAGTTTACAACATCTTCCACAAATCTCTTCTTGCTAGTTACTAGCCAGTATCAAAAAACAACAATATCAACAGTAATATGAATACCATTACCGATTTAATTGACATCAATGACAACATATCATTAATACAATATCTATGAAAAATACCAACAATCTCCCCCTTTGGCATTGATGGGAATACAAATATCAATGCCTCTGATTGTTGCTGAGATTCATGAATTGGAATCCTAGTTTACATTACCAAGTATTCAGCTTGCTCTGTCTGTCTTCAGCTTGCCGCCAGTTCACCTAATCACTCACATAATTATTCTCCCCCTTTGACAACAATGACAAAGTGAAAGTAAAAACATGTAATTCTGCTCTCACTGTGTATCAACATCATTTTGCAACTTGTTGCTCCTCCTATGGAATACATCCACTTCTTCATCAATCCATGTAAGATTCTTCAAGTAATTTAGGGACTAATGCAATCAAAATCATGCTCAACTAACTTCATGAAGAGGGACAACCCCCAATTGACTTCTAAGATACTCGAAAGTGGTCTTCGGTAGAGGTTTGGTAAAGATATCTGCAAGCTACTCCTTGGTAGAAACATGCTCCAAGATAACATCTTTACTTTGAAGTTTTTCCCTCAAGAAGTGATACTTCAATTCAATGTGCTTAGTCCTTGCGTGCAAAACATGATTTTTTGAAATGTTTATTGCACTTGTATTATCACACAAAATCTTTATTTGTTCTGATATTTGTATCTTCAAACCTTCCAAAATGTACCTCATCCACATAGCTTGTGTGCAATTCATATAAGTTGGTACATACTCAGCTTTAGTAGTATATTGTGAAGTACAACTCTTCTTTTTACTACTCCATGAAACTAGCCTTCCTCCTAGAAAGAATGCTCCACTAGTAGTACTCTTCTGCTCATCAATATTTCATGCCCAATTAGCATTTGTGTATGCTTTCAAATTAAAATTGCCACCATATGGATACCATAATCCATAGTCAACAATACCTTTCAGATATCTAAAAATTCTCTAGGTTGCCATCAAATGTGCCTCCTTTGGAATCTTCTAAAATCTAGTAACAATACCAACTATATGGGCAATATTCAGTTGACTATGAACAACATAGTGTAATTTTCCAATCATTGACATGTACTTCTTTTCATCTACAGACTTAGATGTATCTTCCTTGGACAATTTACAACCTATAACCATTGGTGTTCCAATTGGTTTACAGGCACTCATACCAAAAGTCTTCAAAACCTCTTTCACATACTTGGATTGGGTAATGAAAATACCATTCTTCATTTGTTGTATCTGTAAGCCTATGAATTTTTTTATTTCCCCTACTAATGACATCTCAAATTCTTTCTTCATTTCATCTGCAAAAAAATTATTCATGTCATCATTACCTCCAAATATAATGTCATCCACAAATACTTCACTGGCCAGTATTTCATCTCCTTCAGACTTAAGACAAATGTTGATGTCATCACTAGTTCTAGCAAAGTCTATCTTCATCATATGAGTATGAAGTCATTCATACCATGCTTTGGGTTCTTACTTTAATCCATACAAAGCTTTATGCAATTTGCATACCATGTCTTCCTTATCTGTCAATGCATAACCATTAGGTATAAACCTCTTCTTCTAGTATCCCATTCAAGAATGCAGACTTAACATCCATCTAGTATACCTTGAACTTCTTATGAGCTGCAAATGCAAGGAATGTTCTGACACCTTCCTGTCTTGCTACTGGTGCAAACGTTTCTCCATAATCTTCTCTTTCTTCTTGCCCATAAATTTTGCATACTAATCTTGCCTTTTTGCCAACTACAACACCATCTTCATTTAACTTGTTTCTGAACACCCATTTAGTACCTATAACATTCTTGTTTACCGGTTGGTGTACCAGGGTCCAAGTGATGTCATTATCAATTTGATCCAACTCTTCTCCTCCATAGCTTTCACCCAATGATCATCACAAAATGCCTCCTTAGCACTTCTAGGTTCAAAGGTGGAGATCATGCAAGAGTTCTCTCTTATTCTCCTTCTAGTTAGTAGACCGACATCCTTATCTCCAATTATCTATTCAGGACTATGTTTCAGTCTCACATACCTAGAAATAATGTGATCATTATCTTCAAGTTTATCTTCTTCATTGTCATCTTCTTCTAAATTTGTTTGTTCCAGTTGAACAAGTAAATCAGGATTTGCTTTACCTATTTTTGATTTAACAGTTTCAGGTTCCAAAAGTAAAATGCAAGGATCTTCATCCTTCTTCTCAGAACTAGTTCCATCTGAAATTTTAGGACATTCATATACACGAACATCAACACTCTCAACAATTTTTTATGTCTGGTTGTTGAAGCATTTATCGACCTCTCTTGGTGGAATAACCAATTAATATGCCTTCATCACTCTTAGCTTCAAAATTTCTTATGTAATCACCTCTTTTAATAAAACATTTGCTTCCAAATATCTTAAAATATTTAACATCAGGTGATCTCCCATACTAGTATTCATATGGGGCCTTGTCCTTACCTCTTTTCGCCAGAACCCGGTTCATTGTGTAGACAGATGTACTTACAGTTTCTTTCCAAAAACATATTGTTACAACTCCTTGTATCAACATAGTCCTAGAAGCTTCAACCACTGACTAGTTGTTTCTCTCTACTATACCATTCTGCTATGGTGTCCTTGGTGCAAAAAGTTGTTGCTTGATACCATTATCATCATAATACTTAGTGAACTCAACAAAAGTGAATTCACTACCTTGATTTATTCTTAGTCATTTTATCTTTTTTCCACTCTCTTTCCCAGCTAAGGCTCTAAATGCCTTGAATTTACCAAAATCTTCATTCTTATCCTTCAAGAATGTGACCCACATCATCCTTGAATAGTCATCAGTGAAGATCATGAAATATTTGTCACCTTGAATGCTTTTTGTTCTTATTGGTCCACATAGATCTGTATGAACCAAATCTAACAAGTGCTCTGCTGAGAAGGACTTGCTTTTGAAATTTGAAGAAGTCATCTTTCCTAGCTGACATTCTTTACAAAGAGAATTAACCGGTTTGTCTTGCTGAGGCAGACCTCTTATTGTCTTAGACTTGCTTACTTTAACAATATTGTCAAAATTTATATGACAAAATCTCCTATGCCAAAGCCAGCTATCATCTAATTTTGCAATCAAATAGTTGCTAACTTTAGGATTGAGATGAAATAGATTACCTCTGGTATGTTTCTCGATTGCAATCAATTCACCTTTATTGTCAAAGATTTTGCACATTCCATTTCTAAACTCCAGTGGGTATCCTCTGTCATTAAGTTGTGCCACACTTAAAAGATTGTTCTTTAGGCCTTCAACCCAATAGGCATTTTCAACACTATTCTTCCCATTAAGAGAAATAACTCCCTTACCTTTAACCATACAGGGTAAGTCATTGCCAAATCTGACAACACCACCATCAAATTATTTCAAGGAAAGAAATTTTCTCTGATCACCAGTCATGTGATGTGAACAACCACTATCAATGATCCAATCATTAGAGTTATCCATTCTGGATACTAGTGCCTTCTGACCTGACATTTCTTCCTTAATAGCTACAAACATAATATCTTCACTAGAATCATCATCAGATTCTTCATCAATATTACCACTATCAATAGCTATAAGACATTCTCTCTTGCCTTTACCCTTATACTTCTTAAATTTGTCTCTCTTGTATTCATTTTCACTGTTAGGGAAATTAGCTGCTATATGACCAATCTTGTTGCATGCAAAACATTTTAAAGGTAGCTTACCTCTATATTTACCAGGGCCTCTAGGTAGTCATTTTGCCAACAATGCTTCAAGTTCCACTAAGTTGTCTTCATCTTCAGCATCTCTGCTAGATCTATATTTATAGCTATGGCTAGTATCTCTACTTCTTCTCACATATGGGTTAGAGACAGAAGCTCTGAATGCAGATTCTAATTTTTGTACACTACCATCATAGCCATTTTTTTCAAAAGTAATTTTTCCAATAATAGAGTCAAGAGTTACCTTTGTCTTGTCAATGGATTTTAGCTCCTAAATAGCTACAACTCAGATAGAATAGACTGGTAGCAGGGTTCTCAGTACCTTACTGATTATTGTGGCATCTTCCACTTTCCCTCCTGCAATCTGTATCTCACCATCTATCTCTTTAATTCTTTGACCATACTGCTAGATATTCTCACCTTCAAACATTATCATGTCATCAAACTTTCCTCTTAAACTCTCCTCTTTGGAAATCTTAACATGTTCATTACTGCTATAAATCTCTTCAAGTTGTTGCCACACTTCATGTGTAGTTTCAAGACCATGAGCATCTACATATTCAACATCAGATAGAAACTGATATTAGCCTCTAATGCTTGGTGATTTTCTTGTTGTTCTTTCTTCTGATCATCAGTCGAGATTCCAGTAGGTGCAATATACTTAGTTCCTATATGATCCCAATACTAATTACGAAGACTCTTAATGTAAATCTTCATTCTGTCACTCCATATTCTATAGTTTTCTTTGTTGAACTTCAGACCTTCTTTATTCATCATGATCTACATGATCTTTTCCTCAAGTTGTTAGGCTTTTAGATTAAGAGGACCTGAGATGCTCTGATACCAATTGATGGTATGATGAAAGAATAAGTATCTGGTAGAATACTGAGAGGTGGGGGTGAATTATTATATTGAAAAACTGATACAAAGTTCCCAAACTCAAATTCAGTCACACAGAGTAAACATATCTCAGTCAAGATCAATATTCATAAGAATACTTGACATCAACCGGTTTGACTGTTATGACAACTTAACAGTAAACAACTTTAATCTTGTAAAAATCAACAATCCTTAATCATAATTCAACATTCTCATCTCTCAATGCTTCTAAATATCATGCCTTATCAGAAGTTAACCAAATCAACAAATAAGATCATAACCACAAAAAAATTCACCACTTGACACAAATGATTATACGTGGAAAACCCAAATAGGTAAAAACCATAGTGAGATAAGACTCACAAGGATAGCTATCTGAACTCTTCTGAAGTTCACCCTGTTAGGAGCCAATCATGTTAAAGCTTTACAATAAGTCATGTTAAGAACTAATTTTGGTTAGGAATCACGCGGTTAAGGGATTTACAAATATGCCTTGATGAAAAGAACAATACCCTATTAGGAGTAACTTCACTGGAGGATTTAAGAATACAAGCTAATGGATCACCTTGTTAGAGGATTTAATGAGTAACCAAGCTTGTTAGAGCTTACTCAGTTAAGGGATTTCACTTCTGTTGTAATTGTTAGAAAACAATAGGTTTTCTTGATCTGTCTGAGTAGCACTACATTTGCTTGATCATATCCTTTTAAGCTTCAATCTATCTTCACTTAAAGTGCAGATCCATTCACTGGTTAGGCAACTACACACTCAATAGGTTTCTATCAATCTTGCCAACAACCTTTACAAATAACTTCATCGACCTTAAATACAAATCAATTAGGTCTTTAACAAAACAAAAACCTAATTCTCATCATCGAGATTAAAAACAAGTCGGTGCAATCTTGACCATTATAAATCATGACAATCTCTTCACATTCTTCAAGAAAATTCCAACCGCTCCATGATCACTACTTCATTGGACTTTGTAACTCATCACGCATTGTGCATTAGATGCAATCCCCTTTTTCTCCTTCCCTAGACAAAAATAAATGCACCAAAACAATTTGAACTTATCCTCATACAATGATCACATGTGTCTCCATCATTACCGCTCATCAGATAATAAACCAACAAACTTGATCGGTGAGGGTTTAACAACTGATAGGTTTTACCGGTTACATTGCATAGAAAGGTTTAACCCTTTACACCAGTTTATCAGTTCAACTAACAAACTTTACATACCAGTTTACAACATCTTCCACAAAGCTCTACTTATCGGTTACTAGCCAATATCAAAAACAACAATATCAGCAATAACATGAATACCATTACCAGTTCAATTGACATCAATGACAACATATCATTAAGGCAATCTCTATGCAAAATGCCAACATATTGTATAGAGATAAAGGCATCTCTTTCAAAATTTCAACCAATGCCTTCTTATAGATATCTATATACAATAAAATAGTTTACTCTAACTCATTTTGCTCACTCTCTTCAAAAACTTCATAATATTTTGATAAATTCTTTAATATCCCATCTTTTGTCACTTCATCAATAATTTTAGCATAGGTCATTGTTGTCTTACCAGATCTAGTATCATCACCCTTCTATTTTTTGCTTGTTGTTGCCGGTGTAACTGGTTTCCTCTTCTGCATAGGCTTCCTTACAAGTGTTGGAGGTGCAGTAGGCTGAGTTGCCTTTCTGAGAAGTCTCCTCCTTGTTCGTGCCTTTTGTTTCTCTACTGGTGGTTTTACCACATCCTTCCTTTGCACCCTTCTGAAAGCTAGATGCTCATTATCCTCAGGGCCAGAGTCAAAAGTGATTGGGGAAATGTGAACTTCTGGCTTGTTCACTTCTTTAGTAGAAACCTTTGCCGGTTTGACTTCCTATTTATATTTGGAACCTAGCTGAGTATCTATCTTGTAAATCACATTCTGCACATATGAAGACATTTTATCAATTTTCTTCTCTCTCCTTTTTCTATTGAAACCTATTTTCACTTCAAGAGCCTTTTCTCTTGCTATACCAAAGTGCTTTGTCTTATCATCTAATGGGGAATCTAATATCATCTTTGCATAAAGCTCAAAAATACTATCATCTACCTCATATCCAAGCTCAATGATCCATATTTGCCTGGGTTCAACTACTTCCTTGAGTGTTTCATCAATTTTCACCATGAAACATATGTCAGGTGAATACTTCAGAGATTCTTTCCCTTTGCCTCATGTTCTCCTGAAATTTCTTGAAGTAATCCTAGAGCTTCTCATCCTTGAAGATACCAAAACCAGTGATAGCCATTTTTATTTTCATACCTATCGGTATGTCATGAGCCTATTGCTTCTTTCCTAAACTAGATATCTCATTTAGGAAATAAAGAATTAAATAGACAATTAAGTTTCCATATCTAAATGTTCCTATCTTGGTTAGTTTGATCTTAGTAAGGTTTAACATTAACTCACTCCTCATCCATTCACATGTCATATTTTACATTATTTCTTAAAATTTTATATGTGACATGAACGCATGAACTTGCAACAGAGTTCAAGTGATTTGATTGAGTTACCTTATATCCTATGATCATGATTTCAAATTTTATGTCTGAGTTAGTTATTGTGCTTATCCTCATTGATCTATTACCCGGTGTGAAACCAGTGAGTTTTTGAACCTCTGTGTTGGAAAGTTTCCTACCAGGTTTTTGTGCAACCCTAGGTAAGTCGGTGATAGCTCGAATAGATTCCTTTATGATCATGTAGAGTCTTCCTAACCAAATGAATTCATTATGAACCCTGCTCAGGACGTATCTGATAACTTGATCCTTGAATTTTGGTAAATATAGAATACTGGTTAACCCTAGATCCTCAATTGTCTTAAATTCTGGTTTAATATTTCTAGTGTCTCCCAATATCACTAATTGATACATTATTTTTATGTCTTCGATGCCCAGATCCTCAAGAGTGAACTGGATGTATGCCCTCACATCTTCAACATACATTACTCCTTCATGAACCCTAGAAAACGCTCCCATAGAGTCTTCCTTCTTGGCAATTTCAGGAACCTCCTTAAAGACTCACCTTAACCTATCATTAATTTTGATGATTGTCAGATTTGCAATAAAAGTAGGAGTGGAAGATCGAGATGCCATGCCAGAAAATATCTAAAAGTGAATGCTAGTGAGAGATTTGAGTGCTTCAGATAACTACTTGAAATCCTCTCTCAATGCTTTGCTCGCTCTTAGTTCACCTTTACATCACTCTGATTGCTTGAATGCTTGATGAGTGAAAATAAATTCACTTAGCTTCTTTTATCAGTGAATAAAACCCTAATTTTATGTCATTAATGTTTCACCAACAACCCTACGGATATCGGTTTCACAGTTAAGTGTTGGGGTAACCTTCATCGATGATAAACACAGTTCTCCCAATTTCTTTCCAGATCTCCTTAGATCTCTTCTGGGATAATATGAAAAATTTAGCAGTGACTTTGCCGACCCCTAGGGCTTTTGCCTTAGTTACCAATGGAATTTCCTGCCGATGGAGGATTACCTTGTTCTACTAGTGGATTTGCCGATATAGATCCATCTCTACTTTGTTCTTGAAATTTTCTAACCCATCTCTTGGTATGATCTTGTTGTATTTCATCTACCTTCTTCTTCCCTTTCTCATTGTCTTTATCATTATTAGTCAGTTGAGTCTTTCTTCTACAATACACAATATGACATTTAACATTCATTTTGCACTCTTCTAATTTATGACCATATTTCTTGTAGTTTGTGCATTGACTGGGAACAGAATTGTACTTTTGATTTGCCTTATTTCTACATTGTTTAGTCATATGCCCAAATTTATTGCAAACAAAGCATTTACCATTGAATTTATAAGAATTAGATTTTCTTACCAGTTTCCTCTGTTTTGATGAGTTCTACATACCGGTTGTCTAATCTTCATTAGCAGTACTAGAGATTTTACCTTGTACAGATCCATGTCCTCTAGAATCATGAATCTGTCTTTGTCTTTTCAGTAAGTCATCCAATTGTGCAACACTAATCCTAAACTTTTCTTTATATTCTCTTGCAGTAGTTAGATCATCTCTCAGAGTAGTTATTTGCCTTTCAAGTTATTGTTCATTATTCCAGGAGTGTGCCAAATCATTTCTCAACAAATTATTCTCATGAGTCGATCTTCCACATTCATCAAATTTATTCTTTAGAGATAAAACAAGATTATCTTCCTTCTTTTTTCTATCCTCAATATCTTTTGATAGCCTCATACTCAGATCTTGCATTTCATTCTTCATGGGCATATTTGCTTGACTTAGTTTTTGACATTGTTCCTTAAGAGAATTCTTCTCCTCATCATCTAGTTGTTAAAGAAGTTCTTTTCTTTTGGCTTGAGCAGATGACAACCTTTCTTGCAGGATAAGAATGAATTCATTTGTAGAATTCAATTCTTCTTGCAATTTCAAGTTCTTCATCCTTTCAAGATCATAATCCTCAAGAGCCATCTCAAGTTGTTTCTCCATAGCCATGTTCAAAGATTCTAGTTGCAGGATCTTCCTCAAGCTATTAAACTTATTCTGAGGTACCAGACTCTTATACCAATTGTTGGGATCTAAGAACACTGAGAGGGGGGGGGGGTGAATCTGTGTTCTACTAGAGTGTACAATTTTCAACTTTCTAAACCATGCATTATGTACCGACAAAAAAATAAGCATATAACAAGAAGAAAATAAATCATCTGTTGGCATATGCACACTCCAATGAGACATTGTATGTGATTGAAGGTTTTTTCATTGATGGTAACCTTACAATCCTATGGCACTGGTAAGGCATTACACCAACAAGATAGTTCACCGGCATCAACAGATCACACTCTACATCGGCACAAAGAAAGGAAGCATACCGACACAGAGGCCAATAGGATTTTTGTTATATTACATTTTGTTTGTTATTGTAAAAACCTTGTAAGCCGACTTGGCAAGTTGTAAAATGACTCATATATAAAAGAGATCATTGAAGACATTTTGTATGTAAGTGAAGTAAGTGAAAAAGGAAGATATTAGGTAGACCTACTATGCAAAATATAGGTTAAAGGTTTCATGTAAAGAAGAGAGCAGAAACTGGTACTGGATCAGACATTATAGATGCTATTGTAAATTAGTACAAGATAATGGATTTGTATAATCCACATTGTAAGTCAGTGAGACTTCCCATTGAGCAGTGAGCTCTAGGCAGTTGGCCTTCCTGCATGTGCATGCCCCCTTTTGTAAGTAATATTCTCTTATTGGCCAGTAATTGGATATTGTGGGTCACAAATCCCACTGAGGTTTTGCCCACACTAGGTTTCCTCGTTAAATCCTTGTGTTATGGTGTGCTTTTCATGTGGATGTTCTTTCTTCTATTTATTTCATTATTTCTTGCATACTGGTACACTGTTATAATCTGTTCTGCATGTTTTAAGTTAAGAAATTCTAATTACCAGTTAGATATTGATTCACCCCCCCTCTCAGTATCTGTGAGTTTCCTAACAATTGGTATCAAAGCCTGGTCCTCTATTTTTCAGAAGCCTAACAGCTTGAGGAAGATCTTGACACCGGTAAAGATGGAAAAACTGATGAAGCAACTTGAAGCAGCTCTCTCAGACTATGATATAGAAAAATTGAAAAATATCAAACTAGAAGATGATCTAAAAGCAGCTCAGGATATCATTAAAGCACTTTAAGAGAATCTTACTATTGCAAGAAATAAGAGAAGAGAACTTTGTGAAAAGATGCAAAATGAGAATGATGAAAAGGAATCACTTAATGATATGTTAATTAAGCTGAAACTAGAGAACATAACTACAAAGAATGAGATGCAGGATATGGCTATGAGATTTTGTAAAGAGATTGAAGATAGGAAGAAGAATGAAGAAGAATTGACTAGAAGACTAAGTGATGTAGCAAATGAGAACACAAGACTTAGCTATGAAAATGATCTATTAAAGATAGATCTGATGCACACTCAAAGAAAGAAGTCTTAGAAAGAGAACTAGAAACTGCAAATCAACATAAAGAAAAATTCAAGAAAATCTCAGAGGAACTTGGTAACTTACTAAAGAATCAAAAACCTAAAGGTGACACTTCTAGAATTGGCTTTGAAGTTGGTGAAAGCTCTGGTACTGCAAACACACAGGATCATAGAAAACTGGTAAGGCAACCTAATACTTATAAATTCAATGGAAAATGCTTTAACTGTAATAAGTATGGTCATAGAGAAAATGAATGTAGATCTAGAAATTATCAGAATATCAACACACCCTCTGGTCAATGTTCTAAATGCAACAAAGTTGGTCACAATTCTGAAAATTGTAGAATGAATGTGAGATGTTATGTTTGTGGAAGATTTGGACATTTATCTAATCAATGCAGAACACAAACCAGCATAGGTTATGGGAAAGCTATTTAGAAGAATAATGTAACTTGTTATGCATGTAACAAGATTAGGCATTTTGCAAAATTCTGTAGAAGTAAAGGAGCTTGTGTAGAAGTAAAGCTCCTGAAGAAGATCCTTCTGGACTTGAGTCTACACATGAAAAGGCTTTTGATCCTGAGAAGGTTCTCGCGGAAGACGATTGGGGATCTCTTGATTTTAATCCCACCTTTGTAGGTGAATATAGGGTTCCTCCTAGAGATCTTAAAGGTAAAAAGAAGGAAGAAACTAGAGATCAATCAGTCTTACCTGAATCTATGAGCAATAATTTTGTGGCCGCTTCTCAAACTTCTTCTCCTCACACCTCTAATTATGAAGAGTTTGATTCTTTGTCTTATGAAAAACCACCTTTTCTTCCTGAAATGGCTGATCGTTATGGTCGTGGTTTTCGCATTTTTGCATTTTACATTACATTTCCCCTTTAGCACTTAATTAATTAAATTAATTAGGTCTAAGGTCCTATTTTATCATCTCCCATATCATAAAGTTGGGCCCTTTCATTAAAGTGTGCCCCTTTCATTTTATTCTTCCAATACATCATTTAATCAAAAACCCTAATTAGGTCCTATTTTGAACTTGGGGGCTTGATTTCGGAAGTCAAAACATCTCGAAATCACCTATAACTTCGGGATTCTCTCTAAAATCATCATATCTGACGGCCCTAAAAATTTGGTGAAAAGTTGTCAGGACCATGGCGCCCGTGCAACATGGTCCTGGACATTTTTCCCGAAATTTTGGGAGCACGATCCAATCATAAAATAAAGCTTAACCCCAAGAAATTGGCGGGATATTCAATCTCTAGGTCGGCCAAAATACAAATTTACAACCTAGGGTTTCATACATAAAAGCTCTCTTTCCTCATTGGAAAGGAGCCCGATTTTTGGCTTTCAAGGACCTTCTATGCAGCGAAAGAGTAGATTTTTGAAGACTTCAACAACATTCAACATTCCTCTATCAAGCACTTATCAAATTCATTCATCCACTTAGGGCTTGGAAGACATTGAAGAACAATAGGAAATTACCGACTGAAGATTGGCTTGTACTCCTCCCTTGAGGGTTGGGTATGATTTCATGTTGTTTTCATGTCTTTGCATAAGCTTCAATATATCCTTTATTCATGCTTTAGATCACTTTGTATCTTGATTTAGAGCATTTGCATTATCATTTACAAGCAATTAGGGTTTACTTTCTAGGTTGCTCTAGTTTGCTTTCTTGCATTTTGGACCTTGCACACACACTAGGTCTGCACACACAATACATTTTACAATACAACTTGGCTATTCATGGAGGTGGAAATCACCGAAGCGGGGGTTTAACTAAGGCAAAACCCTATATAGCTGCCCAAACACCTTTTCAGATATAAGTGCAGGTTTCGGGACTCGGACGATGCCGCAGGTTGTAGATCCGGGAGAAGCAAACTGAGACCGACCTTCCCACCAAATTTCAAAGAAAAAGACCAGGACAGGGGCATGGGGTGCCCTGGTCCTGCCAGGACAGGGGCGCTGGGCACCCTGGTCCCTTCTGGGTGCCCTGGTCCCTACTGGGCGCCTTGGTCCCTGGGACAGGGGCACTGGGCGCCCTGGTCCGACAGCATTTCAGCATTTTTGACAGCTTTTTCCAAAGTGCAAAAACAGCAATTTCCGGAGCAGTTTCAGGGGCAGAATCAGGACAGTGGCACCCACGCCCCCGTCCCGAACATTTTCAGTCAGATTTTAACTCCGGGTACGCATTTTCATTCTTGTCTTATCCTTGTGTTTACAGCTTTCCATCATTTAAGTTCAATTCTGCAATCTTGTCATTAGTTCCTACTTGCATTTTGAGGTTAGGGATTGAACTTGCATCATTTTATCTTTGAATTTCAATAAGGGAATAGAAATCTTAATAGATATCCCGTGGCTCTCTCTTTCACAAAAAGAAGTAGCCAATTGTGCGATATCTCTAGGCTCTTTCGTATTCCGTAATGTGTGTCAAAAGGTAGGATTAGGGCATGTTAACCTAGTCTCGCTTTTTCCCCTACACATTTTGGTGAACCCGACGTGAATCTATCATTGCTTCCTCTTGCATTGCATTTGTTAGATCTAGATCTAGATTTAGTGTGTTTTCATTTAATTTTCATTAAAAAGAAAAAAAAAAAGTGTGTTTCTTTGCATTGTGTGTTTAAATTTTATGCAATTTCAAAATGTTAGATTTTTATTTGCAAGATGATCATATTTGTGATGATTATGAGTTAGATGAAGCTTTAGATGAATTTTTGAAACCTAAATATACCAAACCTTCATTTTACCAAAAACTCATAAACCTTGTTACTATGCCATTTAGATGTGATGAGAAAGATAAGTCAAATGGTTCCTCTCAAGGGTACATTCCTATCAACTCTTCCACTGAATCTAGTAACATGGTTGTGTTCAATAATCCCCTCTATGAGGAAATATCTCCTTTTGAATCAAAAGATAAACCTTTTAATAGATATGATCATGCTTTGTGGGATGATGCCCTTGATGCCTTTGTGTCCCCTAAAAAACACTCCCTTCATGAGGATCCTTTTGTGCAAGAAGATGACATTATCCCTACATTTCCTAGTGATGGCCTTTCCTTTTCCAACAAAATTCCCACTAGAGATGATGAATTAATGATAAATGCTTACCCTTCTCCTAAAGTTTGTCTTACCCATAAGCATCCCTTAGAGAAAGAAGATGAAATAATAAGCAATTTCCTTAATTCTCTCTCCCCTAAAGATCATATTGAACATATTTTGAGGAAAGAGGATGAGTTTAACACATTTATTGATGCTTTCCCTCCTAAGGATGAAGAATTAATAAACAATGTTATCTCCTCTCCCGAAATTGACAATACTTTAAACATTCCTTTCAACAACCTCACTATTTGGGATGAACCATTAGAAGAAGGTATATATTATTCTCTACCCCTAGCCAAAGGGGATGAAATCAAGATTGGAAACTCCCTTGATAGTTTCTCCCCTTCCTTGAATCTCAATTATTCTCCCTCTAAAAATAAAGCATCTCCCTCTCCTCAACTTGGTTCTACTCATAAGGAAACCCTAGTTCAAAGCAAGATGGTTAACATTTCTTTCAAAGATCTCCCTCTCAAAAGTGAGACTTTAGAGAGTAGTGGTGATCCTTCTCCTAGAGAGTTTATTCCCCATGTAGATCCTGTGATGATAGAGGATGATATGACCTTTCCTCTTCCTACTAGAACATCAATGCTTACCCCTTGTCTCTCTCCTAAAATTGATTTAATCCGTGATAAGATTTTAGTGCTAGAGAAGACTATCAATAATTCTTCCAACACTTTTGTTCATTCCTCTAAACCATCCTCAATCAATTTGATACATGTGAATGAGACACCTAACAAACCTCTCTTCACTATCCAAGGTGCTTGTCCTTCTCAAAATTCTCAACCTTTAAATAAGCCTATCTTAGTTGTTCAAGGTGGTTATGCTAATGATTCTTTTTGCACTCCTAAGAAACCTATTATTACTGTGCAAGGAGGTTATTCTTCTAAGAGCCCTTATGAGTATGCTAAGCAACTGACTAGAGAGAGTTATCATGCGGTTGCTCATACCTATAACACAAGAAACAATAGGCAACCTAGTCCTCCTCCAGTTATCCCCACTTCACTTCCTCCTTCCCAACCTATTCTTCCTCAAGCGCCTCGTATTTCACAAATGCTTAGTAAGGACTATGATCTCATAGAACAACTTAAAACTACTCCGGCAAAGATATCTCTATGGTATTTGATACAAACTTCTTCTGCTCGTCATGGAATGTTACAAGATGCCTTGAAAGATTTGAATGTTCCTCCACCTAATATATCTAGTAATATAGTGTCTTTGGTTAACTCTGTGATGAATCCTAAAGCTCAAATTGTGTTTACCCAAGATGAGTTGCCTACTAGTGAAATTCAACAACAATATGATCCCTTGATGATTGTGGTTATCATAAATGACACTGCTATAAGACGAACACTGGTAGATAATGGCTCTGGCCTTAATGTGTGTAGCATTAATCTATTGCATAAGATGAATGTGGATACATCCCTTATTGAGCATGACTCTCATCCCATTCAAGGCTTTGATAATGTGGCTAAGTCTTCATTAGGTATTATCACCTTACCCGTCACAGTGGGACTTGTTACTTTGCCTACTCCTATCCATGTTATGTCGGGAAATCTATCATACAACTTGTTATTAGGGAGACCTTGGATTCACAGTATGCAAGCTGTCCCCTCTACATTGCATAGACAAGTTAAATTCATTTATAACAATAAGACATATACCTTGATAGGTGATACTAATCTTCAAGCTTGTTTGCAAACATCTACTTCCAAAGGGAGTTCTTCTAAGCCTTCCTCTTCTAGTGATGACTCGTTAAACAAGATACCTATGGATGAATCATCACCCTCTGATAATCAAAATTCTTTGGATGAGCCTAAAGCTCCTAAAGAAGATCCTTCTGGACTTGAGTCTACACATGAAAAGGCTTTTGATCCTGAGAAGGCTCTCGCGGAAGACGATTGGGGATCTCTTGATTTTAATCCCACCTTTGTAGGTGAATATAGGGTTCCTCCTAGAGATCTTAAAGGTAAAAAGAAGGAAGAAACTAGAGATCAATCAGTCTTACCTGAATCTATGAGCAATAATTTTGTGGCCGCTTCTCAAACTTCTTCTCCTCACACCTCTAATTATGAAGAGTTTGATTCTTTGTCTTATGAAAAACCACCTTTTCTTCCTGAAATGGCCGATCGTTATGGTCGTGGTTTTCGCATTTTTGCATTTTGCATTACATTTCCCCTTTAGCACTTAATTAATTAAATTAATTAGGTCTAAGGTCCTATTTTATCATCTCCCATATCATAAAGTTGGGCCCTTTCATTAAAGTGTGCCCCTTTCATTTTATTCTTCCAATACATCATTTAATCAAAAACCCTAATTAGGTCCTATTTTGAACTTGGGGGCTTGATTTCGGAAGTCAAAACATCTTGAAATCACCTGTAACTTCGGGATTCTCTCTAAAATCATCATATCTGACGGCCCTGAAAATTTGGTGAAAAGTTGTCGGGACCATGGCGCCCGTGCAACATGGTCCCGGACATTTTTCCCGAAATTTTGGGAGCACGATCCAATCATAAAATAAAGCTTAACCCCAAGAAATTGGCGGGATATTCAATCTCTAGGTCGGCCAAAATACGAATTTACAACCTAGGGTTTCATACATAAAAGCTCTCTTTCCTCATTGGAAAGGAGCCCGATTTTTGGCTTTCAAGGACCTTCTATGCAGCGAAAGAGCAGATTTTTGAAGACTTCAACAACATTCAACATTCCTCTATCAAGCACTTATCAAATTCATTCATCCACTTAGGGCTTGGAAGACATTGAAGAACAATAGGAAATTACCGACTGAAGATTGGCTTGTACTCCTCCCTTGAGGGTTGGGTATGATTTCATGTTGTTTTCATGTCTTTGCATAAGCTTCAATATATCCTTTATTCATGCTTTAGATCACTTTGTATCTTGATTTAGAGCATTTGCATTATCATTTACAAGCAATTAGGGTTTACTTTCTAGGTTGCTCTAGTTTGCTTTCTTGCATTTTGGACCTTGCACACACACTAGGTCTGCACACACAATACATTTTACAATACAACTTGGCTATTCGTGGAGGTGGAAATCACCGAAGCGGGGGTTTGACTAAGGCAAAACCCTATATAGCCGCCCAAACACCTTTTCAGATATAAGTGCAGGTTTCGGGACTCGGACGACGCCGCAGGTTGCAGATCCGGGAGAAGCAGACTGAGACCGACCTTCCCACCAAATTTCAGAGAAAAAGACCAGGACAGGGGCGTGGGGTGCCCTGGTCCTGCCAGGACAGGGGCGCTGGGCGCCCTAGTCCCTTCTGGGCACCCTGGTCCCTACTGGGCGCCCTGGTCCCTGGGACAGGGGCGCTGGGCGCCTTGGTCCGACAACATGTCAGCATTTTTGACAGCTTTTTCCAAAGTGCAAAAACAGCAATTTCCGGAGCAGTTTCAGGGGCAGAATCAGGACAGTGGCGCTCGCGCCCTCGTCCCAAACATTTTCAGTCAGATTTTAACTCCGGGTACGCATTTTCATTCTTGTCTTATCCTTGTGTTTACAGCTTTCCATCATTTAAGTTCAATTCTGCAATCTTGTCATTAGTTCCTACTTGCATTTTGAGGTTAGGGATTGAACTTGCATCATTTTATCTTTCAATTTCAACAAGGGAATAGAAATCCTAATAGATATCCCGTGGCTCTCTCTTTCACAAAAAGAAGTAGCCAATTGTGCGATATCTCTAGGCTCTTTCATATTCCGTAATGTGTGTCAAAAGGTAGGATTAGGGCATGTTAACCTAGTCTCGCTTTTTCCCCTACACAACAACCTAGGTAAGATTAAGAAGGATAAGAACGGAACTTTTAGGTTTGGAAATCTGCTAGTATGTTTGATGCTACATATAACAAAACAAGTTCCCGGTATAGGTTACAAAGAACTTAGATTTGATATACTGGTAGGTAAACAGCTAACAGAATTATTCAACAATATGGGAGAAGATAAGGAAAACAATATCCATGATTTATTTCAAGCACTTAAGGCCAAAATGAAGAAGAGAATCAGATTGTCACAAAAGATTGTTGATAAATATAAGGATGAAATATGTTTTGTAATCAAAAGGGATGAAATCTAGATGGAAGCAGTCATCCCAATAACAATCTAGGTAACAGAGATGGGCTACGAGATAGATGATCATATAATTGAGACTTATGCTAAAGAACTTCTAGAAGCACCAATTAAACCAAAGGAAGAAGTATTTGGTAGTATTGAGACTATAGAAAAACAAATACAATCTAAGAAGAGAGTGAAAAAGGTTGAGGCAGGTGTGAGAAGAGGCTCTAGATAGGCAAAGGCTATTAAAGAAGATGTGTTAAAACAAACTGGTATCACTGAGGATGAGCTAGGAACTCTATAGCCTGAGACTCATCTATCACCGGTAGGCACTTCTTCAGAGAGTGACATGCTTGTAGCTTTCAAAAGAGTTGTAAGGAAAAGAGATCCCTCACCGGTAACCACACCCTCACTTAGGAGGACAAGACAGAAACAACAAGCAGTAAGATCACCGGTTAAGAAGACTACACCAAAGAAGAAACTGACACCCAAGAAGAAGAAGAGAATAAAACAAAACCTGGCTCCTCTTGATATACTATTGAATGAAATTATAGAGGAAGGGAAATTGAAAAATATAGAGAAATTGTATGACACTCTGACAGCAGATGAAAAATAACAAGTAGAAAATAGTGTTATATTGCATATGGACATGTATAAGAAAGTTTTGATGGAAGTTGTAGATGAAGTACTAGATGAACTATTCAAAAGACTAGAAGCAAGGAGACAAGTAGTAATAGAACTTGACAAGAAAATCAAGATAGAAAGGCTACTTGTTGTGTACCTGGTGAACTCACTTAAAGAAATTGATGATTTAATTACTGAAGCCAATCGGTCAATATTCTCTACTGCACACCGGCACATTGCATTAATGGCTGGAAGAGTCAATGAGGTGACTGAAGAAACAGAAAATGCATGGGATATATTCCTAGTTGAAAAATAAAAATGGGAAGAATACCAAAACCCTAAACCTATAAAGGTATATCAGAAAGAAAGAGACAAAGGAAAAGGAAAGGTTGGTGGACCTCCGAGTATTAAAGTGAAAGACAACTTACCCCCACCTTCTTTTACATCACTGGTAATAGCAACTATAGAAGATCAATCGGCAGTTGAAAATATGGATGTAGAGGATGTCAATCCTAATCCTGAAGTCTTATACACAGTAGATGTTGATACACAAAAGATCAACATTATGGTAGACAAAGATACAACTGGTAAGACTGAAATGGCTAGTGAGCCACTGGTAGCTGAGCAAACTGTTAAAACATAGGAGAAACTGATAGATGACAAAGAACAATAGGCAAAAGCTCAGACTGAGACAATGCAACAAGAAAAGCAACAGAAACATGAATAGGTTCATAAGGAAATAGTGCCACTGACAACTAGAGAAGTACACAAACCATTGCTTAAAGAAATGCAAACACAAACAAACCTACCAGAGGTCACAACAAGCTTGGTTACTTCTTCCACTGGCAGAATTTAGAATGTTGGTTCCTTCTCAGCAGGCCACAAACCAACAAATGTAACTAAAGTACTTTTGGATTCAATCAAAAGGATAACAGATTGTAGTTCACAGACCTAGAAAGCTATAGATGACACAATCCCAATTTTGAAGGTGATTGCTCCTAACTGTAATATAGACAATAAAGATTATTTAGGACAACTTGATACTTTGTGTAAATATATCACAGAGAACATTGAGAAAATAAAGGAAGAGACATTGAAGGACAAAGTAGAAATTAAAAAGAAAAAATTCTTTGAAAATCAAATAAAGAAGTGTAATAGGGATTTCGACACACTTCTACCAGAACTGTGTAACTTATTGAAAGAGTACAAAACTCTATACAAAGACACTTGTAAGACAAACTTTTTGACTGTAGACATAGATAAGAAAATAAGCAAGGTATAGGATGAAATCAATAAACTTGCTGATAATTTTGTTAACTCACCTGATACATTATCAGTTTTTGAGCAAAGGATAACAAATTTTGAGGAAGAGTTACTTAAATTAGAAAGAGAAAAGGAGAGAATAGTGAATAAGGCAAAGCATCTGAGATTAAAACTGAGTCCAAGATTGGACTATCTAGCATCATTGTGGAAGGAAATATCCGAGGCACTCATACAGGGACAGAAAACACCGACAGGGCATTTGCAGCATCTCACCGGTACAGTTAAAAGAACAGAGACAACAATAAGAGATAGTAAAAAGTTTATGGAGAGTATAAACTTGATTTTCACAGATCTATTTCAAATTGTAACTACCCAATTACAAGGTTGAAACTAAAAACTCTACTAACATCTTGACAACCTTTGTCATTGATGCCAAAGAGGGAGTAGTGGTATGAGAAAATTCAATATCATAGGAATCTTATGCTTAGGGGGAGCACACATTTTTGGTAACATTTTTTAGACTTCACATTTTTGGATACACATTTGAAATTTCTCATGAGTGTTGCCATCAATGCCAAAGGGGGAGATTGTTGGCATATGCACACTCCAATGAGACATTGTATGTGATTGAAGGTTTTGTCATTGATGGCAACCTTACAATCCTATGGCACTGGCAAGGCATTACACCGGTAAGATAGTTCACCAACATCAACAGATCACAATCTACACCGGCACAGAGAAAGGAAGCATACCGACACAAAGGTCGACAGGATTTTTGTTATATTACATTTTGTTTATTATTGTAAAAACCTTGTAAGACGACTTGGCATGTTGTAAAATGACTCTTATATATAAA
The DNA here is from genome assembly GCF_030272615.1 of Cryptomeria japonica. Classification (NCBI taxonomy): domain Eukaryota; kingdom Viridiplantae; phylum Streptophyta; class Pinopsida; order Cupressales; family Cupressaceae; genus Cryptomeria; species Cryptomeria japonica. The sequence goes on from NC_081405.1 coordinate 163,280,915, forward strand.
AGAGATCATTGTAGACATTTTGTATGTAAGTGAAGTAAGTGAAAAAGGAAGATATTAGGTAGATCTACTATGCGAAATAAAGGTTAAAGGTTTTATGTAGAGAACAGAGCATAAATCGGTATCGGATCAGGCATTATAGATGCTATTGTAAAGTAGTACAAGATATTGGATTTGTATAATCCACATTGTAAGTCAGTGAGAGTTCTCATTGAGCAGTGAGCTTTAGGTAGTTGGCCTTCCTGCATGTGTAGGCCCCCTTTTGTAAGTAATATTCTCTTATTGGCTAGTAAGTGGATATTGTGGGTCACAAATCCCACCGAGGTTTTCGCCACACTGGGTTTCCTTATTAAATCCTTGTGTTATGGTGTTCTTTTCATGTGGATGTTCTTTCTTCTGTTTATTTCATTATTTCTTGCATACAGGTACACTCTTATAATCTGTTATGCATGTTTTAAGTTAAGAAATTCTAATTATCAGTTAGATACTGATTCACCCCCCCTTTCAGCATCTGTGAGTTTCGTAACATCATCCACATAAATTAACATCATAACACATAGAATTTATATGTGGAAAACCTCAATGAGGAAAATAATGAATACTAAGAGGGGAGTGAATTAGTATGCCAAAAAATCAATGCACTAAAACACTTACATAGTCTAAAGATAAACCGGTAAAGCAGTCTAATAGTCAGATCGGTTACTAAACATGCAAACCAAAATGAAAATAATGCATTCACCCACAAAAGCAATACAACCATAACACAAGATATTTGATGTAGAAACCCAATTGGGAAAAACCACAGTGAGATGGAACTCACAAGTCACTATCTGTAGAATAGAATCCAGACCGGTTAAGGTCTTACAATGTTCTTCACCAGAACAGATCCTATTAGGAATCTCAATCTCTGTTAGGAGATAAGTCTAATTAAAGACTACCTTGTTAGAGGATTTTAGATTCATAGGTGTGAACCACCTTGTTAGAGGATTTTACAAAGGCTTTGAGGCCTACCCAATTAAGGGCTACAGACTTGTCAAAGATGTGAGTATTCAACAAGTGTTTGATCTATCTAATAGCAAAACTACTTGATTAGATCCAGTATTGCTCATAGCTAATGCATTCCAACATTACTTTAGTCTTCTCTCTCTCTCTCTCATTTACAAATTGATCATCTTAGATAAGATCGTTCTTACAACCACTCAACAACCACCTTAAACCCTAGCATGACATTAACCCTTTCAGCAACAACTTAAACCCTAGACATGATGTCCTTTTAAAGGAATCTGATTTCATGTCGGTCCAATAGGATTACATTACAATTTCCTAGGTTCAATGAATCTAGACATACTCAGTAACATGACACAAAAAGCACCATCAATGTGTCGGCACCGTCAAACAATCGGTGGATTGGTAACTCATCAAAAAATGTCTGTTGGTAACTCATCACAGAGTATTACCGGTTCATACAAAATACCAGTTGTCGGTTTGACAAAAATGAAGACTAGTAAGAATGTGTTGTGCCACTTTGCTCCCTCATACCACTTGGGATCAACATGCCACTTCAGACCGCGAAACACATTCTGCAAAATCACCACTAGTCTAAAGACTAGAATACAATATACCGGTTGGAACAAATACTGGTTGAGCACAAGCTCATACATATAAAGGGGATCTCAATACAAGTGTGTGTCCATCAATGACAATGAAAACATAAATAAACAAAAATGCCAACAATCTCCCCCTTTGGCATTGATGGCAACACTTAGGAAAATAAAATTTTGACATCTAAGTGTTTTACAACAAAACTTGGCATTAACAAAATTGCTCCCCCTAAGCATATACACTATCCCTTAATCAACACAGTGTATAGCAATTTTGCATACAGAGCATAATCATTGAGACATCAGGGCATATAACATATATCAAAGGATATATCAAAATGTCAAAACCAGATACTTCTCCCCCTGTGTCAGAAGTTCAAAATTTTAAAACCAAAACCCAGATACTTCTCCCCCTTTGCCAACAATGAAAAAGTACCATTGAATAACCCTGTTTCCATATATATATATGTAGCTAGGAATTTGGAAATCATCAAAGCAAATAGTATTAATAATCTAGTTCAATCACGAAAGCTCAAATGCAATGATCAATCCTAAACAGACTCAATAAAGACATATAAACAAGACATTCAAGATTGAAAACTAAGCAAACCAAATGCAGACTTGAATGTCTCCTTCATGTGGCTCCATTGTCCTTCTTTCTTCTTCAAATAGATTTGTTTGTGGATCTCAACTACTAGTGCATAAGCATGATGTGAAAGCAAGTAGACAAGATTGCAGCGCAAGAATACTCGAAGCGTGATTGATTCGACCAGATAGTAATTCAAAAAAGTGATTATTAGCCGAGATTGAAGAAATTCATCTAATTTATAGACAAATTGGAGAAATGATCAAATTAGCATGATTCAATTCAAATGGAAATTGTAAATCAAAAATGTCAATTGTGACAAATTATGACAAATTATGCACTTTCTATGCAAAATTGGTTGATTGATAATTTATGACAAATAATGACAAATTTCTATGTCAAAATTGATTGATTGTCAATTATGACAAATTATGACAAATTGAAATGTCACTCCCATGAAATTAGGAGAGAAATACGAGGAAATTGAAATTAGGAATTAGAAAATTAGAAAAAGAGGAATTAAGAAATTAGAAAAATGAGGAAATTAGGAATTTAGTAAATTAATTAATAATTTTTCATTTATTAATTAACTCACAAAGAGGGAATTTAGAAATTGATGAAAAATTAGGTAAATTAGGTAAATCAATTAATAATTTGTCATTTATTAATTAATTCACAAAAAGAGGAATAATTAGCCAATTAAATGAACATTTAATTGCAATGAGAAGACTTAGGATAAATATATAATTTATTAATCCTAGAGGGAAAATGACAAACAAGATTGAATAAATCATAAAACCTTGGAAGATGAATTAGAAATGCAAGGATGAGAATTAAGTCTTGATGAAAGATAATTGACTTGATCATGATTCTGATTAACAAAGGACCAATGTGATAAATGTTTTGATTGATAAATGCACCATTTGACGAGGAACAATGACTAATTGATCCAGATTGACATGATTGAGACAGACAACGATCAATGGCAAATTGATCGTAAAATGACAAAATTGACAAGAGGACAAGGATCGACGACAAAATAGATTGCAAAATGACAAGATTGAAAATGACCACGATCGATGACAAATCAATCGCAAAATGACAAGATCGAACATGACAACAATTGATGACAAATCGATCGCAAAATGACAAGATTGAAAATGATAAGGATTGATGACAAATCGATCGCCAGATGATAAGATTGATAAGAGGACAAAACCCTAATCAGGATTGACGATGTCCATAATGATGACAAATGAGCACGCACATTGATGCGATAGGATAAGATTGACCGAAATCATGACAAATATTGTTATTGACGAGACCAAATTCGAGAGCAAGATAAATGAAGAATGCAGAAGAAAGACTCGATGCTCGCAAATGATAAAAACCAAGTGCGTAACATAGGAGAAATGTTAATGCGACCCAAAAACCTAAAATAAGGCAATGCGCAAATGTTAAAGTATGATTCCGCAAGTGTTGACCATTTTTAGTTGTCTACATTTTGCCCCTCTTTGAGACAATGCGATTTTAAGCGTTGTTTCAAAGAACAATAATGAAAATGCCCCAGAAAATAATAATGACATATGCATGCCCCTCGAGGAATTGACCGGAAACATGCAGAAAAGAGGCCAATTGATCGATAAAAATGATAGGATCGAATGGACTGACAATCGGAGATTGGATGCATGAAGGACAAGCAATCAAAGACACAAAAGTCCATGACCAACATAAGATGGAGAGGGTGCACGTCCATCTATGCACTGACAAAGATCTATAAATGAGGCAAAGAGAGTGAAGATTGCTCATTTGCACTAGCCCAAGAAGAGGATTTGTTGCTCTGGAAAAGGACACTTGTAGAGAGATGGTGAACATTCCAAGGGCAGATCACCTCAGAGAACGTGTACACACATTCAGATGACCGAATGACGCGGGAGCAGTGGTATGTATCTCAGAAACCCATGTTTTCAATTTTATGAATTTGACTTGCTGGCTGGACATTGTGGGGCCCATAGGGGATGCATAAAGGGACTTCTATGCCTGTGTAGGGTGAATCCTGTTCTTGTGTGATGTCTTCTACACTTGTGTAAGGAGACACAGGTGTAGGACATGTGACACAGGCGCAGGACTCATCACACAGGCACAATTGTGCCCCTAATTTTGGTCAAAACAGCATGCAAATGATCCGGAAAGGGGGGATAAGGGTAGGATAGGTCAGATTAGATGAAAAACACCCTGATTGGACATGAAAATGAGGAAATGCAACCCATAGGAGGAAACCCTAAAACTGACAAAATGTGCCCCAATTGTGATGCAGACTCGACAGTATCCATTGATCATGCGGGAGAACCGACCTGACTGCTTCATGCTATGACATAGGCTCAGGAGCACAGATAGAGATACATTAGTAGGACTTGGGATATACTATGTCACATTCATGCCCAAGATTAGGGCAAACACAGGACTGCTTATCGCATTGGCAGAGTGATGGCATTCAGAGACCTCCTCATTCCATCTGGCGACTGGAGAGGCGACGGTGACACTGGAGGATGTATGGCGTATCCTCCGCATTCCGATTCATGGAGAGATGGTAGAGTATGACCCAATGATAGGGAGAGATGCATTGTGCATATTATCTGAGTGCGACATAGAGGATCTAGATATCGTAGAGAGGGAGATTGGCTGGGAGACCATGGCATCAGAGTATGATCGACAATATGTGGTGATAGCAGTGGTGATAGCATGCCTACTAGCAGGGGACAAATGAGGAAATGGATTCCCTATTGGATGGGGAAGAGTGCTAGAGTGGATGGTGACAGAGGGGATGGTGTACACATGAGGACCATGTGTACTGGCTATGCTGTATTTTCAGTTACATCAGATAGCATATCAGGGAGTGCAGACTTTGAGTTGTGGAGTCACATTGCTACAGGTATGGGCATTTGAGCACATAGCCATATGTCAACCTATTACAGAGAGATAGGTAGTACCACATCGACCATGTGTACTTATATGGGGGAGTAGTGAGACAGGGTCCTTTTGGATACATATTGTATTGGCGACATGAGCTAGACAAACTAAGAGAGTTCACATGGAGGCCATATCGTGATTGCCCTGGATGGTTAGATCATAGTGATGAGCTACCATATTGCAGATAGGAGAGGTACCTAATTGGGCGACTAGTGAATCGGCAGAGAGTGATTGAGATGTACCTGCCAGAGAGAGTCAGATGATAGTTTGGAGAGAGGCAGGATGTACCTAGGAGGACTGTACACTTTGCCCGATCTCACAGAGAGATGAGTCAGTGGGGGAGTATGATTCAGCCACACATAGCATATACTGACTTCACATAGCTACAGCAGAGACAGTGGGATTGGAGATCAGATGTGGCGGACGTCGGGATGACAGAGGAGTATGAGAGATGGTTTGCACGATGATGGCCAGTGCCATTGACAGATCCAGATATTCTAGTACCTAGGTGATAGGAGGACTTCCCACTCACTGGAGAGGAGGAGGGAGATGATGAGGATGAGGAGGATGAGGGTGAAGATGAGGATGAGGAGGATGAGGAGGAAAAAGATGAGGATGGGGATGATGAGGATGGAGATGAGGATGGGGAGCAGGAGGCATTGCAGGATATACCCATAGAGCCAGAGACAGCTAGGACAGAGGAGATGGAGATGTGCAGGGCTACCATAGCGAGTCAGCAGGATCACATTGTGACTTTAGAGAGAGAGCATGAGTAGTTTAGAGTGGAGATAGCTAGACTTACAGTGGCTCGAGATACAGTAATAGCTCAGGCACAACAAGAAAAATAGAGAGTCACTGAGTATATTGGGTCGATTCAGGATGCCAGTGCACGGGAGTTGGCACAGATGCTGGTAGAGACTGGAGAGGAGATACGCCATTGGAGGACACTATATGAGAGTACAGTTCCACTAGACCAAAGAGCAGCATCATATCGGGCATGATCGAGGACAGAGAGCAGGGCACACTCTCAGAGGTCATTGAGCAACATGGGGGTGAGTGGACCTATGAGACCACCACAGCTAGGACCAGGAGGAACATCATCCGTGAGACATGGCGGGGATGAGGAGTATAGAGGGAGCACCTAGTGACAGAGGCACATGCTCCTGATGACGGACATATGTAGTTTGACATTTTGTAGTCAGCCTACGAGCCATACTTAGGACAGACAGTCCAATTTTGTACTTCGATATTATTGTGACATATGATATGATATGCATCGATATGATGGGATGCAATGTGTTATGACTTATGTTATTTTCCATGTATGGATGACTTATGCACTATTTATGTACCATTGTGGAACATTTATGGACGTATTTTTTATGTGTTTTTGATGCATTGATAATATGAAATGGATAAAATGCTTGATACGATGCTTGATGTAATGCAAATGTACTAACCAAATGGATGCAGGATGCAGCATGTATGTTTGGGGAAATCAGAGCACAAGACCGAACTAACTATCTGAACTAACGGAAGAAATGTTAGTAAGAAGAAATGAAACAGAGGATAGTTAGAGATGAAGAAAAAATTGCTTTTAGTAATGTACTTTGTAGGTAAGAACCTTTATTTTAATGTCGCAAAATGGATGCATAGCATCATGGCATGGAAGGCCAGAGTTGAAATGCAACCCTTTTTGCAAAAGACAGACACATCACAGACAAACAACAATCACAACCAAAAAGAAAAGAGACCATGAACCATCCCGGTCACTCTAAATCACTCAGTGACATCATCGAGCAACATAGGAACATGATCGAAGCCAAAGATAAATCAGTAAAAAGATAAGATGCACAAATTCCAACAAATCAAACAAACATCTTGATCTTCATTGTCAAAAGTTGAAAGTGCTGATAGGATGATCATGCTGTCTAGTTTCAGGACATGCGGTGCCCTGTCTAAGACAGGACAAAGTCTGGTTTCGAGCATACCACACCCTGTATAAGACCCATGATAGTAGAGACAAGGATAAATGATTTTGAGTTTGATTGATATGACAATTTTGATCAGTTTGAAAGTCTGGTTTGATTGAAAGAGTTTATCTATTTATGCGTGATTTCATTAAAGCACAGTGTGTGATTAATTGTTGTTGGAAGTACACTCAACGATCTGTCTATGAGGGATTATTTATTTTTTGTTTTTCTTTTCGAAATTTTACAATTTTTTTGTTCATTTTTTTTCAGAACTTTATTTGATTTTTTAGGGATTTTTTCAGGACATTATTCAATTTTTTTGAATTATTTCAGGACATTTTTCAATTTTTTATGATTTATTTCAGGACATTTTTCAATTTTTTTTTTTGATTTATTTCAAGACATTTTTCATTTTTTTTAAAATTATTTCAGGACATTTTTCAATTTTTTTTTATTTATTTCAAGACATTTTTCAATTTTTTTGAATTATTTCAAGACATTTTTCAATTTTTTTGAATTATTTCAGGACATTTTTCAATTTTTTTTTTAATTTATTTCAGGACATTTTTCAATTTTTTTGAATTATTTCAGGACATTTTTCAATTTTTTTGAATTATTTCAGGACATTTTTCAATTTTTTGGATTTTGCCCCCAGTGTCTAGCAAGGTAAGGAGTATGACAGGTGAATAAATAGGCTTTCTGAAATGTTGGTGGATAGAGGGAAGACAAAGGCCTTTTATTATGGAGACAATATGGATGTAATTTTCAAGGGCTATGGCGTGATGGGACAAAAGATTGGATATGACAATGTAAAGCAGTGACATGGCATGAGGGACATGTCAAGAGGTTTTTGAAACCATGTTTAAATTTTGCATCCTTATGTCAGATCAAGATCAAGGGATAGAAAGAGTGTATGGATAGGATAAGCAATACTAAGAATGGATAAGGGACATGGGCTGAAGGTCGGGATTGGCTAAGGGATAGTGGCAGAAAATTGCAATAAGCTAGCGAATATGGATGAAAGGTTGCAATAAGCAAATGGATAAAGACCAAAAGCTATGATAGACTAAAAGCTACAAACAAGATGCATGATGCTCAAGATGATCCTCAACCTTGTCAAGATCAAAGGTGGAAAAAGGAAATGGACATGAGGGACAATAGGATAATGAAGGGTAATGACAGGGGTTCGATAGGATAATGAAGGGCAATAGGACATGAAGGAGGAAACTGGCCCCCAAGTGTGGTGTGCAAGAAGTTCATAGATTACACATGATGCCTGTTTGCCAAGTTTTCATCATGGTACTTGCCCAAGGTGCCTGTTTGCCAGGTTTTCACCAGTGGACGAATTATTTTTTCGTTACCTTTTTTTTCTTTTTCTTTTTCTTTTTTTTTTCTCACTTTTTTTTTTCCTTTTTTTTTCACTTTTTTATTTTTTTGTATTTTTGAGCTTTTTCAATAGAAGATGGACACATGATAGGGGATGGAAGAAGGACTCAAGCATCTTATTGTTTGGGTAGTAGCCTTGACAAAAAAATGGACCATGACCTTTAAAAGTATACTCAAAGATGTTGGTAGGATAAGGACATGGAAAATGAGATGAAACTAAGGCAAGGATTTATGCAAAGGATTGGACCAAAGGGATCGAAGGATGGAAAATATGAATTGGATAATGGATTGGGTATTGGAAGAATTGGCCTTTAGTGGATGGAAATGTTGGCAAGATTGACATTGGCACACAACTTGAGGGGTGATGGACTGATGGAGGAAAAATGTATTTTGGATATTGAGATTTTGAGGAAGGAAAGGCTATGGATTTTGGGATATAAGGGCCCAAAATGGATGAAGAAGGTGATGGAGGAACAAATTTGAGAGGATTGGATGGAGGAACAGAAATTTTAGATGCCAGTTTTGATGTTTCTTTAGGCTTTTGTGCTTCAAGGAGCTGCTTAGGGATCCACATGGTTTTTGATTTTTCATGCTTTTGTGGTTCCTTGGATTGCATTGCTTGCACAAGGGATTTAGGAACCCATATATATTTTAACTTCGCTTTATTTTGCTCAATGGGCCTTTGTGGCCTTTTGGATATTTCTTTTTCTTTATAGATCATATTTTTCTTTGTTTTGACATGTCGATTATGTTGGACATGTTGATCCTTGAATACATGTGGATTGCTAGACTTATGATGTTTATACTTGGCATCCAAATTGCTTGGAGGAGGAAAGGAATGCATGGATGGATATGAATGAAATGGAGTTCTTTTGGATGGATGAAATTTACTCAAGGATGTGTGCCTTTTCTGACCTTGCATAAAGGATGAAGGAATATAAGGACCTAAGATGGATGGAAAGTATGATGGGGAAGGTGTATGCTTGGATTTTGAAGGGATGTTGGATTTAGCAGGGGTACCCACGTCTTGAGGAATTTCACTGAGGCCATGACCCTTAATATTTTCTTTAACATGAAGGGATTCTTGCTTATGAAGATCCACTCTTTTTCCTTTATGAATATCTTGACTTGTAGGATACTCTTTTCTTTGGGAAGAAGATGCAAGTCTGTTATGAGGTGGATATGATATGAGAGAAATAATGATCTCTTGAAGTGGATTGGATTTCACCAAAGTGGAAGAACCCATTGTGCATGTCGAGGGTTCATGAAAATCTTGCACTGACACATTAGAATCATGAGGGGGATTAGGATCATGAGTGGGATTAGGATCATGAGGGGGACTAGGATTGTGTTGTGGACATGGTTCAATGACAGGCTCTTCAAGAGATGGAATAGGAGAAATAATGGGATCATCAAAAGAAATGTGATCTTGGAGTGTATATGGAGCATTAAGACAAGGAGATGGAGGAACAAAAGGATCTTTTGGAGGATTTAAAGGAATAATTTGATCTTGACAAGGAGGAAGATCATTGGAATCCTCTTTAAAGTTGCTTTGCTCTGGACTTTTAATGGGATCATCATAAAGGATGGAAAAGATATCTTGATCTTTCTCAGGAAGTGGAATGTCAATGGGATTTGAGAGGACTTGTGTTCATGAAATGGAAGGGGATCATTTGGGATTGGATGGACTGGGATATCTTGATCTTGCTTGGAAAATGGAGTGTCAATAGGACTTTGGATAGGATGGACAAGAATAGGGGAATCATTGTGAGTGTCTGGAAACATGGAGTCCTGGTCAACAATTGGATGGGATGATAAGATTTCAGGATCTTGATCTTGATCTGTTTTAAGACATGTTTCTTCATGCTCTAAATTATCCTCTTGACATGAGGTTGGACTTTGGATATGCATGGGGGATTCTAACAAGGAATCAATGTTTTGGCATGAAGGAAATGCACTTTGAACATTTGTGATGGATTCTGGCAAGGAATCAATGCTTGAACATGAGGAAGAGGGACTTCGAATGGGGTCCTCTAAAATAGGTAATGGCAATAAAGTGCATGGTGGCATTGGGTCTAGCATTTCTGAAACATGACAAGGATGTGCATCATGAATTGGATTATCTTGGCAATCAATTATGGATAGCCCTTCGATAATTTCATCCTTGGGTGTATTGTTTGATGAGGACAATATGGAAGGTTCTTGTGAAACTACGAAAGATGTAGGGATAGATGCCACTGGAGAGTCAATTTGTTTGTGGGGGGATGAGGCATTGCTAGACATAGTTGTATTATCTTGATCTTCCTCAAAGAACTCACTTGGTAGGTTCCTTAAGAGCCTTGCAATAAAGTCATCTTTCTTTCGAGGTTTTGACATAGTTGTATCTAGAATTTGAACTTATTTGGAAAGAATTTGGTTTGATGTCATGTTTTGATTTCGAACTAGATGTTGATCAGATTGGTTTGACATGTTCAAAATTTGGCTTGGTGTGGGTTGCAACCTTTGTTTTTGAATGTTTGGTTGTGGTTGTTGACATTGATATGTTGATTGAAATTGTTGATATTCCACCATTGGTTGAACTATTTGTGGACATTGTATAGTTGGTTGGACATATTGTTGAAATTGGACCATTGGTTGTGTTGGTTGTATATGTTGGACCATTGGTTGTGTCTGTTGGAAATGTTCGAACTGTTGAACAATTGGTTGTGATGGTTGAAAATTTGATTGATAGTAAACACCTTCTTGTTCTTATTGTGGAGGCACATAATGTTGAAATTGATGTTGTCTCTTTTCTTGAAATTGTTTCATCATCTCTATTTGTGAGAGGAGAGCTGGTATATTTGATCGTTCAAGAAGAGATCTTACATCAATTGGCTCAATCTTTGGATTTTGACCTGGAAATTTTTGAAACATTTTGGACATTTGTGATCTATTCTTCTCAATGTTTTTCACTCTTTGTTCCAATATCTCCATTTCTTGAGCTAGTTTCTTCTCTAGTTTTTGTATTTGGACATTTACATCATCATGATAAGTTTGATCCAAGTTCCGAGACATGTAGAGACCCTTAGGAAATTAAAATAATGTCTAGACCTCAAAGGACAAAAGGACAAAATGACAATGTCTCCCCTATATGCTTGGATACTAAGCTAGGTTTGACCAAATGACATTGATGACAAAAGACAAAAGTTTGATAAGGTCTAGACTTCCTAACAATGACTTAGGGTTTATCAAAGATTTGGATTACTCAAGTATGACAAGACCTAGTTTTGACACTATATGCAAAGGGACAATTACTATGCAAATGACCCTCATATGATATGATAATGACCTAAACTTAATGAAGAGACCTAGGGTATGCAAATATGAATGTATGACAATGGTATTACTTTAATGCAAGAGGACACATGCAAACGGATGACCCTTATTGATATGCAAAGGAGTATGACTTAGGAGAAACCTAATCTTGGTACTTGACAATGAACTTTGCAAAATGCAAACCTAGGATGAACCTAAATCTAAGTGACATGAATGTTGAGACAAGATTTTGAAGAATGTTTGACAACCATATTTGAAAGTGTTTTTGAACTTTGTTGGATGAAATGTTCTTGTGTTTAACCTTGTTTTGAATCAATTTGTCTTATTTTTGAAATGTGATGCAATTCAACTTTTGACAAGCAAAGAAGACAAGATACTTCAACTTAGACTCAAGACAATCATGCTCATTCACACATTTCTTATGGATGGCAAGGATAGTAGGTACTTGAGAGGTAGAATCGTTATGAGATTCAAGGAGAATACATAGATGCTTGACCCCATGGGCTCCCCTCCATGGCACTCACTTCTTAGGGCAGCCAAGCATTAGTCCCCATGGAAATCTCCCCATGGAAAACTTAGTATCTCTTCCAAGTATCCAAACTTGTCCTTCTCAAGCAACTAGAAGGGTTTTGGCCTCTAAATACAAGGTGTTTAATAAGGATTTCTGTTAAGCGTTACTCCTTGATGTCATGCAAGCGTGATTGAGACATTAAGCCCACCAAGATACCAAACAAATGTAGTCACGCAAGCATGATTTATACCATGAGGCCCTACTTAGATGTTGATATGAGAAAGAGTTCAAGGGTCATCACTTCCCAGGTAACTATAATTCCCATGTAACCCTTCCTTCAAAGCTTTCGCCCATCAGGTATTTGTTTATAGTGAGTTAGAATGCCAAGGTATTCTAGCCGTACTCACTTTGGGTCGTTCCCTTCTCACGATTATCACTTTCTTGCAAAAGAAAATGGTCAGGAAGGCAGGCCCTCTAAAGGTGACACACAATAAAAAACATGAGCATGGTATCAAAGATCTGGATTTCTGATCAGCCTAAGAAGGATGAGAGCATACTCTCCTACTCCAATATCAAACCCAACAATCAAGGCAAACATACATTCATTCCATCCTATTTAGAAATCACTAGGTGCCTAAATATTAATTGCAAACACTAGTTGTAATCCAAGGCAACCTGCAAAACCCAAGTAAGAAGTTTAATATGTTCAGTCTTCGACTATCGAACCTGCATAAAACATGTTCGTAGTTTCATTTGTTGTCTTTGCCATGTGTAATGCCAAGGTGTTGCACAGAGAATCAGTACCATAAAACCAAAAAGCAGAAAACAGAATGCAAAACAAACAATTTTCAAGTAAAACACTGCTTTTTTTTTTTACCTCTATTTCTAGACTTTACACAGGTGCAGAATGCATGACACAGGCGCAGAATGCAAGACACAGGTGTAAAATGTCCTTGACATAGGTGCAGAATTCTTGACACAGGCGCAAATTGTCTCACACAGGCACAAAAGTCCCTAGAAAACCCTGCATTACCCTGTTTCTTGGGTTTTTGACCTGCAAATCAACTCAAAAGCACTCAAAAGCATAATTAGGGGGTTAGTTCACACCGCGTTCACCAATTAATGTAGCTACAAATTTGGAAATCATCAAAGCAAATAGTATTAATAATCTAGCTCAATCATGAGAGCTCAAATGCAATGATCAATCCTAAACACACTCAATAAAGACATGAAAAGAAGACATTCAAGATTGAAAACTAAGCAAACCAAATGCAGAATTGAATGTCTCCTTCATGTGGCTCCATTGTCCTTCTTTCTTCTTCAAATAGATTTGTTTGTGGATCTCACCTACTAGTGCATAAGCATGATGTGAAAGCAAGTAGACAAGATTGTAGCACAAGAATACTCGAAGTGTGATTGATTCGACCAGGTAGTAATTTGAAAAAGTGATTATTAGCCGAGATTGAAGAAATTCATCCAATTTATAGACAAATTGGAGAAATGATCAAATTAGCATGATTCAATTCAAATGGAAATTGTAAATCAAAAATGTCAATTATGACAAATTATGACAAATTATGCACTTTCTATGCAAAATTGATTGATTGATAATGTATGACAAATAATGACAAATTTCTATGTCAAAATTGATTGATTGTCAATTATGACAAATTATGACAAATTGAAATGTCACTCCCATGAAATTAGGAGAGAAATACAAGGAAATTGAAATTAGGAATTAGAAAATTAGAAAAAGAGGAATTAAGAAATTAGAAAAATGAGGAAATTAGGAATTTAGTAAATTAATTAATAATTTTTCATTTATTAATTAACTCACAAAGAGGGAATTTAGAAATTGATGAAAAATTAGGTAAATTAGGTAAATCAATTAATAATTTGTCATTTATTAATTAATTCACAAAAAGAGGAATAATTAGCCAATTAAATGAACATTTAATCGCAATGAGAAGACTTAGGATAAATATATAATTTATTAATCCTAGAGGGAAAATGACAAACAAGATTGAATAAATCATAAAACCTTGGAAGATGAATTAGAAATGCAAGGATGAGAATTAAGTCTTGATGAAAGATAATTGACTTGATCATGATTCTGATTAACAAAGGACCGATGTGATAAATGTTTTGATTGATAAATGCGCCATTTGACGAGGAACAATGACTAATTGATCCAGATTGACATAATTGAGACAGACAATGATCGATGGCAAATTGATCACAAAATGACAAAATTGACAAGAGGACAAGGATCGACAACAAAATAGATTGCAAAATAACAAGATTGAAAATGACCACTATCGATGACAAATCGATCGCAAAACGACAAGATCGAACATGACAACGATCGATGACAAATCGATCGCAAAACGATAAGATTGAAAATGATAAGGATTGATGACAAATGGATCGCTAGATGATAAGATTGATAAGAGGACAAAACCCTAATCAGGATTGACGATGTCCAAAATGATGACAAATGAGCACGCACATTGATGCGATAGGATAAGATTGACCGAAACCATGACAAATATTGTTATCGACGAGACCAAATTCGAGAGCGAGATAAATGAAGAATGCAGAAGAAAGACTCGATGCTCGCAAATGATAAAAACCAAGTGCGTAACATAGGAGAAATGTTAATGCGACGCAAAAACCTAAAATAAGGCAATGCGCAAATGTTAAAGTATGATTCCGCAAGCGTTGACCATTTTTAGGTGTCTACAATATATATAAAAGTTTATGACAATAATGAATAATACTTGTCAATAATTGATTTATAGTCCTGCAAAAATTGTTTCATGGATAGAGACCAGGACTCAAGTAGGGAGGTTGCCACTTCCTTCTCTGTCTGCATCTGGGATACCTGTTCCTCCATGGCATCTATTGTGCTCAATTCCTGTGTGACTATTAGGGCATCCAGGTTCAGATAACACTTCTGAAGAATTTGCAGTCATGGAAGTAAAACCAATTGAAGCTCTTGGAAATCCCTAGACCGTGTATTGATCTCTTGCTCCATCTTGGCTGACTGGATCTAGAACTGGTGACCAGTTTGCCCATATGCTGCAAAGGAATCATAAGGTGTCTTAAATGTGCCCATGTGGGATTTTAAGTCCATTTGAAGCTTTTGCTTCTTGGCTAGCACATCATCATAGAACAGATGAGGTTGACAAATTTTGCTGAGTAGCAAGTTTCCCTCATCCAAGGCATTCCTAATGTCCTTTTGATCTTTCAGCAATTTAGTCCTAAGCTCATTCATCTTTTTCACTAGAGCAACATTAAGAGCCTTTTGGTGCTCTTTCTTGACATTGGCCTTTGTTGCTTCTTCCAGACTCTGCACCTGATCATCCACTATAGTACATAGAAGTTTGAGTTGTGCTAGTGATGATTTAGTGTCAGGAAGATTAGTACCGGAGATTAAACTGGTAAGGGTGTCTACAACCGCCTGAATTATGTCCTATTCCTTTTTCCTGCAAATGACTTCAAGGTGCTCTTGGGAAACCTTGATGCTCTACATAATCTCAGACTCACTTGCAGATTGGAGATCAATAGGACTCGAGATAGCAGTCGGTTTGGCTTGGCTCCTGGTTGCCTTAGGAGTCTCCATCTGTGTGCTCTTCATTGCTTCAGCTATCTTGTCTGCTTCTTCCTTCTTTTTCTTCTCCTTCTCTTCTTTCTCTTTCTCTTCTCTCTTTTTCTTCTCTTCCTCTTCCATCTTCTTCTTGTCTTCCTCTTCTTTCTTCTTCTTCTCTACTTTTTCCTTCTTCTTTTCTTCCTCTTCCTTCTTCTTCTGTGCTTCCTCTTCCTTCTTCTTTTGTTCTTCCTCTTCTTTCTTCTTCTTCTCTTCCTCTTCCTTCTTTCTCTTTTCTTCCTTATCCTTTTCTTCTTTCTTCTTCCTATCATCTTCTTGCTTCTTCTTTTCTTCATCTTTTCATTTCTCCTCTTCCTCTTTTCTCTTCTCTTCCTCTTTCTTCTTTTTCTCATCTTCATCCCTCCTCTTCTTCTCTTCCTATTCCTTTGTCACTTCCTGTGTGTCCTTAGCCTGTTCACCACCCTATTCTACTTGTTGCCCATGTTTAGTTCCCTCAGAAGGTATGTCCTGAGTGACATCTTCTACATCTAGGGCATCGACATCGATGGTGTCGATTGGTTCTTCCACAAGGTTTCCTTCCTCCTCAAAAACCTCATCCGGTTTGGAAATAACAGTTTCTTTTTCTACTTGGAGGTTTGCCATTCATGCTTTGTGAGCTAGAATGACATGATTCATGTGCTGATGAGTGTATTTTTCCACATCATCAATTCTCCCCTCCAATAGCCAGTGTCTTCTTCTCCTTGTGAAGAAGAGACCTTTATTTTGATCCAATACATCAAACAATTCTGAATTTGAGAGTTTGGGAAAGTATTGTGAAAAGTCTTTCTCCCTAATCTCCTATTCCTTTTCAATGGAAATGCACCATTTATTATCTAATGCTTTAAATAAAGAATTCAGTGTCTGAGATTTAATCTCTGATGGCGATCGGTCATTCTTGCACAAATAAACAATGATTTCCTGTAGTATTTCCTCCTTCTCCTCATCACTGAAACCATCATAATAATCTACTAAATCATGAAGTAATTTTCTCCTAATATTCTTAACTATCCTTTGAAAATGTGTCAAAGGTTTATATGAGGAGATGTCAATATTTACCGGTGTGGATGCTGCCGGTTCATTCTTCTTCATCTTCTTTGTCTATCGGGCCTTCTTTGACTTTTCATCAGACTCGGTTTCTTTGAAGTCCGGTTCATTTGTCTTAGTCTTCCTTTTTCTTTTGAAGACTTTGGCTGGTGTTACCTCTAGTTTCTTCTTTACCGGTGACTCCTTGGTCACTCTTGGAGTCACAGTGGTAGCTGGTGCCGATGCTGCAGGCACTGCCTTGGCTTTCTTTGTTGCTAGTTCTTTTCCTTTCTTGACTGATGGTTCTTCAGCGGGTCCAATCCTCTCCAAGTAGGTTCTGGTCCTCTTAGCCTTTGGATCAAGAGGTGAGGCAATAAGGGTTGAGGCATACCCTTCTAGCATGTCATACATAACTTCATAGCTCGTTGGCTCTACTTCCTCCATTCTAGGCTCAATAGCCTCCATTAAACATTTGTCCACCTGAATGGTGAAATAGATGTCATCTTCATATTTCTTCACTATGTCACCTGAGATTCTTACCCTCTGACTCATCTTTCTTTTGAACTCATCAAAATATTTGTTCAGTACTTCAAGGTAGCTGGTTCTAATGACTTGAAGACTTTCCTTTATCTGTTTAGTTACCGGTTGGTCCGAAGACCACTGGACATCTCCTACTCCAGGAAAGTAGCCTTGGAAATAGAAGAACAACCCTACCAGTAGTTGTCCAAACTTAAATCTCAGTGCATTGTCCTATTTGATTGCCTTAAGATTCAACAGGAGTTGCCTCTGCATACCGGTGCATAAGTCAAAAGATGCATCCTCTTTTATCATCCGGTAAGTGGCAATTACCGCTGCAGCAGATGCAGAATTAATCTTGTTGGCTGAAAACATTCTGTAGCCTATCACCATGCAGGCATATTTCACCAAATCATCCTTGATAGGATTAACTATCATACCCCATGAATCACTAGTTGAACCGGTGAGCTTGGCTATTTCAGTTTTTCTCACCTTTCTCAAGGCTAGCACTTCCCCTGTGTTGCAAAAACTAGTGACTGCAAGAATTGCCTGAAGCATAATATCATGCATCCTCTCCAGGTACATCTTGTCACCATGGACTCTGCTCAAAATAATTCTAATGTGATCCTCCATGAAATCTTCTAGAAAATATACTACATTATGGAATTTCTTCTTCTCTAAGATACTAAACTCCAGTTTGATCTTTTTGTCCTTACCACAAAATAGACCTAACTGAGTGTGAATAGCTAAAGACCCTAGGTCTTCTATTTTGCAATCTATAAAATCAAAAATTCCCTCTTCAACTATGACTCCAGCTGGAACTTGTGATAAAGCATTATATTTGGACTTCCTCTGAATAAAACTTTCCAACTCTATGGATGTACTTGAACTGGTATGAGATGCAGAAGCCATTGTAGAGTATTTCAAGAACATGAAAAATACCTTTTCAAACGCGAATTTAGGGCTTCCTGATTCTTCTTCACTCCACTCTCCGTCAGTTGCCAAATCACCGCTTTGTGTTCTCCACTACCGCTTGCAAACTAGATTTGAATCTCTTTCAAGGTTTATCAATTTCTTGAAATCTTAGCTCAAATCACCTTTTCTTCGCTCAAAAATAGATAGTGAGAAATGATTTGAAAAATGCATTTATACATGTCTCTCACCTACTGTCATTAATGCTCCTCTATTAGGGTGTAAACCCTAATTTGCCTTTTTACCATTTCCAGTCTTCTACCAAGCGATAGGTATTGCATACCGATTAAGGTCTTTTACCAGTGTAAATTGGGGGTTCGAAAACATTTCACCATTTGCTCCCCCTAAGCCTTTAAGGCTTAGTTTGCCGGTTCTGATATTTCCACACTAGGTGCAGAAACCGGTTCCTCTTTCGACATTGTTGGTTTCTTCCTCCATGTTTTGTTCATGTCCATTTGAACTATATCAACATCGATTTCTCCTTCCTGAGTGACCAGTATATCATCAGATATACTTTTTCTACTTCTGCAAAATCTTGCAATGTGACCCGGTTTGTTGCAGTGATAGCAAACAAGTCTAGGTGCTCTCCAAGGTCCATTGTACATGTTTCCATTCTTCCTTCTGCATGTTGCAGCAGTGTGACCATGACCATGATATATCATACAATTTTCTCTCCATCTGGTTTCCGCTTGATGGCCACTACTTCTCGACTAATGATTGAAGACATTAAACCGGTTGTGTTTCCAATTCACAAAAGGTTCACGACCAGTTCCTTGGGTCCTTAGAGGATATCTTCCAGTGTTATCCATCACAAACCTGCATTCAAATGCTCTATGCCCAAACTTGTTGCATGCATAACAATGACCATTGTACTTATTGGATCTAGGTTCATTGTTGATAAAATATGGAAAATTATTGTAGGCTTTGCTCCTACATACATTGGTAGTGTGTCCTTCTTTAAGAAAGTTAAAGCAAATAGGTTTGAATTTTTGCTTACCTTTTCCTTTGAGTGTTGATTTCTTCTGTGATGCTTCAGCATTTGTTCCTGAGGATTCTCCTTCCTCATGTCTAGAGAAACCAAGACCATTGGTATTCTTTGCTGGTCTAGATGACTCAAGCTTTTTCTCTAGCTTGATAGTACTTTTGCCAAACTTAGCAAGTATTTCCTTTGACTCAGAGAGTTCTTTGAAAATAGCAATGTTTGTCTCCATTAGACTTGCATTTTTTGAGATGGTTAAGTTCAATTCTCCTTGGATGTCTTCCTTTTCCATTCTACTCTCATGAAGGTGAGCAGTCAGTGCACTAATCTCTTGTTTCAACTTGGAGATCTCATGATCTCTATCATTTATCCGATCTTAAGCTTTTCTCTAGTTCTCAAGCTCTTGACTAAACCGAATAGTCAGTCCTTCCAACTCCTTTCTCAGGTTGGAGTTTGATTCATTCAACTTGTTTACTTCAACTATCATGGCTTCCATATTAGCTTCATCTTCATAACTACTTTCAGATAGCTCCATCAGCTTTTCTGCATGTTCTCTCCTTTTTTCTTGAGATACCTTGTATTTGACCATAAGATCATCATAGGCTTGCTCAGACTTAGTGAGCCATTGAGTAAGTTCCCTCATGGTGTATTCCCCCATATCTCTTTCCAAGTGATTAAAATTATAGAAAGGTAGGCTCTGATACCAATTGATGAATACTAAGAGGGGGGATGAATTAGTATGCCAAAAAATCAATGCACTAAAACACTTAAACAGTCTAAAGATAAACCAATAAAGCAGTCTAACAGTCAGATCAGTTACCACACATGCAAACCAAAATGCGAATAATGCATTCACCAACAAAAGCAATACAACCATAACACAAGATATTTGATGTGGAAACCCAACTGGGAAAAACCACGGTGAAATGGAACTCACAAGTCACTATCTGCAGAATAGAAACCAGATTGGTTAAGGTCAGACCAGTTAAGGTCTTACAATGTTCTTCACCAGAATAGATCCTATTAGGAATCTCAATCTCTGTTAGGAGATAAGTTGGATTAAAGAATACCTTGTTAGAGGATTTTAGATTCATAGGTGTGAACCACCTTATTAGAGGATTTTACAAAGGCTTTGAGGCCTACCTAGTTAAGGGCTACAGACTTGTCAAAGATGTGAGTAATCAACAAGTGTTTGATCTATCTAATAGCACAAACTGCTTGATTAGATATAGTATTGCTCACAGCTAATGCATTCCAGCATTACTTCAGTCTTCTCTCTCTCTCTCTCAGTTACAACTTGATCTTCTTAGATAAGATCGTTCTTACAACCACTCAACAACCACCTTAAACCCAAGCATGACATTAACCCTTTCAGCAACAACTTAAAACCCTAGACATGATGTCCTTTTAAAGGAATCTGATTTCATGTCGATCCAATAGGATTACATTACAATTTCCTAGGTTCAATGAATCTAGACATACTCATTAACACGACACAAAAATCACCGTCAATGTGTCGGCACCATCAAACAATTGGTGGATTGGTAACTCATCACAGAGTATTACTGATTCATACATAATACCGGTTGCCGGTTTGACAAAAATGAAGATTGGTAAGAATGTGTTGTGCCACTTTGCTCCCTCGTACCGCTTGGGATCTACAAACCGCTTGGGGTCGACATGCTGCTTCAGACTGGGAAACACATTCTACAGAATCACCACTAGTCTAAAGACTAGAATACAACATACTAGTTGGAACAAATACTGGTTGAGCACAAGCTCATACATATAAAGGGGATCTCAATATAAGTGTGTGTCCATCAATGACAATCACAACATAAATAAACAAAAATGCCAATAGAAAAACCATGGTGGGATTTGTGACCCACAATATCAGCTCACTGGCCATATGAAAAGATATTACATAAATAGGGGCCTGCACTTACAGGAAGGCATACTGCCTTGAGCATACTGCTCATCACTAAAGAACCTCACTGACTACAAGCTTTATGCCAAACTAAATTACTGAAAATAAACTCAAGAATGCATCTGCTATGTCAAATAGAGTTTTGGTTCTTGTTCATCTCTGTACCAGTTCACAATCTTTAACTATTACCGGTATTGCTTCTCCTCCAAGAGTGATTTCCTAGCTAGCTATAGATCATTGCATGATACAATGTTTGCATACAAAAATGATCTCCATACATATATTTCACATCTCATAGTTCTTCTATGTGTTTTTCTCTACACCATAATAATACCATCATCACTACTATTTTTATATTGGCCCAACAGACTGACTTATATACCTATTACATATGATATGCCTTATGTGGGCTTACAATGCATTTACAAAGAATATTCAATGTCGGCCTCAACAATAATTACAAAATGATTTACTAAAATAAATCTTTCTTGATGTCAGCTTCCTTGAAGTACTGATGTCGGGTGTCAGTGTCGGTGTCGGTTCTAGTGTAGCCCTGAATGCTTCCAATGCCAGTATCTACCAGTATATGCCTCCTAGTGCCGGTTTGTGACTTCCATCAAATCTTGTTTCCTTCTATCTAATCTTGTTGTCATGAATGACAACAAAATGAATCCAATGAGTGTCAATTGCCAACAAGAAGATGCTATCTTAGCAGTTCAACACTTCTTCGGATTGTAGTCTTGATTTTTATGTGGTTAGTGAGGATCCTTTTGTGATTGAGCAGTGTACTCTAGGTTGTAAGCCTTCTTGCAAGCATAGGCCCCTCATATTTTTTAATTTCTCTTCATATCTAGCCAGTGGATTGATATTATGGGTCGCAAATCCCACCATGGTTTTCCTCTTTGAGGTTTTCCACGTATAATTTTGTGTTTTATGGTTCTCATTTATGTGATTGGCTTATTGGTTTCTTTACTTCTTTCAATTATGTATGTACCAATATACCGGTTGGTATAACATGTTTTAATAAGGCTAAAATTAATCATTCTAGTATAACACCGATTCACCCCCCCTCTCAGTTTTATTGAATTCCAATAGATATGGCATGCTAAGAAATAGTGGAAGATAGGTATGTATGGGATATGAAGCAATAAGACTTGTTGATGGAAATAGTGTAGACAACTAAGATGGGGGGGTGAATCAGTTGTCTCAAAAAATCAAGCAACTTAACCTTATTCTTAGATCTGATAATTAAACATGAAAGCATAGATCAACAACACATCATAAACATATGTAACACAAACATTTTTGATGTGAAAACCCAGTTAAGGGAAAAACCATGATGGTGATGGACCCACAAAATAGGTATGCTCTATTAGAAGTATTATAATGGGGAATGCACATGCATTCAGGAACACTGCCTAGAGCTCACTACTCAAAATAAGAAGGCTCACTGCCGAGGCAAGGCTCACTTCCTATACAAACAATCATGGATCACATCCAGAAATTTTGAACTAGGAAAAAACTATTGGTATTTTGGTATGGTTTTGTCATTGATGTCAACACCTATCAACACTTATCAACTCTGGCACTTTGAAGAAATGGTTATGTTCACCGACAAGAAAGTGACTTATGCATAGTCATCGATATTTGGTACACCGATAGGATATATTATTCACCGACACTTGGAATGGCATGGAAAACATCTAGTTATGTCGAAGACATCATTTGAACACTGTCTTGGAGATATGTTCATTGGTATATTCGTGTTTTCATGTTTGCTATTACCGGAAAATAGGTCCAGACTAAGCACTGACAGGCTTATCTATTCTAGATCAACACGACACATCTTGGAGATGATTTTGTTGTTATTGTAAATGCATTAAGCCAACATGTTGAATCGGATATTGCATCAGTTATTGATTTACTTGTAAATTGATTTTATTGTAATATCTTTTAGAGTCGACCTACTAAAATTGGTCTTAGGCTATGGTTTATATGTAAGATATTATTTGTAACATCGATAGGCGATTGGAAAAAAGGAATTATAAGAAGGTATATGCGAGAATAAGGAGAGCTATACATACAGACATCATTTAAGTTGAAGTAAGGTTTTTGTGAAGGCATATCAGAACTGAACCGGTACTGAATCCAACATATGAAGATGCTATTTTGAGAAGTACATTATTATTGGATTTAACAATCCAATTGTAGTCAGTGTGACTCCTATTTGTGTTTGAGCAGTGAGCTCTAGGTGCTTGGCCTTTCTGCATGTGCAGACCCCATTTGTATACACATACTATCTATAGTAGTTTCATCTGATTGTGGGTAAGGTTTCCCACCGTGGTTTTTTCCCTCATAGGGTTTCCACGTACAAATATTGGTGTTATTTTTAGTGGATGTTATTGTCTTTCGAGTTCATGCATTAGTCTTTACCGATACTGTAATTAACTGATAAACTGTCTACCAGCATAAAGTCTGATTTACCGGTATTAAGCATTAAGGTTGGTTAAGTTGTTTTTGGTTTGAATTTATTTGACAACTGATTCACCCCCCCTCTCAGTTGTCTCTGGGACCTATCAGAGATGAGTCCTCTTTTTGTAGAAGTTTAACAGCTTGAGGAGATCCAATGTCTACTAACTATTTCAGGAAGGACAATCCTAAACTTGATGGAACCAACTATGGCATATGGAAGATCATAATGGAGACACATCTAAATTGCATTGGAAAGGACATCTGGGATGTTACAAAGAATGACTACATTTTTCCTACTCAAAGTCAACCTAATCCACCTAACTTGGCTAAAAGATGAGGAAAATGATTGCAAGGCAAGAGAAGCACTTTTGAGTGCATTATCAGATCAGCAAATCATGGTATTATCAGATAGATCAACTACTAAAGCTATTTGGGATTATTTGGAAACACTGAATGAAGGAGATTCTATAGTCAAATTTGCAAAACTTGAAAGCTTCCGGGTCAGGTATGAAAATCTGAAAATGGAAGAAGATGAAAGGATTTCTGCTTTTATGGAAAGAGTAAATGAAATTGTTTTGGGTATTAAATGTTGTGGAGGAACCTTAAGTGAAGATGAAATTGTTTCAAAAGTTTTAAGAGGATTTCCACCGGCATATAAAATGAAAGTTACTTCTATAAATGAGTTGAGAATAGTGCCTAATACATCAGTAACTAGGGATACATTGATTGGAAAACTTTCAGCTTTTGAAATTGAGGAATTTGGTTCTGTTGCTACTATAAAGATAGATTTAGCCTTTAAAGCATCAACATCATTTGCACCATCTTTTGACAAATCTGATTGGAAAGCCTTCTATGCAAGAGAACTTGAGGAAAGCAGGAGATAAAATGAAGAACTTGAAGAACTTGAAGAACTTGAAGCACTATTTGCAAAGAAAATGCCTAAAGGTCTAGTTGGAAGTAAGTATGAAGGTAAAGAACCCTTTAAATGTTTTAACTATAATAAGATTGGTCATATGTCTTCAAGATTCCCTGATAGACATGCTAGACTAAGAGAAGAATCTAGAAGAACATACAAGCCTAACTCTGAATATCAGAGATACAGATTTAAGAAGAATAAAGATAAATCTTGTTATCTTGCTGATGAAGGAGTCACTGATGATTCTGATGAATATCCGGTAGACAATGGATGGGTTTTTGTTGCTATAATAGAAGATCAACTGACACCTACTGTTCAGCAGGTAGAGTAGGATCTAGTAGCTAAAGTTGAAGCTAAGGATGAATGAATCATTGATTTGGGATGTTCACATCATATGACTGGTGATAAAGGTAAATTCTTGAACTTTCAGGAATATAATGGAGGTTTGGTAAGATTTGGAGATGATAAAGCTTGTTTGATCAAAGGAAAAG
Organism: Cryptomeria japonica; assembly: GCF_030272615.1. Classification (NCBI taxonomy): domain Eukaryota; kingdom Viridiplantae; phylum Streptophyta; class Pinopsida; order Cupressales; family Cupressaceae; genus Cryptomeria; species Cryptomeria japonica. The sequence goes on from NC_081405.1 coordinate 163,306,199, forward strand.
GTACTATATCTCTTGATGGTAAGCATAATACTGACAATGTTTACTATGTTGAAGGTTTAAAGCATAATCTTTTGACTGTTGGTCAATTAGTTGACAAAGGTTTGCAGTTACAATTCAAGAATGAAAAATACAAAATTATGAACAGAACTGGTTTGGAAATTGCAACCGGTAATCAAACAAGAGGTAATATCTTTCATTTGAATAACAATGAAAAGACATGCTTGATTGCACATATTGATGAAAGTTGGCTATGGCATAAGAGACTCTATCATGTAAATTTTGATTGCATTGTGAAAATCAGTACTACTAAGGCAGCTAGAGATTTACCTAAGATTGTTAAACCTCACAATCTGGTATGTAAGGAATGTCAATTTGGATAACAAGTTAGAGCATCTTTCAAAAGTATTCTAGAAAAATCCAATAATGCTCTTGACTTAATTCATACTGGTTTATGTGGTCTAGCTAGAACTAAAAGCCTACAAGGTGATAGATATTTCATGCTAATCATTGATGACTATTCTAGAATGTGTTGGGTTACTTTTCTTAGAGAAAAATCAGAAGCACTTGGGAAGTTCAAACTATTCAAAGAAATGGTAGAAAGTGAAATAGGTAAGAAAATCAAATGTTTATGATCAGATCAAGGAGGTGAATTCACATCTAAGGAATTTAATACATTATGTGAAGTGAATGGAATTAGAAGACATTTATCAGCACCCCAGACACCACAACAGAATGGAGTTGTAGAAAGGAAAAATAGAACTATCTTGGATGCAGCTAGAAGTATGTTATCTAAAGAAAATCCACCACATGTATATTGGAGAGAGGTAGTAAGCACAACGGTCTATACATTCAACAAAGTTCACATCAAAGGTGAAACCGGTAAGACCCCTCTTGAAATATGGTTTGGTATTACTCCTACTCTTAAATATTTTAGAATATTTGGAAGTAAATGCTATATTAGAAGAGATGAGTATATTGGCAAATTTGATCCTAGAAGTGATGAAGGACTATTTATTGGTTATTCATCTAAGAGCAAACCATATAGATGTTTTAACAAGAGATTGCAAAAAATTGTTGAAAGTACAAATGTGAAGATTGATGAATAGTTTAGAGGATCTTCAAGGTATATAGACTCTAAACTGACAATAGAGATACTGACAAATGAACCTACATTGAATCCACCGGTACAAAATGAAGATCTAGTTACTCTGGTATAATCTGAAAATTCCACTGTAACTGAGGAACAACAACAAACGAAGACACCCCGGTATGTAAGATTGAACCACTCTGAAAATCAGATAATTGGGAACAAGTATCAAGGAGTTATGACAAGAGGAAGAATGGAAAATGAAGAGGTATGTCTTATTTCTCAAATTGAACCATCATCAATTAATGAGGCATGTGAAGATAAACACTGGATTAAAGCTATGGAAGAGGAACTAGAACAAATTGAGAAGAATAACACATGGACATTAGTTCCCCGGCCTAAAGACAAAAATGTGATTGGAACAAAATGGGTATTCAGAAACAAACATAATGAAGATGGGAAGCTAATTAGAAATAAAACAAGACTAGTGTGTAAGGGATATTCTCAGAAAGAAGGAATTGATTATAATGAAACCTTTGCACCGGTAGCTAGAATTGAGGCAGTCAAATTATTCTTGGCTTTTGCGGCACGCAAGAACTACAAAGTATATCAAATGGATATTAAATGTGCATTTCTAAATGGAGATCTTGAAGAAAAAGTTTATATTGAGAAACTTAATGAATTTTCTTTGACAGATAACAAAGATATGGTTTGTAGGCTAAGGAAGATTTGTATGGGTTGAAGCAAGCTCCAAGAGCTTGATATGCTAGATTGGATAAATATCTTTTGAAGATTGGTTTTTCTAAAGGTAATGCTGACAACAACTTATACTATAAAGTGACTAATGATGACATCTTGGTTATAGAAATTTTTGTTGATGATATAATCTTTGGACGAGAAGATGGATTATGTAAAGACTTTTCTATTGAAATGCAGCATGAATTTGAAATGTCTATGATTGGAAAGATAAAATTCTTTTTAGGATTGCAGATTTCACAAACTGATAAAGGTATATTCTTGAGTCAATCCAAGTACTTGAAGGAGTTACTAAAGAAATTTGGGATGTAGAACTCTAAACCAGTAAGCACACCTATGACTACAAATGACAAATTATCACTAAGGGATGAATCTATGCCTTTTAATCTGACTAGGTACAAATCTATGATAGGAGGCCTACTATATTTGATGCAAACAAGACCTAATATTATGAATGTAGTATGTATTGTTTCAAGATTTTAGAGTAATCCTAGAGAAAATCATGAATCAATAGTAAAAAGGATTTTTTCGGTACTTACAAGGCACTACAAATCTTGGTTTATGGTATCCTAGAGATGAAAACTTTGAATTATGTGCATACACAGATGCAAATTGGGCAGGAGATGTGGATGATAGAAAAAGCACCATCGATGGAGCATTTTTTCTTGGAAATAGATTAATTTCTTGGTTGAGTAAAAAACAAAGTTGTACATCTTTATCAATAGCAGAATCAGAATATGTTGCAGTAGTAACTAACTGTATACGGGTATTATGGCTTAAACAAATGTTGAAGGACATAAAGATAAAATGCAAGGAACCTATAACTATCTATTGTGATAACACTATAGTAATTGATATATCTAAGAATCTGGTACTACATTCTAAAACTAAACACGTTTCTATCAAATTGAACTTTCTAAAAGAGAATGTTGAAGCAAAAGAAGTAAAACTGGTTTATGTGAATACTAAAGAGTAGATTGTAGATATTTTCACTAAGCCTTTGCCTAAGGAGACTTTTGAATATCTCAGAGACCCACTTGGGGTCATACCCCCATTGGTAGAGACTTAGACAGTTGATGTTTATCATCAACCGACAGAACTAATAGAGAAATCTTTTATTCCGGCTTTTATGAGGAGAGCTACTTCTCAGGGGGAGTAGTTGGCATACTGAATTGGTTGGTATTTTGTATTTCAACCTATAATTTGTATTGGCTTTGGCATTTGATGTCAAAGGGGTAGATATTGATATGGAAAAATACAAGGAGAGACTGTTACTTTGAGAGAGATAGATTACTCTCTATATCTGAATTGTGATTCCTGTTATGATCTCTTTTGGGAGATTATTGGCTTTTGGCATTTCTGTTTTGGCACTTTGATGGTTTTTCCTTCTTGTGTTGCCATCAATTCCAAAGGGGGAGATTGTTAGTATTTTGGTATGGTTTTGTCATTGATGTCAACACCTATCAACACTTATCAACTATGACACTTTGGAGAAATGGTTATGTTCACCGGCAAGCAAATGACTTATGCACAGTCACTAGTATCTACTATGCTGACATGCTATATTATTCACCGACACTTGGAATGGCATGGAAAATGTCTGGTTATGTCAAAGACATCGTTTGGACACTTTTTCTTGGAGATATGTACATTGGTATATTTGTGTTTGCATATTTGTTGTTACCGACAAATAGGTCCAGACTAAGCACTGGTAGGCTTATCTATTCCAAATCAGCACAACATGCCTTGGAGATGATTTTATTGTTATTGTAAATGCATTAAGCCGACATGTTGAATCAGATATTGCATCAGTTATTGATTTACTTGTAAATTGATTTTATTGTAATATCTTTTAGAGCCGACCTACTAAAATTGGTCTTAGGTTATGGTATATATGTAAGATCTTATTTGTAAGATCGATAGGCAATTTGAAAAAAAGGAATTATAGGAAGGTATATGTGAGAACAAGAAGAGCTATACACATAGACATCATTTAAGGTGAAGCAAGGTTTTTGTGAAGGCATATCAGAACTGAACCGGTACTGAATCTAGCATATGAAGATGCTATTTTGAGCTATACATTATTATTGGATTTAACCATCCAATTGTAGTCAGTGTGACTCCTATTTGTGTTTGAGCAGTGAGCTCTAGGTGCTTGGCCTTTCTGCATGTGCGGACCCCATTTGCACACACATACTATCTGCAGTAGTATCATCTGATTGTGGGTAAGGTTTCCCATAGTGGTTTTTCCCCTTACAGGGTTTCCACGTAAAAATATTGGTGTTATGCATAGTGGATGTTATTGTCTTTTTGTTTCATGCATTAATCTTTACCAGTACTGTAATTAACTGATAAACTGTCTACCGACATAAAGTCTGATATATTGGTATTAAGCATTAAGGTTGGTTAAGCCATTTTTGGTTTGAATTTATTTGACAACTGATTCACCCCCATCTTAGTTGTCTTCGAGACCTATCAAAAACATCTCCTTAATGTCTGGTTTAGTTCCATTTAAGCACAAAACAACTTTCTTCTTTACACTTCTTCTCTACCTTCAAAAGATGTGTACATTAAGTGCACATAGTCACTCACTCTCATTCACACACATCGAATTCAAATTTATTACAATTATTTTTAAATAACATCAGCTTTGGAGAAATCATCAAGGTTGGCTCAACACTCACCACCTTATTGCAAAAATATGTAATCACACACAATACAAATTTATATTAGGACCAAGTAATGTCAGTCATGATATAACACAAAGCTCAATCTTTCACCTTGAACATTCATAACACGCTACAGGCATCCAATCAACCAAGAACATGAAGAACACCAATGCACCAGAGAAAAAAAACATCAATTATGAGCTCCAGAATCAAATGGCTATCAACTTTGAAAAATCACTTGCGGACCTCCAAAGCACAAACCACTTGAATTGAGGACACACATGAATGTCCCAAATATATCTCCAAATCCATAAAAAAAAATATTAGAATGTAGAGAAATGCAGATCAAAATAGTATCACTCTGTAACCACTAAACATGTGAAAAGCTAGCCACAACACAAATACCCATAACTCAACCAAGTCTCCATGTAGACCTCTAAAACTTGAACTAAATCAACTATGAAAAACCCTCTACAAGCCCTTTAATCCACAAACTGTGATCTTTGTCATACTTGCTACACTAGCCAAACTAGTTCACTGAACTTCACTGCATCATTGTCTCAAACAAAGAAATATGTTGACATCAATGACAACACATCTCTCAAATATCTCTTAAGCACATATTTGCAACATTCTTTGGACAATCTCCCACTTTGGCATTAATGGCAACATATGATATGCAAAATGGACACAATCAATGACAAAGAAAAATCAACAACTTACCCTTAAACCTTACATGCTACTCTACTCCTTTTTCATCTCTTCACATTTTTTCACACGACTCTCTCCTGATTTGACATAAATGGAAAAGGCACATATTTGCAATCAAACCAAAAAACTGATTTTCAAAAGTGACTACTCCCCTTGAGTAGCAACCACCAATCATCAATCCTGATCACAAGATGTGTCTGTGAAATACACTAGATTGATGCATACCAAATACATCTTAATTCTAAGTAGGAGGGGAAATCACCCATAACTTCGCTTTGACATTCTCAAAATAATCCTTAGGCAAAGGATTTGTGAAGATGTTTGTAATTTGTTCCTTAGTAGGCACATACTCCAATCTGACTTCCTTTTCATTTACCTTTTCTCTCAAAAAGTGAAACTTGGTGGATATATGTTTAGTTTTTAAATGCAACATTGGATTCTTATAAATGTTAATCATGCTTGAACTATAATAGTAGATAGTAGTAGGCTCATCATACACTATTATGATATCTTTCAACATTTGTTATATCCATACCACCTGAGTACAATTGTTTGCTGCAACAATATACTCTGCCTCTGTAGACAATAGAGAAATATAATTTTATGTTTTGCTCAATTCATGAAACCAATCTTTTTACCAAGAAAAATGCACCACCATTAGTACTCTTCATGTCATCCACATCTCCTTCCAAATCAAAATCAGTAAAATCACTCAAAGTAAAATCATCATCTTTAGGATACCTAATGTAGAGTGGATTGTCTATCACCTATTTATGCTACCTTGTCTAGGCATCTCCTCCAAGATATACAAGAACCATCCAATGATTCTACCCCTCACACCCTCCAAGGGTCTACAAGACTTACCCTCTTTGACCTTCTCAAGGTCCTTAGGCTAGGATAAGCACTTGTTGTTTTGTGAGTTCCATTTTCTTGGCTAGGAGACCTTGTTTTCCCACTCCATTTCACACTCAACCTGAGAGTTCAACCCTTCTACCACAGGATCTTCACTCCCCACACTAAAAACATAATGATGTATGATTTTGGATTTATTTCCAACCCTAATCGTTGTTCAATATCTTTAGCCATTTACCGGTTTGGTATTTTATCCACAAACTGCACTTTTAGGCCTAATAGGAGACCTAATTCTAGTAGTCCTATCAACGAGGTATTTTGCATTTATTGGTTAAAATTATTGAACAACCCTATAAATATTTTACATTCTAGACACCCTTATGGGGTTTACATAAAATATCTAAAAACCGGAGGTGGGTTTTATCATATCTAACCCTTTTCGAACTAATTAGGCCTAATTGCTCCTTCCTAGGCCTAAAAAAGTAGGGATTGGTCAAAACTCCTTCACCGGTCCATTTGCCTGAGTGAATTGATGCTATTTTTGGGGTTTTTCTTCCATACTAAATTCCAAACCAATCATACTTTACCTCCACCTACCGGATTCACCCAATTAGGGCCTTTCATCCATATACCTAATGCTTGTCAACTCATCGTGCCAAGCCTAGGGTATGGTGGAAAATATTTGATTTAGCTTCCCCTGACTCAAAACCAAAAAGGAAACATAGTATACATTGGAACCTAACATTCCACAAGGTTTCAGAGAGGATATCCACCATGGAACGTTAGGTTGGAGCCATTTTTCTCTCAAAACCCTAGTTTTTAGGGCTCTTAAGCCCGCCTCCAACAAAATGAAGATTACTCACAAAATAAAACACTTAAATACTAAAAATAAAACATAATTAAGGTAAGACTCTAGTCTAACAATCCATGACCCTTTTTAGGGATTCACAATCCGTACGGGCCATACAAGCTTGCAAAGAATAGATGGTAACTCAGGAAAACACACCAAATGGGAAACCAAATTAGTTTATTTTCTTCAGATCTTCAACAACCAATTATCTTTGGTCTTTCCAAGCCTTATAATGGCCTTGGATTAGTTACACATTCTCATAACCAATTGTGTCAACCAACTAGTCATTGGTGTATGAAAATGTTGCAAAGTTGCTATGAGCAACTTTTGCAATTTGTTGCATAGATGAGAAAATTTGCTCAAACCAAAACTTGGTCACTTTCAAATGACTCATATAACCTTAGAAACTTCAAAACAACATCAACCAACCTACATTAACCCAAAAACAACTTATCCTATTAAGTGCTCTACCTGGCACCCTTAAGAACTCACATGCCAACATTGGCCAAACAAAGACTCTTAGGTCCCTTACATTCATTTTAGAACACACTCAATTTCCTCTTGGCCTTATTAAAAAACTAAAAACATGATTCCAACATCCTAGAAAGAAACTCAATAAAATTTGCTAAGTGTCCCTACACCAATACCATAGACCAAAATCAACTATTCCTTTCAAATATCTGAAAATTCTTTTGACAACTACAACATGAGATTCCTTAGAATCAACTTGAAATCTAGAAACAAATCAAATGACGTTAATGGTATCAAGTCTGGTCTAAGTCAAATAAATTAATCCACCAATCATAGATCTGTATCTACTCTAATTTTCCTTAGGGTAATCATCATCTTTAGTCAGCTAACATCTGACTACCATAGGAGCACCAACCATTTTTGAATCTTCTAAAATAAACTTCTTCAACAACTCTTTTACATAATTAGATTGAGATATAAAGATCCTTTTTGTAACTATATGATTTGCAATCCCAAAAATAATTTAATCTCTACAATCATAGACATTTCAAATTCATTTTGCATTTCATTAGAAAACTTTTTTGCACAAACTATCATTCCCTCCAAAGATAATATCATCAACAAAAACTTCAACAATCATAATTTTATCATGATCAATCTTGAATTATAGATTACTATCAATAGTACCTTTCTTAAATCCTAGCTTCAGCAAATACTTATCCAATTTGGCATACCATGCTCTTGGGGCTTACTTCATTCCATACAAAGCTTTCTTCAACCGAAAAACTATTTCTCCTTTATTAGACAACCGAAATCCATCCAGTTGCTCAATGTACACCTCTTCTTCCAATTCACCATTCAGGAATGCAAACTTGTCATCTATATGATATACTTTGAAATCCTTGTAAGTAGCAAGATCAAGAAACAATCTTACAACTTCAATTCTTGCCATAGGGGAAAAATTTTCTTCAAAATCAATTCCTTCCATTTTTGAATATCCTTTACAAACAAGTATTTATTTGTTTCTAACAACTTCGCCTTTCTCATTCAATTTGTTCCAAAAGGCCTCTTTGGTTCCAATTATATTTTTGTCCTTAAGTCTATAAACAAGATTCCACGTATTGTTCTTTTCAATCTGCATCAATTCTTCTTCCATTTCTTTTACCCAATGTTCATATTTACATGCTTCACCTACATCCTTAGGTTCAATCTTTGAAATCAAACAATAGTAAACTTGATCTTCAATAATTATTCTTCTTGTTTGAAAACCTTTTTTTCTATCTCCTATGATCTGATTTTCAAAATGATTCAACCTTACATACCTGGGAGTCTTAGGTTTTTCTTGAATTTTAGACTCTTGTGATTTTTCTTCAACACTTGCACTAGTTCCTTCTCCTTGAGGCATTGGATTCTCCAGAATGATCTAGACCCGATTCTAGGTTTGAGTTTGCTTCTCATTGTTTGTAGTATCACTCTGATCATCTGAATCATATCCACAATGTCTGGATTATCTCTAATTGTTTTCATCAACCTTGACATTTGTACTCTCAACTATCTTCCTCAGTCTCTTATTATAACATCGGTATACATTTCTTTTAGAAGAATAACCAAGAAATATTCCTTCATCACATCTAGCATCAAACTTTCCTAGATCTTTATCCTTCTTGATGTAATATTTACTTCCAAAAATTCTGAAATATTTAATAGTAGGAGCATGACCAAACCATAATTCATAAGGAGTCTTACTAGTATCACCTTTGATATGCACCTAGTTAAGAGTGTAAAAAATAGTACTCACAACTTCTCTCCAATAGACATGAGGAACATTTCCTTCCAACATCATTTTCTTGATAGTCTCTTGAATGGTTCTATTCTTCTTTTCCCCAACTCCATTTTGTTGAGGGGTTCTCAAAGCAAACAGCTATCTTCTTATCTCATGCTCTTCACAAAATGCATTCAACTCACTAGAAGTGAATTCACCACCTCTATCAGATCTCAGAAACATCAAAATCAAACTCGAATTTGTCTCAACCATAGCCTTTAAAATCTTGAACTTCTCTAGAGCCTCATATTTATCCCTCAGGAAAGTAACCCACAACATTCTATAATAATCATCAAACTTCTAAATCTAGAGTGACCGAACAAATCAGTATGCACAGGATCCAATAATCCAATTGAACAATGCTTCTTACTCCTTAAAGTAACTCTAGTCTACTTCCCTAACTGCCATTCCTTCCATATAGGGTTAGTAGGTTTCATCAACCTAGAAAGATATGTCACAACCTGAATAGAAATTATCTTAACAATGTTATCAAAATTGACATGACACATTCTTCTATGCCACAACCAACTTTCATCTACCTGAGCAATCAAACATCTTTTACCATCATTATTTAAATGAAAGATATTACCTTTACTATTTATACCTGATGCAATTTAATTATAGAGCTACTCAAGATTCTACACTTTCCATTCTTGAATTGAAGACCATATCCCTTATCAACCATATTTCCAACACTTAAGAGATTATGATTTAGACCTTCTACATACAAGACATCATCAGTATTGTGCTTACCATCAAGAGAAATAAATCATCTACCACAAATCATACCAACTTTATCATCAACAAACTTCACAACACCACCTTCATACTTTTCCAAACTCACAAAATTACTCTTATCAGTTGTCAATCACCCATTCATCTTTTTCTTCAGCTTGTGCAGACAAAGCTCTTTCCACATTCATGTAGCTAGCAGAGTTAGTAGATATTGGATCATCTTCCTTGATAGAAATAAACACCCATTCATTGTCACTTGTACTTCCTTTATCAGATTCATCATCTATCATACCTTCACCAATAGCTTAATAACATCTCTTCTGAAATCTAGGTTTGTTAGGTCTTGGCTTAGGAACTCTTTCTAGACACCTTGAGGCAAAATTACCTATCTTATTGCAAAAAAAACATTTAAGAGTAAATTTTCCTTCATATTTACTGACTCCTTTGGGTAATCTCTTGGCAATAAGGGGTTCAATCTCCTCAAGCTCTTGCTCTTCTTTTCAAATTTCCTTCCTCTCCTTGTCATATCTGGACATTCCCCTTGAAGAACTTTCTCCCAGATCATATCTCTGCTTATCTTTTTTGGAGACAGTAGCCTTGAATGTAGATTCTACCTTGGGAAGAGAACCACCAACTCAGTCATCTCAAAGGGTGAAAGCTTACCAGTCAACATGTCCCTAGTTACCTCTATCAAAGTTTGGATATCCTTAGTACCAACAACTTTATACTTGTAGGATGTAGGTAAGGATCTACGCAATTTAGCAACAATCTCTGATTCTTCCAACTTCCCATCAACACATATGATATTGCACATAGGTTCATTCACCTTCTGCATGAGAGAATTGATGTTCTTATCTTCACTCATCCTCAACATCTCATTTTTTCCCTTTAGGCTCTACAACTTGGAAATCTTCACATAACTCTCACCTTCATACAAGGTGTGTGCAGGAAATGAGGGCGACATAAACATAAAAGTATGATTTTAAAGTTTCCACACACCAATGTGACTCTTGGTGCAAGTTATAAGAGTTATATTGAATAGATCAACTTCCCAAGGGGTGTTCCATTGTTCTCTATCTCACAGGATCCCTGAATTCAATGTCTTTTCTTCAAATCACAGAGAAAAGTGACTTAGGAATGACAACTCTAAGAACAAGTGATGTTTTCTTATAAGTATGAATGCATTACTATAATTGATGACTAATGATGAGAAACTAAGGTCCTAACCAGTACTAAGAGGGCGGGGTGAATTAGTACACACAAAACTTCACAACACTTTATCATATTAAAACACAGTTGACTGATTGTCTTCAACACTCAGCAAAACCATGGCTATATCGGTTAAGCATAGATACTTCAGACAACATTCCACAAATCTCCAATCCTGATGACTACTTTACCGATATAATCATGCATGATTTGTATCTACAATACTACAACCATTTAACATTGCTTGCATTAATAACTTAATTAGAAACACACAATCATCACATGAAAAACTCACAACCCATAACACAAAGATTTTTCATGTGGAAACTCAAACGAGAAAATCCACGGCAGGGATGAATACCCACAACTTTGTTTTGAAATATATTGAAGTCCACTCTGTTAGGAGCCTAGTCTGATTAAAGACTTTAAAATAAGGTTTTGTTAGGAACCGATCCTATTAGGGATCACATGGTTAAGGGGTGGATATATGCGCTATCAAAGGTTGAAACCATGTTAAAGGTACCTCGCTAGAGGATTTAAATAACTCAATGAACTTGAGCCACCTGGTTAGAGGATTTACAACAAAGTTTGTTAAAGCTACCCGGTCAAGGGATTTTCCTTCTATTGAAATGGTTAGAGGACAATATGTAAAACTTCGATCTGATAACAACACTCCTTGCTAAAGTAGATCCCTTTTAGTTCCTCTCCTCTGCAATCACACTCTGCAGATTCCTCACTCTGGTTTGGCAAGTATCTAATCTTCAACATGTAGACACACACACAAGTGTTGCCAACTCTTACAATAACAAAACTCATCGACCTTATAGACAAAAGTTAGGTCGATAGTATAAACCCTAAACCCTAAATACTTTAGGTTTACAAATACAAGCGATCCAATCTTGACCCTCCAGACATGTTACATAGAATGAAATGATCTAAAGATGGATCTCAAGACATTCTGCATCATCCAATCTTCACCGCATCTAGAAAATAGTAACCCATCATGCACTCTTCACACATCGCTTAGAAAATCATGCATTCCCAAGATAGGCATTCAATGCATTTGATCTTCATGTACAAGATCCTGAAGAAAATTATCCACATGCACATAGCTGACATGGCATCTCGATCCTTGTCCTTATCATTCATAAAACACCATTGGTTGCACCGCACAGGCCATACCGATAACCCTAGAGCTGGACAAAGACTACCAACCGACAATCACACTTAGTGAACCCTGACACCGATCCACTCCATCCTGGTTGACCATTGCTGCTTCCAGTCTCCATACTGGTGCATATTGTTTCTCCTTCTTGACCTTATATTGACATCAATGACAACATACATTGTCACTACTTCATCATATGCCAAAAATCTCCCCCTTTGGCATTGATGGTAATACTCAGTGTATCATTGCTCAGTATCTACACCATGTTCAATAACATGTACCACCACCATCTAGACTGGTCAGTGTGCACTCTACCATATGTCTTCATCATCAAATATATTCTCTCCAAACAATATATCTTCTCCCCCTTTGACAACAATGCCAAAATGGAAGCACAAGCTTCCAATATCCACTATGTTGCTCCCCCTATGGAGTAGAATCCTTCAACACATCAATCCTATAAGATCTGACATGGTAGTACTTGACTGATGTGGAGAACACAACTTTCATTTATCTCCTAATGGGGTAGAACTCCTAATTCACCTCTCAATTAGGTAAATGTAGTCTTCGGTAAGGGCTTAGTGAATATGTCTACTAGTTGCTCCTTATTGGAAACATGTTCTAATACAACCTCTTTATTATGAACCTTTTCTCTCAAGAAATGATACTTGAGCTCAATGTGATTAGTCCTAGCATGCAGTACCGGATTTTTGGAAATGTTTATTGCACTAGTATTATCACAAAAAATACTCGCCGGTTTAGATATAGTCACTTTGAAGCCATTCAGTACATGCTTCATCCAGATTGCCTAAGTGTAGTTCATAAATGTTGCCGCATACTCCACTTTAGCTATAGACTAAAAAATACAACTCTGCTTCTTGCTTGTCCATGAGACTAGTCTTCCACCAAAGAAGAACGCTCCACCAGTTGTGCTCTTCTGGCTGTCCATATTACCTACCCAATCTACATCGGTAAACACTTTGAGAAAAAAGTTACCATTGTATGGATACCACAGTCCATAATCAACTATCCCTTTCAGGTATCTAAGAATCCTCTTCACCACTACAAAGTGGGATTCTCTTGGACTCTTCTGAAAATGGGCCACTATTCCCACTGCATGAGCAATATCTGGTCTATTGTGTACCATATAGTGCAACTTACCGATCATTGACTAGTACTCCTTCTCATTAACCAACACTAGATCATCCTCCTTAGTCAATTTGCAGCTAGTCACCATCGTTCCAACTGGTTTGCTCTCCTCCATGAAAAAGGTCTTCAATACCTCTTTGATATACTTGGACTAGGTAATGATGATTCCTTCTCTCATCTGCTGAATCTGTAGACCAATAAAGAACTTTATCTCTTTAATGAGATACATCTCAAACTCTATCTTCATTTCATCTACAAATGCATGACTCATTTCATCACCTCCTCTAAAGATTATGTCGTCTACAAATACTTCACAGATCAGTAACTAATCACCTTCAAATTTTAGGTATATGTTGTTGTCCTCACTTGTTCTCTGAAATTCTATTTTCACAAGATGACTATAACCATTTATACCATGCTCTTGGTTCTTGTTTCAATCCATATGAGGCCTTGTGTAATCTCCACACCATTTTACTATCTTCTCACAAAGAAAACCCATCTGGCTGCTCAATATACACTTCTTCTAGGATTCCATTCAAGAATGTAGACTTCACATCCATTTGGTATACCTTGAATCCCTTGAATTCTGCAAATGCAAGTAGCATTCAGACACCTTCCATTCTAGCCACTGGGGAAAAGTTTCTCCATAGTCTTCTTCTTCCTAAGCATATTTCTTGCATACAAGTCTTTCCTTGTTCCTTACCACTATGCCTCCTTCATTCAGCTTATTCCTAAAGACCCATTTGGTACCAATGACACTCTTGTGTTCTGGTCTAGATGCCAAGGACCATGTTGCATTCTTCTCTATCTGGTCCAACTCCTCTTCCATTTCTTTTATCCACTCTTCATCGGTAAGTGCCTATCTAGTGGTCTTAGGCTCAAATTCTAAAATCATGCAAGAGTTTTCTTACACCTTTCTCCTTGTAAGTATTCCTGCATCTTTGTCGCCTATGATCTGCTTCGGATCATGATGTAGTCTTACATACTTAGGAATGACCGTAGTAGGTTCCACTTGCTTTTCCTCTTCTTTTTTTTCTTTTTCTTCTTCTTCACCCACTGAAGCTTCTACCAGTATAGAAACATTGAGGTCTTTGAAATGTCTGTCATTTGTTTCTTTCTTAACCGATTCCCAGAAGGCTAAACTAGGTTCATCTTCCATTTCCTTGTGTCGGTTTCCTCAACCTTCTTAGGGGATTCATCAACCCTGACATTGATACTCTCAACAATATTCTGGGTCCTTTTGTTATAGCACTTGAGAGATTTTCTTTTAGTGGAATATCCAAGAAATATTCCTTCTTCAGACTTAGCATCAAACTTACTTAGATGCTCACCTCTTGATATAGCATTTACTTCCAAACACTTTGAAATAACTCACATTGAGAGTTCTTCCATTCTAGTACTCATAGGGGGTTTTTTGTTTACCTTTCTTGATGACTACCTGGTTCATGGTATAGACTGCAGTGCTCACCGCTTCTCTCCAAAATGTGTGAGCAGCATTTCTTTGGATCATTATAGTTCTGGTCGCTTCCACTCCAATCCTATTATTCATCTTTTTTATGTCATTCTCTTATGGTGTTGTTGGGGTAGACAAATGCCTCTTAATGTCATTCTCTTCATAGTAGTTGAATTCATCATAAGTGAATTCACCTCCTTGATCGGTTCTAAGACATTTTATTATTTTGTCGCTCTCCTTCTCAACTAATGCTCTAACGGCTTTGAACTTTCCAAATGCCTCATACTTGTCTTTCAAGAATGTAACCCACATCATTCTTGAGCACTTGTCAGTAAGAATCATGAAATATCGATCACCCTGAATGCTTCTTGTTTTTATTGACCACACAGATTGATGTGCACCAGATCAAGTAAGTTCTCTGCTGAAAAACACTTACCTTTGAATGTTGAGGAAGACATCTTCCCAAGCTGACATTCTCTGCATAAAGCATTCTTCGGTTTTCTCAACAAAGGCAATCCTCTTACTGCTTTGATCTTACTCACCTTTACAATATTGTCAAAATTCACATGACAAAGTCTCCTATGCCATATCCAACTGTCATCAAATTTCACCATCAGGCACTGACTAATCTTGGAATTCAGCTGAAATAGGTTTCCTCTGGTCTGCTTATCAGTGGCAATAAGTCCACCAATTATTCTGTAGACTCCACCTTTGAACTCCATAATAAGTCCTTTATCATTCAGCTAAGCAACACTTAAAAGGTTGTGCTTAAGGCCTTCCACCCAATAGACATCATCCTCACTGCTCTTTCTATTCAAGGAGATGGATCCTATTCCTTTCACCATGCAAGGTACATCGTTGCCAAATCGGACAACACCTCCATCATATTCTTCCAGAGTTAGAAACTTTCTCTGATCACCAGTCATGTGGTGAGAACACCTACTATAAATGATCCACTCATTAGAGTTGTCAATGCGAGAGATAAGGGCTTTCTTGTCAGACACCTCTTCCTTGACAGCTACAAACACTATGTCCTCACTCTCTTCATCCTCAGAATCTTCATAGGTAACACCTTCATCCACTACAACAAGACAATTTATCCTACCTCCTCCTTTATACTTTCTAAACCTTTCCAGTTTATCCTTATTATCATTGTTAGGATAGTTAACAGCTATATTTCCTATCTTATTGCAGGAAAAACACTTCAAAGGAAGCTTACCTCTGTATTTACCAGTACCTTTTGGAAGTCTCTTGGTAAGAAGAGATTTTAATTCCATTAGAATCTCCTCATCATCCATATCTCTGCTTGTCTTGGATGCATAACTGGTACTAACCTCTTTTCCTTTCTTGGTCGATACAGAGGAACCAGACGTACTAAAGGAAAACTCGATCTTCTGAACACTACCATCATAGCTATTCAATTTATATGTAGTAAACTTTTCAATAATAGATTCTAAGGATACCTCGGTTTTGTCAATAGATCTTAGCTCCTGAATAGCGGCAACCCTGATTGCATAGACTAGTAAAAGTGATCCCAGAACTTTATAGACGACAGTGGCATCATTAATTGTTCCACTAGTGCTCTTGATTTCACTAACCACTATCTTGATTCTTATGCCATACTATTGAATGGCCTCTTCTTCAGCAATCCTCATATCTTCAAACTTTCCTCTAAGGCTTTCTTCCTTAACCTGCTTAACATGTTCATCACCGCCATAGATGGATTCCAGTTTGTCCCATACATCTTTTGGATTTTCTATATCTTGTACATCAATGAACTCTATATCAGACAAGCTGCTAATAAGGGCTTCCATGACTTGCCCATTTTCTTGTATCTCCCTTTTTTGATCATTAGTTAGAGTGCCAATGAGGATTATATGGGAATTCTCAACATAGCTCCAATGTTGTGCACCCAAACTCATGATATATATATCTTCATTCTATCCTTCCATATTGTAAAGTTGTCCCTATTGGACTTAGGACCTTCCCTCTTCATCATTACAACAGGATCTTTTTCCTCAAGTGGTTAAGCTTATATGACTGAGGACCTAGATGTGCTCTGATACCAATTGATGAATAATGATGAGCAACTAAGGTCCTAACTGGTACTAAGAGGGGGGGGTGAATAAGTACACACAAAAACCTCACAACACTTTATCATATTAAAACACAACTAACTAATTGTCTTCACCACTGAGCATAACCATGGATATACTGGTTAAGCACAAATACTTCAGACAACATTCCACAGACCTCAAATCTTGATGACTACTTTACTGATATAATCATGCATAAGTTCTATCTACAATACCACAACCATTTAATACTGCTTGCATAACTAACATAATCAGAAACACACAATCATCACAAGAAAAACTCACAACCCATAACAAAGAGATTTTTCACGTGGAAACCCAAATAGGAAAAACCATGGTGGGGATAAATACCCACAAGTTTATTTTGAACTCTTTTGAAGTCCGCTCTGTTAGGAGCCTAGTCCGGTTAAAGACTTTACAATAAGGTTTTGTTAGGAACCAATCATGTTAGGGATCACCTAGTTAAGGGATGGCTATATAACATGTCAAAGGTTGAAACCCTATTAAAGGTTACCTCACTAGAGGATTTAAATAACTCAATGAGCTTGAGCCACCTGGTTAGAGGATTTACAACAAATCCTATTAAAGCTACCCGGTCAAGGGATTTTGCTTCTGTTGAAATGGTTAGAAGACAACAGGTAAAACTTCAATCTGATAATAGTACTCCTTGCTAAAGCAAATCCTTTTGAGTTCCTCTCCTCTGAAATCACACTCTGTAGATTCCTCACTCTGGTTTGGCAAGTATCTAATCCCCAACATGTGGACACACACACAACTTTTGCCAACTCTTACAATAAAAAATCTCATTGACCTTATAGGAAAAAGTTAGGTCGACATCATAAACCCTAAACCCTAAATACTTTAGGTTTACAAATACAAGCGATCCAATCATGTTTGTCCAAACACATTACATAGAATGAAATGATCTAAGATAGATCTCAAGACATTCTACATCATCCAATCTTCACCGCATCTGGAAAATAGTAACCCATCAAGCACTCTTCACACACTGCTCAGAAAATTTTGTATTCTTGAGATAGGCATTCAATGCATTTGATCTTCACGCGCAAGATCCTCAAGGAAATTCTTCACGTGCACACAACTGATGTGTCATCCCAATCCTTATCCTTATCATTCACAAAACACCATCGATTGCACCACACAAGCCATACTGGTAGCCCTAGAGCTGAATAGAGACTACCAACCAGTAGTCACACTTAGTGAACCTTGACACTGGTCCACTCCATCTCGGTTGACCATAACCGCTTCCAGTCTTCATACTAGTGCATACCAGTTCTCCTTCTTGAGCATATATTGAGATCAATGACAACATACATTGTCACCGCTTCATCATATGTCAACAATAGTATGTATAATATTGAAACTATAATGATTTAAACTAGTATGAATATGATGCTATGATAAAGATTAGTAATCCTATCCTAACAATATATACTAGTCTAACATGGATATGCTATGATATTAAAATGCTTCTAAATGTTTAATATATTTTTAACAAAGAGAGGCTTTATGCTTAGTAAAATGACTATAAGTTAGATGCATGAAACTTGGATGATTTTAAAAATGAGTGAATGAGAGCTCTATTTATAGGAAAAATAGGGCAATGGATGGTCAAGATTGGATAATCTTAACAAGGGCTAGGATTGAATATTAATCAATCCATGTTCACAATTCTCACCAATGAAATGGTGACAATTGTCAACAAGAGGTTTCTTGAGAGGAGATGAAAGAAGCATTAATTGCTTGAGAAGACATGAAGGTTACCTTAGGAGGTAAGAGTTAAGGTTATGCTAAGGTTATCCATTGGATAAAGGTTTTATCCAAGAGATAAACTCTTGTACAAGGGTTAAAGAAATAACTAAGGTTAAAGCCATGAATGCTTGATGAGACCCTTGGGTTAGATGAGGGTTGAGTTAGAGAGAAAGTCTCTAATCATGCAAGAAGGTTGAGTTTAACCATTAATGGTTATGTAATAGCCTTTAGTGGTTTGAAAGACTTTGAGGGTTTGAGAAGTGACTTCCCTTTTCATAGGGATGTGACAATATTTAGGCTAATTTAGAAGTGATTAGAAGATTCTAGAAGGGGTTTAGGAGACAAGTGGGAGATGTAGGATTTTGGAAGTGGGTGGGGAAAATAGAATTTAATTAAAATAAAATTACTTTATTTCAAGCAAATAGATGCCACTTGCATAAATACAAGTGGGGGATTTAAATGAATAAATAAAATTTATTTACTTGCAAGGATCAATTTAATTAAATGTAAATTTAATTAAAAGGGGAGAAAGGGGAATTAATTAAATAAAGTGATTTATTTAATTAAAGACTAGAAAAGGATTAGGTGAACTTAATTAAATAAATTGAGTAATTCATTTGATTAAATAGATGAATGGAGAGAAATTAATTAAATAGAGGAAGGGGGTTAAAATGAATATTAAATATACATTTAGGAAAGTGGTCATTTTTGTACGTCTACATTTTGCCTCTCTTTGAAGTGACATGTGTGCACATGTTGATTCAAAGAAAATTTTGTTGGATATGATGTTTGTGTCGAAATGATGATATGATGCCCTAGATCTGATGAATGATATTGATGATGCCCCCTCGACAGATGAATCAAGGATTTGAAAAAATTACTGATTTGATGAGCATTTTTAAATTAATTGCATTTTGAATATTTTGAGTGTGTTGAATGTATTTTAATTGATTCAGCTCTCGAAAATGATGTTGATAAGCTTAAAAAATGAAAAATTGAGGAAAATACATGCCCCACGTATTAACCCAATTGACTTTTACCCTATAAAAAGGTAAAAAGTTATTTGATTCTTATCATTTGCACATTTGTCTCCTTGTGATTGTGACACTTGAGCTCTGACGAAAATGTCGGTTCCATATGCTTTGCATCGATTTGAGTGCGTTCGTTGATACCAAAGGCCCACCGCGTATGGCCTACCTGCAAGTGATCCAAAACTTGCCACATTTTTTATTTATTTTGTTTGTTTTGATCACATTTTTTATTTTTTTGTTTAAAAGGTTTCATTTTAGCACGTAGGGGTTGTTGCATAGCACATACGATAGGAAAGATAGCACATAGGGTAAACCTAGGTAGGTTAGCATCCAAGTAGCTTTTTGTAGCACGTAAATAGGTTAGGTTAGTGTGTATATCGTTTTAGCGCATAAGGTTGATAGGTTAGCGCATGAGGTAGATAGAGTAGAACGTCTAGTAGATTAGCACATAGGGTTAGTAGCATAGCGTAGTGGCAGAACTAGTTAGCACGTAGGTTAAATTTTTTAGCGCATTGGAAGAAAAGGATAGCGCATAAGTAGCAGCTTAGCATGTAGGAGCCCTAGTTTAGCATGTAAGATCCAAAAAAGGGTGAAAAAGGCTTGGAAGAATGTGTCATAGGTCGAATAGATTAGGTAGATGGCTTAGGGGCTGATAGGTGTTTGCTGAGTGTTTTGAGATGGGTTTTGAGCCAATGTTTTGCCTGTTGTGATGATGTCTGATTTTTGATATGATGATTTGGAGTCTGTTGAAATTTTCTTTAGATATGGAGTGCTAAGATGATTGATTGTGTTGATGAGGATCCTGATTTTCTTTTAAGATGGATTTGTGATTTTTGCCTTGCGATATGAATTTGATGTTTGATATGCGTTCTGATTCTTGATTTTTGATATGATTCCTAATTTGATGCTTGCGATATGATGCTTGCATTATGGATCTTTTATATTTCTTTTGATATGATGCTTGTGTTATGAATTTTTTATTGTTGATATGGATCTTTGATGTTACTTTTGATATCGATCTTTGATTTTGGATATGGGTCTTTGATTTTTGATAGGGGTCTCTGATTTTTGATATGGGTCTTTGATTTTTGATATGGGTCTTTGATTTTTGATATGGGTCTTTGATGTTGCTTTTGATATGATGCTTGATTTGATGCTTCATTGTTTCAAGTTGATTTTGTTTTGATTGGATATATCAGATAGATGTGGGAACTGATTATGGACATTTATTGTTTTGCAGGCACAACTTGGCGTACTTCAGTTGTGAGAGTGATTTTCGAGATTGTGGTCATTGATTCCTAGCTTATCATAGGCTGATAGAGATGTGATTGAGAGATACAATTTATCATCCTTACTGGACATGCCTCGGTATATCATTAACTAGGGTTTGTTGACAACTTTGGTAGAGAGGTGGCATAGTGACACAAACACCTTCCACTTGGCTATGGGCGAGATAACAGTCACACCATATGAGAAGACTAAGGAGGGTGGGACAGAGGCTCTCCATCGCATCTTCCAAGATGATCAGATCTATGGATATGAGATCCCTTTGCAGGAGTTCATGGATCTTGATTATGCTTCGTTGCCCTTGGTACTGGCAAGTTTCATTGGTGGATTTTTGTTTCCTGACCGTAAGTCAAAGGGACTAGTCATAGGATGGGGATTGGTATTCGAGGATATGGTCACGTAGGGATGTAGGTTCACATGGGGGTCCTATATGTTAGCCCACCTTTACAGAGAGCTTCACCAGGTGGTATATCTAGCATACAATAGTTTATCCGTGGGGGTGACATTACTATAGGTGTGGGCCTGGGAGTACATTCCTGTATCGAGACCACTTGCAGATTGGGATAGGCCAATTGCTTGAGCATATGCTTATGGGTATACAGGTATAGTTGTCTAGTGTAAGCTCAAAAAAATAGAGCACTGGCGAAGAGAATTGGATGATATCGATACGGTCATTTAGAGACTGTATATAGATTGTGAGGTGTGGGTTGAGGATGGGCTAGAGATGCCCTAAGTGTATATGTTGAGATATTTGATAGGGCGGAAACCCTTTATCATTGAGCAATTTTTGCATAGCCATGTTCAACCACAGTATGGGAGACAACAAGGGATGCCACAGGGAGCATGTTTATATGCTTGCTGAAGACATGATGTGCCAGAGTGGGGACCCACTATGGATAGTATAGTTGTGGTAGAGGAGTATATGACATTGGCAGGCCAGATCTGGGATTATGGAGCCGGGGTTGTTGATGCTGGGATGACAGAGGAGTTCATAGTGTACTTCATGGCACATGTAGTGGCATAGATATCTTATCTAACAAAGATGCTACTTGCCTTTGGTGATGATGAGGATGAGCCACCAGAGAGATGAGGGGCAGTGAGACAAAGAGATGAGGAGGGAGTGGAGGTAGGAGATGGAGGTGGAGATGAGGGAGATGGTGGAGGTTCGAGAGGAGGAGATAGAGGGAAAGATAGAGGATGAGGGGGAGATGGTGAGAAAGATAGAGGAGGAGATAGAGGATGAGAGGGAGATAGTGAGAGAGGAGGGGGAGATGGAGGGAGAGGAGGAGGGATCATTCTTGTTGTTGGTGGGGTTGGTAGGGTAGGTGAATTGCTAGCGGTGGTGGCTAGTATAGAGGATGCTAGGCGACCTACTCAGAGGAGGAGATCTGATGTTCTACCTCTACTGGCACCTCAGACAGGGATAGGTATGGGTGGGACCACAACAAAGGTACTTGTTTAGATTAGGATACCCACCCATCGACAAGATTCACAGATCAGAGCCCTATAGGCCATAGTGCAGGAGCTACAGGCACAGGTGCTAGCACAGTAGCACCAGATTATGCTGATTATAGCAGAGTGAGATGCAAAGAGAGTGCCAGGGTTGGGCAGAGGATCTTGCTAAGAGATTGGAGAGAGCGACAAGTGGTGCCCTGATGGGAGACATGCTGAGGGAGATATGATATGCAGCCAAAGAGGCCGAGTACTATAGGCATCTATATGAGGAGGTAGTCCCTAGAGATCATAGAGCTTGTAGCTATGTAGTCAATCAATCTTCTCATAGCCATACGGGGATAGAGAGTAGAGGTGTTATGGGGTCGGCTCGACGTAATAGACCTAGTGTAGATCGAGGAGCTAGGACATCTACTATGAGACTGTCAGCCTCAGGAGATAGTCATACCTGAGAGACTTGTCTTTGTTGAATTTTGATCATTTTTGTTGTATTTGACAGACATGATATCCTCTGTACATTACAACCATTTTTGAGATATATATATATATATATATGGCACCTATTTTTCACCGAACCACATGTGTTACTGATGATGAGTGATGATGTGCATTGATATGATGATGTGATGCTTAGATAATGATGCTCTTGTTTTTGATGATGATGCATGATTCATGTTGAGATGAGAATGTAATTATGTATTTTCATTGATTACTTTGATTTATGAGATGTATCTTGAAAACGAGATGTAATGATAATGCAAGATTTAAAATGATATGCAACTAAATAATATGTAACTAAATGCAAGATTAAAATGACATGCAACTAATGATCACTTTTATTCTATCATTTTCATTCCTGTTTAGTCACTTGTTGGTGCTCTGTTTTTGTTTGTCATCATTGAGATTTTGATATGTTGAAAGTTTATACAATCATAATGGTATAATTGAACCATAATGACCTGAGTGAAACTTACATGGATTTTGATATTGTAAGATGACACAAGCATTGAGGTATAATTGAACCAAGATGACTTGAGTGTTCCTTGTATAAAAAAGACAAGAGTTAACCATTTGTATGCACAAAGTGGAACAATGTCTTCAATGATATGTTTCCAATCAGTCTCGAGATAATATTTGCACCGTACGAATGATTGTCTCACAGATAGAAAACTAAAAAAATATCATGTTGATTTCTCTAGCTTAATGAATCCTTGAGAAACTCAGGAGATCTAAAGTGCAAAAATGTTAAGATACAAAATAGTCAAAATTTTATGCCAAATGTAGACAATTTATAATTCAGAAAATCATACATCATGTGTGTGTTAAAGTTGTAGTTGGATAATGGACTTGATTTCTAGCCTAATGAGCAATTGTTGACATGGTTTCCTTAGCATGTTGTGATCTTTGTTGCTTATTGTCAGGATGGTTAAAGCAAGAGGAATGATAAGGCTATTTGCATAAATGTTTGGGTGATGGCTATTAGCTCAGACTTGGATGGACGTAAAAGATGTGAGTATTGATAGATAGAGGAGCTAGTCACTTGGAAATAGTGCTTGTTACTAGGTTTTCACTACTTGGTTTTATTGCATTTTTTATTTTTTTGCTTTTTCCATGCTTCAGATGACTCAAGTGTAGAATTTCTTCAGATGGATGATGTTAGTTGGTTCATCGAGAAATTCTCCTCTAAGGTTGTTAACTAAGAGGTGTCTGATTTGTAAGCTGATATAATGACAAAAGGACCCAACCAGTTAGGTTCAAACTTCCCCTTCTTTTCTCGATCCTCTTGATTTCAGGGATTTTCTTTGAGTACAAGATGACTAACTTTGAAAGCCATAGGGACGACTCCATGGTTGTAGCTTTTGCATTTGTTTACTCGATATTCCTCATCTGGTATGAGGCCTTTCAAAGATAGTCTAAGAGAGGGTATTTATACCTCAAGAGGTAGAATAGCCCCAGTAGGAATCCAAATGCTAGTCTTGTATGCCCAGAGTGTTGGATTGAGTTGTACATGCCAATCCTTACTCACATCATTTACTATTTTCTTAAGAATTTTCAAGATTGTTTTATTTGATGCTTCTGCTTGACCATTCCCCTGTGGGTAGTAAGATGTAGAGAAGTGATGTTGGATTTTGAATCTTTCACATAGCTCTCGTACATCTTGATTTTTGAAAGTACTTCCATTGTCTATGATGATGGAACTTGGAGTGCCATATTTGAAAATTAGATAATTGAGAATAAATGAGGCAATCTGTTTTCTAGTTACTATGCTCATCGTGATTGCTTCAATCCACTTTGTGAAATACTCTATTGCAGTGATAATGAACTTGTGTCCATTTGAAGAGGAAGGATGGATTTTACCTACTAAATTAGGTCCCCACTGACAGAAATGCTAAGATGTTGTAAACAACTGCAGCTCTTGTGCTGGTGCATGGATAAGATTGCCATGAATTTGGCACTTAGGACATTTCTTTACAAATTCATAAGAGTCTTTCTCCATTGTTAGATAGTAATATCCCATTCTTAGAAGTTTCTTGGTGAGAGTAAGACCACTTGAATGCGTAACATAGATACCCTCATGAAGCTCGTGTAAGGCAGAGTCAGATTCATTACGATTAAGGAAACAAAGAAGAGTACCATCTAGACCTTGACAGTAAAGTGTGTCAGCAATTAAGGTGTAACGGACGGCTTGCTAGATAAAGCTTGATTTTTTGTTACAAGATAGGTCGAGTGGTAGGGTATTTTTTTTAGGATATTCATAGATTGTCCCATATAGAGGGGAGTTTGAACCAATTAAGGCATAGATGACTTGGGATGCAGAATTTTCATAGGCTAGGGAAAATAGTTGCTCTACCAAGAACTCATAACAACTCTGTTTCTCTAGAATTTGTAGCAGTGAAGCGATAGTGGCTATTGCATTGGTCACTCTATTGTCCAACCTTGGTATTTGCTCGGAGGTGATGTGTACAAAGTAATATTTGAATTCATCCATCATTCTCTTATAGGGATTTTGTTTATTATCCTTTATCTAATATTCATCATTGATTTGATTGATGACTAATTGAGAATCCCCATAAACTCGCAATTCTATTATTCTTCATTCCACAACCATTTTTATTCCTGTGACCAAGGCTTCATATTCAGCGATGTTGTTGGTGCATGGAAACATCAGTCTATAAGATAATGGACTTGTGTGCCCTTCTGGAGTGATAAACAAGATGCCAACACCCGATCCATGTTGGGTATAGGAACCATCAAAGTACAGGGTCCATTGTTTGGGTGTGATAGTAAGGACATCCCTGTCTAGAAATTCCACCTATATTGGTTGTTTATCTGGTAGTGGTGCTTCAGCCAATTGATCTACAATTACCTGTCCTTTGATAGCCTAACGCTCTGTGTACTGGATATCAAACTCATTGAGAATCATGACCCATTTAGCCAATTGTCCTGTAAGAGCTTCTTTGCTGAGTAATTACTTGAGAGGATCAATTTTTGCTACTAGCTTGGTTGTGTGAGCTAGCATATAGTAGTGGAAAATTTGAGAGGTGAACACCATAGATAAACAAGCCTTCTCAATGAATGTGTAATTTAGGTCATATCCATTTAATATTCTACTGATGTAACATATAGCCTGTTCCTTTCCTTCGTGATCTTCTTATGCTAGTAGTGCCCCCAATGATAGTTTTGTTGTTGAGATGTAGACAATGAGCGGCTTCCCTTCTATTGGTGGTTCCAGAACTGGTGGATTCATTAGATATTTCTTGAGTTGGTAGAATGATTCTGCACAATTGGCTTCCCATCTGAAAGGTATGTTCTTATGTAGCAGATGATTAAATGGTAGGATTTTATCTACTAGTTGGGCTATGAAGCACAGGATAGACTACAGTTGTCCTTGTAGAGATCTGAGCTGGCTAATGTTCTTGGGAGGTGGCATCTCCATGATGGTATGTACCTTCATTGGATCTACTTCAATGCCTTTTGTGGAAATAAAGTAGCCTAGTAATTTGCCTAATGTGACTCTGAAGACACACTTCTTAGGGTTGAGTCTGACCTTGAACTGTTCCAATCTTTGAAAGATTTTATCTAATATGGTTGGATGTTCTACCCAAGTGTATGATTTAACTACTAAATCATCCACATAGTCCTCCATGAAGGTATGCATCATATCATGGAAGATTGTCATCATGGCCCTTTGATAAGTCACCCCAGCATTCTTCAAGCCAAAAGGCATGATGTTCCAACAATACATTCCCCATGGATAAGTGAACGCATTTTTATCTTAATCCTCTAGGTCAATTTTGATTTGATTATAGCTAGAGAAACCATCCATTAATGATAACATTACATGGCCTATTATTAGATCCACAATTATGTTGATGTTGGGAAAAGAAAAGCCATCCTTTGGATAGGATTTGTTGACATCTCTAAAATCTGTCCATATTCCGATGCTTCCATCAGGTTTTGAAACTGGTACAATGTTTGAAATCCATTCAACATAGTCTATAGGTTGAATGAATCCAGTCTAAAAACCTCATTAGTTTAGCTTTGACCAACAATGCCACATGTAGGCTCATCTTGCTTAACCTATGTTTGACCAACTTAGCTCCAAGAGTGATGGATAAATGATGCATGATCAGGTTCAAATCTATTCCAAGCATATTTGCAAAGGACCAAGCAAAATTGATTTGCTTTTCTTTAAATAATTTGATAAGTCTAGTTCCTCTTCTTTTGTTAGTGATTCTTCTAGGTGTATGGATTTGACTATTGTTTTTGTATCGATGTTTATTGATTGAGTGGGCCTGATCAATATAGGTGATTGTTCTTGGTAGTTTTTAGGAAGAGTGTCAAGTCTCCCATCTTTAGGTGCCTCAAAAAGGTTTTCACTGCAAATGTGTCCTTTATTTTTACTTTTTAATGATCTAATACTATAAAATGGATTATTAAATCCAATACAATGTATTGCTCAAAACAACATCTCTCATGCCAGGTTCAGTACTGATTTAAGCTCTGTCAATAACCAAAACCTTCACTGTCAACTATATCACCTTATACAAAATTGCTTCATCACATATTATATATCTCATCCATCTACTTACATACAATGACCTATAAGATCTCATACATATATGTCTTTTACAATATACCATGTCATCTTTACAAAAGATAATTACATTACAAAATAGTTTATATAAATAGAAATTTATCCCATGTCGGCTGGGGTGTCGATAGGCTTGTTGCCGATGTAATCTGAATGGCAGTGAAGAGCCTGTCAGTGTCGGTGTTATTAGTTAGATGAGAGGGGGGTGAATCAGATAAACTCACAATTCAATGATCTATCCATATTCAACCTCGGTAGAACTTACTTGATATGCAACTATGACTGTAAATCATTCAAACTCATAAACTGATAAACTTGAAACAACAAAACACATTTAACACCAGATTTAACATGGAAACCCAAATAGGGAAAAACCACTGTGGGATTTCAGACCCACTAAGAAAATATACTCTTCTAGAGTATGCTCGGTTAAAAGCCAATCCTGTTAAAGATTACATAAACACATTTGCTAGATGTGATCTGGTCATGGGATTTCCCTTAGATCTATTAGAATCTTGCACTTTGTTAGAAGTGACCTTGTCAAAGGATTTCAAACACTCATTTAGAATGTTACCTTGCTAGAGGATTTACAAATAAGATTGTTAGGTCCACTTGGTTAAGAGATTTCCTGTCACTTATAAAAATAAATAACAGTAATAAAATATATCTGCAACTTCACATTTGAAATGTTAAAGAAAACTCTATGTGCTCAAAATAATCTTGTCATAAGACTTATCTTCCTCCTTGCTGGGCTTCTCAATCTGTTCTTCAATTAGATCTTCAATCTTCTGTACTTGGTAGTCACCTCTGTAGTATCACTGCTCTGCTATTTGCCCACATCCATTGTTCATCAACTATTCCTTATTTATAAGAAATTCCTAACCACTTAATCTCCTTAATCACATTTCCCATGATTAATCTTAGCCATCAGATCTTCAAACTTGACTAGGTTCATTGAGTCCTTTGAACTGAAAAATGTTTTATCTTGCCTTCAAACTTGTATTCCTTCCTTGGTACTTGTGCTCGGTTATGACCGTTCAATCTTTGCTGTAGATCAAACTCTTGAATTTTCATTGTCATTGATCCTTAACAAACTTCTTGCACGACATTCCAATCTTCTATAAATCTCCACCTCATTGGCATCCTTCATTTAATAATGTATTTATTCATCCAATGCATTCTGTTACTGCTCGGTTGATACTCAGTAAATACTGAACTTGACTCGGTAACTTCTTTCTTCTTTAACCGACACTGATAACCTTGGTGTTTACCGACTAGCTCCTTGCTCGGTAAAATAGAACAGTATCAAACCTTTACTCATTCTATTACATGAAATCTTTTCTCCTTCTTGTTCAGTCTTCGAATACACATATATAGAATATTAAAACAATCAAAATATCATATTCTCATCACTGTCTAACTCAGTAATAGTTTCCCATTGAATAACTTATTACTCCCCTTCATTTTCACATTCTTTCTGTGTCAACTTACCTACATCTTTATACTTATCAAAACATACTCTTTAAGATATGGCAACATCATACTAAATCAGAAAATCAATTGCTTGACATCAATGACAAAATAATATTATTAAAATAGTAATCATCCTTTATTAGTTATATCATCAATCTCCAACAACCTTCTCAATATAATCATACCAACAAACTTAATGTAATGCCAATAATCTCCCCCTTTGGCATTGATGGGAATACCAACTTGATTTATTCCAATTGATTTAGACAGCTGTTATTCTTCTCCTATTATCCTTGAGCTATAAACTTCTCCTGTGATCTTCTCCCCCTTTGACAACAATGCCAAAAGTAAAACTAATTCATGATTACTTCCCCTATGAAGTAATTTCCTTGTTGTTAAAACATATACAAATGTATCATCTTAGTCTTGGTTAGGGCATCTTGTCTTCATTCATTGTTTCCTACACAACTTTAGGCAACCTCCTAAAGTGTGTAAATTAGCATCAACTCACAAATAGTATTCTGTAGAGTCATAGAATTGATGCTTTCACCGAACTCTGTCAATGAGTACTAGATAGGGGTAGGACCCCTAACTTACTTCTGAGATACTCAATAGTGTCCCTTGGTAGTGGCTTTGTGAAGATGTCTGCTATTTGTTCCTTTGTGCTAACATATTCTAGCACAACTTTCTTTTCTTGAACTTCTTCTCTTAGATAATAATACTTTATAGATATATGCTTTATCTTAGAGTGCATTACTGGATTCTTTGAAATGTTAATAGCACTTGTATTATCACAAAGTATAGTTACTAGCTTGGTAACTATCTCATTCATACCTTCCAATAATCATTTGATCCATGCTATATTGGTACAACTTAATTCTACAAAGACATATTCATCTTCAGCTATTGACTGTGAAATGTATCCTTGTTTCTTGCTAAGCCAACTCACTAGTCTTTCTCCCAAAAAGAAAGCTCCACCGCTTGTGATTTTTCTATCATTAATATTTCCTGCCCTATTAGCATCAGTATAGACTTTTAAGTCAAAATCATTCCTCTTTTTATATAGTAAACCATAATCTTCAGTGTCTCTCAAGTATGTGAAAAATTCTCTTGATTGCTGTCATATGGGTTTCTTTGGGATCTGCAGAAAATTTTTCAGCTATACCTACTGCATGTGCTATATCAGGCCTGTTGTGAACTACGTATTGCAACTTTCCAATCATAGATCGATAGAGTGTCTCATCAATAGATGCAGATTCATCATTCTTTGATATTTTACAATTAGTAGTCATAGGAGTACTTACAGGTTTAGAATCCTCGATTCCAAATTTCTTCAAGATTTCCTTTATATACTTGGATTGAGTAATGAAAATCCCATTTTTTATTTGTAGTATCTATAAACCTATAAAATACTTTATTTCACCGATTAATGACATCTCAAATTCTTTGTACATTTCATTTCCAAAGTTCTTGTATAAAGAATCATTTCCACAAAAAATAATATCATCAACAAATATGGCTGAAATCAGTATTCCATTATCCTCATCATTCTTCATATACATGTTGTTGTTTTCACTAGTCCTCATAAATCTAATCTTGATTAAGTAAGAGTGCAACCTTTCATACCATGCTCTAGGTGCTTTCTTTAGGCCATATAAAGCTTTGTTCAACTTACATACCTGATCTTTATTCTTCTCTTCAATAAATCCTTCAGGTTGTTCAATATAGACTTCTTCTTCTAGTATACCATTCAAAAATGCAGATTTAACATCCATTTGATATACCTTGAAATTTTTGTAAGCAGCATATGCCAACAATGTTCTCACTCCCTCAAGTCTTGCCATAGGAGCAAAAGTCTCACCATAGTTTATTCCTTCTTCTTGAGCATAACCTTTGCAAACTAGCCTTGCTTTATTTCGAATGACCTCACCTTTTTCATTTAGCTTATTTCTGAAAATCCATTTTGTACCAATCACATTTTTCTCTTTTGGTCTTGGGACCAGTGCCCATGTTTCATTTTTCTTGATTTGTTCAATCTCTTCTGTCATAGCATTCACCCAATTTTCATTGTTTAATGCCTCTTTTAGTATCCTCGATTCAAACTCTGATATCAGACATGTGTTTTGTCTCAGTTTGTTCCCTGTCATCACTAGATCATCCTTATTTGCTATAATTTGACTTGATTCATGATTTCTTTTGACATATTTTGCTAATATAGGCTCGATAGGCTCTGTATGATCTTCTTCATCACTCGGTAACTGAGTATTTTCTTCATCGTCTTTCTCTGTTAGACTTCTCGGTTGTACATATACAAACTCTTCATAATCTTCTGGTTCTTTGGAGTTTCCTTCATCATTCCTTTTTGTAAATTCATCAATTTTCACATTTGCACTTTCCACTATTTTGTTAGATGATTTGATCGGACATTTAAATGCTTTACTCCTAGAGAAATAACCAAGAAATGTTTCTTCCTCACTTTTTTGATCAAATTTTCCATTTCTGTCATCTTTGTGAACATAACATCTACTTCCAAATATTTTAAAATAACTTACCTTTGGTTTCTTGTCATACTAGATTTCATACGGTGTCTTCATAGTTCCTTTCTTTAGTTGTACTCGGTTCAGGGTGTAAACTGTAGTGCTTATTGCTTCTCTCCAAAATATTTGAGGTACTTTCTTTTCTATCATCAAGGTTCTGGCACAATCTACAATTGATCTATTTCTTCTTTTAGCTATCCCATTTTGTTGTGGTGTTCTCGATGCAGACACTTGTCTCTTTATACCATGATCATTGTAAAATAAGTTAAATTCATCTGAAATGAACTCTCCTCCTCTATCAAATCTTAGACATTTCAACTGTCTTCCTATTTCATTTTCAACTCTTTCCTTATACCATTTGAACATTTGAAAGGCTTCAAATTTCTCTTTTAAAAACATAACTGACATCATCCTTGAGTAACCATCCACAAATAATATGAAGTATTTATCACCATAATAGCTTTGGACTTTCATAGGACCACAAAGATTAGTGTGTACAAGATCTAAAATTCCTTTAGAAGTGTAAGACTTACTTGTAAAGCTTGATTTTGTCATCTTACCCATCTGGCATCCTCGACATATTGCATTATCAGGTTTTTCCAAGCTCGGTAGACCTCTTACTCAGTGCTTCTTACTTATTTTGATCAGATTATCAAAATTTACATGACAAAACCTTTTATGCCATAACTAGGTATCTTCTATTTTTGCATATAGACAATTTTTCCGAGTTGAGTCAAGATGAAATGTATTACCTCTTGTTTGAGTCTCGGTAGCAACCAACTTTCCATGTTTGTCATGAACTTTGACAATTCCTTTCTGAAATTCTATTCGGTATCCTGTATTGTTTAGCTGTGCTACACTCAACAAATTGTATTTTAGACCTTCAACCCAATATAAATCTTCACATTTAGCATTGTCAAGAAGTGTGATAGATCCTTTGCCTTTCACAGGACATTATGCATCATTACAAAATCTTACATAACCTCCATCATAATCTTCTAATTTAACAAACTTGTGTTTATCACCTGTCATGTGATGTGAGCATCCATTATCTATGATCCAAGAATAATTATTATTTATGTGTGATATTAAGGCTTTTTCTTCATACCTTTCTTCATCTGATCCATCTTTGATAGCCACATATACAACTTCCTCTATCTCAGTCCCATCAGATTTTTCATCATTGGATTCCTCATTAGCTACTAGGCATGTCTTTCAATCTCTCCTTCTGAAGTCTTGGTACCCTTTGTATTGGTTGTCTTTCTGTCCATCATCTCGATATTCTCTCTTTTCATTAGATTCTTTGTCAGGATAATTTGAAGCCATATGTCCAATTTTAGCACAGTTAAAACAATTCAAAGGTAACTTTCCTTTATACTTACCTTTGCCTCTCGGTAACCTTTTGGCCAATAATGCTTCAAACTCTTCTTGCTTTCTGATTTCCTCATATAGTTTGTGTACTTCTTCCATGTTTTTGTGAAACCTCTCACTTGCTCCACTGTGATTTCCTTCAGCATGCTTATGCATTCTATCATTGTAATCATTAGATTCACCAAGATGAAAAGAACTGAATGCAGATTCAACTTTGTTAACCGAAGACCCACTTTTATCAAAATTACTTAACTCAAAAGCATGTAGCTTACCGATAGTAGCATCCAAAGAGACTGGCATGTTTGGTACAGACCTTAATTCATTAATTGCAGAGACTCAAATGGCATAAGCAGGTAGAAATGTTCTCAACAACTTACTTGTTACATCATTTTCTTCAATAGCTCCTCCTGCTCCTTTGATTTGATTGACAATTTCCTTTAACCTTGTACTGTATTGGATTATGTTCTCACCTTCATTCATTCTCATGGATTCAAGTTGTCCTTTTAGACTGTCTACTTTTTCTCTTTGAACATGTTCATCACCACCATACACAAATATAAGCTTATTCCACATAGCTTTGGCATCATTACAGCCTTCTAGATCATTAAACTCTGAGTCGATCAATGCTGATGTTATTTCAATCATTGCTTGAATATGTTCTTGCTTTGCCTTTATCTCTTCCATTG
This sequence comes from Cryptomeria japonica, assembly GCF_030272615.1. Lineage (NCBI taxonomy): Eukaryota > Viridiplantae > Streptophyta > Pinopsida > Cupressales > Cupressaceae > Cryptomeria > Cryptomeria japonica. The sequence goes on from NC_081405.1 coordinate 163,339,932, forward strand.
TCATCAGGTAGGTGCTAGGTGTAGTGTAATCATTCTCTAGATAATATGTTGAATATTCTCCAATTCCTGATAAGTGAAGCTTCATCCTTTTCTGCCATGTGGAGAAACTTGACTTGTTCAACTTTGGTGCATCCCTTTTATACATCTTTGGATCTTGCCTCAAGTTCCTTTAAAATTTACTTTCGGAGTTCTAGCTCTGATACCAATTGTTAGTTAGATGAGAGGGGGGGTGAATCTTATAAACTCACAATTCAATGATCTATCCAGATTCAACCTCAATAGAACTTACTTGATATGCAACTATGACTCGAAATCATTCAAACTCATAAACTGATAAACTTGAAACAACAAAACACATTTAACACTAGATTTAACATGGAAACCCAAATAGGGAAAAACCACTATGGGATTTCAGACCCACTAAGAAAATATACTCTTCTAGAGTATGCTCGATTAAAAGTCAATCTTGTTAAAGACTACATAAACACGTTTGCTAGATGTGGCCTGGTTAAGGGATTTCCCTCAGATCTATCAGAATCTTGCACTTTGTTAGAAGTGACCTTGTCAAAGGATTTCAAACACTCATTCAGAATGTTACCTTGCTAGATGATTTACAAATAAGACTGTTAGGTCCACTCGGTTAAGAGATTTCCTGTCACTTACAAAAATAAATAACAATAATAAAATATATCTGCAACTTCACATCTGAAATGTTAAAGCAGACTCTATGTGCTCAAAATAATCTTGTCATAAGACTTATCTTCCTCCTTGATGGGCTTCTCAATCTGTTCTTCAATCAGATCTTCGATCTTCTATACTCGGTAATCACTTCTATAGTATCACTGCTCTTCTATTTGCTTGTATCCATTGTTCATCAACTATTCCTTATTTATAAGAAATTCCTAACCACTTAATCTCCTTAATAACATTTCCCATGATTAATCTTAGCTATTAGATCTTCAAACTTGACTAGGTTCATTGAATCCTTTGAACTAAAAAATGTTTTATCTTACATTGAAACTTGTATTCCTTCCTTGGTACTTGTGCTCGGTTAAGACCGTTCAATCTTTGCTGTAGATCAAACTCTTGAATTTTCATTGCCATTGATCCTTAATAAACTTCTTGCATGACATTCCAATCTTCTATAAATCTCTATCTCATTGGTATCCCTCATTTAATAATGTGTTTATTCATCCAATGCATTCTATTACTACTCGGTTGATTCTCAATAAATACTAAACTTTACTCGGTAACTTCTTTCTTCTTTAACCGACACTGATAACCTTGGTGTTTACCTACTAGCTCCTTGCTCGGTAAAATAGAATAGTATCAAACCTTTATTCATTCTATTACATGAAATCTTTTCTCCTTCTTGTTCAGTCTTCAAATACACATATATAGGATATCAAAATAATCAAAATATCATAATCTCATCACTGTCTAACTCGGTAATAGTTGCCCATTGAATAACTTATTACTCCCCTTCATTTTCACATTCTTTCTGTGTCACTTACTGACATCTTTATACTTATCAAAACATACTCTTTAAGATATGGCAACATCATACTGAATTAGAAAATCAATTGCTTGACATCAATTACAAAATAATATTATTAAGACAGTAGACATCCTTTATCAATTATATCATCAATTTCCAACAACCTTCTCAATATCATCATACCAACAAACTTAATGTAATGCCAACTGGTGTCTGCTAGTGTATGAAGTTTGTGATGTCGGGCATGTAGAAACCAATTGCCGATGACTTTCTAGTTGGTTGCCAGATGGTTTCCATCAATGAAAACATCAACTATTCTCATAAGAGTGTAGAATGCCAACAATCTCCCCCTTTGGCATTGATGGTAACACTCATGAGAAAAATCAAAGTTGTTATCCAAAAATTGAAATCCAAAAAGATGTGCTCCCCCTGAGCAAGTGATCTCCTCTGTACATGCATTTTTCTCTCCACTACTCCCCCTTTGACATCAATGACAAAGGATGTCATCAAAAGAGTACAAAAATGCTACCTCAAGGTTTGTAACCGGTTGGTTACAATCTAAAAGATATCCTTCAAAATCATATTTAGACTCTGCATAAATTTGTTGTTGTCATCTATAATTGCCCCAGTCTGCTGGATCATACCGGTGAGATAGTGCATCTTCTACTCTGGTGATCGTTCTCCTTGTACTATTGCCTTAGACAATTTAGTTCTCTGAGTAATCAGATTATCCAGCCTCAGACCAAGTTTATCTTTTAGTTCCTGGGCATTAGACTTTATTCTTGCCTTCTCTTTCTCAAGTTTTTATAATTTCTCCTCAAAGACTGCCATTTCTTGTTCAAAAACTGATTTGAGTCCAGATGAACCTATAATATTATCTACAATGTCATCAATTTCTTTATGTGTCTTCTTGATCTCCTTATCAATGTCCTCAATCAAATAGTAAGGTTTACATGCTTCCCTATTTAGCTCCTTATACTCCAAAATTGTAGAATTGAGTACCAGTAAAAGTGTATCCACATGATTGGTACATTTCTTTATTGTGTTTTCAAAGAATGTGTTTTTCTCTTTTTCAACTCTCTCCTTTAAAAATATCCTCATTCACCTTGTCTATAGTTATAAGATTATCAAAAATTGAATTTGGACAATGTGTCCAATTTACCTAAAGAATCCTTACTGTGATCTATGTTACAATTCGGTGCAATCATCTTAATAATAGGTAAAGTGTTATCAATTGCCTTAAAAGCCAATGCATTGCAATCAGTTTTTCTCTTAATGGAATCCAGAAGTACCTCTATGATATTGATAGGTCTAAATTCACCTGTAGATGTACTCGGTTTAGTTGTAGATTTCATCTCAATAGATGTTTGAACAATCACCTTCAGTATCTCATCTTTATTTCCATCAGATTTATCCATTTTGCTTTTATTTTCCTCAGGTGTTTGCATCTCAACCTTTAATGGTTTCTCAAATTTTTTCAATGTCTCCATAACTGGCGGTTTTTTAGTCTCAACATGAACCTCTACCTTTGATTGTTTCTCTGAAAGTTCTACTGTCAGATTCTCAGTCTCCAGTGGCCCTGTGCTAGTACCTTTGTCTTCTATAGGTTTTTCAATCTCTACCAATTTCTCTATTTGGGTTGGTATCTCATTTTCCGAAGAGTCAATTGTTTGTGCCGATTTCTTTGAAAGTTTTCTATTATCAACATTGTCTTCCTTAACCTCTGAATTATCCTAATCCAAAACAATGTTTACCTCTTGAGTATCCACATTCATTGTAAAGAGTATCTCAGACTTAGGGTTAGTATTATCATGCATTATACCTTCAGTATCAGTAGCTGGTGGATCTTCTAAGTGTACCGGTGGTGTATCCAAAGGAGGTGGTGGAAGGTTATCAGTAACCTTTATGTTTGGAATACCACCAACTTTGCCTTTACCCTTGTCCTTGTCTTTCTGATATACTTTAAATGTCTTTTTAGGTCTGCTCTTTTCTTCTTGCTTTTCCTTCTCTACAAATAATATATGCCATTTATCTGTAGTATCCTCTACAATCTCTTTTACCCTTCCAGCCACCAGCCTTACTTGCTGGTGTCCACTAACAAATACAGATTGGATAGCTTCAGAGATAAGTTCATCAATTTCTTCCTTGGAGTTTACCGGATGAACAACCAAGAGTGCTTCAACTTTCAGTTTCTTATCCAATTCCATCAGTGATAGCCTTTTTTCTTCTAGTCTCATGTAGAGATCATTTGGTAGCTCATCAATCACTTCTATCAAAACTTTCTTGAATATATCGAAGTGTAAGACAATTCTTTCCTTAATGGTGTTTATGTTAGTATCATTTAAAGTGTTATACCATTTGCTTACATTAGACAAATTACCTTCCTTTGTTATCCCATTCACTAAATCATTCAATGTGGGGGTAATCGGTGTCTGTTTCTTCTTAGGTGTAAGTTTCTTCTTCATTTCCCTAACTGCCTGATGTTTCTTCCTTAGAGTCCTGGTTTTCTTAGGTGAAGGAGAGGGTACCGGTGAGGGTTTTCTCTTCCTTTCTACACTTTTAAACTAAATAGCCTTACCACTGTTAGTGTCGAAAGATGTTACAACCAGTGAAACATGTTCTTTAGGTTGTAGTCCTTCAAGTTCACTTGCCGATATACCATTGATGTTCATAACATTTTGATTTCCTTTACCTTCTTGGAGGCATCTCTAATGAATTTTTCTCTTCTCTTAGTCCTTTTCTTCATAGATACTTTACTCTCTATGGTTTCTGCATTTCCAAAGAATTCCTCAAATGGCTCCCTTGGTGCATCAAGTAGAGCTTTAGCATAAGTTTCCAAAACAGATAAGTCTACCTCATATCCCATCTCTTCAACCCAAATAGTTCTAGGACTTGCTACTTCCATCCAAGTTTCATCTCTCTTAATAACAAAGCATATTTCCTTGTCATATTTATCAACAATGCTCTGTGGTAGTCTCTCTCTTGCTCTCATCTTAGATTGGAACATTTTGAAATAGTCTGAAATGTTCTTAACACTGTCAGTGCCCATACTAGTGAAAGCATCTTGTATATGTTTTCCTACTGGAATGTCATAACCAAAATCCTTGTGACCTATGCTGGGTATCTCCTTGGTAAAGTACAACATCAGACATACCAGAAGGTTTCCAAAATTCAAAGTACCTTTCTTGTCACCCTTAATCTTCTTCAATTTGTTAATTAATTCATCCTTAATCCATTCACACACATCAATCTTAGCATTATTGTGTACAATCTCATATGCACTGCAAATACATAGGCCAAAAATAGAATTTAGTCTATTTGCATGATTAGCCTTGTAACCTAGTACCATACTCACATATATTACATTTATGTCCTTAACATCATTTACTCTAAGTGACCTGTTATCAAATGTTGCTCTGGTTAAATCCATAACCCCTTTGTTAGGAATCTTTTTGGTTTTATCGGGCCTACTACCAATTGAAGGTAAATCAGGAACTGCCTTAATTGCTTCCCTTGTTATTTTGCAAATTGATTCTAACCACATGAATTCTCCATGGACTTTGCTTAATACAAGTTTGACAAATTCCTTAGGAAATTCAGGAATTTTCAGAATCTCTACAAAACCTATATTTTCCATAATCTTATCTATGGGTTTGATTACTCTATTTTTATTAGAAATGACCTCATTAAACATTTTCTTCAACTCCTCAGTCCCTAGGTTTTCCATGTTGCAATGTATGTAAATTATAGGGTCTTCTGCAAATGCTACACCCTTAGGGATTTTTAAAAAAGCTCCTATCGAGTCATCTTGTTTCACAATCTTGAGGATAATTTTGAATACGGGTCTAGGGCATTTAACATTTTCCACAATAGTAGGGTTCAAAATAAACTCTGGAATAGAAGATGAGGAAGGCATTTGAAAGCTAAATACCTCTAAATCAAAATTTTGAATGCTTGAAAATCATTTTGCAGCTTCGCCTTAGAATGCCTTGCTCAATTTTGCGCTCTTTGATCGTTTGAATGCTCGGTGAGTTTGAAATGAGGGTTTTTTGGTGCTCTATAGCCAAAAAGTTCTATAAAACCACATTAAATTCTCATTGATTAAGTGAAAACTTAACACATCCACTGGTAAAGAATAAATGTATCTTCTCACCATCAACCAAGGGTAGAATGCATGATCTTCAACTTGCTACAATACCCCCTAAGGATTGCTCCTTAGTTAGATGAAGAATCTCCTGCCGGTGGAGGATTACTTTTTTCTACTAGTGAAGATATAGTTTCATCAGTTCTCTATTCACTCTTCTTAATCCATTGTTTTGAAAATTCTTGCTTAACTTCATCTACCTTTTGTTTTCCCTTCAAACTAGATCCTTTGTTGTTTTCTGGTGCATTCTTGCTTCTATAGAATTTAACAATATGTCCAATCTTGTTACAAGCAGAACAAATTACATTATTCTTTTGAATAGCCTTTCAATATCCTTGACTGGTTTGTGATCTGCCTTGATTTGATAAATGTCCAAATCTTCCACAAACATAGCATTTCACATTCATTCTACAATTTTCTAAATTATGACCAGCTTTGTTGCATTTGGAACATTGACTGGTGGGTGAGTTTGTATTCTGATTATTTCTAAATCTACATTGATTTGCTATGTGACCATATTTATTGCAATTGAAACATTTGCCATTAAGTTTATAAGCATTAGGTTGTCTTACCGGTTTGTTCTGACCTTAATTGTTTGCAGTACCGAAACTTTTTCCATGTTCAAATCCAAGTCCATTAGTATCTCCATTAGGTTTATGTTTTTTAAGCATGTCATCAATTTCTTCTAAACTTTTCTTAAATTTGTCTATGTGTTTATTTGTAGTAGCCAACTCATTTTCCAGAATTCCAACTTGTCTCAGTTTTATCATGTTGCATGTGAATCAAGTCTGTCTTTAACATATCATTTTCATTACCAAGTCTTAGATTTTCATTTCCAACATCATTAAGTCTCATTTTAAAGTCTTCTTCATTCTTCTTCCCGTCTTCAATATCTTTACATAACCTCATAGTCATATCTTGCATTTCATTCTTTGTATTATTGTTTTCTTCTCTCAACTTGTTGGCAATGTCTCTAAGAGTTTCTTTTTCATCATCATCATTCTGCATCTTCTCATGAAGTTATTTTCTTTTATTTTGTGCTATAGAAAATTTCTCTAGAAGTCCTTTAATTAGTTCTTGTGCAATCCTCAGATCATCTTCAAGTTTTATATTCTTCAATTTTTCTACATCAAAATCTTCAAGGGCTGCTTCCAACTATTTTCTTAAGTTCTCCATCTGTACTAGTGTCAGAATCTTCCTCAAGCTTTTAGGCTTTTGAAAATAGAGGACCAGGCTCTGATACCAATTGTTAGATTCAATGACAGTCCCAAAGACACTAAGAGGGGGGGGGGGGTGAATCAGTGTCTAACCAGTTGACAAAATATTTAAACTTGTTAATAACTTTGCAACCCAAAATAGTGTACCGGTAAATAAGAATTATTGCAATAAACATAAATAATAGAGACAGCATAGAAACACACCATAAAACAAGATATTTAATGAGGAAACCTCATGTGGGAAAAACCTTGGTGGGATTTGTGACCCACAATATTAACTCACTGGCCAATGAATAAATACTACTTACAATGAGGGGCCTGCACATGCAGGGAGGCCAATAGCCTAGAGCTCACTATTCAATAAAGAGTCACATTGACTACAAAATATTAAATCCAATACAATTTACTGCTCAAAACAACATCTCTCATGCTAGGTTCAGTATCAGTTTAAACTCAGTCAATAACCAGAACCTTCAATGTCAACTATATCACCTTATACAAAATTGCCTCATCACATATTATATCTCTCATCCATCTACTTACATAAAATGACCGATAAGATCTCATACATATATCAGTCTTTTATAGTATACCATGTCGGCTTTACAAAAGATAACTACATTATAAAACAATTCATATAAACACAACTTTATCCCATGCTGGCAGGGGTTCCAATATGCTTGTTGTTGATGTAATCTGAATGTCGGTGAAGTGCCTATCGGTGCCACTGTCTACCGGTGTATGAAGTTTGTGATGTCGAGCATGTAGAAACCAACTGCCGGTGACTTTCTAAGCTATTTCCAAATGGTTGCTATCAATGACAATGACAACTATTCTCATAAGAGTGTAGAATGCCAACATTCCTCATCCTTATATAGCCAGCCAAGGATGTCTTTCTCTTCTGATTCATTTTCTAGTGTGCCCAATTGGATAAATTTTCCATCAAACTTGGTGATGGGCTAGGTTACTTGATGTGTCGATGTAGAAGGTTGTCCATGAGATTTTGGAGATGTTGGTAATTTAGATAGACACATGGGTTTGAAATAGTATTCTCCCATGCCTTGATCTTTGATTTTCATCTTTTGTTTGAAGTCCATGGATAAAGACTTGAGTTTTTCTTGATGATGATCAAATGTTGAGGAAGTTGGAGCCTCCTTGTTGTGTGGAACCAAGCTGTCTTGAGTTTCCCCCATAGCATTGCAATGTTGAAAAGGGTTATTATTGGTAGATATAGAAATTTCCAGTCCATTAAATGGGAACTTGACACACTAATGGTATGTTGAAGGCACTACTTGTATTTCATGTATCCAAGGATGACCCAATAGAATATTGTACATTAAGTCTATGTCCAAGACTTGGCATATAGTGTCCTTTTGTGTTGGTCCTACTTGAATAGGTAGTATTACTATTCCTTTGGATGACCTTTCTTCATCATCATAATCCTTGATAGTGATCTTTTTGTTTGGATCAATAGACTACTCGGAGAAGCCTAATGCACAGATAAGCTTTAAAGTACAGATATTGAGACCTGCTCCTCCATCTATTATAACTCTTTTAGCTTTATGTTTATAGACTAAGACTTTGATATGGAGTGGAGTGTTATGCAAATGATTCAAGGAGACATCATCATGTTTGGAAAAGGTGAGGTTATGAGGCCTTGTCATATGAGCCACCATGGCTTGGAATCTATCAATGTCCAGATCTTTAGGAATGGTTGTTTTGACCAGTTCTTTCTCTAAGATGTCCTTGTGTTTGGGTGAGAGTTTGAGTAACTAAAGTATGGATATTTGAGAAAGAGTTCTCCACAATTGATCAACCAAATTATATCAAGTCATGGGGATAGTGGAGGATGTTGATGTATGCCCTTTCAAGATGTATTTTTGAGCTCTAGTTGTCACATTCATTGACGCATGATCTTGTTTGTCCTAGATTTTTATGAAATTTATTTGGTTGTCATCTGTTGATATGTGATTGATGGTGTTATTGTATATGTGATTTATACAAAATCCTCTAGTATTGTTTGATGATGAAACTCCTCCCCTGTAATTTGGAAGAGGATTTTTAAAGGCGTCATTGTTTATTTTGAGATCATCAACTGTTAAATCACCTCTATCAATCATGTACTGAATGATATTTTTAAGCTTCATGCAATCATTTATGTGATGTCCTCTGTTTGGATGAAAATCACAGAAATGATAGTCATTCCACCAAGGTCGTTTGACCTAGGGTTCAAAGTTGTTAATGGATGGCAATGCGATAATTTTATTTTCCAAGAGTTCTCAAAATGGTGATTTTAAGGTTTTCCCTAATGGTATGTAGATACATATATTCAAGAAAGTGTTGGTGTTACCTCTCTGGTTTGTATTATTCCCCTGGTTAGCGTTGTTTCCTTGGTTATTGTTGTTAACTTGGGTATTGTTGTTGGTGTTTTAAATTGAAGGTCCTTGATTGGTATTTTGTGAATAAGTGTTAGTGGCTTGATTAATACCTTTTTGATTTTTGTTAGATGGTGGGTTACCTAATAAAGCCAAAATTGGTTGTTTGGACTTCACATCATTAACAATGTTTTTGTTTCTTGTCCAAAATCTGGATTTGTCTAAAGTGTTGTTGTTGTTTTGATTGTTAAAGGGGTGATTGTTTGATGAGTTAGATCCTTCCTTAAAGAAATTCAATGTTCTTTTCTTGATGTAGGCTTCCTCTACTTGGATTTCATTTTCTATCAACTTGGAAAAAGATGGTATGCATTGGAGCTTGAGTTGATAACTCATCTCGCTATTTAGATTAACGATAAAGATCTCCATCTTTTCCTTTTCAAGCATGTCTCGAGGATATCTTGAAACCATGCATCTCCAACGCTAAAGAAACACCATGAATGTTTCATTGTTATTTTGTTTGGTGTTAGACACATCCAACATGGTGATTGCATGTTGAATATTATAGGAGTATTGGGTAATAAATTTGTTTACCAACTCATCAAATGATCTGATGGGAGGTGTGAGTTTAGATAACCACTCCTTTGTTTGCCCTCCCAAACTGCATGGGATTAACCTCATTAAGTAAGTGTCATCATGAGCAAACTATAGGCTTATGGTACAAAATTCCCGAACATGATTACAGGGATCACTTTCACCATAGTATTTGTCATACTTTGGTATATCTGAATTTGGGGCAAAAGGTACCATGTTCAATCTCTTATCAAAAGGATAAGGACAAATCTCATCTAAGGAGTATCGCATCGTGGTCCCTTGTTGCATGTCCTGCATTTTCCTTTCTAGCATTTGGATTTGTTATGTAAGAGCGACCATGGGTGCATTTGTATGTCAAGGGAGATATTCCTCCCTTTAATTAAGATTATCCTAATTGCAAGCATGGTTGTGTTCGGGGGTGTTATTTTGTTCATGTATGATTTCCAGGTCACGTGTTTCTTCGTCTCTTTGTTGGTCTTGATAGGCATAATTTCTAGACCTTTTTCTAAAAATTCTTTCATCTACATTCCTTAAGTTTTCGGTATCGAAATCCTCAGGAAGTCTAACTCCTTTGCCAGTTAGCATGAGTATATATTTTTCCTTGTTTGCTTCAATAAGGCTTGGAATGATGGGTTTTCTTGACACTCTTGGAGAAGTTCCTCAGTGATCTTTATATCTCCCATATTAGCATACTCATAAAAAGGCTTGGATAATCTATGGCCCATACTTAATTTTGGTTGCGATTCTCTTTGTTTGTTTATCTGAGATCAAGTGATAGTGGGCATTTAGTAAATTTCCACCATGATTAATTCTTCATTTTGTATGGGAGTTCTAGGTGATGTTGGTGGTTCGGGTTGAGCTTCGTTATATGTGATACATAACTATGGGAATAAAGCGGGGTTGATCCTTCCTCCATGATTTAGGCATTGGTTGAATGTCACTTTCTGAATACAAGCTCTATTTCTCAACTATTCTTTGTCAAACTCATTTGTTTTGCCTTGGATATACAATCGCATGTGACACAAGAATGCATGAAGTGATGCAAAGAGTTGGCGATTGATGTAGAAAAACTTATTCCTTTTTGCAAGTGCCTTAGAACTAGGTTGTCTCTTCTTCAACTTAGTTTTGTGATGAAGACTTTTTCTTCTCAAAATATGAGGAGTGGTCATACACGAATGATCAATGCTTTCCATTTGATGTTGAATTTGAATACTTTGTTTGAAGACTCAAGCTTACTTTATCAAGTAGAGGTTTACATTCGCCTCCGCGACAAAGTGTGTCAAATGATATGGATAAAAAGTCTCCTGATATGGAAAATTGATTTGTCAACTTAAGGATTAAACTAGGTATGTTGTTTGTGATAGAATCCATTAGATGGTGGAACTTTGATCAATGTGATGATACTTCTTGATTTTGTTGGATGAAGGCTTATCTCAAGCTAATTTAAGATTTAAAAATTTTTGTTCTAAGGATGCTTGTTTATGAGGAATTATTTTCTGTGATAATTTGATTCGAATTTTGACTATTGAGTTTGACAAAAGACCAAAAAGAGTACTCAAGGCTATGGATGAAAATTTTCTAAAAGATCTTATTAGCTCTCTATTTTCCTAGGTTTTTTGAATATGCACTAAGACAAAGACAGGATGCCCTAATGAATGTTCTATATGCGCCACTGAAAGTTCTTTATATGCTAAGTTGTCTCTTCTACGCGCTCACTCAGATTGTTTGAAATTGACTTGGTTGGACAAGTCATGTGCTAATATGTCTAGATTACGTGCTACTGTTTGAGTTGAAAGCACTAATATATGACTCATATGTGCTAAGCTGATGTGCGAATGCACTAAAATGGTGCCAAAAGGCGCTATTGAATGTTTTACCACTAAGGTAGTGGTTATGTGCTAATGTGACTACTTAAAGCACTACAAAATGGTTGATACACGCTAGGAAGTTGCTCCTATGCGCTAAGCTGCCCTGATTTCTTTGCTTCTGCTATTTTTTTTTTTGGTATTTTTAACTTTTGTTTTGGATGGATGGTTTTATGAAAAATAAATTGCAAACACAACATGAAAGAGATAACAAATTTTGCCTATGCTAGACAATTATTGTATGTTCTATGAGGATGTGTTCAAATCCCCGATGTTTTCACTGGATTAGATAACAAGTAATACAAATCAGGCAGACTCTTTATTCAAGGGTCATTAACAACATCATATCCCACTAGTCTCGATACTCCGTTAGCTCAAACAACCATGTCACCCCCTAGAGGGTGCCCATTTTTTTGCCTTTTGCTAGAAGTTAACTCAAAGTGAATTGCTTCACAATTGAGTAGTTATATTGGGAGATATATGGTGAGTGAACTTGGGGGTGGATTCTTCCCAACCCTTGCATTATGATGTTGAAAATCTTTGGATATTGACTTGGCTCAAGGCTTCTAGTGCTAAGGCTTTTAATCAAGATTTCATTCGTTCTTCAGCGATAAATTCCCTTAGGAGGCTTCCCAACCTTTGAAACAAAGGCTTTATGTATCTTAAAGATACTGGGGGAAGGCTAATCGTTGAGAAAAACCATTGAAGGGGACTTTCGTCAACCTCCACATTTGATGATAGTGGGTTGGAACACTTGGCGATAAAATCGTTTCCCACTTAGTTCGTTCCCCTCTCACTGGCCATTAATGGTTCTCTAAGAGAAACTCAAGAGGGTAGGCTTGCTAAAGGTTTTAAATGCTTGAAATAAATAAATTATAAGAGTGGTTTGGCTTTTTGGTCACCCAGTTAAGGGGAGAGAATATACCTTCCTCTTTCAAGACAAAGCAAACAAGTTCTTTTTATCTCTCAAAGAAATAATTTGCTAACTTCTACTTGGATATTTTGCTCCAAAAAGCATGGTATTATTTTTAACTTTGCATAGCAATGATTTGCTAACTAAAAATGGAAATCCTGGTCAACAAAGAAATTGTGATATTGGTCAACAAAAAGTAAAGTCGATAAGTGAAAATTTTCCTTTTGCCTTGCACAATAATAAAAGATGAGGTTCTTTTATTTCTTGCAAAAAAACCAAATCAAAATGAATCCCTTTATGCACCAAAGGAAGTTGAAGTTCTTTTTACCTTTGCAAACTTAAAAGTAAATTTGTTTTGTTCTTTTTAAACCCAAATTGAAGTGTGTTCCTAACTTGCAAGAATGAAAAATTTGCTTTGTTGTTCTTTTTATCCATGCAATAAAGAAAAGATTGAGTTTTGTTTTAAACACAAAAAGGAAAGCATGAAGTTCATTTTATGCATCCCAAAGAAATCATGAGGTTCATTTTAAGATTTTGCAAAGAAGAAAGGTGAGTTCCTTTTACTAACTTTGAAAGAAAGTAAAGAAAACTAAACTTACTCCTTATGTTCCTTCATAAAAACATTAGCACTTGCACACAACCAGTCAGCAAGAAAAGTTAAAATCATGATGGTGGGATTTACAAGCCTAAATTATGATCTTGGTTACAATTTTGTCTTTTTCTCTATCAGAGCTATGCACTAGCCTGCTGCACAGATGCGCTATAGAAAAGTGCAAATGCACTACACTAGCTACCTAATGTGCTATGTTGTGTGCTAGATGCGCTACACTATTGTTCCAATGCACAAAATTAAACCAGAATGTTATGCGCTATCTTAGAGTCTATATGCGCTAGGGAATGGGTCTAATGCGGTAAACAGTGCACCGAAACCACTATAAAAAAGGTTCGAACGTGCTAATGAAAGGTTTCAATGCACTAAAATAGTTTTTCCACATGCCTGCAATCTTGCTCCTCCATAAAAAACAATGTGATTAATGGGGTTAGGCCCCACAGTGGGCGCTAGAAATGTGGCAGGAAATGAGGGTGACATAAACATAAAAGTCTGATTTCAAAGTTTTCACACACCAATGGGACTCTTGGTGCAAGTTACAGGAGCTATATTGAATAACTCAACTTCCCAAGGGGTGTTCCATTGTTCTCTATCTCACAGGATCCCTGAAGTCAATGTCTTTGCTCTCAGATCACTAAGCAAAGTGTCTTAGCAATGACAACTCCAAGAATGGGTGATGTTTTCCTATAAGTATGAATGCATTCCTATAACATGTATAATATTGAAACTAGAATGATTTAAACTAGTATGAATATGATGCTATGATAAAAATTAGTAATCCTATCCTAACAATATATACTAGTCTAACATGGATATGCTATGACATTAAAATGCTTCTAAATGCTTAATGTGTTTTTAACAAAGAGAGGCTTGATGCTTAGTAAAATGAATATAAGTTAGATGCATGAAACTTCGATGATTTTTAAAATGAGAGAATGAGAGATCTATTTATAGGAAAAATAGGGTAATGGATAGTCAAGATTGGATAATCTTAACAAGGGCCAGGATTGAAAGTCAATCAATCCATGTTCACAATTCTCACCAATGAAATGGTGACAATTGTCAACAAGAAGTTGCTTGAGAGGAGATGAAAGAAGCATTAAATGTTGGAGAAGACATGAAGGTTACCTTACGAGGTAAGGGTTAAGGTTAGGCTAAGGTTATCCATTGGATAAAGATTTTATCTAAGAGATAAACTCTTGTGCAAGGGTTAAAGAAATAACCAAGGTTAAAGCCATGAATGCTTGATGGGACCCTTGGGTTAGATGAGGGTTGAGTTAGAGAGAAAGTCTCTAATCATGCAAGAAGGTTGAGTTTAACCATTAATGGTTATGTAAGAGCCTTTAATGGTTTGGAATACTTTGAGGGTTTGAGAAGTGACTTCCCTTTGCTTAGGGATGTGACAATATTTAGGATATGGATTAGGCTAATTTAGAAGTGATTTGAAGAATCTAGAAGGGGTTTAGGAGACAAGTGGGAGATGTGGGATTTTGCAAGTGGGTGGGGAAAATAGAATTTAATTAAAATAAAATTACTTTATTTCAATCAAATAGATGCAACTTGCATAAATACAAGTGGGGGATTTAAATAAATAAATTAGATTTATTTACTTGCAAGGATCAATTTAATTAAATGTAAATTTAGTTAAAAGGGGAGAAAGTAGAATTATTAAAATAAAGTGATTTATTTAATTAAAGACTAGAAAAGGCTTAGCTGAACTTAATTAAATAAATTGAGCAATTCATTTAATTAAATAGATGAATGGGGAGAAATTAAATTAAATAGAATTTAATTAAATAGAGGAAGGGGGTTAAAATGAATATTAAATATTCATTTAGGAAAGTGGTCATTTTTATACATCTACATAAGGTTTCCAACTTCTTCCATATCTCATGAGAAGTTTGCAATTAAATAACATTTATAATCTCGAAGTCAGTCAGAGCACTCAATAATGCTTCCTTAGCCCTACTATTGTATTCAACACTTTTGATCCCATCCAGAGTTGAAAAACCATTTGTAGGAATGGTATACTTACTTTTAGTAATATCCTAGTAAGGTTCACCAATGCATCTCAGATGACACTCCATGCTAATAATATGATGAAACAATAAGCATCTGGTCAACTATTGAGAGGGGGGGGGGTGAATCAGTAGATAGAAAAAAAACTAAACTTTCACCAAACTTAAACCCAACTCAGAAACAACTTGCAAAACTAAACTAGTTTAGACACTATATCCAAAACTACAATTACATTGTCAAACTTTACTAGTTGACGAAAACATCAATGATACAATGTAATAGATCTGAAACTCACATACCATTTAACCAAAACATTAAAATACTTTACTAACATTAGTAATAGCTCATTTCAGATCATTTCTGGTTATCTAAACATATCTCAGTGGCTTTACCAGTTAATCATATCAACCATATCAAAACATATCCACAAAATCATTCACCACTTGACACAATGATTTTTCACATGGAAACCCAAATGGGAAAAACTATGGTGGGGATGAAAACCCACAAGTATTTTGAACTCACCTAAAGTTTGCCCTGTTAGGAGCCAAGCCTTGTTAAAATCTTATACAATAATGTCCTGTTAAGAACAGATCTAGTTAGGGACCACCTGGTTAAGGGATTGACTACAATTCGCTGTTAAGAGTAACCTTGGTAGAGGATTTCAAATACAAGCTAGTGGATCACCTAGTTAGAGGATTTAGACAACACTAAGCCTATTAAAACTTACTTGGTTAAGGGATTTAACTATTGTAATGGTTAGAGAACAAGAGGGTCTTTGCTGATATGGTAATAGCGTGCTATCTTGCTTAGTCAGATCCTTTTCTGCTCCTATCTGCCTTCAAAATATTCTGCAGACACTCCTTCTGGTTCGACAACAATCACACTACCACACTTAACCGAATTGCCAACACAATTAAAAACAACTCATCAACCTTAAATAAAAATACAATAGGTCGGTAACACAACAAAAAACCTACAAATCTCATAGAGATTACAAACATATCGGTTCAATCAAGACTATTGGATTACATAGCAATCAACTACACATTGTTCAAGACAACTTGAATTGCTCCTAGAGCACTGTACATCGAATCCTATAATTCATCACGTTGTTATCACTTCATCCTATGCATTTTCTTATTCCCAAGATAAACAATTATCTTCACGCACCAAAACCACTTTGAAACTCATCACGTGCATCATGCTTACATGGAATCTATTAGGATTCCCAAAGATACTGAGAGGTGGGGTGAATCAGTATCTAATCGGTTGGATAATTTTCTTAACTTAAAACATGTAAATCATATCAACATTGTATACTGGTAAACAAAAAGTAATGTAGTAAATAGAGATAAAAACAACCACATGAAAAGCACACCATAACACAGTAGTTTAACGATGAAACCTAGTGTGGGAAAAACCTCGGTGGGATTTGTGACCCACAATATTCACTTACTGGCCAATAAGAGAATATTACTACTACAGTAGGGGCCTGCACATGCAAGAAGGCCAAGTGCCTAGAGCTCATTGCTCAATTGCAAAATGGGAAGTCTCACTGACTTACAAAATGGATTATGCAAATCCAATGTCTTGTACTGCTTCAAAATAGCATCTACAATCCCAGATCTAGTACCGGTTTTAGCTCTGCTTCATACGTCAATGCTTAACTTATAATTCGCATATTAGGTCTTCCTTATTTCACCTATCTACTTCCTTACAAAATGTTCTACAATGATCTCATACATATATGAGTCATTTTACAACTTGCCCAATCGACTTACAATGATTTTACAATTAATTATAAAATGTGTTATAAACAAAATTCCTGTCGGCCTGGGTGCCGGTATACTTCCTTTTACTGTTGGTGTTTTGTGTGCTGGTGTAGAGTCTATCATTGTTGGTGTCGGTAAATTGTCTTGTCGGTATCATATGATTGCAAGGTTACCATCAATGACAAAACCTTCAGTCACCTACAATATCTCATTGGAGTGTGCATTTGCCAACAATCTCCCCCTTTGGCCTTGATGGAAACACTCATGAGAAAAATCCAAAAAGTGTCATCCAAAAAGAATCTACCAGAATTGTCTTACCAAAAATTGTGTACCAAAAAAGTATGTGCTCCCCCTGAGCTGATGAGCCATTTGCTGATTATTTTTCTCATTACCACTACTCCCCCTTTGGCATCAATGACAAAGGTTGTCAAAGTGCCAATTGAGTGTGGTTTCCAACTTCACTGTCCTTTAATGCAACCTCTATCCTCTGAATTGTACTGGTGAGGTGTTGCATTTGTTGTTTCGGTGTTTTATGTCCTTGAACTAGAACCTCAGATATCTCTTTTCTCAAGGAGGCAAGGTAGTCCAATCTTGGACTAAGTTTCCATTTTAGATCTTTTGCCTTTCCTTTTATACTTTCCTTCTCTCTTTCCAATTTTAGAAGTTCCTCCTCAAAACTTGTTGTTTTTTTCTCAAGAACTGATAATGGTTCAGATGAATTAATGAAGTTTTCAGCTAATTTATGTATTTCTTCTTGTACCTTGTTGATCTTCTTATATATATCTACTGTCAAGAAGTTTATTTTGCATGTATCTTTGTACAAAGTTTTAAACTCTTTTAGTGTATTACATAGTGTTGGTAAAAGAGTGTCAAATTGTCTCATGCACTTCTTTATTTCCTTTTCAAATAATTTGTGTTTTTCCTTCTCTAGTTTCTCTTTGAATGCTCCCTTATTTATTTGTTCAACTATCACAATGTTGTTAGTAATATACTTAGACAATGTGTCAAGTTCATTCAAAGAATCTTTATTATCCACATTACATTTGGGTGCTATCATTTTCAAAATTGGGATTGTATCATCAATAGCTTTGTATGCTTGTGAGCTACACTTTGTTATTTTCTTGATAGAATCCAAAAGAACTTCTGTCATATTTGTTGGTCTGATTTCTGCAATGGAAGAACCAACAATTTGTATTCTGCTAGTGTGAGTAATTTCTTTGTTTGTAGTGATCTCTGGTAGGTCAGTTTGTGTTTGCATTTCTCTAAACAAAGGTTTGGGTTGCTCAACTATTGTTGGTGGCACTGTCTGTACATGAACCTGTTCTTGTGAGGGAGCCTATTGCTTTGCCTGTTTCTTAGTGTTGTCCAGTACCAGTTTTTCTTCTGTGCTACCTATTGTCGGTGGCCTAGTTGCCACATCTATTTTCCCTGTTGATTCCTTATCTACCATAATATTGACTTTCTGAGTGTCAATGTTCATTGTATATAACACCTCAGAATCAAGATTTGTGTCCTCATGTGGTATGTCCATACTCTCACTACCCGATTGATTGTCAGTAGTAACTACCGGTGGAGAAGCTAGAGGTGGTGGGGATAAATTGTCTGTTATTTTTATGCTGGGTGGTTCACCAGCCTTTCTTTTTCCCTTATCCTTTTGATATACCTTGATGGGTTTAGGGCTTCGATACTCTTCCTACTTTTCCTTCTCTACAAGGAATATGTCCCATGCATTAGTTGTTTCTTCTGTTACCTCATTCACTCTCCCTACCATTTGTGGTACATGTCGGTGAGCAGTTAAAAATACTAACTAGATAGCCTCTGAGATCAATTTATCTATCTCATCAGGTGAGTTGACAGGATGTACAGCAAGTAATTTTTGAATTTTTATTTTCTTATCAAGTTCAATAATATCTACTCTCCTAGCTTCAAGTCTATTGTAGAGATCTGTTGGTATTTCATCAACAAGTTGCATCAAAAAATTCTTGTAGATATCTAAGTGTAGGATTACACTATTTTCTACTTTCCCCTTATCATCATCTAGTAATGTGTTATACCTTTTGCTGATATTTTTCAATTTACCATCCTTAGTAATTTCATCTAGTAATTTATCAATAGGAGCTAAAGACTTCTTCTTAGGAGTCACCTTTTTCTTCTTCAGAGTTAATTTCTTAGTTGGGGGCCTTACTGCCTGTTGTTTCTGTCTTGTTCTTCTAGGGGAAGGTGAAGATACCAGTGAAGATTTCCTTTTTCTCACAACTCTTTTGAATGCAGCTGATATGTCACTTTCTGAAGAAGTTCCAATCGATGAAAGGTGAGTTTTTGGTTGAAGTGCTTCTAACTCATCTTCAGTAATACCAATTCATTTAAGTACATCTTCCTTAATAGTTTTTTCTTTCCTGGATCCTTTTCTAACTGTTTGCTCAACCTTTTTAACATTTTTCTTGGATTGAATTTGTTTTTCAATAGTCTCAACACTACCAAATACCTCTTCTTTAGGTTCCTTAGGTGATTCTAAGAGGGCTTTTGCACATGTTTCTATTATGTGGTCATCAGTTTCATACCCCATTTCAGTAACCCAGATGGTTCTTGGGATAACTGCCTCCATCCAAATTTCATCCTTCTTTATTACAAAACAGATTTCATCCTTATACTTGTCCACAATTGCTTGTGACAATCTAACTCTGGTCTTCATTTGGGCCGTCAATGCGTGGAAATACTCATTTACATTCTTTTCTTTGTTCTCTCCCATGTTGTTCAGTAAATCTAACAACTGTTTGCCTACCGGTATATCATAACTAAAATTTCTAATACCAATACCGAGTACTTGTTTGGTTATGTGCAGCATTAGAAAAACAAGTAGGTTTCCAATTTTGAATGTTCCCTTTTTGTCTTTCTTTATCTTTCCCAAATTGTCAATCAGTTCATCTTTAAGCCATTCACACACATCTATTCTTCCATTATCATTAATCATATCATAGGCACTTTTAATGCATAGGCTAGAGACTGAGTTTAACCTATTTGCATGTGTAGTTTTGTAGCCTAAGATCATACTGATGAATTTGACATTGATATCCATTACATCATTTACCCTTAAAGATCTCTTATTAGATGTTGCACTGGTTAGGTTTATCACTAGGTCATTTGAGACCTTTGTTTTATCAAGTCTGTTACCGATGGAGGTTAACCCTATCACAACCTTTATTGTTTCTTTAGTGATTTTGTGAACTAAGTTCAACCAGAAGAATTCACCATGTACCCTACTTAGTACTATCCTTATAACATCCTTGGGAAAATCTGGGATACTAAGAATTTTAGTGAAACCTAGGGTTTCGACTTTCTTGTGTTCAGGTTTGATATTTCTGGATTCATCACAAATTACAAATTTATATATATTCTTAATTTCTTCATCACCTAATTCCTGTATATGACAATGTATATACATCCTAGGGTTTTCAGCAAGAACTATTCCCTTAGGAATTTTAGAAAATGCACCAATGTTATCATCTTTCTTGGCAATTTCAGGAACTAATTGGAATATGGGTCTAGGGAGTTTAATAACTTTGACAACAGTAGGGTTTGCAATGAATTTAGGAGTAGATGAAGAAGCCATGGTTATAAATACCTTTATCTGCTTTAAGGAATGATTGCTTGATGAATTGCTTCACTTCTTTGCTTGGAATGCCTTCGCTCAGGAATTTTCGCACTCTCAAAGATTTGAATGCTCGGTGAAATGAAAATGGAGCCAAAACACTTGTTTTATAATGTTAATTTTGCCAACCACCACATTTAATGCTTGCTGGTTAACTTATCTGCCGGTATAGAAGTAATTTCAACTTCTCACCATCAATCGAGGGAATAATAGCATGTTTCACATTTGGTTGCTAAACCCTCAAAGGAATTTTCTTCAGTTAGATGAAGAGTCTCCTGCCGGTGGAGTGTTACTCTATTCTGTCGGTGGAGGAGTATTCCTATCAACATTTAGATCTGACTTTCTGATCCATTATTTTGAGAATTCTTTCTTTACCTCTTCAACCTTTTCTTTACCTTTCAAACTAGCACCATTATTACTTGTCGGTGATGCCTTACTTCTACAAAATTTTACAATATGTCCAATCTTGTTGCAAGCATAATAGGTCACATTTTTTTTCTGAATAGCTTTCCCATATCCTATGCCGGTTTGTGTTCTACACTGATTAGATAAGTGTCCAAATCTTCCACAAACATAACATCTTACATTCATTTTGCAATTTTCTGAATTATGGCCAACTTTGTTGCATTTTGAGCATTGACTGGTGGGTGTATTAGTGTTCTGATAATTTCTAGATCTACACTGATTTTCTCTATGACCATACTTGTTATAGTTAAAGAATTTTCCATTAAATTTATAAGCAGATGGTTGTCTTACTGGTTTGCTATGATCATGTGTGTTTGCAGTACTAGAGCTTTCACCAGCTTCAAAGCTAAGGCCATTAGTGTCACCATGATTCTTCAGCATGTCACCAAGTTCTTCTGAGATTTTCTTGAATTTCTCCCTGTGCTGATTTGCAGTAGCCAGTTCTCTTTCCAATATTTCTTTCTATCTCATATGTTCATTTGAGTCATTTTGTGTGTGCATCAGATCTATCTTCAACATATCATTTTCATAACTAAGTCTTGTGTTTTCATTTGCAACATCATTCAATCTTCTAGTCAAGTCTTCTTCATTCTTCTTTCTATCTTCAATTTCTTTACAAAATCTCATAGTCATATCATGCATCTCATTCTTTGTTGTCATGCTTTCTTGTTTCAGTTTACTCATCATATCACTAAGAGTTTCCTTTTCATCATTCTCATTTTGCATATTTTCACAAAGTTCTCTTCTCTTGTTTCTTGCAATAGTAAGATTTTCTTGAAGTGCTTGAATAATATCCTGTGTAGCTTTTAGATCATCTTCAAGTTTGATATTTTTCAACTTTTTTGTATCATAGTTTGAGAGAGCTGCTTCTAATTGCTTCATCAATTTTTCCATCTCTATCGGTGTCAAGATCTTCCTCAAGCTATTAGGCTTCTGAAAAAAGAGGACTGAGCTCTGATACCAATTGTTAGGATTCCCAAAGATACTCAGAGGGGGGTTGAATCAGTATCTAACCGGTTCAATAATTTTCTTAACTTAAAACATGTAAAGCATATCAATATTATATACCGATAAAAAAAAAGTAATGCAGTAAACAAAGATAACAACAACCACATGAAAAGCACACCATAACACAGTAGTTTAATGAGGAAAACTGGTGTGGGAAAAACCTCAATGGGATTTGTGACCCACAATATTTACTTACTGGCCAATAAGAGAATATTACCACTACAATAGGGGCTTGCACATGCAGGAAGGCCAAGTGCCTAGAGCTCACTACTCAATTACAAAATGGGAAGTCTCACTAACTTACAAAATGGATTATGCAAATCCAATGTCTTGTACTACTTCAAAATAGCATCTACTATGCCAGATCTAGTACTGGTTTTATCTCTTCTTCATACATAAACCCTTAACCTATAATTCGCATATTAGGTCTGCCTTATTTCACCTATCTACTTCCTTACAAAATGTTCTATAATGATCTCATACATATATGAGTCATTTTATAACTTGCCAAGTCGGCTTACAATGATTTTACAATTAATTACAAAATATGTTATAAACAAAGTTCATGTCGGCCTGGGTGTCGGTATACTTCCTTTTACTATCGGTGTTCTATGTGCCAGTGTAGAGTCTATCATTGCTGGTGCTGGTAAATTATCTTGTTTGTATCATATGATTGCAAGGCTGCCATCAATGATGAAACCTTCAATCACCTACAATATCTCATTGGAGTGTGCATTTGCCAACAACATCTCCATCTCTGATCACCATTCGATCATAGATCATCATAACCAATTGAAGAAGCTCCATCGATTAGGGTTTGACTTATAAAGTGGTTAGGGTTACCAATTGATCACTCTGCTTGAAATACCAATACCGATTTCTTTCACTACTCAACTACCGGTTGTATTACTACATCAATACCAGTTGCAATACAACTCCATTACTGGTTACTATTGACATCAATGACAACCTTATACTTCATCAATGAAATCTTCATGCAATGCTAAAAATCTCCCCCTTTGGCATTGATGACAATACCAATATCAATACTCTTTGATTGTGATGACTGAGAGTAATGCACATACACAGGTATAGGAATCCCGGTTTACATTGTTCTCCTTCAACTGATATTTCCATGACTTCAGCTAGTAACTGGCTATCAATCATATATAGTTCTTCTTCCCCTTTGACAACAATTCCAAAGTGAATACCAATATCAGTTGGTTAACCATTTCATGCTTCACTGATCTGCAACAAGTTGCTCCCCCTATAGAGTAGCTCCACTCTAGACCAATCCTACTTCAAGATTTTAAATAAGCTTTGGGATTGATGTCTTCCACATTGGCTTAATTGACTTCATGTAGGGGTACAACCCCTAACTTACCTCTAAGATACTCAAATGTAGACTTAGGTAGAGGTTTAGTAAAGATATGGGCTATTTGTTCCTTAGTAGATACATCCTCGACTGACACATCTTTACTTTGCACTTTTTCTCTCAATAAATGTTACTTCAACTCAATATGCTTTGTCCTAGCATGCAACACCGGGTTCTTAGAAATGTTTATTGCATTTGTGTTTGATGGACTTTAAAGGCACTGAGAGGGGGGGGGGGGTGAATCAGTGACACCAAAAATAAAACTACTTCAAACACTAACTGGAAGATGCCCTTAACAAATCTCTTAAACACAATGCATGCAATCCAAAATGATATAACAACATCCACAAAAAGTAAAGCATCCACTATAGCACAAGTGTTTGTACGTGGAAAACCCAAATAGGTAAAAACCACAATGGGATGGAACTCACAAGTTAACTATCTGCGGTAATAGATAACTAACCAGTTAAGGTCTACAAAGTACTCTACTAGGAGCGAATCTTGTTAGAGATCCCAAAGCTTCATTAGAAGCTTATACCCTGTCAAAGGTAGTACCCTATTAGGAGTAACCTTGGTGGAGGATTTCAAAATCCAAATTAATGGATCACCCTATTAAAGGATTTATACATTGAAGCTTGTTAGAGCTTACCTAGTTAGGGGATTTGATTCTACTGTAATGGTTAGAAAACAACAAGAATGGTTTGATCTATTCTGAGTAGCACAATACTTGCTTAATCAGATCCTTCTAAACATATTCAACACTGCTCTTCTATATACTCTACAACTTAACACTTTTTACTTTTTACACATAGCATAACACTTTTCACTCTCTTAAATTAATTCATTGCGATGTCAATATATAGACCTTATGATTTCATGTCGGCCTTAAGAAATCATAACAAAATTTCCTAGGTACAGTGTATCTAGACAAGTGATCTTAACGCATCACAAAAATTTCCGCCAAGCAGTCAGTGCAAGTAACTCATCATGAAATGTGGTAACTCATCACAAAATTACCAAATACTGGTTGGAACAATCAAATACCAGTTTGAATAAAACATATGAACCGTTGTCCTTAAATCTCTGCTTGATCTCCATCTTGATCTTCATTTTGATGTCAACTTAGTATAATCACAGACTATATCTTATGCACATACCGATTGACACAAAGTACCGGTTGGAGATAAACCTCCTAGTATAACCTCTAACATACCGGATGACAGAGTAAACAATTGAAGTTACATGAGTAGTCAATATAATCATATATGTGTGTATGAGAGTGTTTCATCAATGACAACAAATGATGAATACATTACAATCATCATCAAGCCAACAATCTCCCCCTTTGGCATTGATGGCAACACTTAGAAAGTTTTATAGTAAAACCACTAAGTGTGCATACACAACAAATTTACACATTTACTCATGCTCCCCTTTAATGCATACATTATACATAATTTTCAAAAACATACATACATATTTCTACTCCCCCTTTGACAACAATGCCAAATTGAAAAGTTAATATATATATATAGAAAATTTGTATCAAAGTGTTCAACATATACAACAATAACTAAAAAGTTCATGCATTAGCTAACATCATAAAAATATCATTGTATCTCTTCTTCATCTGTGACAAAGCATTTCCCCATGATTCCAATATGTTCTCAGTATACTCAAATGTAGACATTAGCTGTGAATGTAATTCTTCCATTGAGTCTAGTGTACAGGTTTCAGGGGTTGTTAGGATAGCTTCTGCATTGGAGTGGGCTCTCTGAAGTATGTCTACCTATGATGTGAGCTGACTTTTGAGTTCTTTAAGAGATCAAAGTCTCTTTGCCTCCTCATTATCATAGATGTCCAATCTGGTATGCAAATCATCTACAAATTTTCTAAAGGCAAGTATAGAGTTCTGGAGTGGGACATATGCCTTGTATATCCTTTCCAGGTCTTGCTCTATTTCAATTTGACTTTTTGAAATGTCAGAATAAAAGAAAGTAACATTGGAGGTAGAAGAAAGATACTTTCCTCCTGTTTCAATAACTTTACTCAACAAACTTTTACTATGTGATAAAGCCATTTTTCCACTATCAATTTGCTTTGCCAATTTTTATCCATATTTCTTCTTGTGACTCTTTTCAGCATACAGTTGAGAAGCATCTTCTAGTGACTTGATTTGATCAAATTCATCTGTAACTAACTGAACAAGTTCGCTAATTGGTGTAGGCAGGTGTGCTATAGATTTTTCTGGTACCGAACCAAATAAAATATCTACTACAGTCTGAATTGTTTTAGCTTCAACCCTTTTCTCTTTCAATCTCTTCTTATGCACTCTAGATTGCATGACATTTGTAATCTTCATCATTTCTAATGCACTCATATTGTCTACATCAATGGTTCTTGAGATACTCAAAGACTCATCATCATCCTCATCAATCTATTTTTGCTTTTCTAGTTCAAAGGCTATGACTTTAATGATTACTTTCTTAGTATTCTTCTTTGTTTCCTTTTCAGAGGACCGTGTGACAACAGTTACAGTAGTCTCCTTCTGAATAACTTTAACGACCAGTGGAGATTGGGGTTTCTCTAGTTGTTATGTTGTCGGTGGATTGTCCACTTTTATTTGAGTTGTTGATTGCTCAACTAAGGTAACCTATACATCAGCATTTGCAGGAGGCTCCATATCTAGTGTAGTGTTATCTCTAGATAGGTCAACTATATCTTGAACATCATCAACAACATGAATAATGGAGTCATCCTTTTTCTTGAGAGGATAGACCTCATCAGGTTGAATAATCTCTTCTTCATCCATTTCTAGCCGATTAACATCATGAGCAACATTATCCTCATTCATAGAGGACTGGATGAGTTCTTCCATTTTTTTGATTTCACAGGCTATTTGATGGGTCCCAGTTTAACCAATTGCCTTCTTTCCATTGAGTAACTTCAGTTTTCTTGCTTTGAATGTAAACTGATATTTGTATCAAGCAACTAAGTTACTAATATCATCTTTATAGAATTTAGAGAAATATTGTACAAATACCTCATCAATGATTTCTTTTTCTAATTTAATAGCTTCCTCCCACTTATTCAAAATAATACTATACAAAGAATTTGAGATATCCTCTTCTAGTTCATGTGGATATCTATTGTAATGACACAGATAAGTGATTACCTGTTGAATCACTTTCTCTTTCTCATTTTTCGTGAAGGAGTCAAAATTCTCTTTTGCATTGTCAAACCTATTCCTCCTTAGTGTCTTCATTATTCTTTCAAAATGGGTTTCTGTCTTGAAAGATGCTATATCAATAGGCACAGTTTCCTTTGGCACTTCCTTAACCTTCTTGGATATTCTACCGGTTGTTTTTGCCTTCTTTGGTTCTTCATCAGAATCTGTTCCCTCTGACTCTGGTTGCAAAATTAATTTTCTCCCTCTCTTCTTTGTCTCCTTCTTAATATATACTTTGGGTTTCGGTTCTTTTTGGTTAGGACACTCTGAGTAACCCTAGTACTCTTTATTGCTAGAGATGCTTCATCATATATTTTATTCTTTCCTCTTGCACTTTTAACAGGTGCAATAATGCTTTGTGCAGGTGCATCTTGGACTGCCAAAATGTCCAATTTTGCCTTCTTTTTTTATTTAGGAGATTCTAATAGGGTATTAGCATAACCAACTAGTAGATCATAGTTTACCTCATAGCTCATGTCTTCCATTTCTTCCTCTCTTGGCTCAATTGCTTGCATCAAGCAAAAATTAGTGATAACAATGAAGATTATATCCTTTTCAAAGTGCTTTACCACTTTTTCTGGTAGTCTCATTCTCATACTCATCTTCTTTTGAAACTCATTGAAATACTTATTCATGGCAGCAGGGAAAGTATTATTTATAGCCTTGATGTTGTTCTTGATTTATATCGAGACCGGTGAGTCCTTCGACCACTCAATGTCTCTAATTCCTGGTAGAAAGTTCTGAAAAATAAAATAATAATCCAACTAATAGCTGACCAAACTTGAATTTCAAAATGCTATCCTTTTTGATAGATTGTAAATTAAAAAACAATTGACTCTTGATTGCTTCACAGAGATCATAATTTGCATTATCAACAATCATTCTGTGAGTTGTATGAACTGCTACTGAAGGAACACTATTAAGTCTACTAGAGTAAAATTCTCGATAGCCTATTACCATTGCTACTAGTTTTACTGTAGGGTTTTTAATGTTGTTAATGGAAAAAGCACACCCATCAAATGTAGAACTGGTTAAGTTGAAGACAGTATCCTTAAAAATTCTCCTTAACTCAAGTACATCACCAGTTGAGAAATAGCCAGTCACAGCCTGAATGACTTCCTTTGTAATTGTGTGAGTTCTTTCTAAATACGTATTTTCTCCATGAAATCGACTCAAAATGATTCTGATATGCACTTCTTCAAAATCTTTAAGAAAATAAGCAGCATTATAAAAACCCTTTTCAAAAACCCTATGATACTTTGTCTTAATCTTACCATTCTCATCACAAAGTGATTTCAACTGTGTGTAGATGTATAGAGATCCTAGATCTTCTATCTTATAGTCAATATAGCTAGATAAATTTCCTTTGATCAAAACGTCGCTCGGGACTTGTGACAATGCATTATACAACACAATTTGTTTTGTCTTTATAGCTTCCATAGGCTCAGAAGTAATCATTAACCTTTCTACACTCTTTGAAGTCGATGCCATTACATATATATAAAATTTGAAGTAGATTACTGAAGGAAAATACCTAGATTCGCACACGTTGCCTCATTTACCGATTGAAATGCCCAAGTGCACACCAGTTCAACCTTCTGCAACATTCAATTCAACTTAATTTCACAAATCATGAAACAATTCAGCAATTAACAACAAAATAATCTTTCTCAGCTCAACAAGCGCTCCAAATTTCTTTCTTGAATGTGTTAGGGTAAAAATGACAAAGTAAAACTCGCTTTTATCCTTTTTACCTACTAGATTAAATGCTCGCCTATTAGGGTTACAAACCCTAATTTCATCGCTCAAGGGGAAAATTGGTTGATAACATATTGACAAAAAGTTACCAAAATTTTATGTTTCAAAATTATTTTCCCACTCATTTTTCACAAGGCATCTAGAGGTATTTTAATCATTAAGCTCCCCTTAGCCATATTAAAAAGGCTTAGGTCATCGATGCACTAGGGTTCTCTTCACTGGGTGAAGAATAAATTTCTTCTCCAGGTGAGTCATCACTTTTCTTCTTCCAAATCCGATTTTCTAGTTCTAGATCTACGAAATTTTGCTAAGTGCCCTAATTTATTATATTGATAACAGGCCATACCAGAGGATCTCCAAGGTCCTGAATTTCCTCTTCCTATTCTTGTTCTATAGTTCATAGCCACATGACCAAAGTTATTATAGATGGTGCAAATAACATTTGTTACTTTTTCCATCTCAAATGGACTAAACCGATTGTCGTAGGGTCTTTGCCAACTCAGGTTTACTCGATTGTCAAAGTTCATCATCCGGTCACCATTTGGTCTTGGATACATGTGTGGTACAAGATTGTTTGCTCCATATCTATAGTCAATAGATCTATGTCCATACATTCCACATGTGAAGCAATGACCTTCAAATTTCTTGGACACATACCTAGCATTGGTATTGTAACTTGCATTTCTATTAGGTTTGTCTCTACAAACATTTGCATTGTGACCAGGTTTATGGAAAACAAAACAAACAGGTTTAAAGACCTTCTTACCAGTATGCTTATTGATATTAGGAGCATATTTGTTCTTAGGATTGTTTCTCTTTGTACTGGAGGATTAACCTTTTTCAGTTGTGTGAAAACCAAGTCTAGAGATATCACCCTTCATTCTTTGTGATTGAATTTGTTCTTCTAGCATGGTAGAAATTTTGCTGAACTTCTCCAATTTCTCATTGGCTTCAATAAGCTATTTGGTGAGATCTTCATTATGCTTTGACAGGTTCTCTCTCAGAGATGGTGCTAGTTCAATATCTAGCTGCAGGTTCTCCTTTTTCTTCTCTTTCAGCAATCAAATGCTCATGCATAGTGACACTTTCCCGTTTGATCTTTGTAATCTCTTGATCTCTTTCCTTGATAAGACCTTCAACAACTCTTCTAGCTTCCAATTCCTGACTCATGCGGATAGTGAGACTTTCTAGCTCTCTCCTTAGATTCAGTTTCTCACCGTTTAACATTTCAACTTCCTATGCTAAAGCATCAATATTGGCTTCATCTAAAGAACTATTATCAGATATCTCTAATAGTTGTTAAGTTAGCTCTCTCATTTTGACTTGTAAAGATTTCAGCTTGACCCTAAGGGTTTCAAGTTTATTTATGCTAGCTTTTAGCTCTCTATCCATCTTGAAGTAGCTCATGTCCCCCATGGTGGTTTCAAGGCTCCCTTCTAAGTGATGAGGCTTCAAAGAAGTTAGGCTCTTATACCAATTGATGGACTTGAAAAGAATTGAGAGGGGGGGTTGAATCAGTGACACAAAAAATAAAACTAATTTAAACACTAACTGGTAGGTGAAATGAACAAAGCTTTTAAACACAATCCATGCAATCCAAGATGATATAAAAGTATCCACAAAAAGTAAAGCATGCACCATAACACAAGTGTTTTTATGTGGAAAACCCAAATAGGTAAAAACCATGGTGAGATGGAACTCACAAGTTAACTATCTGCAGTAATATATAACTGCCCGGTTAAGGTCTACAAAGTGCTCTGCTAGGAGCGAATCTTGTTAGAGATCCCAAAGATTGATTAGAAGCTTATACCCTATTAAAGGTAGTACCCTATGTTATCACTGATTAAAATTGGGTTTTTCTTTTCCCATGATTGGCTATGGTATTTTGAATTTTTTGAATAGGGTGTAATTCCAAGTGCTTCAGCTTTGTTCTAGACCTTAGGGGTTTAAGGGTTTTTGATTTTGAGATCCTATCTTATTTGTTTTAAACCCTCTGGTTTCTAATCTGTCATTACTTTATTCACTTAAGTTATGGGTCGTGGGGTCGTAGGAAGTGTCCCCCCTTGTTATTTGCCTAGGCGGTTACGTTGATTATTTGAAAAAAATTATGCCTTGTATGCTTTTCTTCTAAAGTTGTCAGGCCCAGTAACTAATGCGCATCTCGCGGATGGATCTACGGTTCACGCTATTTCGCTAGGTGAAGTTGTGCGTAGTTTATACCCCGTGAAATAGCAAAAACCACATGGCATGCCACATAGATGATCCAGTTGGTTGTTAGCAGCAAGTAAAATGGTGGCACGTGGCACAAATCACAACAGTTAGCAGATCCGGGTTAAAGGTTAAAAGGCGGGCCCCAGAGGTGAGTCAGGCCGCAGGTGGATATGACCTGGCGGGTACAGCTGTTAATAACACCTGGAGCCCCGTGGTTTCCTTCTGGCGAATGACAGAGTGACAAATCAGCGCCGCAGGTGACTGGATGCCAGGTGTTCGTGACGAGTCAGCGGGCCCACCATTCCTGAGAGCCTTTTCAAAGGATTAAATGCCGATCAACTCCAGAGATGATCCGATGGTTGGCGCTATTTCGCAAGGGTAAGATCCTCACTCTTTACGCCCACGAAATAGCGAGAATGAATGAGAACCGTCCATGTGTCATGATAATGACGTGGTCTGAGAAGAAAGTGTGGCCCCTGTGGTTTCCTCCTAGCAAATGACAGAGCGACAAATCAGCACCGCAGGTGACTGGATGCCAGGTGTTCGTGACGAGTCAGTGGGCCCACCATTCCTGACAGCCTTTTCAAAGGATTAAATGCCGATCAACTCCAGAGATGATCCAACGGTCGGTGCTATTTCACAAGGTTAAGATGCTCACTCTTTACGCCTACGAAATAGCGAGAATGAATGAGAACCATCCACGTGTCATGATAATGACGTGGTCTGAGAAGAAAGTGTGGGCCCGCCAAGGTGGAAACATCGGTATAAAAAGACACGCGACCAGTATCAAGTGGAATGCGAAGGGGATTTCACGGCCAATGATTCGATGCCACGTGGTATTATGTAGCAAATAGAAAAGCAGGACCCAGAAAAAGGCCAAAGCTGTCAGTTAATCTAACGCTCGATCAAGTTTCTTTTGATCGAACGGCTGGCACTATTTCGCATGACTAAGCTGCCCGATGGTTATGCTTCGCGAAGTTGCAAAAGAGCAAAATGGAACACTTGCAGGAATGTTGTGACCCATTGGAGCGAAAAATATGAATTCTTGTATGAATTCAATTTCGAAGGGACGGCCGGAGCATGCGGAATCAATGTTACAGTTAAAGCCCTGAGTGCAAATATTTGATTTCCTAACTACCAAGTGAAGATATCTTTTAAAAAAATTTGCAGAAGAGCAGACGCAGAGTTATCTCCTTCATATCCAGAGCAAGATGGTTTAGTTGCAGAAAAAAATTCCTTCAAGCAAAGATCAGGTTCTCTCATATTTTTGTAGAAATTCTTGTGTGGTGTTCTAAGTAAGAATTCTTTTGTTGCAGGATTGTTTAAGAGTGATATTCATTTCAGTTCATTTTCAAAATGGCTCCTAAAAGGGAATTTTCTGGCAAGGTTAACTATTTAGAAAGAAGTGTATGTGATGATTTTTTAGAGCAGTTAACGTTATCAACCAATCAGGCATCAAAGGCCAAAGAGTTAGTGCCCAGGGCTCCTCGTCTGAAGATAGGAGAAGGATTGTATGACAAGGGTAATTGGCTGAGAGACCCACAGGTGGGACTGTACGGGTTGGGGTTGTTTAAAGTTGGATTTGGAATGAGAAATTCTCCTGCCCCTCAAAACAGTATTTGGGAACTAGATGTTGGGAAATTAGCGGTCCCAGGGGTATTCATGGATATAGACCTGCTATACCAAATGGCATTGAATTATGATCTAGTCACAAGATGCATCCGAGATGTAAATGGGAAAACCCTTGTGGAAATTAATGTTGAAGAATTAAGGATAGCATTTGGGCTTAATGAGTTCACAAACTTCCTGGAACCCATAAATTTCACATCATTAGCCCAAGTTTACAGTGCACAGAGAAGTCATCTCAGGAATGGGCCTCTCAAGGATCTTTTTGTGAAAATAGGAGGGTTAGCAGTTGTAGGACCCAATACACAAGAGCCCTTCTCATTGAGTATGTTTACCCTGAGGGCTAAAGGAATGTATTGGGCACTTTGTCAAGTCCTAGGAGAAGATGCTGAAGCAAATATGCCAAATCATTACTTGCTAATGATTGCCCAAATTTTGAATCCTTCTCTTGCTATCACATTTGATTATGCCTCCTTCATCGCCGATGCTATCCATGGAGGCTTGATAGGAATAAAGAATGGAAAGTTGGACAGACCTTTTGGATGGTATTCACTCTTAATGCACCTTTTTCTCTTCAAAGGTGGTGATTATTTTGCCAGTGGACTAGACCTAGTTAAGGAAAAGGAAGGAGAAAAAATGCCAGTACAATTATGGAGTACTCTATTGTCATGGGACAGAGAGGATGCTAGTTTTTTGAAGTTTGACAAATATTTTGCATCCAAAATAAGAACTCTCTTATGCTCTGATAACCCAAGAGTCCCCAAGGTTCTTCTGGAATTCATAAGGCCAAAAGAATTCACAGAGAACATCAAGATTGTTCATAACTGGGGTGACATTTATTTATATCCAGTCTCCACAGTTTTCAAAGTTTTTGGTTTCAGGGGTACTCCATTTTTATTACCTTACCAGGTCCCTCTCAAAGTGGGAATAGCGGAGATCCTTAGGCAAATTGGTGGCCTACAAGAGGCAGAGGCAAAGGGACTATTTTCCCTGCAACTACCATAGCCCACCAATTCATAATAACAAAGGGAGGCTGGAATTGTTTTGAGGATTTCCTCAAACCTTACCATTTATCTACTGCAGTGTCTAGGTGTGCTGATCCAGAGGACTTCTTCAATGGTATGTTCAGGAAGAAGGTAGCATGCATAGGTAGGCCTCATCAATTCCAATTTCCTGAAGACCTCATCAGAAATGAATTTGATTTAGATGAGCAGGAATTAAGGAAAGAAAAGTGGGTGGCTTACAAGAAAGCCTTGGATTTTGTGCATCAATTTGATGCTAGCTATGACCCATTATCTAGCTTCTTCCCATTGGAAGAAAAAATAAATTTTTTGATTGTTTGCTTTGAAGATGTAATGCAAACACTAAAGGAGAAGAGGGAAGCTATGATTAAAAGCAACCCTAAAAAGGCCAGAGTGATCCTAAGCAGGTCAACTTCTAGCAAGGCAATTCCTCCTGGTGATTACACATTGCATAAGAAATCAGGTTACAGTGTGTTGGTGCCTACAACAGTGGAGCCCTCTACATCCAAAGGAAAGAGGAAGATACAAGATGTCATTGACATCCAAGACAGCCCAAAGAGACAAAGGGTGGGGAAGGAAGTGCAATCAGATACACCCTTGTATTCCCCATCCCAATCCCCTATCCATATAGGAGATGAACAAGCATCGACTGAACACCTGTTGCAGTTAGGAAGCTTAGGGGAAATTGCATACACCTATGATGAAGTGGAGGAAGGGATGCCAAAAGAGCCCATTGATGCTAAAATGGATATTACCTCCACTGAACTCAAAGGCCAAGAGTGGGATCCAGAGATAAAAAAGGCAAGTAGTGCCTTTTTAGTTGATGACAACTTTGTCACATCGGAAGCATTTATGCAATTCATTTGGAAACAACATATAGATAGATATAATGCTAGATGTGAGACAAGAAAGGTTGAGCAGCCTAATAAAGATCCAGCCTCAATGGAGGAAGAAATAAAATAGGAGATGATGGAAGAATTCAAAACCATCACTTTTGAGTAGGGAAGAGATCTAGTAGCACAAGCTGGAGTGCTTATCTTGCCAGAGTGGGATATTGCTAATGCCTTGGTGCTAGATGCAGTAAGGAAAGAGACCAAACCCATGGAAGGGGTTACCTTCAATAAGGATAATGCTGCACTAGTCATGTGGTCTCTCAAGAGAAATGAGAGCAAGAAAGGCAAAGACACCCCAGGGTCAAGTTACCTTGGTGGAATGATGGTAAAAAGAGTGTAGAGTACAGGGGTAGTAGAGGTTGCAAGTACTGTGTTAGAAACTGCAAAATTCAGTGTTACAGTGGCAGAGAAGGAAGCCAAAGAGAAGGAGGCCCTCCAAATTAAGTTGGAAATAGTTTTAAAGGCCTATAACAGTGCCAAGGAGGAGGTAAGAGGCAAAGATAGCATCATTGCCAAGTTGCAGAGCCAACTGATGGGAGAGCACCAAAAAGGTGAGTCTTCAACATTGATGATTTCCTC
The DNA here is from genome assembly GCF_030272615.1 of Cryptomeria japonica. NCBI lineage: Eukaryota > Viridiplantae > Streptophyta > Pinopsida > Cupressales > Cupressaceae > Cryptomeria > Cryptomeria japonica. Next base: position 163,374,754 of record NC_081405.1, read on the forward strand.
TTCTCCTACAAGACCTCTGCCTACTAGCCCTATTATTGAATTTCCACCATCTCCAGCACCCTCCACTTCTCAAATGATTGAGATCACACCCCAAGAACTAGAAAACCTGAAGCAGGCTCAGGCCTTATATGCAGGGAAATATGAGGAGAAAGTAAAGGCCACAATCTCCAGTTTTGTAGAGACAATAAATGCCACATTGGTTTACAACAATGTGGGAAAAATTATGGAGATATAGAATGAGCTGAGAAGAGATAAGGCAATTTTGACACCCATTTTTGACAGATGGAGACATAGGGAGCAAGATCTAGAGTTCATGTGTGTATCCTGTGATGAAGCAAGAGCTAATCGTATTATCAAATCCACTTCTGATGTCGCTAAGGTCTTAATGCAATTGGCAACAGAGGTGGATAATGTGGATAGAAGGGTTAAATTGCTTAAGAAGGAATACACTGATCAAGTTTGTGAGTTGCTCCCAGGAGTTTTTGCTAATCCGGATCAGTTAAAAGACAAGCAGATATGGCTTAAGGAGATAGAAGCCAAATTTTCAGCAAGAGTCAAAGGAATCATTGATCTTGATGATACTTCTTTCTTTGTAGTGACAATACAAGAGATAGAAAAAATTAAGTCACATTATGGTTTTCTTAATTCAAAAGTCAACAAACTGAGGAATTCTTGGAAAAGGTTGACTAAAAATAAAGATGATATGATTAATTTTTCATGGCCGACAGAAGAAATATATAGTGAGTGGGCAACTAAATATGCCACCCAGGATCCGGAATAGTTGGAGAGCGCCCCTGAAAAGACAGAAGAGGTTGCAACAGAATAACAGGTTGAAATAACTGCAGAGGCTGAAAAATGCTTGTAATAGATTTTGCGAAAAGCTTGTAACTTCTTTATTTTGTAACAAACTCTCCCAAAAAGGTCTGAAGCTTTGTGCATCCATGTGGTTATAAATGGATACCAGGATTAGAGGAAAGGGGATCACAAAATTTTGTAAGAAAACGCTGCAGAAATTTATCTGAGCTTTTCTAAGTTTAATGGAGAATCAGAATTTATTGTAATTTTTCTTGAACTGAATATCAATATACAGGCCATCGGTTTTGAGTAAAGCTTTGTGTTGTCTTCAAGTTTGTTCATAACTTTATTTACTGTTTTCATTCTGAATAATCAAGGGTTGTTCCGTTTGAATGGAATTGCAAGACAATTTTAGTATAAGTGCTTGTTAGCTTTTCTCTTTAGGAGGGAAATTAAATACGCAAGATCACCCATACCAGTAATTTCTTTGGGAGGAACTTCAAATTCTGAGGACCATAGCTTAGTTTGGAATGCTTGAATTCTTGTATGTGTCAGGCATATATAAGGATTAATAGAAACCAAACTGATGGGTAATATAAAGATGTGTTGTTTAAGGAGTTTTATCTAAGTTTAGATGACTCTGTAACCTTGGATAAGGCACTGGTATTAAGTGAAGTTGTTTATTCCATGCTTTGTTGATCGAAATGCTGAGATTAAGTACAATTTCTATCCTTTGTTTTCAGTTGATTTCAAGGTGAATAAATCCACTGGTTTTTTGGACTGGTTTGCTGTGGGTTTATGTTCGGAAGTGTGAATTTAATTCACAAAGGTATACCCACCTGGCCTCCGAGGAAGCCCGAAGTGTAGAAGGTCTATCCAAACCTTGTCATATGTTGCCTTGAAAATTTCCTTATCTTTGATATCTCTTCTATACCAAGCTTTAATCCATATTAATTTGAGGATGTTAAAGGGAATCAGATTTTGAAGACAACACCCTATTAGGAGTAACCTCAGTGGAGGATTTATGAATCCAAACTAATGGATCATCATGTTAAAGGATTATACATTGAAGCTTGTTAGAGCTTACCTAGTTAGGGGATTTGTTTCTGTTGTAATGGTTAGAAAAAAACAAGAATGGTTTGATCTGTTCTGAGTAGCACAATACTTGCTTAATCATATCCTTCTAAACATATTCAACACTGCTCTTTTGCATACTCTACAACTTAAATCTTTTTACTTTCTATACATAACATAACACTTTTCACTCTCTTAAATAATTCATTGTGATGTCAATATATAGACCTTATGATTTCATGTTGGCCTTAAGAAATCATAACACAATTTCCTAGGTGCAATGTATCTGAACAAGTGATCATAACTCATGACAAAATTTGTCTCCAAGAAATGGGTGTGAGTAACTCATTATGAAATGTGGTAACTCATCACAAAATTACCAAATACCGATTGGAAAAATTAAATACCGGTTTGAATAAAACATATGAACCATTGTCCTTAAATCTCTGCTTGATCTCCATCTTGATCTTCAATGTGATGTCGACTTATTATAATCACAGATTATATCTTATGCACATACTGGTTGACACAAAGTATCGGTTAGAGATAAACCTTTTAGTATAACCTCTAACATACCAGTTGACAGAGTAAACAATTGAAGTTACAACGGTAGTCAATATAATCATATGTGTGTGTGAGAGTGTTTCATCAATGACAACAAATGATGAATACATTACAATCATCATCAAGCCAACAATGTTATCATAGAAAATCCTTACTAGTTCTGAAACCTTCCAAAATGTGTTTCATCTAGATTGCTTGGGTGTAATTCATATATATTGTGACATATTCACCTTCTATAGTTGATTGTGATATAAAACTTTGCTTCTTGCTACTCCAAGACACTAGTCTTCTTCTAATAAAGAATGCTCCTTCGGTTGCACTCTTCCTATCATCAACATTGCCTACCCAGTCTGCATCTTTATAGACTTTTAAGTCAAATTCTTCTGCATATGGATGCCATAATCCATAATCAATTGTACCTTTCAAATATCTGAAAATGCTTTTGGGCATTACCATGTGAGTCTCCTTCGGGCTTTTCTAAAATTTGAAAACCAATCATACTACATGAGAAATGTTTGGTCTGATGTGGACAACATAGTGTAGTTTACCTATCATTGACCTATACTCCTTTTCATCCACTAATGCATAATCATCCTCCTTAGACATTTTACAACCTGTAACCATTGGTGTTTGAATTGGTTTACAATCTCCCATTCCAAAAGTCTTCAATACTTCTTTTACATACTTAGACTGTATGATGAAAATACCATTCTTCATTTGTTGGATTTGCAAACCTATAAAAAAAATTATTTCACCTACCAGTGACATCTCAAACTCATTCTTCATTTCACTAGCAAAGTCATGACACGTATCATCATTTCGTCCAAAAATGATATCATCAACAAATGCCTCACTTACCAGTATCTCATCTCCTTTTGACTTCAGATATATGTTTACAGTCTCTCATTCCAAAATTATTCAATACTTCTTTTACATACTTGGACTGTGGGATGAAAAATACCATTCTTCATCTATTGGATTTGTAGACCTATGAATTTTTTTATTTCACCTACGAGTGACATCTAAAACTCATTCTTCATTTCACTAGCAAAGTCATGACACGTATCATCATTTCCTCCAAAAATGATATCATCAACAAATACCTCACATACCAGTATCTTATCTCCTTCCGACTTGAGATATATGTTACTATCTTCACTAGTTGTCTGAAAACCTATCTTTACCAAGTGAGAGTGCAATATTTAATACCATTCTCTAGGTGCTTGCTTTAATCCATATAATGCTTTATGTAATTTGCACACCATATTCTTTTCTATAGTTAAAACATAACCATCTGGTTGTTCAGTGTAGAATTCCTCTTCCAATATTCCATTTAGGAATGCTAACTTCACATCCATCTAATATACTTTGAATGCTCTGTATGTTGCAAATAAAAGTAGAGTCCTTATTCCTTCCAACCTTGCAATTGGTGCAAATGTCTCACCATAGTCTTTACCTTCTTCTTGTACATGTCCAAGGCATACCAGTCTAGCATTATTTCTAACTACTACTCCATCTTCATTCAGTTTATTCCTGAATACCCATTTTGTACCTATAACATTATTTTTCTTTAGTCTAGGTACCAATGACCAAGTATTGTTCTTCTCTATCTAGTCAAATTCTTCTTCCAATGGCTTGATCCAACCTTCATCTGCAAATGCTTCTTTTGCGGTTCTTGGTTCAATGGTGGAAATCATACAAGAGTTCTCTCTAAGCCTTGTTCTTGTTTGGACACGTGCATTCATGTCATAAAATAATATATTTGACACTATGATTGAATGTAACATACCTTGGAATGACATGATCTTGATTTCCAGGTTCTTCTTCTTCATTTTCTTCTTCCCCTGCTAGACCTCCTTGTTTTGGTTGAACTGGTGCTTCTCAGTTTTGTTCACCAACTTATGGCTTCACCAGTTTTGGTTCCAAAAATAGTGTGTAAGGTTCCTCTTCCTCTTTCTCCTTAATGGTGTCTCCTAATTTGTTAGGAAACTCATCAACTTGGACATTAACACTTTCAATGATCTTCTTGGTCTAGCTTTTTGTAACACTTGTAAGATTTTCTCTTGGTGGAGTAACCAAGAAATATGCCTTCATCACTATTGGCATCAAACTTACCAACATAATCACCTCTTTTGATAAAACATCTGCTACCAAAAATCTTAAAGTAACTGACATTAGGTGATCTACAATACCACTACTCATAGGGATTTTTATCCTTACCTCTTTTAACCAGTGTTTGGTTCATTGTGTAAATGGTTGTGCTAACAACTTCTCTCCAGAATGTCTTAGCTACACCTCCTTGTATTCACATAGTCCTAGCAGCTTCAACAACTGATCGATTGTTCATTTCTGCAATACCATTCTGTTATGGTGTCCTAGGTACATAAAGTTGCCTCTTAATTCCATTGTCTGCACAGTAACTAGTGAATTCCTCTAAAGTAAATTCACCACCTTGATTAGTTCTTAAGCACTTTATCTTCTTTCCACTTTCATTCTCAACTAAGGCTTTGAATGCCTTAAACTTGCTAAATGCTTATGTCTTGTCTTTCAATAATGTGACTCACATCATCCTTGAGCAATTATCACTAAAAATCATTAAATACCAATCACCTTGAATACCCCTAGTCCTCATTGGTCCACAAAGGTTGGTATGAACCAAATCTAGAAAAAAAATTGTTGAGAAAGATTTGATTTTGAAAGTTGAGGATGTCATCTTCCCTAACTAACATTCCTTGCATAAAGCATTCACTGATTTGTCCAACTATGGAAAACCTCTTACTGATTTGAACTTACTGACTTTTATAATGCTATCAAAATTTGCATGACAGAATCTCTGATGCCAAAGCCAACTATCTTCTACTTTTACAATTAAACAACTATTGACTTTAGAACTTAAATGAAATAAGTTACCTCTAGTCTGTTTGCCAGTTGCAATCAATTCACCTTTGCTTACATAAATCTTACAGACTTGATTCTTGAATTCTAGTGGGTAACCTTTGTCATTGAGTTGAGCTACACTCAAAATATTATGTTCCAATCCTTCAACCCAGTACATATCATCTTCACTACTTTTTCCATTCAAAGAGATGGATCCTTTTCCTTTCACCATGCAGGGTGAGTCATTCCCAAATCTCACAACACCTCCATTAAACTCTCTCAAAGTAAGAAACCCACTCTAGTCACCGGTCATGTGGTGTGAACAACCACTATCTATAATCTAATCATCAGAAATATGCCATAGGTGCTTGCTTCAAACTATAGAGTGTCTTTTGTAGTTTGTACACCATATCCTTTGATTCAGTCAAAGCATAACCATCTAGTTGTTCAATGTAGACTTGCTCTTCCAATATTCTAGTTAGAAATACTGACTTTGTTAGGTCCTAGAGACAACTAAGAGGGGGGGTGAATCAGTTGTCAAATAAATTCAAACCAAAAACAACTTAACCAACCTTAATGCTTAATACCAGTAAATAAGACTTTATGTCGGTAGACAGTTTATCAATTAATTATAGTACCAGTAAAGATTAATGCATGAAACAGAAAGACAATAACATCCACTACACATAACACCAAAATTTGTACGTGGAAACCTTGTAAGGGGAAAAACCACGGTGGGAAACCTTACCCACAATCATATGATACTACTGTAGATAGTATGTGTATACAAATGGGGTCTGCACACACAGAAAGGCCAAGCGCCTAGAGTTCACTGCTCAAACACAAATAGGAGTCACACTGACTACAATTGGATGTTTAAATCCAATAATAATGTACTACTCAAAATAGCATCTTCATATGTTGGATTCAGTACTGATTCAGTTCTAATATGCCTTCACAAAACCTTGCTTCACCTTAAATGATGTCTGTGTGTATATCTCTTCTTATTCTCGCATATCCCTTCTTATAGTTCTTTTTCGCAATCACCTATGGATCTTACAAATAACATCTTACATATATACCATAACCTAACACCAATTTTCATAGGTTAGCTCTAAAAGATATTACAATAAAATCAATTTACAAGTAAATCAATAACCGATGCAATATCTGATTCAACATGTCAGCTTAATGCATTTACAATAACAATAAAATCATCTCCAAAGCGTGTCATGTTGATCTAGAATAGATAAGCCTGCCGGTGTTTAATCTGGACCTATTTGTCGGTAACAACAAATATGCAAACATGAATATACCAATGAACATATCTCCAAGACAGAGTGTCCAAATGATGTCTTTGACATAACCAGATGTTTTCCATGTCATTCCAAGTGTCAGTGAACAATATATCCTATCGTTGTACCAGATACCGATGATTGTGCATAAGTCACTTGCTTGCTAGTGAACATAACTGTTTCTCCAAAGTGCCATAGTTGATAAGTGTTGATAGGTGTTGACATCAATGACAAAACCATACCAAAATACCAACAATATCCCCCTTTAGCATTGATGGCAACACAAGATGGAAAAACTATCAAAGTGCCAAAACAAAAATGCCATATACCAAAAACCAACAATCTCTCAAAAGAGATCAAAGCCAGAAATCAATCTCTCCCCCTGAGAGTAAAATTTGTTCTTCTTGTATTTTTCCATATCAATCTCTCCCCCTTTGACATCAAATGTCAAAGCCAATACAAAAATCCAGGTTAAAATACAAAATACCAATCAATTCAGTATGCCAACTAATCCCCCTGAGAAGTAGCTCTCCTCATCAAAGATGAAATAAAAGATTTCTCTATTAGTTCTGCTAGTTGATGACAAACATCAACTGTCTAAGTCTCTACCAGTGGGGGTATGACCCCAAGCTGGTCTCTGAGATATTCAAAAGTCTCCTTAGGCAAAGGCTTAGTGAAAATATCTGCAATTTGCTCTTTAGTATTCACATAAACCAATTTTACTTCTTTTGTTTCAACATTCTCTTTTAGAAAGTTCAATTTGATATAAACATGTTTAGTTTTAGAGTGTAGTACCAGATTCCTAGATATATCAATTGTTGCAGTATTATCACAATAGATAGCTAGAGGATCCTTACATTTTACCTTTATGTCTTTCAACATTTGTTTAAGCCATAATACTTGTGTACAGTTAGTTGCTACTGCAATATATTCTGATTATGCTGTTGATAAAGATGTACAACTTTGTTTCTTACTGAACCAAGAAATTAATCTGTTTCCAAGAAAAAATGCTCTGCCGGTGATGCTTTTTCTATCATCCACATCTCCTACCCAATTTGCGTCTATGTAAGCACATAATTCAAAGTTTTCATCTCTAGGATACCATAAACCAAGATTTGTAGTGCCTTGTAAGTACCGTAAAATCCTTTTTACTATTGATTCATGATTTTCTCTAGGATTACTCTGAAATATTGAAACAATACATACTGCATTCATAATATCAGGTCTTGTTTGTGTCAAATATAGTAGGCCTCCTATCATAGATTTGTACCTAGTCAGATTAACAGGTGTAGATTCATCCCTTAATGATAATTTGTCATTTGTAGTCATAGGTGTCCTTGTAGTATAAGTTGCTATCAGTCTTCAAAAGATATATCTTTAGTTTAATCTATCTTTAGTAACTTTAGTAACTTCTATATTTCAAGACCTGATATTATAGCCTCCTATCTTTAGTAACTTCTTTAAGTACTTGGATTGACTCAAGAATATACCTTTATCAGTCTGTGAGATCTACAATCCATAAAATAATTTAATCTCTCCAATCATAGACATTTCAAATTCATGTTGTATTTCAATAGAAAAGTATTTACATAATCCATCTTCTCCTCCAAAGATTATATCATCAACAAAAACTTCTATAACCAAGATGTCATCATTAGTCACTTTGTAGTATAAGTTGCTATCAGCATTACCTTTAGAAAAACCAATCTTCAAAAGATATTTATCCAATCTAGCATACCAAGCTCTTGGAGCTCGCTTCAACCCATACAAAGCTTTCCTTAGCCTGCAAACCATATCTTTGTTATCTGTCAAAGAAAATCCATCAGGTTGCTCAATGTAAACTTCTTCTTCAAGATCTCCATTTAGAAATGCACATTTAATATCCATTTGATATACTTTGTAGTTCTTGTGTGCTGCAAAAGCCAAGAATAATCTTACTACCTCAATTCTTGCTACCAGTGCAAAGGTTTCATTATAACCAATTCCTTCTTTTTGAGAATATCCCTTACACACTAGTCTTGCTTTATTTCTGATTACCTTCCCATCTTCATTAAGTTTGTTTCTAAATACCCATTTTGTTCCAATCACATTTTTGTCTTTAGGTCGGGTAACTAATGTCCATGTGTTATTCTTCTCAATTTGTTCTAGTTCTTCTTCCATAGCTTTAATCCAGTGTTTATCTTCATATGCCTCATTAATTGATGATGGTTCAATTTTAGAAATAAGACATACCTCTTCATTTTCCAATCTTCCTCTTGTCATAACTCCTTGATACTTGTTCCCAATTATCTGATTTTTAGAGTGGTTCAATCTTACATACCAAGGTGTCTTCATTTCCTATTGTTCCTCAGTTACGGTGGAATTTTCATATGATACCGGCGTAACTGGAACTTCATTTTGTACTAGTGGATTCAATGCAGGTTCATTTGTCAGTATCTCTGTTGCTAGTTCAGAATCTATATGCCTTGAAGTTTCTCTAAATTGTTCATCAATCTTCACATTTGTACTTTCAACAATTTTCTGCAATCTCTTGTTAAAACATCTATATGCTTTTCTCTTAGATGAATAACCAATAAATATTCCTTCATCTCTTCTAATATAGCATTTACTTCCAAATATTCTAAAATTTTTAAGAGTAGGAGTAATACCAAACCATAGTTCATGAGGGGTCTTATCGGTTTCACCTTTGATGTGAACTTTGTTGAATGTATAGACCGTTGTGCTTACTGCCTCTCTCCAATATACATGTGGTAGATTTTCTTCATATAACATACTTCTAGTTGCATCCAAGATAGTTCTATTTTTCCTTTCTACAACTCCATTTTGTTGTGGTGTCCAGGGTGCTGATAACTATCTTCTGATTCCATTCACTTTATAGAATGTATTAAATTCCTTAGATGTGAATTCACCTCCTTGATCTAAGCTCAGACATTTAATTTTCTTACCAATTTCATTTTCTACCATTGCTTTGAATAGTTTGAACTTCCCAAGTGCTTCTGATTTTTCTCTAAGAAAAGTAACCCAACACATTCTAGAATAGGCATCGATGATTAGCATGAAATATCTATTACCTTGTAAGCTTTTAGTTCTAGCTGGACCACATAAATCAGTGTGAATTAAGTCAAGAACATTATTGGATTTTTGTGGAATACTTTTAAAAGATGCTCTAACTTGTTTTCCAAATTGACATTCCTTACATACCGTATTGTGAGGTTTAACAATATTAGGTAAGTCTCTAACTACCTTAGTAGTACTGATTTTTACCATGCAATCAAAATTTAGATGACAGAGTCTCTTATGCCATAGCCAACTTTCATCAATGGGTGCAACCAAGCATGTCTTTTCACTGTTATTTAAATGAAAGATTTTTCCTCTAGTTTGATTATCAGTTGCAATTTCCAAACCAGTTCTATTCATAATTTTGCATTTTCCATTCTTGAATTGTAACTAGAATCCTTTCTCAACTAATTGACCAACACTCAAAAGATTATGCTTCAAACCTTCTACATAGTAAACATTGTTAGTATTATGCTTACCATCAAGAGATATAGCACCTTTTCCTTTGATCAAACAAGCTTTATCATCTCCAAATCTTACCAAACCTCCATTATATTCCTGAAAGTTCAAGAATTTACCTTTATCACCAGTCATATGATGCAAACATCCTAAATCAATAATCCATTCATCCTTAACTTCAACTTTAGCTGCCAGGGCCTGCTCTACCGGTTGAACAGTAGGTGTGGGTTGATCTTCTGTTATAGAAACAAAAACCCATCCATTGTTTATTGGATCTTCATTAGGATCATCAGCAAGATAACAAGATTTATCTTTATTCTTCTTAAATCTATATCTTTGATATTCAGGGATAGGCTTGTATGTTCTTCTAGCATCTTCTCTTAGTCTAGCATGTCTATCAGGGCATCTCGAAGCCATATGACCAATCTTATTACAGTTAAAACATTTAAAGGGTGCTTTACCTCCATACTTACTTCCAACTGGACCTTTAGGCATTTTCCTTGCGAATAGTGTTTCAAGTTCTTCAATTTCTTCATTTTCTCTCCTACTTCCTCAAGTTCTCTTGCATAAAAGGCTTTCTAATTAGATTTGTCAAAAGATGGTGGAGATGATGTTGATGCTTTAAAGGCTAAATCTATCTTTATAGTAGCAACAGGACCAAATTCCTCAATTTCAAAAGCTAAAAGTTTTCTAATCAATTTATCCCTAGTTACTGATGTATTAGGCATTGTTCTCAATTCATTTATAAGCAGTAACTTTCATTTTATATGCTAGTGGCAATCCTCTTAAATATTTTGAAACAATTTTATCTTCACTTAAGGTTCCTCCACAACATTTAATACCCAGAACAATTTCATTTACTCTTTCCATGAAAGAAAAAATCCTTTCATCTTCTTCCATTTTCAGATTTTCATACCTGAACTGGAAGCTTTCAAGTTTTGCAATTTTGATTGTGGAATCTCTTTCATTCAGTGTTTCCAAATGATCCCAAATAGCTTTAGTAGTTGATCTATCTGATAATCTCATGATTTGTTGATCTGATAATGCACTCAAAAGTGCTTCTCTTGCCTTGCAATCATTTTCCTCATCTTTAGCCAATTAGGTGGATTACGTTGACTTTGAGTAGGAGCAATGTAGTCATTCTTTGTAACATCCAAAATTTCCTTTCCAATGCAATTTAGATGTGTCTCCATTCTGATCTTCCATATGCCATAGTTGGTTCCATCATGTTCAGAATTGTCCTCCCTGAGATAGTTAGTAGACATTGGATCTCCTCAAGCTGTTAAACTTCCACAAAAAGAGGACTAGGCTCTGATACTAATTGTTAGGTCCTGAAGACAACTCAAAGGGGGGCGTGAATTAGTTTTCAAATAAATTCAAACCAAAAACAACTTAACCAACCTTAATGATTAATACCAGTAAATCAGACTTTATGCTGGTAGATAGTTTATCAGTTATTTATAGTATCGGTCTGGCCACTAGGGTATGTTACTACTTATCAAGTTGCCATTAGTTTTATGTCAAAGTTATACTATATACTCTAGTCGGTTACTAATACCGAGATATTCAGTCGGTATGCACAGTCTAGTCAGTTACAAAAGAAAGTAGTCTCAAAACATAGTATACACTGAGCTATCTACTGAGTATCATTCCATGTCTATTGAGCAGAAAAGATGACACACCGAGTGATATGTGTTACCAGATTCATCAAACCTGGACATACATATGAAAACATGTTACAAGATTGAGGAACATCTAACTATTATCACATTGGAAATTGCACTTAAAGATTGTGTATGATTTTGAGGTCATCTAACCAATGAAATATCTTGCATGGTTATTCATTCAATAAATCATATTTGTAAGATCGAAGCAATGAATGGATCACTAACATAAGAAATCTATTTATACAACATAAGTTAAGAACTAAAGGTGTGTGCATGAGTGTAAGAGGACTGTTATAGAGATACAAAGGTCACCGAGAAGGATTTTAGAGAATAGTCAAAGAATAGAGTAAACAAAAGGGTTTACCGAGGTATGCTATAAGCAAGGTAATCATATTCTGAGAACATAGAATTTGCTATAACATTCTAGATGTAAAGTTGCAGATATTTGTAATGATTTTATTGTAATATTTTGAAGTTGTAAGAGAAACCTTTAACAGGGTAAAAGACTCTAATCAAGTCTATAAATTGTAAAGCCTCTAACCAGGTGCAACATTTAGATTAAGTGTTGTAAAATCCTTTAGCAAGGTAGATCCAATAGATCTTGTTACTCCTAACAGGCTAAGCTATCAGAAATAGCTAAACATGTAGCTCTAACTGAGCACTCTTTATTATTGCAGTAGTGAAGTTGTGGGTACCATCCCCACCACAGTTTTTCTCTCTAACCAAGAGTTTCTGCGTAACCAAAATATATGTGTTATGGAGTGAATCATGTATGATTGCTCTCTATTTGTTTTAGCTTTATATTATGTTACTGCACTTTTCAGTTTAAGTATAATAGTTAAGTTCTTATTGAAGAAATTTTTTGAAGTATTGATTCACCCCTCCCCTCTCAGTACATTAGCTTTCCATATTGGGCCTAACAATTGGTATCAGAGCTTCAATCTTGGAAAAGGGTTTAACTGCCTAAAGAGAAAGATCTTATCAATGGAAGGCTACAAACAATCTCAGAGGATTGTGTATCTGCAAGAAGAACTGGATCATGCTAATCAAGTGATTGCAGACATGCAAAGGCAAATGCAAAAATCTCTGAAAGTGAGAAGAATATTATCTGATGATTGATAGGACTCTCAAGAGTTAGTGGAACAAATTGAGATATCATCTAAGAATAGTATATCTGAAGAAACTGAAGAAATGATTGGAGTATTGAGAAAAAAGAACAAAACATTGGCTGATCAACTAAAAGCAATGAAAAGAGAACATGAACATTTCAGCACACAGATGACTGAAAATCTTGATGCATTAAGGACAACCGAGGACAAAGTAAGAGATCTAGAAAGAGAGAAACAACAAATTGAAGCTTTAGTATCTGATAAGAACAATGAAATCACAAGGATGACTAGAATTCAACAAAATTTGTCAGATCAACTAGGTTATGCACATCATGAAGCAATTCTGAAGGATGATGAGAATCAAGCATTGAAACTTGAAGTGTCAAGGTTGACCAATGAACTTGAAACATAGAAGAAATCCAAAGAAACGCTGAAGAAGAGCTATGAAGCATCAAAGATGTTGGATGAGCAACTGAATACAAGAAGACCCAACAAGGATGTAGGACTTGGTTACAAAGGAAAAGACTCTACCGAGAAGGAAATTCATACTACCGAGAAAGGAGAATCATCAAAGCAAGATGGATTCAAGAATAACATCAAAAGAAAGAAGCCTATTTGCAACTACTATGGAAATCAAGGTCACACTGCCAACATGTGCCAAATCAGAAAAGGTAAGCAACCGAATGTCACTAAGTCCAATGGTTATTGTTAAAATTGCAATAAATATGGTCACACATCTAATCAATGTAGGAAAAAGTCAGTGAACAATTATCAGAAGGTAAAATTCAAAGGGTTTTGTAAAAACTGCAATAGATATGGACATAGTACCGAGAAGTGTTGGTTTAAGCAAAAGAACTATATGTGGTATGCACACTGAGAAAATGCTAGAGGTTACCAAACTCACACACATTCTTATCGACAGTAATCTGCAGTACCATGGGATTACAATACAAGGATATGGTGTGAATGTTGTGGAAGATATGGACATATAAGTGCCAACTACTCTATAAGGTTTGGAATGAACAACCGAAGATCATGGAGAAATCTTGGTATGGCATGTTTTCATTGTCACAAATTTGGAGACTTGGCTAGAGATTGCAGAGACCGACCTAGAAAAGACATTGAGGAAATAAAAGAAAAATTAAAGATGATCTGGAAAAAGAAGGAAATTGTGTCAAATGAAGACAACACCTTACCTACCGAGTTAGGTGCACCTATTCCAAATTAATCGGTAAAGGTATGAAGGGACTGCATTCTCACAAGGCTAAATCTTAACAGTTCCTATTTTATTATGTACTTAATTCAAAATCTACATAATTAAGATGTAATAGTAAGTTTGAAATTCTATCAAAGTCTTTTAAAGCACTATACAGGAAAACTGTCAAGTCAATGAATACAGGAAATCTGTCTAGTCAGTGAATGGAGGAAGTTTGGTTACTCGGTTAAAGTGGAAAAAGGAAAGAAAGTTAAAGTAAACCAAGAGCATTTAATGTTTTTGACCTAACCTGTACGGAGCCCGATAAGGCATATTGTGTACTTAAAAGCATTTTTGTGGTCATTTTCACTTACCAAGTTTTCGAGAGATTAGAGCAAAGCGAATCTAAGGCAATCAAAACCTCCTACAAAGCAAATTCAAGGTATTTACATCAATCTCAACATGTTGTTAAGCTGATTTACTGATCTTATCTAGTTGCCATTATCTCCTGAGTGTGAAGTGTCAGTCGTTTGAAATCCTGAAACCCTAAGGATCCTTTGTCAAGTTTTATCTAAAATCTAAAATAGCACCTAAGATCCAAGATCCCATTGTTGTCAAGAATGTAGAGAAGCCCTCACTAAAATACTCTTTGACTCCCAAAGTTGCATTTGAACTGGATGACAAAACCGCTTTTTCACTCATTTCAGATAGAGTGTTGTTATTTGAAGATGTGAGATTCTTCACCAAATGTCATGTTGAAGAACTTGGTCATGTTGAAATTAAAGAAACCTATGATGAGCTGTGCACAGATGGTAAATTGAATAGCAAGTATGAACACATCAAGATCAAGGGATTAACTGAAGCCCTAACCTATCCCCGTGTGTTCAAACCCTAGTGGGTTAAGTTTGTCCTAAGCAGAGTTCACGATGATTTCATGTGGCTAGAAGAGAAACAATTTAAGATTACCAAGGAGGTCATTCATCTGATTACCAGTTACCCCATTTATGATCATGCCCAAGCCCAAAAGATGATATCACAAAAGGAATTGATCAGTTTAACTGGAGTGGAATCAAATTGTAGAGGATTGAAACTAAATAATGTCATTGATGAAGAACTAAAATTTGCCATAAGAGAAATGGGTTACTGTTTCTTCCAATTAGCAAGGGAAAATAGTGTACCCTGTGCAGCAGTAGACCTAGCATACAAAATTGTGAAAAAGGGAATGAAAATTGATCTATGTGAGGTGTTGCTGAAGAACTTGTTTGAGAATCTGAACACCATCAAGAAGCCAAAGAAAAACAACTCGGCTAATACACTAAAGTTTGGATCATTACTTGTATGCATGTTTTTCTATTTTGAAAAATTCTTTCCATCATTTGGTAAATTTGTTTGGGAACTACACCGACCAATTACTCATCAAATTAATGACTTCATCAAGAAGTTAGGTGATAATTTCAATGATATCATGGATTACTACTTCAGTAAATTTCAAGAGAAAATGTATAACAGGTACCGGATTCCACCCCAGCTAATGGAGAAATACAAAAATGACATATGTTTTGAAGTTGACACTGATTACTATTATGTGAATGTTGTGGAACCGAGAACTCAATCTTTGTCACCTATGGGTTACGAGATTGATCTTGACATCACACAATAGCAAATTGATGCATTTCTTACATTATTGAGGCATGCTACTGAGCTAAGGTATGGAACCTATGAGGAAGTAAAGGAAAAGGTAAAGATGAGCATTGCAGTACCCAAAGCTACAAGAAAGACAACAAAGATGATAAAGGCATTGTCAAAGAAATTCAGAGAAGACTCTTCCTCTACACCTATAAAAGGCACCATTGCCATTACCGAAGAGGAATCTGAAGCCCAAGAGGCAGCAATAACACTAAGCACTAAATTGCCTAAGGGAAAAGTGTTGAAGAGAAAGAAATAGGACACATCAAAGGCCTTACCAACTCCACCTCCAAAGCAACCTAACACTAGAGTGTTTGCAGCTTCACCGAGTAAGAAAACAAAAAGTGTTACTGCTCCCAAGGTAACAAAGACCTACAAGAAATCTACTCGGAGACTCATTTTGGCAAAAGAGTCTAGTGATACCAAATCAGAGGATGCAAGCAAATTTCAGATTGTCAAAAGCAAGAAGGTAAATGTACATAGTGTTGAAAACTTTTGTGCTAATCTTAAAGAATATGGAGGATTTGGTTCATTCAGATATGTAAAGTATGAAACCAGAAATAATGATGAGAAGAGACAAATTGAAGAAGCTGTCATCTGCACACTTCTAAAATTATGGTTAGCTCCATTGGAACTAGCAAAGTCATTTCCAAATGAACTTTACTTGCATATTGATAATAGGTGGAAGTATGCAATGGACTCAGAGAAACAAATTAGAGAAAGAAGTCTAGTTCATCTATTTCCTGACATGTCAGTAGCTGAAATAAAAGAACATCTGACAACCTACAACTCAATGTTTCTTGTCAAACAAAGAGCCTTAAAACTGATGAATGGGCTATACATTGAAGTTGAAAATGAGACAAAAGCAAAGTGGTAGGAAATCTTTAAAATCAAGGATGCCGGTGAGCAAGCTGAAATTGAAATTGTTGATGTCACCGAGCAAGATCTTGATGTTACCAAGAAAGACCTTGCTGACACCATTCAAATAGATGAAGATGTAATGGATGCAGAGGAACCAAAACAAGAAATGATAGAAGGTAATGCATATGCAAAACTTATATCTAGTGAATTAGTCTTGGAACAAGTTCAACCCTATCCACCGGTCAAGTAACCTGTCTCAACCAAAATCCCTTAGGATACAGAGAAAGGCACCGAAGGTCACAAGTCTACAATAGGAGAAGGTACTACTCAAGAGTAGACATCTCAAGCAGCTTCTAGCACTAAGAATGTTGCATCTGAGACACCGAGTACCAAGACACCAAAGGACTCTACAAAGGCTAAAGAAACCGATCAAAATGTTGCCTCTACCAAGCAACCTACCGAGGGTCATCAAGCCTCACAAGCCATTGTCTTAGTTCCATCGGTGAAAGGTAAAGAAAAGAAGATGAAAAAGCATAGTTTTAAAGTTGATTTGTCAAAACCAAGAGTGTTGCCCAATGTAGACATATCAAAATTAAAGGGGCAAGTACTCATTGATTTCAGTGAACTATGCAAAGAAAAGGCCGAACAAGAGAAGGAAATGGCCATTCAAAAGAAAAATAAGGTACTTCAGAAGGTGAAAGCACTCCTAATAGACATGCTACCTGAAGCTACAATATCAACTAATGCAGCCATCCGCATTCAACTGGATGAACTCCTAACAAAAATAGAGACATCAGAAGTCGATGCATCGAAGTATTTGAGCAAACTAAAAGACAAAGAGCTCACTTCAAAAATGATAGAAGAGGTATAGAAAGCTATAGCTATTGGCAAAGTTAAACTTGTCAAATTTATTGCTAAGTTGACTCCTCAACTCAAGCACATTCTTTATTTATTTTAGAAACTCTGCACATTTTCTTTATTCATTAAAGACATTAAAAATAAAGCAGAGGCAATTGAGAAAGAGATCACCAATCTCTCAAATAAGTTGACCACAAAGCCAAATTCAGTTCAGAATTTTTATATAAAGCTACAATAGCTCATGGCTCAACAATTGGACCTAAGAAATGAAGAACACAAGATCAGGATGGATATAATGACACTACAGACATTATTCCTTCCTCATCTTTCATCCGTAAAAGAACAGATCAACCGAGCCACCTCCTTATCTACTACACAAGAGGGAGCACTCTAGATGGCTTAATATCATTATTGGCTAATATTCAAGCACATAATTCTTTAATGGACAGTGTAAATAATGCACTCTCTGTTGCTCTCACCGAAGCATGGACCAAGTACAAATCCATTTTTGATCAGTTACCACCCCTGAATGGTAATTAATTTTTTATGTTTGTCAAAAAGGGGGAGTAATAACCATATTGAGAGAGTGATATAGTATTGAAAGTATCAAACAAAAGGAGTATAGTATACAGGGGGAGTATACTGAGCAGAGTAAGCAGAGTATCCAAGAGCAGTGAACCGAGCAATGTACAGAACACTAAGCAAAGAACAAGAATAGATCAATGAGCATGCAAAATCAGAGTTTTGTATAGTATATGAATAAGGGGAGTATATCTGGATATATTGTTTTATTGACTATTGTACATACTATCAGTATAGTCAAATTTTGCAAGTATATAGATTTTGAGTTATAACTTTGAAAGTAGTTTTTGTCAAACATCTCAACTAATGTCAAAAGGGGAGATTGTTACTACTTATCAAGTTGCCATTAGTTTTATGTCAAAGTTATACTATATACTCTAGTCAGTTACTACTACTGAGATATTCAGTTAGTATGCACAATCTAGTTGGTTACAGAAGAAAGTAGTCTCAAAACATAGTATACACTAAGTTGTCTACCAAGTATCATTCCATGTCTAGCGAGAAACACAGATGACACACCGAGTGAAACATGTTACTAGATTCATTGAATCTAGACATACATATGAAAACGTGTTACAAGATCGAGGAACATCTAGCCGTTATCACATTGGAAATTGCACTTAAAGATTGTGTATGATTTTGAGGTCATCTAACCATTGAAATGTCTTACATGGTTATTCATTCGATAAATCATATTTGTAAGATCGAAGCAATGAATGGATCACCAACATAAGAAATCTATTTATACAACATAAGTTAAGAATTAAAGGTGTGTGCATGAGTGTAAGAAGATTGTTATAGAGACACAGAGGTCACCGAGAAGGATTTCAGAGAATAGTCAAAGAACAAAGTAAACAAAAGGGTTTACTGAGTTACTATATGGGTTACTAAGGTATACTATAAGAAAGGTAATCATATTCTGAGCACATAGAATCTGCTATAACATTCCAGATGTAAAGTTGCAAATATTTGTAATGATTTTATTGTAATATTTTGAAGTTGTAAGAGAAACCTTTAATAGGGTAAAAGACTCTAATCAAGTCTATAAATTGTAAAGCCTCTAACCAGGTGCAACATTTAGATTAAGTGTTGTAAAATCCTTTAGCAAGGTAGATCCAATATGTCTTGTTACTCCTAATAGGGTAAGCTATCAGAAATAGCTAAACATGTAGCTCTAACCGAGCACTCTTTATTATTGTAGTAGTGAAGTTGTGGGTGCCATCCCCACCACATTTTTTCTCTCTAACCAAGAGTTTCTGCGTAACCAAAATATATGTGTTATGGAGTGAATCATGTATGATTGTTATCTATTTGTTTTAGCTTTATATTATGTTACTGCACTATTCAGTTTAAGCATAACAGTTAAGTTCTTATTGAAGAAAAGTTTTGAAGTACTGATTCACCCCTCCCCTCTCAGTACATTAGCTTTCCATATTGTGCCTAATAGGGTCCATGTATTGTTCTTCTCAATCTTTTCAAGTTCTTCTTCCATAGCCTTGATCCGGTGATCATCTACAAAAGCTTCCTATGCTATTCTAGGCTCAATGGTGGAGATCATATAAGAATTCTCTCTTATTCTTCTTCTGGTTAACAGACCAACATCTTTATCTGCAATAATATGATCAAGATTATGATTGAGTCTAACATACCTTGTAATAATGTGATCATGGTATCCAGGTTCTTCTTCCTTATCACTTTCTTCATCCTCTACAGAATCTACTTGTTCCGATTGAACTGGTGCTGCAGTATTCATTTCACCAACTTCTAGTTTCACTAGTTCTGGTTCCAAAACAAGAATGTAAGTTTTATCTTCCTCCTTCTCCTTACTTATTTCTCCTCAATCTTTAGGAAACTCATCCACTCAAACATTAGCACTTTCAATGATCTTATTTGTCTGGTCATTATAACATTTGTAGGCTTTTGCCTTGGTGGAGTAACCAAGAAATATGCCTTCATCACTCTTAGCATCAAACTTACCAACATAGTCACCTCTCTTAATAAAACATCTACTACCAAAAATCTTAAAGTAACTGACATTAGGTGATCTACCATACTAGTATTCATAAGGAGTTTTATCCTTACCTCTTTTAACCAATATCTAGTTTATTGTGTAGACAATTGTGCTGACATCTTCTCTCTAGACTGTCATAACTACACCTCCTTATATTAGCATAGTCCTAGCAGCTTCAACAACTCACTGGTTGTTACTCTCTGCAATACCTTTTGTTGTGGTGTCCTAGGTGCAGAAAGTTGCCTCTTAATTTCATTGTCTTCACAGTATCTAGTGAATTCTTCTGGAGTAAATTCACCACCTTGATCAGTTCTTAAGTACTTAATCTTTCTTAAAATTTCTTTTTCAACTAGGGCTTTGAATGCCTTAAACTTGCTAAAGGTTTCTATTTTTCCTTCAAGAATGTGACCCACATCATTCATGATCAATCATCAGTAGAGATCATAAAATGTTGATCACCTTGAATACTCCTAGCCCTTATTGGTCCACAAAGGTCGGTATGAACCAAGTCTAGTGAATGTTCTATTAAGAAACATTTCTCTTAAAGGTTGAGGATGTCAACTTACCTATCTAACATTCGTTACATAGAGCATTCATCGGTTTGTCCAACGGAGGCAAACCTCTTACTAATTTGAACTTACTGACTTTTACAATGTTATCAAAAGTTACATGATAGAATATCTAATGCCAAAGCCAACTATCTTCTACTTTTGCAATTAAACACTTGTTGAGCTTAAAACTTAGGTGAAACAAGTCACCTTTTGTCTACTTGCCAGTTGCAATCAGTTCACCTTTGCTTCCATAGATTTTGCACATCCCATTTTTGAATTCCAATGGATGACCTCTATCATTGAGTTGAGGAACACTCTAAACATTGTGTTTATGTCCTTCAACCCAGTAGACATCATCTGCACTGCTCTTTCCATTCAAAGAGATGGTTCCCTTTCTTTTTATCATACATGGTGAATCATTTCCAAATCTCACAACAACTCCATCAAATTCCTTCAAAGTAAGAAACTTACTCCGATCACCAGTCATGTGGTGTGAACAACCACTGTCTATAATCTAATCATTAGAACTATCCCTGCGAGAGACTAATGCCTTCTCATCTGATGTCTCTTCTTTAATGGAAACAATGACAATGTCCTCATTTGCATCTTCTTCAAATTCCTCATCTGTAATTCCTTCAACCATTACAATGAGACAATCTCTTTTACCTTTTCCTATATACTTCTTATACTTCTCTCATTTTTGCTAATTGGCTCCATTTGGACTATTAGCTGCAATATGTCCAATTTGGTTACATGCAAAACAATTCACAGGTAATTTACCTCTGTACTTACCGGTACCTTTGGGTAATCACTTGGCCAACAATACGTCAATCTCAATTAGACCATCTTCATCATCTACCTCTTTGTTGTATCTAGACTCATGACTGTAACTAGCTTCTCTACTTTTCCTTACTGGTGGCTTTGAAATTGAGGCTCTAAATGTAGATTCTGATCTTTGAACACTTCCATCAAAACCATTTAATTCAAATGCAATTAATTTACCAATGATGGAATCAAGAGTTACCTTTGTTTTATTAATAGACTTGAGTTCCTAAATGGCTGCAACTTGGATAATGTAGACTGGTAGAAGGGTTCTCAACACCTTTCTAACCACTATAGTATCCTCCACTATACCTAAAACACTTGTGATTTCTTCGACTATCTCCTTGATCCTCTGACCATACTATTGAATGTTTTCTCCTTTAACCATCCATATATCATCAAATTTACTTTGCAGACTCTCTTCTTTGCCAATCTCAACATGCTCATCACCGCTATAGATATCTTCTAGTTTCTTCCAAACTTCATATGCAGTCTCCAATCCATGAACATCAACATACTCTAGATCAAACAAGGAACTGATAATGGTCTCCAATGCTTGATTGTTCTCCCGTTGCTCCTTCTTTTGATCATCTAACAAAATCCCACTAGGAAAGTTATATTTAGTAACAACATATTCCCAATATTGACTTCCTAAGCTCTTGATATAGATCTTCATCCTATCACTCCAGATTCTATAATTTTCCCTATTGAATTTCAGACCTTCTTTCTGAATCATGTTCTCCTAGATATTTTCCTCAAGCTATTAGGCTTAAACACAAGAGGGTCTGAAATGCTTTGATACCAATTGATAGTATGATGAAACAATAAGGATCCGATTAACTACTGAGAGGGGGGATGAATCAATAGATAGAAAACAAACTAAACTTTCACCAAAATTAAACCCAACTCAGAAACAACTTGCAAAACTAAACTGGTTTAGACACTGTATCCAAAACTACAACTGCACTGTCAAACTTTACCAGTTGACCAAAACATCAATGATACAATTTAATAGATCTAAAAATCACATACCATTTAACCAAAACATTAAAACACTTTACTAACATCGGTAATATCTCATTTCAGATCACTTCCAGTTATCTAAACATATCTAAGTGGCTTTACCAGTTAATCATATCAATCATATCAAAACATATCCACAAAATCATTCACCACTTGACACAATGATTTTTCATGTGGAAACCCAAATGGGAAAAACCATGGTGGGGATTAATACCTGCAAGTATTTTGAACTCTTCTAAAGTTCACCCTGTTAGGAGCCAAGACTTGTTATAAGCTTATACAATAATGTCCTATTAAGAATAGATCCAGTTAGGGACCACCCAGTTAAGGGATTGACTACAATACCTTGTTAAGAGTAACCTCAGTAGAGGATTTCAAATCCAAGCTAATGGATAACCTGGTTAGAGAATTTAGACAACACAACCTGTTAAAGCTTACCCAAATAAGGGATTTAACTATTGTAATGGATAGAGAACAAGAGAGTCTTTCCTAATCTAGTAATAGCACAATCTTGCTTAGTCAGAAACTTTTCTACTCCTATCTGCCTTCAAAATATTCTGTAGACACTCCTTTTGGTTTGGAAACAATCACTCTACCAAACTTAACCAAATTGCCAACACAATTACAAACAACTCATCGACCTTAAATGCAATAGGTCAGTAACACAACACAAAATTATAAGTCTCATAGAGATTACAAACATATCAGTTCAATCATGATCATTGGATTACATAGAAATCAACTACACATTGTTCAAGACAACTTGAACTTCTCCTGGATCACCACACATCAAATCTTGTAACTCATCACGCAATTATCACTTCATGCTATGCATTTGCTGATTCGCAAGATAAATAGTTATCTTCAAGCACCAAAAGAACTTTGAAACTCATCATGTGCATCATGCTTACGTGGCATCTCCATCTATGATCACCATTCGATCATATATCATCATAACCAGCTCACCTAGCTCCATCAGTTAGGGTTTGGCTTATCAACTGGTTAGGGTTACTGGCTGATCACTCTACTTGAAATACCAATACCAGTTTCCTTCACTACTCAACTACCGATTGCAATACAACTCCATTACTGGTTACTATTGACATCAATGACACCCTTATACTTCATCAATGCAATCTTCATGCAATGCCAACACATGTGTTTCTTCCAAAGAGAGTATTTGGTACCATCAAATCTCACTGTCCTTCTTGTAAGTTTCCATCCCGGATCACCTTAAGAAATTAAGATTCTTTGGAGGAACCTTATCTAATACCAATTGATGAAAATAGGGAAAACAACTCAGAGGGTGGGTGAATCAGTTATCTCAAAACTCAAGCAACTTAACCTTATTCCCAAATCTGATTACTAAACATGAAAGCATAGATCAACAACACATCATAAATGTACATAACACAAATATTTTTAACATGGAAAGCTAGTTAAGGGAAAAACCATGGTGGGGATGAACCCACAAAATAGGTATACTGTGTGAGAAGTATTACAATGGAGAATGCACATGCATTCAAGCACACTGCCTAGAGCTCACTGCTCAAAATAAGAAGGCTCCCTACCTATATAAACAATCATAGATCACATCTGAAAACTTATAAGTGGGAAATAACATCTCCTTAATGCCTAGTTTAGTTTCATTGAAGCACAAAACAACATTCTTTTTCACACTTCTTCTCTACCTTTAAAAGATGTATACATTTAGCATACATACTCACTCACTCTCATCCACACACACCAAATACAAATTTATTACAATTATTTATACATAACATCAACCTTGGAGAAATCATCAATGTTGGCTAAACACTCACCACCTTATTACAAAAATACAATCACACTCAATACAAGATTACATGCAGACTAATAAATCTAAGTCAAGACATGTCACATACCCAAATATTTCACTTTGAACACATTACACCTTCAAAAATTAAACCTCGAACATCCACAACATGCTACAAGTATTTGGTCACCCAAGAACATGAAGTATGTTGGAAAATGGTGTCTCGACCTTGCATTTACATGAGGTTACTATTTATAGTAACTTTTCATTTGGGCACGAAATGGTGCAAAAATCTCCCTGAAGCTTTTGGTTGGCTAGGTAAGCTTTCCGATAAAGTTACATAGCAAGATCACAACTAGTTTTGAAGATATTAAAGTTTCCATTTTGGAGGGGTGAAATAAAAGGTTTAAACTTATTTTTTAGGACTTTAGAGGACCTCAAATTCCCTAAAAATTGAGCATAAATAGCATAGAAGTTACGAGGCAATAGAGCACTTCATGATCTTTTCAATGCTTCAAACAGTTCATCAATAAGATACACGATTCTCAAGTTATGGCCTATGGAAGTTTGTACTTCTGAAATAGGAAATATACAATACATCAGACACATAAATGAGTTGTAAAAGGGAGGGAAATATGTTGATGTGTGTTTGAACATGTCATAAGGCATCTAGATTTGAGATAAGGCTAGCTATACCTTATTGGGTAGTTTTAGCCCATGGTTTTGTATTATCATTTGATAGTTTCTTGTATTGTATCTCCTAAATGTGAGGTAGATGAGATAAAGATTGTGTGTAAGAGTCTTATGGCTATTGAGTTACCTCTGAGTCTTTGATTAGTAGTACTCCTATGAAGATCTTTCTCTACAAGTATATTATAATTTGTTATTGATTACTGAAGAATATATTGAGATGCTTTTGGAGTGTGGGGTTTTCCTACCAAAAGGGTTTTCCCCACGCAAATCACTGTGTTATGGTATGCATGTTATTGTGTCTATTTCTATTAAGATTTTGTAACTGTTGTAATGATCTGTTAAACTTTTTTGCATTACCCTCCTCTCAAAGTTAGTGTAGGGAGTTATTTCATTACAAGTGGTATCAAAGTTTGGTAACCTTTGGTTTTAGTTGTGGGTTGGTGGGTTTTTTTGTCTAATCCAAATTTGAGTGGGAGCTTGTACAAAAGACACTTTTTGTTCTTGTTGCAGGAATTTTCAGATGGCAATTTTGGCAGGGAGAATAGAGGTGAAGAAATTTAATAGAAGTAATGTTGAGATGTGGAAGTTGAAGGTGAAAGATCTGCTAATTGATCAAGATCTGTGGGATGTTGTGTTGGAATTGCATGAAGATAGCATTAATGAAGCATAAGTGTTATCATTGATGTCATTTGTAACTGGTAATGGAGTTGTATTGCAACCACTATTGATGCAGTAATGCAACTAGTAGTTGAGAAAGTGAAGGAAACCGGTATTACTATTGAAGCAGTGAGATCAACTGGCAACCCTAACCGATGGAGCTTGGTGAATCGGTTGTGATGATCTATGATCGAAGATGATTATTCCATATATGCATGATGCACATGATGATTTTCAAAGTGGTTTTGGCATGTAGAGATAACTATTTTATCATGGGAATGAATGAGTGCATAGCATGGAGTGGAAATTGTGTGATGAGTTAAAGGATCTTATGTGCAGTGATCCAAGAGAGATCGAGGCTATCTAGAACAATGTGTAGATGATTGTTATGTTATTCAATGGTCATTTTTTAACCGATTCATTTCTAATCTCTATTAGATCTTAGGTTTTGTGATGTGTTACTGACCTATTATTTTTCTGATAAGTTTGATGAGTTATTTTGTAGTAGTGTTGGAAATTTTGGATAAGTGTCAGTGTGATTGATTGTTGAACCAAAAGGAGTATCTAAAGAATATGTGAAGGCAGATAGGAGCATAAAAAGGTTATGATCAAGCAGAGTAGTACTATTACCAGATAAAAAAAATATTATTGTTCTCTAATAATTACAATAGTTAAATCCCTTAACTGGGTAAGCTTTAATAGGCTTAGTGTTTTCTTTATCCTCTAACCAGGTGATCCATTAGCTTGGATTCAAAATCTTCTATCAAGGTTACTCCTAACAAGGTATTTCCTTTAACAGGGTATTGTAGTCAATCCCTAAACCACGTGCTTCTTAATTGGATTTGTTCCTAACAGGACATTTTTGTAAAGCTTCTAACAAGGCTTGGCTCCTAACAGGGCAAACTTCAGAAGAGTTCAGAATAATTGTGGGTATTCATCCCCACTATGGTTTTTCCCATTTGGGTTTCTACATCAAAAATCATTGTGTCAAGTGGTGAATGGTTTTTGTGGTTATGTTTTGACATGGTTAATTAGTTTAACTGGTAAAACCACTTAGATGTGTTATGATGACCGAAAGTGATCTGAAATGTGCTATTACTAATGTTAGTAAAGTGCTTTGATATTTTGGTTAAATGGTTTGAGAGTTTCAGATTTTTTCACTATTATATTGGTATTCTAGTGAATCGGTAAACTTGATAGTGTAGTTGTAGTTTATAGTACAGTGTTGAACCGGCTAGTTCGGTGATTGATTTATGAGTTGGGTTTGAGTTTGGTGATAGTTTAGTGTTTTTCTATCTACTAATTCATGCCCCCACTCAGTAGTTGTCTGGATCCTTATTTGATTCATTATATCATCAATTGGTATCAGAGCATTCCAAGTCCTCTTGTGTTTAAGCATAATAGCTTGAGGTAAAGATCTAGAAGAACATGATGAAGAAAGAAGGTCCAAATTTCAATGGCTAAAACTACATAATTTGGAGTGATAGGATGAATATCTATATCAAAATCTTAGGAAGTCAATATTGGGAAAATGTTGTCATGAAATATTGCTTTCCTAGTGGGATTTTGTCAGATGATCAAAAGAAGGAGCAATAGGAGAATAATCAAGCATTGGAGGCCATTATTAGTTCCTTGTTTGATTTAGAGTATCTTGATGTCCATGGTTTGGAGACTGCTTATGAAGTGTGGAAGAAACTTGAGGATATCTATAGCAGTGATGAGCATGTGAAGATTGCCAAAGAGGAGAGTCTGAGAGTTAATTCTGATGACATGTGGATGGCTGAAGGTGAGAATATTCAACATTATGGTTAGAGGATCAAGGAGATAGTCAGTGAGATCAAAAGTGTTGGTGGTAAAGTGGAGGATACCACAATGGTTAGCAAGGTGTTGAGAACCCTTCTACTAGTCTATGCTATCCGAGTTACAACCATTTAGGAACTCAAGTCTATTGATAAAACAAAGGTAATTCTTGAATCCATCATTGGTAAATTAACTGCATTTGAATTAAATGGTTATGATGGAAGTGCTTAGAAATCAGAATTTGCATTTAGAGCTTTAGTTTATAATCCACCGGTAAGGAAAAGAAGAGAAGCTAGTCACAATCATGAGTCCAGATCCAACAAAGAAGTTGATGATGAAGATAGTCTGATTGAGCTTGAAGTATTGTTGGCCAAGCAGTTACCTAGAGGTACCAGTAAGTATAGAGATAAATTACCTTTGAAGTGTTTTGCATGTAACCGGATTGGACATATTACAGCTAACTATCCAAATGGAGACAATGAGAAAAAAATGACAAGTATAAGAAGTATAAAGGCAAAGGTAAAAGAGATTGCCTCATTGCAGTTGATGGAGGAATCACAGATGAGGAATCTGAGGGAGATGCAAATGAGGACATTGTCTTTTTTTCCATTAAAGAAGAGACATCAAATCAAAAGGCATTAGTCTCTCACATAGAAAGTTCTGATGATTGGATTATAGACAATGGTTGCTCACACCACATGACCAATGACTGGAGTAAGTTTCTTACTTTCAAGGAATTTGATGGAGGTGTTGTGAGATTTGGAAATGACTCACCCTACATGGTAAAAGGAAAGGGAACCATCTATCTTAATGGAAAGAGAAATGCAAATGATGTCTACTGGGTTGAAGGATTGAAACACAATCTTTTAAGTGATGCTCAACTCAATGGCATACATTATCCACTAGAATTCAAGAATGGAATGTGCAAAATCTATGGAAGTAAAGGTGAATTGATTGCAACTAGAAAACGGACAAAAGGTAACTTGTTTCATCTAAATTCTAAAGTCAATAGTTGCTTAATTGAAAAAGTAGATGATAGTTGGCTTTGGCATCAGAGATTTTGTCATGTAAATTTTGATAACATAGTATAAGTTAGTAAGTCCAAATCATTAAGTTTGCCTTAGTTGGACAAACTAGTGAATGCTCAGTATAAGGAATGTTAGTTAGGGATGATGAAATCCTCAACATTTAACAGTAAATCTTTCTCAACAAAAAAATTGCTAGATTTTGTTCATACAGACCTCTATGGACCAATACAGACTAGGAGTATTCAAGGTGATCGATATTTTATGATCTTCACTGATGATTGCTCAAGAATGATGTGGGTCACATTCTTTAAGGAAAAAACAAAATCCTTTAGCAAGTTTAAGGCATTTAGGGCCTTAGATGAAAAGGAAAGTGGAAATAGAATAAAGTGCTTAAGAACTAATCGAGGTGGTGAAATTACTTCAAAGGAATTCACTAGATATTGTGAAGACAATGGAATTAAGAGGCAAATTTCTGCACCTAGGACACCACAATAGAATAGTATTATAGAGAGGAACAGTCAGTCAGTTGTTGAAGTTGCAAGAACTATACTAATACAAGGAGGTGTAGCTAAGACTTTCTAGAGAGAAGCTATCAGTATATCTGTCTACACTATGAACCAGATATTGGTTAAATGAGATAAGGATAAAACTCCTTATGAATACAAGTATGGTAGATCACCCAATGTCAATTACTTTAAGATTTTTGTGTGTAAATGATTTATCAAGAGAGGTGACTATGTGTTGGCCATTTGATGGAATTGATTACGTGTTGCATTAACATTTTGTCATTGATGCCAACACTAGTTGTTTAGATGCTTTACTGGCACCCTTCTGGTCACGGTAGGTTGAGTGGTTTCTATTAACTTGGATCCAGCATGATCTAGTAGGTTCTGGTATAGTTTGGTGATGGAATTATCTTATTCATGATACTCATGCTCATATTTGGTTAGTTGGTTTTGGTTTGGAGATTAGATGCTATCCTGCTTACTTAGAAGATTGCTTTCTGGTTTCGGCGAGGGTTTCACCAACAGATCTTTTGATGGAGATCTTTGATGAATTTCATAAGTGGTGTTGGTGTAGCCCTGATGGAGTTTCCGGATGTTGTTGGTGATCATGTTCAAAGACTTGGTAGATGGAGATCATTGTTGAACCGTATGGACCTATACTAGGTCTCGGTTGATCTAGGTTATGGATCGACTTTAATGTAACATGTGGATAGGACCTATTGATGTATTTACAGGATGTCTTATGTGTTGATATTATTTGTTTGGCCTAAAGATGACATGGTTTGTAATTATGCAATCCATTTGTTGTCTAGTGGCTGACCTAATTGTCTATGGTCAAGGGTTTGTATATATAGATGTAAGATCTCATTGTAGATCATCATGGTTATTGTTAGAGGTCATGGTCATGGAATGTAATGTGAGAATAATGTAATATCAATTAGGGAAATGAGTTGGTCGATCATTGGAGATCGAATTGGGTTTGTGTAAGAGGATTTAGTCCTCTAGTATTGAGCTTAGTTGGAACTGTACTCAGGCATAGGAGATGTTATCTTTTGCAGTTCAACACTTCTCCAGATTGTAGTATGGATTTCTATGTAGTTAGTGAGGATCCTTTTGTGATGAGCAGTGTGGTCTAGGCTGTTGGCATTCTTGCAAGTGTAGGCCCCTAAATTGTAATTCACATACTTACTGTAGAAGTATTATCTGACTGTGGGTAGGCTTCCCACCATGGTTTTTTCCTTTACTGGGTTTTCCACGTACAAATCTTAGTGTTATGTTGATGGTATTTATTTTGTAATTATTGTTTATGATTAATTGGTTTATCTGCTATTCTAGTATTAATGTTTTGAGTTTCAGTATTAATGTTTAAATTGCTAATGGTTCTAGTAATCTATGACAATTGATTCACTCCCCCCCCCCTCTCAGTTGTCTTTTGATTATTTGAACTATCTAACAATTGGTATCAGAGATTTGGTCCTCTCTGCAGAATGATAAACCGCTTGAGGAAGATCCTATGGTGACTAATAGTTCAAGTTCATCCAGTTCTTCTGGAGCTATCTTTCAAAGGGATATTATGAGGCTTGATGGAACAAATTAAACAGTATGGAAGATTTAGATGGAGACTCATCTGAGATGTCTTGGCAAGGAGATTTGGGAGATCACACAGAATGGTGTGACACCCTATAATCTGGGATTTGGCAATCTTCCTTTGGTAAACCTAGACAAGGAGCACTCTTGTGTGCACTTTCTGATCAACAAATAATGGGATTAATTGACAAATCATCTGGAAAAAATATATGGGATAAGTTGGATACTCTTAATGAAGGTGACCCTACAATAAAGATTTCTAAACTTGATGGTTACCGGGTGAGATTGTTATGGGAATTCAATGTTGTGGTGGAACTATGAGAAAAGATGAAATTATTTTTAAAGTCCTGAGAGCCCTACCACTGACTTACAAAATGAAGGCTACTACTATTAATGAGTTAAGAACAATGGCTAATGCATCTGTCAATAGAAAAAATTTGGTTGGAAAACTATCTACTTTTGAGCTTGAATAATTTGGACCTTCTGGAGCTTTGAAGTCTGAACCTGCTTTTCATTCATCTACATCTACAACTGGTAAGAAAGAATGGAAAGCTTCGTATGCGAAGGAATTGGAAGATATGAAAGGAGAAGATGATAAGTTTGAGCAAATTGAAGAAATATTTTCTAGAAGAGTACCTAAAGGACTGGTAGGAAGTAAGTATGAAGGAAAAGAACCTTTTAAATGTTTTGCATGTAATAAGACTGGTCATTTTGCATCTAGATATCCTGAAAGGAATTCAAGATTTGAAGAAAGAGTTAGAAGATCATTTAAGCCTAACCCTAGATATTAGAATAAGTATAAATATAAGAAAAATAGAGACAAATCATGCTACATAGAGGATGAGCAAAGCATTACTGATTCTCATGATGAACCAATAGAAGACTCTTCTAATGGATCCAAAAATGGGAAGGAATGGGTATTCCTGGCTATCAAGGAAGATGATCTAATGCTAGAAGATGATGTACCTGAAGAGAAGGCACTTTCTGCTAAAATTAAAGACAAAGATGAATGGGTAATTGACAGTGGTTGTTCACATCATATGACTAGAGATAAAGGGAAGTTTTTGTCTTTGCAAGAATTTGATGGTGGTCTAGTTAGATTTGGAGATGACAAAGCATGTATGATCAAAGGAAAAGGAACTATATCATTGGATGGAAAGAACAATATTGACAATGTTTATTATGTTGAAGGTTTGAGGCATAATTCTTTTGAGTGTAGGACAATTTGTAGATAAAGGATTTCAACTATAGTTCAAGGATGGAAAATGCAAAATCATTAACACATTTAGTTTGGAGATTGAAACCAGTACATAGACAAAAGGTAATATATTTCATTTGAACTCCAATGAAAAGACATGTTTGATTACATAGGTTGATGAGAGTTGGCTATGACATAAAATGTTGTGTCATGTGAATTTTGATTGCATTGTGAAGATCAGTTCAACTAAGGTAGTTAGGGATATACCTAAGATTATGAAACCCTATAATCCAGTATGTAAAGAATGTCAAATGGGTAAACAAGTCAGAACCTCTTTTAGGAGTATACAAGATAAATCAAATGATGTTCTTGATCTTATTCATACTGATTTGTGTGGCCCTACTAGAGTTAAAAGTTTTCAAGGTGATAGATATTTCATGCTAATCATTGATGATTATTTTAGAATGATGTGGGTTACTTTTCTGAAAGAAAAACCTGAAGCATTTTAAAATCTTTAAGGCTAAAGTGGAAACTAGGACAAGATTGAAGATTAAGTGTTTGAGATTAGATCATGGTGAATAATTCACATCTGTTGAGTTTAATAACTTTTGTGACAAGCATGGTATAAGAAGACAATTTTCTGCTCCATGGATACCTCAGCAAAATGGAGTTGTGGAAAGGAAGAACAAAACTATCTTGGATGCTGCTAGAACAATGATAGAAGCTAGTCTACCTCATATCTACTAGAGAGAAGTAGTGAGTACAACAGTTTATACATTCAATGGAGTACATATCAAAGGAGAAATCAGTAAGACACCTTATGAATTATGGTTTGGTAATACACCTATAGTTAAGTATTTTAAATTTTTTGGTAGTAAATGTTATATTAGGAGAGAAGATATTATTGGGAAATTTGATCCTAGATGTGATGAAGTCATATTTCTTGGTTATTCTAGTGAAAGAAAATCATGTAGATGTTATAACAAGAGATTACAAAGAATTAGGGAGAGTGTTAATGTCAAAGTAGATGAGCTAAACAAAAGTCAAATCAGAGTTTATGAGAAGGAACCGATAGTAGAAATGATTATATCTAAACCAGTAGCACGTTTACCGGAACAAGGAGTTGAACCACTTACTCTGCTAGTATCAAAGAATTCTATAGTAACTGAAGAAAATGGAAGAGGAACAGAAAGTCAAAAGACTACTAGGTATGTGAGATTGAATCATTCAGAAGATCAAATCATTGGGGATAAGAGCAATGAAGTGATGACAAGAAGAAGACTGGCAACTAATGAGGTATGTTTAATTTCATAAGTTGAACCGGTATCAGTAACTGAGGCATGTAAAGATGAACATTGGTTGAAAGATATGGAAGAATATTTAGATCAGATTGAGAAAACTAACACATGGACCTTAGTTCCCCGGCCTAAAAATTAAAATTTTATTGGAACTAAATGGGTTTTTAGGAATAAATTGAATGAGGATGGTCAAGTTATAAGGAATAAGGCTAGATTGGTTTGTAAAGGATATTCTCTGAAAGAAGGAATTGATTATGGATAGACTTTTGCACCTATAGCTAGGATTGAAGTTTTAAGATTATTTCTTGCCTATGTTGCTTATAAAAACTACAAGGTTTATCAGATGGATGCTAAATGTGCATTTTTCAATGGGGATCTTAATGAGGAAGTTTATATTGAGAAACATGATGGTTTTTCACTATCAGGTGATAGAAATATGGTTTGGAGGTTAAGGAAAGCTTTATATGGATTGAAACAAGTACCTAGAGATTAGTATGCAAGGTTGGATAAATATCTTTTGAAGCTTGGTTTTACTAAGAGAATTGCTAATAGTAATTTATATTATAAGATCACTAATGATGACATATTGATTATTGAAGTATTTGTTGATGACATTATTTTTAGAGGTGAAAATAAGTTATGCATAAAATTTTCTATGAATATGGTGAGAGAATTTGAGATGTATATGATTGGTGAGATGAAATATTTCTTAGGTTTGCAGATTACTCAAACTGACAAAGGTATTTTCATTTGTCAAACTAAATATGCTAAGGAATTATTGAGAAAATTTGGCATGGGAGATTCTAAACCATAAGTGCTCCTATGGTTACAAGTGAGAAATTGACAAGAAAAGTTGTTTATGCATCGATAAATCCTACAAGATACAAATCTATGATTGGAGGTCTGCTTTATTTGACCTAGAATAGGCCTAAGATTATGAATGTTGTTTGTATTGATTCAATATTTCAGAGTGATCCTAGAGAAAATCATGAGATGGTAGTGAAAAGGATTTTTACATACTTGCAAGGTACATTTGAATATGGTTTGTGGTACCCTAAGGATGCTAACTTTACTTTATGTGCATATACAAATGTTGATTGGGCTAGAGATGCTAATGACTAGAAAAGTACTTCCGGTGGAGCTTTCCTTCTTGGAAATAACTTGGTTTCATGGATAAACAAGAAATAGTCATGTACTTCTTTATCTATTGCTAAAGTTGAGTACGTTGTTGCTACTACTAACTATACACAAGTTTTATGGATGACGCAAATATTAAAGGATACAAAGGTGGATTGTGCTACACTGGTAGTTATTCACTATGATAACTCTGTTGCTATTGATATATCAAAGAATCTGGTGTTTCATTCTAAAACAAAGAACATATCTATCAAGTATAAATTTTTGAAGGAAAAGGTGGAAGTAAATGAAGTTATATTGGTTTATGTGAACACTAAAGTGTAAATTGCAGATATTTTCACTAAACCTTTGTCCAAGGAATCATTTGAGTACCTGAGAGACATATTGGGAGTTTCTACCCCTTCGGCAGAGTCTTGATTGATACGGTTTGGCATCAGTATAACATGCATTATCAAAGATACTATTCATTCTGGCACTAATGTGGGATGCTACTACTGAGGGGGAGTAGTCATCTTTTATGGTTTATGTTTTTGCTTTGATATTTTTGTTAAACTTCTAGCATTGATGTCAAAGGGGGAGAGATATTGATGTGAAAAAGAAAAAGAAAGTGAAAGAAAGGGGGAGTGATATTTTTGTGAAAAGGAGAAGAAATTCAAAGCTTTACAGATATATTATTCACAGGGGGAGATATTTATATTCAGAGTTGTATGCAAGAGATTGTTGGTTTTCTTCCATTGGGGGAGACTCATTTGGCATTTCTTGGTACTTAGATGTTTCTCACATATAGTGTTGCCATCAATGCCAAAGGGGGGGATTGTTGGCCATTTGATGGAATTGATTATGTGTTGCATTGATGTTTTGTCATTGATGCCAACACTAGTTGTTTAGATGCTTTACCGACACCATACTGGTCCCAGTTGGTTGAGTGGTTTTTGGTTAACTTGGAACCAACATGATTCGGTAGGCTTTAGTATAGTTTGGTGATGAAATTGGATTGTTCATGATACTCATGCTCATATTTGGTAAGTTGGTTTTGGTTTGGAGATTAGATGCTATCCTTCTTACTTAGAAGATTGCTTTCTAGTTTCGATTGTTAGGTCTCAGAGATAGCTGAGAGGGGGGGGGTGAATCAATTGTCAAATAAATTCAAACCAAAAACAACTTAACCACTCTTAATGCTTAATATCGGTAAACCAAACTTTATGCTGGTAGATAGTTTATTAGTTAATTGTAGTACTGGTAAAGATTAATTTATGAAACAAAAAGACAATAACATCCACAACAAATAAAACTAATATATGTACATGGAAACCCTACAAGGGGAAAACCCACAGTGGGAAACCTTACCCACAATCAGATGATACTACTGCAGATAGTATGTGTATACAAATGGGGTCTACACATGCAGAAATGCCAAGTGCCTAGAGCTCACTCCTCAAATATAAATAGGAGTCACACTGACTACAATTGGATGGTTAAATCCAATAATGATGTACTGCTCAAAGTAGCATCTCCATATGCTAGATTCAGTACTAGTTTAGCTCTGATATACCTTCTTCATACCTTCCTTCAACCTTCAAATGATGTCTGCGTGTATAGCTCTTCTTATTCTCATATATACTGATTTATAATCCTTCTCACATTTGCATATCAATCTTTACAAATGAGATCTTACATTTATACCATAACCTAATACTAATTTTAGTAGGTTGGCTCTAAAAGATATTACAAATAAAACAATATCCGATGCATGATGTCGGCCCAATGCATTTACAATAACAACAAAATCATCTCCTTAGCAAGTCGTGCTGATATGGAATAGATAAGCCTGTCAGTGCTTATCTTAGACCTATTTGCCGGTAAAAAAAAATATGCAAACTCGAATATACCAGTGAATAAATCTCCAAGATAAAGTGTCTAAATTATGTCTTCGACATAACCAAGTATTTTCCATCTCATCTGAAGTGATGGTGTACTAGATACCAGTGACCGTGCATTAGTCACTTTGCTTGTTGGTGAACATTACCAATTCTCCAGAGTTGATAAGTGTTAATAGGTGTTGACATCAATGTCAAAACCATATCAACATATCCAAAATACCAATTGTAGACATATAAAAATGACCATATTCCTAAATGAATATTTTATGTTCATTTCCCTATTTAATTAAATCCAATTTAATTAAATTATACACATTCTTCTATTTTATTTAAATAAGTTACTCAATTTATTTAAATTAAATTCACTAAACCCATTTAATGAATAAATCATTTTATTCAATTAAATTCCCCTAGCCACTTTTAATTAAATTCAAATTTAATTAAATAGTTATCCTAAATTGAATAAATCAAATTTATTTAATTGTAACCAAATTGAATAAAAATCAAATAATTCAATTAAATCCTATTATCCCCCCATCCACTTGCAAAATCCCAAACCCCTTCCTAATCTCTTCTAGAATCTTCTAATCGATTCTAATTAACATAACCCCCCTCTAAACTTTGTCACATCCCTAAGCAAAGGGAGGTCACTTCTCAAAATGGCCCAAAGTCTTGGATAACCATTGAAGATTTTCAACCTTCAA
Source organism: Cryptomeria japonica (assembly GCF_030272615.1). Classification (NCBI taxonomy): domain Eukaryota; kingdom Viridiplantae; phylum Streptophyta; class Pinopsida; order Cupressales; family Cupressaceae; genus Cryptomeria; species Cryptomeria japonica. The sequence goes on from NC_081405.1 coordinate 163,411,523, forward strand.
CCACTAAAACCCTTAAAGTCTTTGAAAACCATTAAAGGCTTCCAACCTTCAACCACTTAATCCCCAAAGTCTCCAATAACCATTAATGGTTAATTCAAACCTTCCCACATGGTTAAAACATTTTTTTTGACTCAACCTCTATCCAACCCAAGGGTCTCATCAGGCCATTAATGCTTTGACCATGACTATCTCTTAATCATTTGCACAAAGGTTTATCCTTGGATTAACTCCTAATCTAGTGGGTAATCCTAACTTAGACTTGACCCTTAGCCTTTAGATAACCATGAGGTCTTCTCAGGCCTTTAATGCCTCCAACCTCTTCTCTCAACCCAATCCTATGTTGACACTTGTCACCATTTCATTGGTACAAATTGTGCACATGGATCCCCAACTTTCAAACCTGGCCCTTGATTAAACTTTTCAATCCTGACCATCCATTGCCCTGTTTGTGCTATAAATAGAGCTCTCATTCCTCCATTCTTAATAATCCTCTTTCAAATTTGAAGCATTATACTTATGCTCAAATACTTTCAAGCTTTTCATCTTTATGCTCTTCATTTAGCCTCTTTTAGATCAAATATGCATGTTTAGATTACCTTCTTTATCATTTAGCTCGATCATAGATTAAATATATCATGTTAGAATAGTATTCATACTAATCTTGTCATCTTATCATTTAGTTTATTGCATTTTAGCATCATACATAGCTTACAACACATCTCATACTAAAATCAATCAAAAGCATCTCTCGTTCTCATATTTGCCATCCCTAAACCATTTTGCTCAGTGATCTGAGAGCAAAAGCATTGGTTTGAGGGACATTGTGAGATAGAGAACCATGGGACCCTCCTTGGGAAGCTGAGTAACACTACGTTACTCCATAGCTTGCATCAAGAAGTCCTGTGTGTGTGTGTGGACTAGTATTAGTAATATTTTCACATATTAAGTTTTATTCGCCCACTTTTCCCGCATACATTTCTGGCGCCCACCGTGGGGCTCAACCCCCAATAACACATCATTTTTTTGAAATCGATCATTTTGCAGGTCCACGGGAAACGAGAATCAGCGCATGTACCTAACAGATTAGCGCATCCGCCTAACAATTTAGCGCTTCTAGCCTACTGTTTAGCGCGTGGGCTCTCTGTCTTAGCGCGTGGGCTCTCTGTCTTAGCACGTGAACACTTTTCCTTAGCGCATGATCCTATTTAACAAATTTTCCTATAGGTGTCGACGCGGGAAAAGCACATAATAGCGCATATACCTAACAGATTAGCGCATCTGCTCAACCTTTTAGCGCTTTTAATACATATTCTAGCGCGTTGAAACCAAAAATTAGCGCATCGGATTCAAATTTTTCCTGCATAGCGGACCGCGGGAAAAAGCAAAACATAGATTAGCACGTACGACACACAAAGTAGCGCATCTGGGTAACAGAATAGCACGGAGAAAAGAAACTATAGCGCATCTGTAGCATATTGTAGCGCGTATAGTTTGTTCTGTAGCGCATCACAGACAAAGCAAACAAACAAAAAAAAATAAAAAATAAAATTTTTATTGTAACCGAATTAAAATTCTAGACTTGTAGAAGTCCCCCGAATCAATTGACAATCTTATCATTTTGTTTATTTGCAGGGTTTTAATGGTTTCTTGCAGGTAAAGCGAGGAAATTTGCTTTTACAGCAAGACGATTTTCTTTTATTGACCTCCAAAAACATTGAATTTGCTTTGTTGACTATTTCTTTTTCATAGATTAGACAATCATTGCTTTGAACGAATAAAAAGAACATCATGTTTTTGTGGAGCAACATCTCTGCATAGATTTTAGAAAATCATTGATTTGAAAGGCTAAAATAAAACCTCATTGTTTGCTTTGTCTCGAAGGTGGAAGGTATATGCTCTCCCCTTAACTGGGTGATCAAAAAGCCAAACCACTCTTATGCTTTCAGTACTTCATGCATTAAAAATATTTTAGCAGACCTGCCTTCCTGAGGAGTTGCAATCAACTCTTAAAGCCGTTTATGGCCGGTGTGAAGGGAACGACCTAAGTGGGGAACAACTTTGACGCCAAGAATTCCAACCCACCATAATCAAATGTGGAAAGTGACGAAAGTCCTTTTCAACAGTTGCGCACAGTGATTAGCCTTCCCCCAGTATCCTCAAAGATACGTAAAGCCTTTGTTCTAAAGGTTGGGAAGCCTCCTGAGGGATTTTATCACTGATGGCCAAACAGGAAGCCTGATTACGAACCATAGAATTAGAAATTTTGAGCCGAGTCAGTAACCAAACATTGTAACATCATAGTGCAAGGGTGGGGAAGAATCTGCCCCCAAGATTACTCACCATATATCTCCCAAGATAACTACTCAATTGTGAAGCAATTCACTTTGGGTTAACTTCTGGCAAAAGGCAAAAAATGGGTGCCCCCTAGGGGGTGACACGACTGTTTGAGCTGACAGAGTATTGAGACTAGTGGGCTATGATGTTATTAATGACCCTTGAATAAAGAGTCTTTCTGAAGTGTCTTACTTGTATCCAGACTTGTTAAAACATTGGGGATTTGAACACATCCTCGCAAGAATATACACTTTCTATTAGATTAAGCAAAATGATTGTACTTTGTGTATCGTGCTTACATTTGTTATTTCAGAAAATCATCCATCACGCTTAAAAATTTCTCAACAAAAATTCAAAATCCACAAAACAAACTCCTAAACAAAAAAAAAAATCAGGGCAATCTAGCGCATAAGAGCAACATCTTAGCGCATGGAACACTTCTATTAGCGCACCCAAACATCAAATTAGCGCGTACAACTAAAACAGTAGCGTTTCAATCCAAGGCAAAATAGTGAACAATACTTTAGCGCATCCAAAACACATTCTAGCGCGTTTCAGGAACATATTAGCGCGTAGGTATCCATAGTTAGTGCATAAAACAAAACAGATAGCGCGTATCAGGCCTAGTGTAACACGTAGATTTTTCGAAACAAAATCCACAACATTTTTCACAGTCCTAGTTTAGCACGTGGCAGCTACATCTTAGCGCGTAGAATACATACATTAGCGCATTCATCAAAACAGTTAGCGCGTAGAAAGCCCAGTGTAGCGCGTAACTTTTTCAAAAATTCAACAGCATCTTTTAAACAGACCTAACTTTAGCGCGTGAAAGAAACAGCTTAGCGCGTGGAAACCATATTTTAGCGCATTAACCAAAACAGCTAGCGCATATCAAGCCCAGTATAGCGCGTAGCTTTTCCAAACAAACTTAAAAAGCAAATTTCAACAGCATGAGTTTTAGCGCGTGAAAGAAACAGCTTAGCAAGTAGAAACCATATTTTAGCACATTAAGAGAAACAGTTAGTGCGTGTCAATCCCAGTCTAGCGCGTGAATTGTTCACCCGCTAGAGTAAAATTTTCCAAAAATCAAAATTTAGTGCGTAATTAGGGGCAGATTAGCGCGTGTGATTATTATTTTAGCGCATGAGGGAAATTCAGTAGCACATTCCACTTCTGTTCTAGCGCGTGATCCAAAACCAAAAAAAATAGAGAGTTACAAACTGAAAAATTTTGAAAAATTCAAAAACATTTTAGAGGACCTTTTTGTCAAAAATCATCTTTTATCAAACCAGAGTGACAAAAACAAACCGTTAAAAAACTTTTCTCAAGTTCAATTTGTGTCAAACAAAGTTGTCAGAATCCTAAAACGAATCGCACGATAAAGGACGTCTCTCCTATCATAATCCGGAAAATCTCATCATCAGTATCAACAGAATCCTTTAAACATCTTACGGATTTTATCTCACAACCACTTGTCTAAAAATTTGCAAATTGTCAAATCCAGTTTCCAGATCGGGAAACTTCTTATCCATATCATTTGACACGCTTTATCGTGAAGGGATATCTAAACCTTCATTCCGATAAAGTAAAATTTGAAATTTTCAAAACAAGAATCAACTAAATCCAAACAAATCAAAGGAAATCATTGATTACTCATGCATGACTAATCTCCTTATTCTGAGAAGAAAGAACCTCTATCGTAACATCACGTTGAAGAAACAACAACCTAGCTTTTCCAAATTCATCAAGAGAAATAAATTTTTATACATCAATCGTCAACTCTTCAAATCCCATCGGGTATTTCTTCATCACGTCAAACGTTATATCCAAAATAAATCCAGTGAATTTGACAAAGAACCCTTGAAAACAAGAGCATACTATCAAAAGTCTGCTTTTAATCAAAAGATAAACCGAGGAGGAAAGATTAATCCGGCATTCCTGCCCGACGAGTGCATCACATATAACACATCTCGACCAGAACCACCAATGCCCGAACGACACATCGAAGAGGCTTTTGTTCCTTTCATCACTGAAAGCTTCTACTAAAATGCCTGTCACTCGCTCTCAACGAGATAAACAAAGCGAGGCACTCGCAGAATCAAGTATGAATCGCAGATTATCAAATCCTTTTGAAGTTCCACCCGTAGAAGAACCTGAAATTACTGACGCACTTCTTCGGGAATGTCAAGAAAATCCTTCCTTCCAAAAACTTGTCAAAAAGCTCATGGAAAATGACAAGGAAAAATATATGTTGATGCTCACAAGCAAGGGTGTTAAACTTCCTGAAGATTTCAACCCAAATCTTTTTCAAACCGGATTTCGGCAATATACATCTCAAGAACAAAACCAAGAAGAAGAAACTCACATACCTGAACAACATAACTTTGAACAACACATTCCAGAGCAACGTATACCAGAAATGCGAATACCTGAACTTGAAACTCCAGAACAACACATACCATTTACTACACCTTTTCAGTTAAGAACAACTACAAGGGAAGAACTCTTCCCTCGACAAGATAATGCGCCCTTGGTTGCTCTTACTCAACAAATGCAAATACTGCAAAGACAAATACAAGATATGCAACAAGGGACAACAGTGTGGTATTCTATAAATGAAATCTGTCCTTATCCATTTGACAGAAGATTAAACATGGTACCTTTTCCTCCAAACTCAGACGTTCCCAAATTTGATAAATATGATGGGAAAAGTGATCCTCGGGACCATGTTCGAGAATTTTGCACCATGAGTCTTGAATTTGCTCATGATGACACTTATCTGATGAGGTTGTTCCCAAGAAGCCTGGGAGGACAAACAATGGAATGGTTATCCAATATTACACCACCTGTCAGATCTCACTAATGGATGGTTTCTCAGGCTATAACCAAATCAAGATAGCTCTTGAAGATCAAGATAAAACAACATTCACCTGTCCTTGGGGAACATACTGTTGGAATGTTATGCCTTTTGGCTTAAAGAATGCAGGCGCCACTTATCAAAGAGTAATGACAACCATATTCCATGATATGATGCACACATTTATGGAAGACTATGTGGATGATTTACTAGTAAAATCCTTCACCAGAGCTGAACATCTCAGCATCCTAACAAAGATCTTTGATCGATTGGAGAAATTCCAAGTCAGGCTTAACCCTAAGAAGTGTGTCTTCGGGGTTACCTCAGGCAAGTTACTAGGTTACATCGTCTCAGCTAAAGGTATTGAAGTTGATCCAGCAAAGGTACAAGCCATCATGGATATGCCACCACCAAAGAATATCAGTCAACTTCGATCTCTCCAAGAATGACTTCAATCAATCAGGTGATTCATTGCTCAACTAGGAGATAAAAGTCTACCATTTAACCATTTGCTACACAAAAATGTACCATTCAAATGGGAGACTAAGTGTGCAGAATCTTTTTACCAAATTAAACAGTACCTGATGAATCCACCAGTTCTAGTATCACCAATTGCAGGAAAGCCTCTTATATTGTATATCTCAACAACAGATGTTTCACTGGGGGCACTATTGGCACAAGAAGATCAACAAGGAAAGGAACGCGTCATATATTACATCAGTAGAACATTGAATGGCTATGAACTCAATTATACAGTCATTGAAAAGGCTTGCCTGACAGTCATTTTTGCATCTCAAAAGTTCCGACATTATATGCTAGCGCACACTATCAAGCTAGTAGCCAAAATTGATCCTCTCAAGTATCTACTCAGCAAGGCAGCTCTCACAGGCTGATTGGCTAAATGGGTCATGATTCTCAGTGAATTCGACATCCACTACACAGAAAGACAAGCCATCAAAGGACAAGCAATTGCAGATCAATTGGCTGAAGCACCGCTACCAGGAAAACAAACCATGGACATTGAATTTCTAGATAGGGACGTTTTTTCTCTTTCCTCCAAATAATGGACCCTATACTTTGATGGATCCTATACACAACATGGTTCAGGGGCCGGCATTCTATTCATCACCCCTGAAGGACACACTATGCCGAGATCATACAGACTTATGTTTCCATGTACAAATAATGTGGCTGAATATGAAGCATTGGTTATAGGCATCAAAATGGCTGTCGAATGAAAAATCACAGAATTAAAATTCTATGGAGACTCACAACTGGTCATCAATCAAATCAACAACAACTATCAGACAAAGGATGACAAGTTACTACCCTACAAACGGATGGTGGATGATTTCAAACAGTATTTTGTGCACATCACCTTTGAACAAATACCAAGGTTGAACAACAAAGTAGCCGATGCAATGGCTATGATTGCTTCATTACTACAAATTCTAGAACAACAGAGTCGTTATGAGTTCCTGGTAGAGCAACTGTTCTCCCCTGCCTATGACCACTCTGAATCCCAGGTTATATATGCCTTGACAGGTTCAGATTCTCCGTTATATGGACCAATATACGACTACCTCAAGCATAATATCTTACCCACTGACCAATCCCGTAACCAAAAACGTAACTTTATCCGACAAGCTGCTCGTTACACTCTTACCGCTGATACCTTATATCGTCGAGGTCTAGATGGTACTCTTCTTCGTTGTCTTGATCGTAATGATTCTGATTCAGCTTTACACGAGCTTCATGAAGGTATTTGTGGCACACATTCAAGTGGCACTACTCTTGCTAAAAAGCTTCTATGAATGGGATACTACTGGCCTACAATGGAGAAAGATTCATATCACTTTGCCAAGAAATGTCCTAAATGCCAAATCCATGGCAATCTAATACATGCACCAGCACAAGAACTGCAGCCATTTACAACATCTTGGCCCTTTTGTCAATGGGGATTAGACCTGGTCGGCAAAATACATCCTTCATCTTCCAATGGACACAAGTTCATTATAATTGCAACAGAATACTTTACCAAATGGATCGAAGCAGTTCCCATGACCACAGTGACCGGGAAACAAATTGCCTCTTTTATTCTAAATTATCTGATCTGTAGATATGGTATTCCAAGTTCAATCGTCACAGATAATGGACGACCTTTCAAAAACCAAGATGTGCAGGAACTATGTGAAAAATTCAAAATCCAACATCGGTTTTCTACACCATACTATCCACAGGGAAATGGTCAAGCAGAAGCATCTAACAAAACAATCCTAAAAATCCTCAAGAAAACAGTGAATGATGCAGGCAAAGATTGGCACGTACAACTCAATCTAGCACTTTGGGCCTACAGGACCAGCATCCGCACACCTACAGGAGCAACACCATATTCATTGGTATATGGATCCAAGGCTATTTTACCCTTGGAGGTAGAAATTCCATCTCTTAGAGTCTCTTTGAAAGGTTTAATCCCCAATGAAGAGTATCGAGTTAACCGACTGCAAGAACTGGAACTATTAGATGAAAGACGCCAACATGCTTATACTCATCTCAAAGCATATCAGCAACGCATGTGTAGGAGCTACAATCACAAGGTCATTCCTTGCAACTTCAAGGTTGGTGATCTAGTCCTAAAAGAAAATCCAAGGAATCAGCAAGATAGAGAAAAAAAAGGGAAATTTGAACCTAACTGGTTGGGTCCCTATGTCATCATTTCAGTCTATGGATCAGGTGCCTATCAGCTAACAAATTCTAAAGGAGATGTGCTCGATGATCCAACTAACAGCATTCATCTGAAGAAGTACTATACTTAGGATAGCCTAGTGCACGGAAAAAGCTAAAAACAAAACAAAAAAAATCAAAAAATCCAGAAAAAGCAAAAATACAAAGTACAATAAAAACAAATGGTGAAAACCTGGTAAACAGGCACCCTTGTGAAAGACCGGCTCCTCTATCTATATCCAGGCTATTTTATCCATCAAAATACTATCGGCCATCGCCTGACACTTAGCATATATCCATTCAGGACATACTTAGCGTAGTCACTATCCTAAGTTATTCATCTACTGCATTCCACCATGGCTTGGAAATCATTGTACATAATCATATCCAGAGGTACACTCAGCTAGGGGCATTAAATTGTTCAAAAACTTACAAACATTCAAGACATGCCAACTATTGCAAAACTCAGACAAATGACATCCAACAAACACAACTACGCTTCATCACAACAACCAAAACACAAACAATTACACAAGAAACTCAAGGATGGATGATTTTCTGAAGTACTAAGTGTTGCATTATCGCATTAAAGTCTTGATTATTTTGCATTTTGAACTTTTTAATTGTTGGAATCTTCTCCTTCTCTCATAAAAAGCTTCAAAGCTAGAGATCATGAGGAACTTCCAATATTTTCTTAGTCTTCTGTCTGAGAGGCGATCACTCGTACTGTGTGAATATTTGCCTCGAGACGTGATGCATATCACTGAAGGCCTGATTACATTTCATGCATATAAATGATCTAATCTTGTATGTTTACGCAATACGCACTCAGGTCGTCCTGGTTCAATTATACCTTGACGCTTGTGCTATCTTGCAAAATCAAATATCATGTAAATTTTACTCAGGTCATTATGGTTCAAATTATACCATTATGCTTGTATAAATTTTCAACATATCCAAAAAATCAATAAATGCTCCATGATGATATTTACAAAGAAAGAAAATAATGGTTATATCGGATGGCAAATATCGAATGAGAGATGCTCCAAAAACAATTAGTTGCATATCATTTTACAATTAGTCGCACATCATTTTACATTATTATCGCATATCATTTTGCATCATTATTACATCATTTTACATCATATCATATTACATGTAGTAGCATATTAAATCATACATCTCATTTTCAAGATACATCTCACAACATATAATAACATACATCCTACATCATACATTACATCATATATGTAAACATTACATCATCATATAAAAAGGAAGTAGTACACATAAAAATGCATCCATAAACACATCACATCGATAAAAAATGGTGCTCTGTATATATATCTCTCAAAAAATGATCAAAATCTACAAAATGTGTCAAAACTGTGTCCAATACAAAGAATACAATGCTCAAAAATACAACAGAGACACTGTCTCTCAAGTATGACTATCTCCAGACGGAGATGGTCTCGCTCCAGCTGCACTCGCCCCTGGATCTCTAGGAGGGTCCTGTCTAGCTCCAGATACGCTCGCCCCTGGATCTCCAGGAGGGTCTTGTCTCACCGGCCCAGTCACTTCTCGGCTCTCAGATCGTGTCCCAGCAGTTCGAGATCGACTCGATCTCGACTGTGCAAAGCTCTCAACACGTCGATCTCTAGGTACTGCAGCCTCATAATGCCGCCTGTAATATTCCGCCTCCTGGACACTCCGTGTCAGCTCTCTAAGGGTGTCTCTCAAAGGACCACCTGCCGCTGCTCTCTGCACAGTCGCTAAAGTCTCCTCTGCTCGACCTGGCCTCTCTATCTCCATATCTCTCTCAGTGGTCAACTAAGAAATCTGCCGCTGATAGGTCAAAATCTGTGCCTGTAGCTGCTACACAGTAATCTGTAGGGTCCGGATCTGTGCATCCTCTACATGACCCGACACTCAGACCCGCAGTGGTCCCTGAGCTGGAGGAACCCCTCCCACTTGCCCTATCCTAGGTATGGGAGGTGGGAGTATATCTATCCTCCTCCTCTCCCCCCACTGCAGCTAGCACCTCTGTCACTCTCCCCTCTCTCCCGGCTCCAATGGCCAATCCTCCTCTCCCCCTCTCAATCCTACCCTGTCGTACCGCTCTCTGCACACCTCTGCCACCCTGCCTCCCCCTGGCTCCTCTACCTCTTCCATCATCTCCATCGTCTCTGTCATCTCCATCATCTCCCCCCTCCTCTCCATCCGAATCAAATGCTGGCCTCATCTCCTCTAGATCTGAGATCCTCGCTACTGCCCGCGCAGCAAACAAATGAGCGAACTCCGCAGTCATCCCAGCATCCTGAATCTCTGGGGCATAGTCCCAGACCTGCCCAGCTAACCCTGTAAACTCCTCTATTGCCACGACACTATCAATAGTCAGCCCCCAATCCGCCACATCCTACTGCCGCCGTGCATACAAGCACGCTCCCTGCGGAATCCCCTGCTGCCTCCCGAACTGCCGCAAAACTCGGGTCACCAAAAATCACTCAATGATGAACGGAGTCCTCCCAATCAGATACCTCATCATGAAAATGAATGACATCTCTATCCCATCCTTTGCCCACACCTCGCAACCTGTATACGGTCTCCAGGTAACCGTATCTATGTCATCAAAAACTCTCCTCTAGTGCTCTAGTTTGCCCAGCTTACACTGGACAACTAGGCCTCTGTATCCATAGGCATATGCTGCACCTACGGGCCTATCTCTGTCTGCCAATGGCCTCGTTATTGGGATGTGCTCCGAGCACCATACCTGTAATAGGGTCACACCCACTGATAAGCTCCCATAACTGAGGTATACTACATCATGCAGGCTCCTGTAAAGATGGGCCAGCATCGCTGACCCCCACGCAAATCTCTGACCCTGTGTAACCACCTGCTCTAGGACCAACCCCCATCCTACTGAAAATCCCTTTGACCTGTGATCAGGACAAAAGAATCCCCCAATGAATCCTGCCAATACAAATGGCAGCGGTGCATAATTCAGATCCAAAAACTTCTGCCAGGGGATCTCATAGCCACAAACACTCTCATCATAAAATATACGGCATAGTGCCTCTGTGCCACCCTCCTCTGTCTACTCATAAGGTAAAATGGCCCCTACCATAGGAATGCGCAAAATCTGGTAGCAATCCTCCGGTGTCACTGTCATCTCTCCAGTGGCAAAATGAAAGGTGTTCATATCACTGTGCCACCTCTCTGCCAATGCTGTCAAAAGTCCCTGGTTCACAGTGAACTGCGGCATATCAAGAAGCGAGGTCAATCCACATCTCTCTATAATATCCAAGTCTTCCTGTGACAGACGTGGTATTAATGTCCATGGTCTCGGGAATCTCTCCCTCGACTGTACAATACCCAAATGCTCCTGTCAGCAAACAAAACATATCTAATATCAGTTTCCACATCAACACAAAGATATCAAAATAAAACTTACATCAAAAACATGAAACAAATTTGCTCATCTACAATCAAAGTTCAAAATCCTATCATTTCATATCAACTTGTAAAACAACTCAAGTTCTCAAAAACCATATCAAAACTTGTAAAACAACTCAAGTACCACCATCACATAAACTTGTAAAACAACTCAAGTTTCCCACCCATATCAGCTTGTAAAACAACTCAAGTTTCCAACCCATATCGGCTTGTAAAACAACTCAGACTTTCACACGCATTGAACTTGAAACAGACAACGCCAATAAATCATATTTTGATCAAAACAACAGCTTGATAATCTATACATAACTTGAAAAATTGTACATCAAAACAAGTTATACAAATACTCATCTTGGATAAATGCATCAAAAACACGACAGGCACACAAAACCATAACTTTTTCAAACTCGGCCAAAAACTACAAATTTTTCTTGGATGCGCTAAAACAGACCTTCACTGTGCTAAAACAAACCCACGCGCTAGGCTGCTTGTCCTACGTGCTAACCTATCTTCCCTATGCACTAGATTCTGTCTACGCGCTACTCTTTTCTTCCGTTGCGCTACCTAATCGGTCCTATGCACTAGAACCTATCTACGCGCTAATCTATGCCTCCTAGACGCTACCCTTTTACCCCTATGCGCTAGGTTAGTTCTACGTGCTAAACCCCTTTTCCTATGCGAACCCCGACAGCTCCTATGTGCTAGGTCATGCCTACGCACTACCCTGTTTCCCCTACACGCTACCAAAGCCTTTGTATGCGCTATTTTATCTACACGTGCTAACCTACAGATCTTATGCGCTAGCAAAACATTTTCGGACGCAACCCCTAAAATTGACCTTGATGCGCTACTCTACACTTCGTATGCGCTAAATTACGTTTTAGACGCGCTAAAATGAACTGTCCGAAGTTTAAAATTCAAAAAACACCTGAAAATGACAAAATGAAAAATCCAAAAGGGGTCAAAAACGTTGACTTACTGGTGGTCCATGCACTACAGGTCTCCGGTACCTCCGAACGCGCTCAAAACGGTGCCTGTGATAGGGAATCGGCATTTTCTCTCCAAAGCAAATTCTCTTTTCTTCAAAGTCAATAAAGCACAATTGACTTTAAATCAACCCCTTTTCCCCTTTTATAAGAGGAAAATGAAATTAGGGTTAGCCAACTGGACCTGTAATATGGTCGCGGTCTCCCTTATACCAAAACAGTTGTAATTTATCGGGAGATGAATCAATTTACACACTTTCTACAAGCACGGAATCCTACACATCATACGAACTTCATCAATTTAAATAAAAAAATTTCCAAAAAAATATTGCTTCATCTCCCAAGGGGGCATCACACATCAAATCAAATCTAGGGCATAACTTACAAATCATAAGAGGGACACAACAAAAATTGCATTTGATCATAAAATCACAAAAACACATCATTTTCTTTGAAATAACATGTGCACACACGTCACTTCAAAGAGGGGCAAAATATAGACGTATAAAAATGACCATATTCCTAAATGAATATTTTATGTTCATTTCTCTATTTAATTAAATCCAATTTAATTAAATTATACACATTCTTCTATTTTATTTAAATAAGTTACTCCATTTATTTAAATTAAATTCACTATACCCATTTAATGAATAAATCATTTTATTCAATTAAATTCCCCTAGCCACTTTTAATTAAATTCAAATTTAATTAAATAGTTATCCTAAATTGAATAAATCAAATTTATTTAATTGTAACCAAATTGAATAAAAATCAAATAATTCAATTAAATCCTATTATCCCCCCATCCACTTGCAAAATCTCAAACCCCTTCCTAATCTCTTCTAGAATCTTCTAATCGATTCTAATTAACATAACCCCCCTCTAAACTTTGTCACATCCCTAAGCAAAGGGAGGTCACTTCTCAAAATGGCCCAAAGTCTTGGATAACCATTGAAGATTTTCAACCTTCAACCACTAAAACCCTTAAAGTCTTTGAAAACCATTAAAGGCTTCCAACCTTCAACCACTTAATCCCCAAAGTCTCCAATAACCATTAATGGTTAATTCAAACCTTCCCACATGGTTAAAACATTTGTTTTGACTCAACCTCTATCCAACCCAAGGGTCTCATTAGGCCATTAATGCTTTGACCATGACTATCTTTTAATCATTTGCACAAAGGTTTATCCTTGGATTAACTCCTAATCCAGTGGGTAATCCTAACTTAGACTTGACCCTTAGCCTTTAGATAACCATGAGGTCTTCTCAGGCCTTTAATGCCTCCAACCTCTTCTCTCAACCCAATCCTATGTTGACACTTGTCACCATTTCATTGGTACAAATTGTGCACATGGATCCCCAACTTTCAAACCTGGCCCTTGATTAAACTTTTCAATCCTGACCATCCATTGCCCTGTTTGTGCTATAAATAGAGCTCTCATTCCTCCATTCTTAATAATCCTCTTTCAAATTTGAAGCATTATACTTATGCTCAAATACTTTCAAGCTTTTCATCTTTATGCTCTTCATTTAGCCTCTTTTAGATCAAATATGCATGTTTAGATTACCTTCTTTATCATTTAGCTCGATCATAGATTAAATATATCATGTTAGGATAGTATTCATACTAATCTTGTCATCTTATCATTTAGTTTATTGCATTTTAGCATCATACATAGCTTACAACACATCTCATACTAAAATCAATCAAAAGCATCTCTCGTTCTCATATTTGCCATCCCTAAACCATTTTGCTCAGTGATCTGAGAGCAAAAACATTGGTTTGAGGGACATTGTGAGATAGAGAACCATGGGACCCTCCTTGGGAAGCTGAGTAACACTATGTTACTCCATAGCTTGCATCAAGAAGTCCTGTGTGTGTGTGTGGACTAGTATTAGCAATATTTTCACATATTAAGTTTTATTCGCCCACTTTTCCCGCATACACCAACAATCTCCCCCCTTGGCATTGATGGCAACACAAGATGAAAAAACCATCAAAGTGCCAAAATAGAAATACCAAATACCAAAAACCAACAATCTCCCAAAATAGATCAAAACCAAAATCAAAATTTAGGTACAGAGAGTAATCAATCTCTCTCAAAATAACAATCTCTCCCCCTAGGAGTAACATGTGTTTTTCTTGTGTTTTTCCATATCAATCTCTCCCCCTTTGACATCAAATACCAAAGCAATACAAAAACCAAACTCAAATACAAAAAATACCAACTTATTCAGTATACCAACTACTCCCCCTTTGAAGTAGCTCTCCTCATCAAAGCCAGAGTAAAAGATTTCTCTGTTAGTTTTGTCGGTTGATGAAAAACATCAACTATCTAAGTTTCTACCAGTGGGGGTATGACCCCAGGCTGATCTCTGAGATATTCAAAAGTCTCCTTGGGTAAGGGCTTAGTGAAAATATCTACAATCTGCTCTTTAGTATTCACATAAACTAGTTTTACTTCTTTTGCTTCAACATTCTCCTTTAGAAAATTCAGTTTGATAGAAACATGTTTAGTTTTATAATGTAGTACCAGATTCTTTGATATATCAATTGTTGCAGTGTTATCACAATAGATAGTAATAGGTTCCTTGCATTTTACCTTTATATCCTTCAACATCTACTTAAGCCAAAATACTTGTGTATAGTTAGTTGCTACTGCAACATATTCCGATTCAACTATTGATAAAGATGTACAACTTTGTTTCTTACCCAACCAAGAAATTAATCTGCTTCCAAGAAAAATTGCTCTGCAGGTGGTGCTTTTTCTATCATCCACATCTCCTGCCCAATTTGCATTTGTGTATGCACATAATTCAAAGTTTTCATCTCTAGGATACCATAATCCAAGATTTGTAGTGCCTTGCAAGTACCGGAAAATCCTTTTTACTACTGATTCATGATTTTCTCTAGGACTACTTTGAAATCTTGAAACAATACATACTGCAATCATAATATTAGGTCTTGTTTGTGTCAAATGCAGTAAACCTCCTATCATAGATTTGTACTTGGTCGAATTAACAGGTGTAGATTCATCCCTTAGTGATAATTTGTCATTTGTAGTCATAGGTGTTCTTACCAGTTTAGAGTTTTCCATACCAAATTTCTTTAGTAACTCCTTTAAGTACTTAGATTGACTCAAGAATATACCTTTATCTATCTGTGAAATCTGCAATCCTAAAAAGAATTTTATCTCTCCAATCATAGACATTTCAAATTCTTGCTACATTTCAATAGAAAATTCTTTACATAACCCATCTTCTCCTCTAGAGATTATATCATCAACAAAAACTTTAATAACCAAGATGTCATCATTAGTTACTTTATAGTCTAAATTGTTGTTAGCATTACCTTTAGAAAAACCAATCTTTAAAAGATATTTATCCAATCTAGCATACCAAGCTCTTGGAGCTTGAGTTAACCCATACAGAGCTTTCCTTAACTTGCAAACCATAGCTTTGTTATCTGTCAAAGAAAATCCATCAGGTTGGTCAATGTAAACTTCTTCTTCAAGATCTCCATTCAAAAATACACATTTAATATCCATTTGACATACTTTGTAGTTCTTTTGTGCTGCAAAGGCTAAGAATAATCTAACTGTCTCAATTCTAGCTACTGGTGCAAAGGTTTCATTGTAATCAATTCCTTCTTTCTGTGAATATCCCTTACACACTAGTCTTTAGGCCAGGGAACTAATGTCCATGTGTTATTCTTTTCAATTTGTTCTAATTCTTCTTCCATAGCTTTAATCCAGTGTTTATATTCACATGCCTCATTAATTGATAATGGTTCAATTTGAGAAATAAAACATACCTCTACATTTGTTAGTCTTCCTCTTGTCATAACTCCTTGATATTTGTTCCTAATTATCTGATTTTCAGAGTGGTTCAATCTTACATACCGAGGTGTCTTTGTTTACTATTGTTCTTTAGTTACAATGGAATTTTCAAATGATACCGATGTAACTCGGTCTTCCTTCTGTACCGGTGGGTTCAATGTAGGTTCATTTGTTAGTATCTCTATTGCCAGTTCAGAGTCTATATACCTTGGAGTTCCTCTAAATTGTTCATCAATTTTCACATTTGTAATCTCAACAATTTTCTGCAATCTCTTGTTAAAGCATCTATATGCCTTGCTCTTAGATGAATAACCAAGAAATAATCCTTCATCACTTCTAGGATCAAATTTTCCAATATACTCATCTCTTCTAATATAGCATTTACTTTCAAATATTCTAAAATATTTAAGAGTAGGAGTAATACCAAACCATAGTTCATGAGGGGTTTTACCGGTTTCACCTTTGATGTGAACTTTGTTGAATGTATAGACCGATGTGCTCACTGCCTCTCTCCAATACACATGTGGTAGATTTTCTTTTGATTACATACTTCTAGTTGCATCTAAGATAGTTCTATTTTTCCTTTCTAGAACTCCATTCTGTTGTGATGTCCGTGCTGCTGATAACTGTCTTCTGATTCCATTTACTTCACAGAATATATTAAATTCCTTAGATGTAAATTCACCTCCTTAATCTAATCTCAGACATTTGATTTTCTTACCGGTTTCATTTTCTACCATTACCTTAAATAGTTTGAATTTTCCAAGTGCTTCTGGTTTTTCTCTGAGAAAAGTAACCCAACACATTCTAGAATAGTCATCAATGATTAGCATGAAATATCTATCACCTTGTAAGCTTTTAGTTCTAGCTGGACCACATAAATCAGTATGAATTAAGTCAAGAGCATTATTATATTTTTCTGGAATACTTTTAAAAGATTCTCTAACCTATTTTCAAAATTGACATTCCTTACATACCGAATTGTGAGCTTTAATAATCTTAGGTAAATCTCCAACTGGTTAGTTGTACTAATTTTCACAATGCAATCAAAGTTTACATGACAAAATCTCTTATGCCACAACTAACTTTCATCAATATGTGCAATCAAGCATGTCTTTTCACTGTTATTCAAATAAAAGATATTACCTATAGTTTGATTACTGGTTGCAATTTCCAAACCAGTTATCTTCATAATTTTGCATTTCCCATTCTTGAATTGTAACTGAAATCCTTTTTCAACTAATTGACCAACACTCAAAAGATTATGCTTTAAACTTTTAACATAGTAAATACTGTTGGTATTATGCTTACCATCAAGAGATATAGTACCATTTCCTTTGATCAAACAAGCTTTATCATCTCCAAATCTTACTAGACCTCCATTATATTCCTAAAAAGTCAAGAATTTACTTTTGTCACTAGTAATATGATGTGAACATCCTGAATCAATGATCCATTCATCCTTAACTTCAATTTTAGCTGCCAGGGCCTACTCTACTGGTTGAACAGTAGGTGCCAGTTGATATTTTGTTATAGCAAAAAAGACCTATCCATTGTCTGTCAGATCCTCATCAGAATCATCACTGACTCCTTCATCAGCAAGATAACAAGACTTGTCTTTATTATTCTTAAATCTATATCTCTGATATTCAAGGTTAGGCTTGTATGTTCTTTTAGCTTCTTCTCTCAATATTGCATGTCTATCAGGGCATCTTGAAGCCATATGACCAATCTTATTACAGTTAAAACATTTAAAGGATGCTTTACCTTCATACTTACTTCCAACTAGACCTTTAAGCATTTTCCTTGAATATAGTGCTTCAAGTTCTTCAGGTTCTTTATTTTCTCTCCTGCTTTCTTCAAGTTGTCTTGCATAAAAGGCTTTCCAATCAGACTTGTCAAATGATGGTGTAGATGATGTTGATGCCTTAAAAGATAAATCTATCTTTATAGTAGCAACAAGACCACATTCTTCAATTTCAAAATCTAAAAGTTTTCCAATCAATGTATCCCTAGTTACTGATGTATTAGGCATTGTTCTGAACTCATTTATAGTAGTAACTTTTATTTTGTATGCTGGTGGCAATCCTCTTAAAATTTTTGAAATAATTTCATCTTCACTTAAGGTTCCTCCACAACATTTAATACCTAAAACAATTTCATTAACTCTTTCCATAAAAGAAGAAATCCTTTCATCATCTTCCATTTTCAAATTTTCATACTTAACCCGAAAGCTTTGAAGTTTTGCAATTTTGACTATGGAATGGCCTTCATTCAATGTTTCCAAATGGTCCCAAATAGATTTATCAGTGGATCTATCTGATAAATCCATGATTTGTTGATCTGATAATGCACTCAAAAGTGCTTCCCTTGCTTTGCAATCATTTTCCTCATCTTTTCCTAATGTAGATGGATTAGGATGACCAGGAGTAGGAGCAATATAGCCATTCTTTGTAACTTCCTAGATGTCCTTAACAATGCAAATCAGATGTGTCTCCATCCCGATCTTCCATATGCCATAGTTGGTTCCATCAAGTTTAGGACTGTCCTTCCTGAAATAGTTAGAATACATTGGATCTTCTCAAGCTGTTAAACTTCTGCAAAAAAAGGAATAGGCTCTGATACCAATTGTTAGGTCCCAGAGACAACTGAGAGGGGGGGGAAGGGGTGAATCAGTTGTCAAATAAATTCAAACCAAAAACAACTTAACCACTCTTAATTCTTAATACCGATAAACCAAACTTTATGCCAGTAGATAGTTTATCAGTTAATTGCAGTACCAGTAAAGATTAATGCATGAAGCATAAATACAATAACATCCACAACACATAACACCAATATTTGTAAGTGGAAACCCTATAAGGGGAAAAACCATGGTGGGAAACCTTACCAACAATCAAATGATACTACTACAGATAGTATGTGTATACAAATGGGGTCTGTATGTGTAGAAAGGCCAAGTGCTTAGAGCTCACTGCTCAAACATAAATAGGAGTCACAGTGACTACAATTGGATGGTTAAATCCAATAATGATGTATTACTCAAAATAGCATCTCCATATGCTGGATTCAGTACCGGTTTAGCTCTGATATACCTTCTTCATACCTTCCTTTAGCCTTCAAATGATGTCTATGTGTATAGCTCTACTTATTCTCTCATTTACTGAATTATAATCCTTCTCACATTCACATATCGATCTTTACAAATGAGATCTTACATTTATACCATAACCTAAGACCAAGTTTAGTAGGTCGACTCTAAAAGATATTACAATAAAATCAATTAAAAATAAAACAATATCCGATGCATGATGCCAGCTCAATGCATTTACAATAACAACAAAATCATCTCCTTAGCGTGTCGTGGTGATCTGGAATAGATAAGCCTACTGGTGCTTATCCTAGACCTATTTCCTGGTAACAACAAATATGCAAACTCGAATATACTAATGAATAAATCTCCAAGATAAAGTGTCCAAATGATGTCTTCGACATAACCAAGTATTTTCCATGTCATCCCAAGTGTCGGTGAACAATATATCCTATCGGTGTACCAAATACCGGTGACTGTGCATTAGTCACTTTGCTTGCTAGTGAACATTGTCAATTCTCCAAAGTTGATAAGTGTTAATAGGTGTTGACATCAATGACAAAACCATATCAACATATCCAAATTACCAACACCAGTGAGGGTTTCACCAGTATAGATTTTCATGGAGATCTTTGATGAATTGTATAAGTGGTGTTGGTGCAACTTTTGATGGAGTTTCTGAATGTTGTTGGTGATCATGTTCAAAGAATTGGTGGATGGAGAGTGGTGTTGAAGCATATGGACCTATAATAGGTCTTGGGTGATCTAGGTTATGGGCTGACTTTAATGTAACATGTGGATAGGACCTATTGATGTATTTTCAGGATGTCTCATGTGTTGATATTATTTGTTTGGTCTAAGGCCAACATGGTTTGTAATTATGTAATCAATTTATTGTCTGGTGGCCAACCTAATTGTTTATGGTCGATGGTTTGTATATATAGGTGTAAGATCTCATTGTAGATCATCATGGTTATTGTTAGAGGTCATGGTCAAGGAATGTTATGTGTGAATAATGTAATATCATTCAAGTAGATGAGTTAGTCAATCATTGGAGATTGAATTGGGTTTGTTTAAGAGGATTTAGTCCTCTACTATTGAGCTTAACCGAAACTATACTCAGACATAGGAGATACTATCTTTTGTAGTTCAACACTTCTTCGGATCGTAGTCTGGATTTCTATGTAGTCAGTGAGGCTCCTTTTGTGATGAGCAATGTGCTCTAAGATGTTGGCCTTCCTGCAAGTGCAGGCCCCTAAATTGTAATTCACATACTTACTGCATAAGTATTATCTGACTGTGGGTAGGCCTCCCACCGTCGTTTTTTCCTTTACCAAGTTTTCTACGTACAAATCTTTGTGTTATGTGGATGGTATTTATTTTATGATTATTGTTTATTCTTAATTGGTTTATCTGCTATTCTGGTATTAATGTTTTGGATTCCAGTGTTAAAGTTTAAGTTGCTAGTGATTTCGGTAATATGTGACAATTGATTCACCCCCCCCCCCCCCTCAGTTGTCTTCTAGTTATTTGAATTGTCTAAGAATGTTGGTAAGTTTGATGCTAAGAGTGATGAAGGCATATTTATGATAACTCAATGATGAACAGATAGTACCAAACTGATACTGAGAGGGGAGGGGTGAATCAGTATAGGCAAAAACACAATCCTAAACCAGTTTGTTAGCAGACACCGTGCTTTGGTAAACAAACAATAACACCAGTCTTAAACATAGTACAACTGGCAAAACCCAGAATAACTGAGACAAGCATAAACCGGTTAACACTTATATTTTCATATAATCTAATACTTCATTTCCATTTCACCCTAGTGCATGAATAGGTAATCTATCATCAAAGATATATAAACAGCTAGATCAACATGATTTACCTTTTGACACAAATCACTTAAACCATCACATGAATAACACCACACATGACACATAGAAATTTCATGTGGAAACCCAACTGGGAAAAACCACGATGGGGATGAATACCCACAAGCTATTTTTGAACTCTTTAGAAGTCCGCTATGTTAGGAGCCTTGTCCGGTTAAAGACTGATAGAATAGGTTCTATTAGGAATCGATCCTGTTAGGGATCACCCGGTTAAGGGATGGCTAGAATACCTGGTTAAGGGTTAAACCCTGTTAAAGGTTACCTTGTTAGAGGATTTCAAGAACTCAATGGTTTTGAGTCACCCTATTAAAGGATTTAGAGTAAGCTGGTTAAAGCTACCCTGTTAAGGGATTTCCCAACTATTGAAGTGGTTAGAGATCAATAGGTATTATAATGATCTGGTAATAGCACTCAATGCCAATGCAGATCTACTTTAGCTCCTCTTCACCTTCTGCACTTACACTCTGTAGGTATCACTTCTCTACTCTGGTCTAGCAAGAATTAGGTATCTCTTCTCTTGGATACACACACATAAATTTTTCCAACAACCTCAACATGCAACACAACATTGACCTTATAGGAAATAGATAGGTCAATAGCATAAACCCTAAACCCTAAACCTGTAAGGTTAAGAAATTCAAATAGTTCAATCCTGACCATTGAGAACATTGCATTAAATGCAACAGTCTTGAACCAATCTCAAGATTTTCTCCATCATTCATTTTCCACCACTTTCATGGCAACTGATAACCCATCATGCCTTATCACCATTTACAGACTTCGCACATTCCCAAGGTAGATAGGAACAATCTCCTTCATGCAAGATCCTTCACGCACACAAGGCTGACGTGGAAACACGATCTATTCTTCATTACAATGCTAACTCATCACACAAAGTCACCGGTTGAGTCACACAGGCTTGAAGTACTCCAACCGGAAACCCTGAAGTTGAGACTACCAACCGGTAGTCATACAAAGCTTCTATGTACCAATTCCCATAACCACATGCCAGTTCACCTTGAACAAACACATCGCTTCACTTTGGCACATATACCAATTCACAATGTTATACCGGTTCTCACATATACTGGTTCTTGGTAACATACTGGTTCTCTCTTCTTCAACTTATTGATATTGATGACAACATACAATGTCATCATGTCCTCATACCAGTTCACATAATGCCAACAATTTATTGGTTACTCCACCAAGAGAAAAGCTTACAAATGTTACAACAATTGGATAAACAAGATCATTGAAAGTACTAATGTCCAAGTGGATGAGTGTCCTTAAGATACATGAGAAACCAATGAGGAGAAGAAGGAAGATGATCCTTACATTCTGATTTTGGATCCAGAACTAGTGAAGCCAAAAGTTGGTGATTAGGTAGATTCTACAGAAGATGAAGATAGTGAGGAAGAACCTAAAGATAATGATCATGTTACTCCAAGGTATGTTAGACTGAATCATTATCCTCATTAGATTATTAGAGATAAAGATGTTGGTGTGTTAACCAAAAGAAGAATAAGAGAGAATTCTTGTATGATCTCCACTATTGAGCCTAGAACAACAAAGGAAACTTTTGGAGATGATCACTGGATCAAAGCTATGGAAGAAGAGCTTGGCCAAATTGAGAAGAACAATACATGGACCCTAGTACCCAGACCGGTGAACAAAAATGTAATAGGTACTAAATGGGTATTCAGAAATAAGATGAATGAAGATGGAGTAGTAGTAAGAAATAAAGCTAGACTGGTATGCAAAGGTTATGCACAAGAAGAAGGAGAAGACTATGGCAAGAAATTTGCACGAGTTTCTAGATTGGAAGGACTCTACTTGCATTTGTAGCATATAGAGGATTCAAAGTATATCAAATGTATGTGAAGTCAGCATTTCTAAATGGAATACTAGAAGAGGAAGTCTATATTGAACAACCAGATGGTTATGCTTTGATCTATGCAAAGGATATGGTGTGCAAATTACACAAGGAACTATATGGTCTAAAGAAAGCACCAAGAGCATGTTATGAAAGACTACATTCATACTTAGTGAAGATAGGTTTATAGAGAACCAGTGAAGACAACAATATATATCTCAAGACTAAAGGAGATAAGATACTGGTTAGTGAGGTATTTATGGATGATATCATTTTTGGAGGAAATGATGACATGAGTGATGACTTTGCAAATTAGATGAAAAGTATATTTGAGATGTCTCTGGTAGGAGAGATAAAATTCTTCATAGATTTGCAAATTCAATAGATGAAGAATGGTATTTTTATCACACACTCCAAATATGTGAAAGAAGTATTGAAAATATTTGGAATGGGAGACTGTAAACCAATTGGGACACCAATGGTTATAGGCTGTAAACTGTCTAAGGAGGATGATGTTGCATTTGTGGATGAAAAGGAGTACAAGTCTATGATAGGGAAACTGTATTATGTTGTTCACAACAAACTAGATATTGCTCATGTAGTTGGATTAGTTGCCATATTTTAGAAGAACCCAAAGGAGACACACATGGTAGAAACTAAAAGGATATTCAGATATCTAAAATGTACTATTGATTATGGATTATGGTATCCATATGCAGGTAACTTTGATTGGAAAGTCTATACAGATGCAAACTGGGCAGGAAATGTTGATGATAGGAAGAGAACAACCAGAGGTACATTCTTTCTTGGAGGGAGACTTGTATCTTGGAGCAACAAGAAGGAAAGTTGTATATCACATTCAACTATTGAAGCTGAATATGTTGCAACACATATGAATTGTACCTAGGCAATTTGGATGAAGCACATTCTGGAAGGTTTCAAGATGAAAATCTCAGAACCGGTAAGGATTTTTTTTTATAACACCAGTGCAGGAAATATTTCAAAGAACCCAGTATTGCATGCTAGAACCAAGCATATAGAGCTGAAATATCATTTCTTGAGAAAGAAAGTGCATAGTAAAGATGTGTTACTAGAGCATGTATCTACTAAGGAACAACTAGCGAATATCTTTACTAAACCTCTACCTAAGGCTACTTTTGAGTATCTTAGAGGTCAGCTAGGGGTTCTCCCTCTACATGAGGTCAATAAAGCTGATGTGGAAGACATATGTCCCAGAGCTTATTGAAGATCTTAAAGCGGGATTGGTATAGAGTGGAGCTACTCCACAGGGGGAGCAACTAGTTGCAGAATAGTGAAGTATTACATTGTATGTTTTACTTTCACTTTGGCATTGTTTTCAAAGGGGGAGAAGAACTGTATGATTGATAAGGAGAAGAACTATATCTAGTTACCAGCTGAAGACATGGAGACTCAATTGAAGGAGAGTACATAAAAAATGTAAACTAGGATTCCTATGTATGTGCATTACTCTCAATCATCAAAATCAAAGGGTATTGATATTTGTATTGCCATCAATGCCAAAGAGGGAGATTGTTGGTATTGCATGAAGATTACATTAATGAAGTATAAGTATTGTCATTGATGTCAAGTGTAACCGGTAATGGAGTTGTATTGCAATTGATAGTGATGTATTAATGCAAGTGGTAGTTGAGCAAGTGAAGGAAACTAGTATTACATTGAAGCAGTGAGATCAACCGGTAACCCTAACCTATTGCTACGTTGATCCCTAATCGATGGAGCTTGGTGAACTGGTTGTGATGATCTATGATCGGAGATGATTATTCCACACATGAATGATGCACGTGATGAGTTTCAAAGTGGTTTTGGCATGTAGAGGTAACTGTTTTATGTTGGGAATGAGCGAGTGCATAGCATGAAGTGGAAACCGCATGATGAGTTAAAAGATCCTATGTGCGGTGATCCAGGAGTGGTCAAGGTTGTTTAGAACAATGTGCAAATGATTGTTATGTAATTCAACGATCGTGTTTGAACCGATTTTTTTATAATCTCTATGAGATCTTAGGTTTTGTGATTGTGTTACCAGCCTATTGTTTTTCTTATAAGGTCAATGAGTTGTTTTGTAGTAGTGTTGGCAATTTTGGTTAAGTGTCAGTGTGATTGATTGCCGAACTAGAAGAAGTATCTGTAGAATGTGTGAAGGCATATAGGATTATAAAAAGGATCCGATCAAGCAAATTAGTGCTATTACCAAATCAAAGGAAAACCCTGTTGTTCTCTAACAATTACAATAGTTAAATCCCTTAACCAGGTAAGCTTTAATAGGCTTAGTGTTTTCTAAATCCTCTAACCAGGTGATCTATTATCTTGGATTTGTAATCCTCTATCGAGGTTACTCCTGATAAGGTATTGCCTTTAACAGGGTATTGTAGTCAATCCATTAGCTGGGTGGTCCTTAATTGGATTTGTTCCTAACAAGATATTTTTGTAAAGCTTTTAACAAGGCTTGGCTCCTGATAGGGAAAACTTCAGAAGAGTTCAAAATACTTGTGGGTATTCATCCTCATCATGGTTTTTCCCATTTGGGTTTCCATGTTAAAAGTATTGTGTCAAGTGGTGAATGGCTTTTGCGGTTATGTTTTGACATGGTTAATCTATTTAATTGGTAAAGCCACTTAGATGCGTTAAGATGACCAGAAGTGATCTGAAATGTGATATTACTAATGCTAGTAAAGTGGTTTGATGTTCTGGTTAAATGGTTTGAGAGTTTCAGATTTGTTACACTGTTATATTGGTATTCCAATCAATCGGTAAATTTGACAGTGCAGTTACAGTTTATAGTACAGTGTTGAATCAGTTAGTTCAATGATTGATTTATGAGTGGGATTTGAGTTTGGTAAAATTTTAGTTTGTTTTCTATCTACTTATTCACTCTCACTCTCAGTAGTAGTCTGGATCCTTATTTGATTCATCATATCATCATGATGTTGATGCAAATGTCTCAAGACCTGCAAATCCTATTGCGGTTGCTCAATATGATGTCATGGACTAAAAATCCAAAGGTCTAATTAGATTGTGCCTAGAAGAATTTGTTCTAATCAATGTCCATGAAGAGAACACTACAAAGAAGTTATGGACTAAGCTTGGTGAAATGTATCAAGAGAAATCCTTATTTAATCATATTTTCTTGAGGAAGAAATTGTATTCCTTGAAGATGGAAGAGGGTGGATGAATTGAGGACCACTTGGAAGCATTTAATATGTTGGTGGCTCAATAGTATTTGTTGGTGTTAATATGGGTGAAGAAGATAAATGCTAGTTCTTTCTTTGTTCTTTGTCTGATTCATGGGATTCTCTTGTTATGGCTATTAGTAGTAGTTTTGTTGTTTTGAAGTTTGAATATGTGGTGGGTCCCCTACTTGGTGAAGAGATGTTAAGGAAGGTATTCATCAGTTTGAAGGAATCCATAACTATTTGAGGAAGACCTAAGAAACAAGTCAAGAAGAATGAGAAGCGTAATAAGTCCAAATCCAAAGGGAGATCAAAATATCTAGGAAAGTCCAAAGTCATATGTTGGAATTGTGGTAAACCAGGTCACATCCATAAGGATTGTAAAGAAGAAAAGAAGAAGAAAAAGAAGAAGTTCGATTCTGATTTTGAGTTTGAGAAGGAAGATGGTGATGCATTCATTGCAGTTTTGGCTAATCATGCAGGTAATGATGCACGGTTAATTGACTCGGGTACATCTTTTCATATGACTTAAAGTAAAGATTGGTTTTTTGAATATGAAAAATTTAATGGAGGTAAGGTGTACCTAGGTGATGATTCACATTTAGACATTTTTGGTTGAGGGAAAGTTAGGATTAGGTTTCTTGATGGTAGAATAAAAAGGATTAGCAGTCTGTTGCATATCCCTATATTAAAATGAAATTTATTATTTGTGAGAAAACTTATAGATGTTGGTGTGTAGGTAGTTTTTTCTGATGTGGGATGTAAGATGATTAGGGGTGCTATGGTGATTTCTAGAGATATCACGTTTGACACTTTGTATAAGCTAGAGGCATACACTATTGACTGTAATAGTACTTCTATAAAAAGTAAATTTGTGGATACTTTGTTGGAAGATATGAGGGTTTCACTTTCAACAGATGGACATGCATTTTGGGTATCTAAGGGTGCTCTTTCTTATAAATCTAAGTTACTTATAGAGAAGACTATGTTATGGCACCAAAGACTTGGCCACATTGGAGAAAAGTGTCTAAGGACCTTGAAAAATAAAAACCTTGTTGAAAGTTTGAATGATTGTAATCTTGACTTTGATTTATGTGAGCATTGCATTTATGGAAAGCAAAACCACATTTAGTTTTACTCGAGTACTCATTAATCTTATGGTGTTTTGGATCTTATTCATTGTGATGTGTTTAGTCTTATAGATGTTCCTTCGATTGGAAAATCCACATATTATGTTTCATTTATTGATGATTTTAGTAGGACATGGGTATACTTTCTAAAGAGTAAATATGAAGTTTTTAGTCATTTTAAATAATTTAAAGCAATGGTTGAGTTGCAGACTGGAAAGGAAATTAAATTTTTGAGGACTGATAATGGTGGTGAATTTTTCTCTAACATGATTTTGATAGATTCTATAAAGACTGTGGTATTAACAGACATAAGACAATTCTGTATTCTCCACAGTAGAATGGAGTTTCAAAAAGAATGAACAAGAAATTGATGGAGAAGGCTAGGAGTATGTTGAGTGGTGCTAGTCTAGAACCAAAGTTTTGGACTGAAGTTGTTCCCATTTCTTTCTACCTGATTAATAGATCTCCTACATTAGCTCTTGTTGATAAAATGCCTATGGAAGCATGGTCAGGTCACAAGCCTCCATTGAGATATCCTAGAGTTTTTAGTTGCGAGGCATATGCACATGTGCCAAAGGAGAAGAAAAAAAAGATAGATAAGAAGGCTATGAAATGTATCTTAATTAATTACAGATATGGTGTGAAAGGATATAAGCTTTGGGACCCTTTTGCACGAAAGGTAATTTATAGTATAAGTGTTATTTTTAGAGAAATTAAGTATCCTTCTATTACATTGTAGCCAAAATAAACTAAATAGAAAGATGTGATTTAATTCCCTTCTACACCTAAAAGAGTTAAATCGAGACCACTTGATAGGCAAAAAGTTGAGGAGAGATCATCTATCCCTATATCTTCAAAAGAGGAGGAAGAACCTCCAACTCTACTTGTTCGATGGTCTAGAAGACATAGACTGTAATACCCACCCTAGCAACTTTGCTTGGCATGGACATTATATGTTATATTTGGTGATATTGGACTCTATATTTCCTTGTTAGAGTAGATGATGAGACATCTTTAGTCATATTTGCACCTTTATGGTTCATTATGTTATCTGATGCATTAGTGAGTTAGGGGTTTCATTGGTTTATGTACGTGATTTCATTATGATAATCATTTCATATGGCTGCTATATTATATGTTTATTATCTAGAGTTAACAATGCTAACCCAATCATGCTTGGAATATCTTATTATATGAGATATATGTAGGATGAGGGGAGGTAGTTTTAGTTACTCTACGAAGACCCACACGATGCCACACTCCCCCTCCTTGTT